>NW_026889758.1:46735000-47392500 GCF_033153115.1 Saccostrea echinata
CTATATAACATCATATCTGAATTTTTTTTTAGTTTCAATCATTATGTGCACTTTTTTAATATCGATACTTTGTCTTAGACTAGTTTTCTCAATCAAAATGGCATAATACGTAAACCATAGTGGGATACACGAAATCTTCATATAAAAACATGTACATGTAATACGGGACTAAAAAAAACAATCGGGCGTGGTATACCGTATATTATGAAACCCGTCAATGGCGGCCGATTTCCTCCGATATTTTCGATAAAATTGGCTCTATAAAACCTTGGCAGTAGGGATTAAACTCAAAAAGACTATGTTAATAAGGTATTGGTAATCTTATAAATCGAAATCCAGTCATTGCAGTTTTTTATATGTCATTAAATCATATTCAACCGACATTTTACAAAAAACCGATCATTTCACCATTTCATGTCACCCTCGTGGATTTTCCCCGAAAGGTGGCGCTAGTTGCAAACATTTATTCAGTTGGACATCTTACTATTCGTTTCATCGAGTGAAAAATAATAGTATCCTTTCTATTTCTATAAAAAAAAAAAACAACCGTCTTGTTCCTATTGTTAGTGATGTTTTGAAAAAAAAAAAAATTGTATATTTTTCTCAGATATTCGTACAAGCAATGTCGCTTTACAAGGCCTAATAATTTAAAGTACGAGCTGTTGTGATGCAAATAGATCTTACTCCGCGTAGCGCACATGTTTGTTTGTTGTTGTTTTCTCTCTTTTGGGGGGGGGGGGTTATTTCTTTTTTGTTTTCTCTCTTGTTTTCAACGTATATATAACATAAACCTCGGTATATGTGAGAGTTTATGTCATTTGATATTTAAAAAAGACAATGAATATCACCAACTCGCCAATATACTTTTGCACTATTTTCAATAGCGTATTTAGAATCAATATTGTGGAGTCCTTTGTCGCCGCAAATTGAAAGAAAGAATTGGGGGTCGACACCAATGAGGCTACATCGCTGATAGCGATGCGCCTCAATAAAATCATTTTTACCTTCCTGATACATAAGAAGTGGTCGTTGATCTGGGGTGACATCTTCCTCTTGCTGAGCTTGGCTTGCAATCTGCAAGATTATATCTGCTTTTTTCAAAAACAATCTTGGAGAAATACCTGTTCATTTTTTTACAATTAACATTAATTGCTGACTTCTGTTTTTCACCTAAAAGAGAGGATTTAGCAACCTACCGGTGTGTATTCATCGTTATTAATATTTAATTCCATACTTTTTTCCTCAAAAATTTTATAAATATTTGACATACATGTAAAAATTTAAATTTAACTTTTTCAAAAATCTGACAATACCTGTGATAACATCAGCTCTAGTTTTCCTTTCAGTTTTGACAAGCGGTCCACTAATCTGGTCCGTGAATCCATAGACTGATACAAGACACTCAGATTATTTACCATGTCAGGAAACTGCAATTCATACATAAACTCCATTTAAACATCTCAGTTTCTAGTCAAAAATTACTTTAAGTAGTGATTTCAAGAAAAAGTTCCAATGTAAGGTTAAATTGTAAAGATTTTCCTACCAAGACATTTTTAAGCTACATGTACATAAGAGTCATCACATCATCACTGTGACTGCAGCCATCCAGTAACTTACTTAATGTAATAAATATTTGTGTGTCAGAGAAAACAAAACAGTAATTGAATAGACAAAAGACATAGTCTACAGGACTGTGAGAAACAGATCTACGTGTACATCATTTTTGTGGAATTATCATCTTCATTTTTGGCAGCCATTGACAAGTAAATCGCCATTATGATGCAGTGGATTGTTTATCAACCACTTATCTCTGAATGGCTGTGATCAAGATGATGAAGGTACTCTACACTAACTGATGACAAAGCTACTTACCGTAATCAAGTAAGATGTGTGAACAGTAAGCAGAGTCTTTAACCATTTCACATATAAACCACCTCTGCAAACACAAAATAGACACTTCAAAGAAAATTCCATGATGATAAACCAAAGATACCCAGAAAACACTTTTGATATATGTTCAGTTAGTACACTGAGGGCTCAAATAGGCTTAGACTGCTGCCCAATGCCAGTCAATGTTTTTATATGTGAAATGAAAAAAAAAGTGAGCAAGCTCACATACCCCACGCTCCCCCATACTCGACAATGCAACACATAATGAATGGCACAGTGCATTTTAAATACACAGTATAATTCAAAAAGGGGCATTACTTGCAAAAAATCATCACATCAAAACTTCTTGCATGTAAGGACATTCAAATCTTTGTATGTAACAAATTTAATTGGGCTGAAATTTCTAGATAGATAATGAAATCAAAATTTCTTGGTAATATACAAATTTATACATTATGCAGGACTTATGATGACAAACTGTAATTTAAATTCCTCAGTGATTTGTTAATGAGTGTAAGTCCATGTCCAACACATGACAATTTACACATTTAAATAATTGATAGAAACAAAATTATGATGTAGTCATATGAATTTATTTATATACTGTACTTATGAAATTATTTAAGGCAAAGCACCAATTTGAGAAGGGGGGGGGGGGGGGGGGGGAACTATCCAAGATTTTGTGTGCGTGTCAAATCATTAATATTTTGATCTCAAAATCAATAGGGGTCTTTTAAGGTCATAAAATATTTCACATAAAATTTCATTACAAAAGTTGATTCCAGTGGATTTCCTTATTACCTAGCTGGAAAGTTTCTTCAATAATAGACAAAACTCTTAAGGCAAAAATAATGTAATCAGAATTTCCTAGTAATATGCACATCTACACACTGTGTACTAAATATCTGCAAAGTTTGACCAAATTCTGTGCAGCGGTTTAAGAGGAGTGGCGCTGACAAACTGTTCATCTCTATATTCAAGATATGGCCAAAAATCTAAGTTGAAAAGTGCCGAAATTCCCAGAAAAATCAAGGAATCGGAATTTCCTGGACATATGCACATCTACACACTGTGTACTAAATATCTGCAAAGTTTGACCAAATTCTGTGCAGCGTTTTAAGAGGAGTTGCGCTGACAAACTGTTCATCTCTATATTCAAGATATGGCCAAAAATCTAAGTTGAAAAGTGCCGAAATTCCCAGAAAAATCAAGGAATCGGAATTTCCTGGACATATGCACATCTACACATTGTGTACTAAATATCTGCAAAATTTGACCAAATTCTGTGCAGCAGTTTATGAGGAGTTGCGCTGACAAACTGTTCATCTCTATATTCAAGATATGGCCAAAAATCTAAGTTTAAAAGTGCGGAAATTCCCAGAAAAATCACGGAATCGGAATTTCCTGGACATATGCACATCTACACATTGTGTACTAAATATCTGCAAAGTTTGACCAAATTCTGTGAAGCGGTTTTAGAGGAGTTGCGCTGACAAAAAAACAGGACTGACGGACTGACTGACACACTGACTGACTGACGGACGGGTCAAAAACATTATACCTCACGCAACTTGTTGCGTGGGGTAGAATAAAATGGTTAAAATTGAATCATACAGTTAGTATAACATACTTTTCAGATGGTCCTGACACACAACTTGTCAGTTCTTTAACTAGAGGAACAATCGCCTGAACTGGGAGCATCTTGATGGTGTTGGTTATAATGGTGTCACTGGTGGGCCTTCCCAGGACACTCTACAAAAGTAAAACCAAACTTTTTTTTTAATTTATAAAATTCTTTAAAGACTAACAAGATGAATAAGAAATGTATAATATAATAAAGGTTGCAAAATTGAATCTGCATCAGATTTAATGATCAACATGGCAGCCATGGGATTGTATGGGGTGAGTAGCCCCTCCCACAACTGTTCAGTAGGATCCATTGTATACATCACATACAGTTTGTACTAACACAGCTAATAGATGTGAAAGTTCTTACTTTAAGAATGTTTTTGTCTTCACTTTGTAGACCCTGGGTCAGCAGTCTCACTAGTGTGTCGGCTTTAGGGGGTTCCTTGGAGGTCTCTGGTTTATTTATACTGATGGCATTCAGCCTCTCTTCCATGTTCATCTAAAAATATTTAGTGTTAACTTAGAAATTCAAGAAAACTGGTACCAATGTATGCAGTCGGTTATTTCTATCACAAAGGAATCGAATAGAAAGGAAATAATATACTTTATTAACATCTAAATACTGTAAATTCTTTTCATTAAAATGTTTTCTTTAGCACAATTTTTCCAGCATAACAATTTCAGTTGAGAATGTGCTTGTTAGTTCACACTTTGATAGCCCAAAATGTCAAAACAATTCTAAACCTTACATCTGAAACAGATGGTTTTCTTTTCCTCTTTTCCTTCAACGAGGGTCCACTGGCGACAGTGTTTTCAGGAGCAAGCACAGTTACATCACTGGAAACAGCTGGTGTCTTTAACTACAAATTTAGTGTCACTTAAATAAATTTTTGCTTATTATTATTTTAAAAAAATTCCAAAATCAAAATGTAAATGTTCATGTAAATAAATAAGCAATCATCTTTCTCAATAATGAATGTATATATCCAAGTTAACAACATAAGATTCTTTCAAACAAAATATCTAGAATTATGTTCCATACATCTAATACTTGTATACTCACAGCTTTTAAAAGAATGTGTTACCTTTGACACATCAGCCTGCTTTTTCATAGAGGATAACACAGGTTCATCTCGTATTAAACACATATCGGAACTTGACATATCCAAGACCTGAAAAGAAACAAATACAACTTACAACTTCCATCTAAGCCTTTCAAATCAGTATCAAAACAATGAATTTCCACTGAATTTTCCAATATAGTCTCATACCTCTGTAAATGATTCATGATTTTAGAGAATTCATTTACATATCTTTTAACTCTCTCTCTCTCTTTTCCTGACACAATCTTACCACTTTTTCAAACACAGGTTTGAGGTAATTTCCGTATACCAACAGAAGGCGCTGGTCCTCACACAGATGAGTGGCTAGTATCTGAATTGGTTTTGGAATGGAATCTCTGCCCCCTGATGAGGCTATCTGGATGGTCACTTTTGGTTTAATAGGTTTTTTCACTTTTCTATGTAGAAAAATTTTGTCAGATTTATACAATTTTCTGCATCCATTCTTTCATGATGTATATCACGCTCAATGATTTTTAAGTCAGTATTAAAAACACCATATCAATAAAAACAAATCATCATGTTTATTGTTAATGATTATTGTTAACAAAGTAACTTAAATCTCCTACCCATTCATTGTATGGTCAAATACCAGCACTTGTCCACTTCTTGTCACAGCAGCCAATACCACCTAAAATACGTATTACAATTCAATTTTCAAAAAAAAAAAAAAGGATTTTTAATTTAGTTGTAAATATATGTACATGAATTTTTCACATTTTCAAACTATTGAAACAGCTTTTCCGTGGAATTTTGAAAAAGTGGTTGGTTTTTTTTTAATCAATTATTTTTTCCCCTTGATGTGCAATTCAAAAGACATTGATCAAGCATACAAATCCACAGACCTCTTCCTGTATTTTCTGTAAATCTAACATAACTGGTTCCTCTGGGAGTGAAAATGAGGCTATAGAACTTTTATCTTTCACTGAAGTGTTTACTTGCCTACAAAAATAAGACATGGCATCCCTAGTGATTTACATATTTTTATCAAACATATATTTTATGAACTGTATTAAAAATGTTTGTTTAACCAGTAACAAAGTTTGTATAACAGCCAGTTGCCAGTACACCTCCAATATCAGCAAAATACAAAGAACTCCATTGTCTCTCAAATTTTTACTTTTAATAACATACCAAACATTCACAAGTCTGTCATTCAGGGCTGCTGATAAGAAATATGTTCCTTCTGGACTTTCCGGCAGTTCTGTCCGACTCGGGAGTATGGGAAGTAATCTGAACACCTCTGTAGCATGACCAGTAAATTTCTGCAAGAAAAATATTGTTCAATTAAATTTCTAACTCATGACTTCCATGTATATAAACTGATGCCAAGAATAACTAGAATACTGACCAGTCAGCAAGGGCCCCGCCGAGGGGTAGAAATACAAGGAGTGCAGCTTACAGAATGAGAATTTTAATTGATTACAAAAATTGAAAAATATACGAAGAAGAATATGCAATAACAACTGTATTTATAAAATTTCAAGATAATTCATAAATATCCAACAACCTGTAAAGAGTATCCCTGTATTTACATAAGGCAGTAAAAAACAATATATCTATAATAACTCAATTAAATGTATATTTAAACAAGAATAAAGTATGTGTTTTATAAAATGCCAGCCTTCACTGAATGCAAATATCACCCAGGCTTGACCTTAACTTCAAAACAAATATCAGTTGCAGACAAATGTTAATTTATCTTAAAGTGACAAAGATAAGCCTGGAAAATTTTCTGCCCTAGACAAGATAATTAATCTCAGGGGATTAATTGTACTGCTCTCACATTCTTTTCTTCCAAATTTACAATAAGAACTTTTTCAGTAATGACAGAATGAGTTTATTATTGGACTACCTGTTAAAATTAATAGTATTCTTGAATTTACATACGGCAGCAAAAAAATAAAAAAAGAAATGAATAAATAAATAAATAAATAAAATAATAAAAAAAACAAACAAAAAAAAAAAAACATATCTTTATGTATATCTTGTTTTTAGTTTTTAAAAAAATCATAACTCATTGTGTATTTTACCAAAATATAGTATGAACATTATTTAAATCCACATTTCAGAGAATGTAAATCATTCAGAATTGACCTTAACTTCAAAACAAACTTCATTTGCAGACAGAGGTGTTAATTAATCTCAATTTGACAGAAACAGATAATGCTTTGGATTTTCTTCAAGAGGAAAGTTAATTAATCCCATGGGACTAGTTGCAGCTTTCACAGTTTACAATAGGAACATTCTCAGCAGTTATCTCTCTTTGCCCTGGCATTCATTCTAATGTAAAGTTAAGGAATATACCCCACCACCCCAGCTCCAAAGTGGATGACACAGAGAACCAAACTAAGCATCAAAATATGTCTTACTGCCTCTTCAACCAACATACCAAATTTGAACTCAATTGGTCAACTACAAAAAAAGTTATTGGAAAAAAACAGAAAATTTGTGGACGGAATAATGACAGACGGACAGACAGACAGAGTGATTACTGTAGGGCACCTGCAAATCCTTGCGGGGCCCTAATGAACTATACTATTACAATTTGGATAATTTTTATGCTTTTTTTAACACATATAAAAGATGCTAACGCTGACTTTCTCAATCATCCCGAATATGCAAACACTCCAAAATAGTTATTGTTCCATAGAAAATATGATGTACCTGTTCCATTATATTCTGTTATCAATTGTGACTGTACATACAGTGAGACTGATGAAAGGTCATTTTTACAAAACAATTAATTTACTGTAAATGTATTTTATTTACCTTGTACAATATTTTGCAGAAATTGATTATTCAACAAATTAGAGAAGATATAATTTGAATGTGCTAGTTATAAAAATATATATAAACTAGAAATATGTCCATAGGACATGAATGCCCTGCCAAGGGTATATTAGTAATGCAACATTTTAACACAAATTGAGAAAAGTGAGGTCAAGGTCAAAGGAAAGGTCAAGGTGAAAAATATTGATGCAGTTGAATAGCTCTCATCAGTATGTATCAGCATATGAAGTTTGACACTAATTTAAGAAAAGTGAGGTCAAGGTCAAATGAAAGGTCAAGGTCAAAAAATGTTGATGCAGTTGAAAAGCTTACATCAGTATGTATCAATATATGAAGTTTGATTACTCTATCTTGAATGGTATCTTTAAAACTGAGCTAAACACTAATTTAAAAAAAAGTGAGGTCAAGGTCAAAGAAAGGTCAAGGTCAAAAAATGTTGATGCAGTTGAATAGCTCTCATCAGTATGTATCAACATATGAAGTTTGATTACACTATCTTGAATGGTATCTTTAAAACTGAGCTAAACACTAATTTAAGAAAAGTGAGGTCAAGGTCAAATGAAAGGTCAGGGTCAAAATATGTTGATGCAATTGCATAGCTCTCATCAATATCTATCAGCATATGAAGTTTGATAAAAATATCTTGGATAGTTTCTTTGAAACTGAGCTTTGAACAGAGCTAAACGCAAAGTGTGAGGGAAGGACAGACGGAAGGACAGGACGGAAGGACAGAAGGACGGAAGATGGACATGACAAACACTATATGCCCCGGCCATATTCATGGCGGGGCATAAAAACATTCAGTGATGTCCTTATTTAGTGAAAGCTGCTTTTCACGAAAGGTGCTAAGAAGAATACAAAGCCAATGTTATTTGTTTACAGTAGAACACTCCAACACAAGAAACTTCATGAAAGTTTAAAATACTATTACTTCAAACTTCACTCAGTCATTCATTGTATTTCATCACTATAATTGCCTTAAAATATCAATCTTTCACATACCTTTAGTACACTATAATTTTCTAGATCCCACAGTTTGATTGATCTTCCTGATGACAAAAGGTGATTCTGTGCACAGAGACAAATAGAATGTATGCTTCCACTGTCACCTTTCCATTTGCTGAAAGATCAAAATAGAAATACCCATTTTAATTATCTTGCCAAAGCACACAGATTAAGATTACATTTATGTCAGTCTAACTCACAAAAGTATTCCTTGGCTATAAACATACAGCTGAACTTCAGTATCTTGAACTCTGATTTCTCAAATACCATGAATATGTCGAAGTGATTTTGAAGTCCCAATCACTTTTTCTTTATGTATTTTAACCTCCATATATCAAATCATCAGAAATCTTTCAGTTATTTCTTGGTCCCATCAAGTTCGAGATAATGAAGTTTTGACTGCATATATTTTCAAGAATCAATGCAATGGGGAAATCAGTTAAACACTTGAGATTTTAACACAACTGCGCCATGCTATAACAATTTCAAACTTCGTTTTATTTTTCCTTGATTTGTCACTTCTTTTGAAGTTTGCAGACCTGCTTTATATTTGAACTGTTGCAGATGGTATCATGATCCTTACTGTTTGGCTTTTCCAGATTTGACATTCCACTGGATGATATGTCTGTCACAAGAACAACTGATAACTGTGTTGTTTTCTGGGTGCCAGCACACATCATTGACAGTGTCTGCATGACCCTCTTCCTAAAAAGAATTACATCTGTTCATTTAGTTTTGTTACATTTCAGGCAACTCCAAAAAATCTGTGCATGGAGTTTGGAAAATTTTAACCCTTGTAAGACTAGTGTTTTCTTCCATTTTGGAAAATTTTAACCCTTGTAAGACTAGTGTTTTCTTCCATTTTGACTATTTCAGAAAGTGTCCCATCACTTTTAAATTACTTCATCCATTTGAATCCTTTATCATTTTTTAAAGATACTTTGTCACTTATGATTAACTACAATTTCCAATTCATTGATCCTCTATGTTCTCTGTTGTGATTTAATTCAGCTTCCTATATATACTAAACTCATTATTACAATTACTAGTATTTACATTTCTGCACATTAAAAACACAGACACCCCTCAGTTTCTCTCTTTGTAAAACATGATTTACAATATGTGATAAATCAATTGAGAATGCAGTAAAAATTGAGTCTTGATGTCACTAAAAATGGCAAAAAATTACCATAATGGTTTTGACATCTCCTTTTACAATGCTGTATATAAGGATGCTTCCTGCTGTCGTTCCCACTGCAATTAAATCATATTGTTCTGTAACAGCTGTACCACCTGATTTTCTTCTTTTCTTTCGTCCTGGAGTGTCCTTTACAAAGAATGAAAAGATTTTATATAGGCATTTCAAAAATGACATGAAACCTGGTACAGAAAATCTGAAAGTTTACATCTTTCTTACACAGGATTTTCATCTCCAATAATGCAAATTTTGCTTCCTCTTCAACAATTTTTAGGATAGCTATGTTAGTAACATTTCCTCACAATTTTGTCCTATAGTGACTTTTAAAATAATTTCTATCTGTGTGACTGGTTTTGACATATGCTGTAATTAGTGCATTGCTTAACACTTTTCCAACATTGAGACATTAAAAATCTGTATGTTCCCTATATTTTATGTGGTCCAAACCTCCTAACAGAAACATACCCATTAAATATCCACTGCTCTATCCTTAAGTCAATTTACTACCTTATAATCAAACTTTAAGGCTAAAAATATATCAAAAGACATTTTGTCATATAATAAGACAAAACCAAATGGCGAGTAAAACTGGAAGAATTTTATTAGCATTGGGAAAGTTGGGAGGTACAACGTGCTCTCAACATATATCTTTTTCCACAAATTTCACATTTGATAGGCTATAGAGTTATTTTAACTTGCATTAAAATGGAAAAATATTCATTAAATACCAATTAAATCTGAGATGTCAATTAAACCAATAACAACTGGCAAATCAAGATCTTCTTATACACAATGTTCAAAACCTCTTGATGCTGAAATCAGTATTTCATGAAGGAAGTAATTGTACTTTCAATGAACTGTTGCACAAAACTTAAAAATCAAGCTTAATGCTAATTTCTACTCCCTTTCCGCTGACAATGTCAGACTCGGTGAAAATATAATTGAGCAACATTTATATACCAGGTTTCTTTTTGGTCCCCATGAAAGACATGTGCACGTCGCTGACAAGTGTGCACTGGGTGTATATTCTTGCTTTAAGACCCCATTGTCTGCTTCCCACAGTTTCAACACCCCATCGGGACTCGAATAAATGCTATATTGACTGTTGTCCGAGATCGCAAATGGTGTGATGGAGGCCATTTTCAACACGTGTTTGGCTATGCGCATGCTCTAATGAAAGTTAAAACTAACTGCATGAATGACAAAAAAGACAACATATAGGTTTTCTTAGTCAATTACCAATAATTTCAAAAAAATCCAGATCAATGTGTTACATATAAGATAAGCATGTTAAAATTATTGCCTTTTCCCCATAGAACAAAGCACAACAAATATTTTTTATTGCAAAATAATTTCATTATTGCAGATGTGATATATTCATTGCTTATGTTTTTCTGAATACCAATGAAAGTCAGCTGATATATATGATTTATGTTCAAAAACTATTTATATCTTAGAATTTAGAAATCGATATATATAAAAAATAAGTTATGCAAGTTCTCGAATCATTTTCTTTCTTCTCCATTACTGTTATTAGTCATATCTTAACTTCATTTCCGGCTTTCTGCATGTAAACATTGGTAGAACTCCAGAATCTGGAAAAAGGGTATAATTACATGTATATATAGCGATTTCATTTTCATTACTCAATATACAAAATGTATAAGCGTAAGGTTCTCTTAAGATACTGTATATTTATCTTTTGAAGCATTTTTTTTTGTTTTACAGCGTAGATTGATCTTTTTTTGTCATGTCATGTGATACTGTAGGCAGTGTTTGTCAAGAAATATAAGGGTGTAGAATATGAAAATATTCATTCATTTAAAGAACGAATTAAATAGCTACCCAAGTTATATCGTATAAACTGGGTGGCAACAGTTTACGATTTGTAAACTGCAAAGCTCGTTGACATTAAAAAAAAAAAGCATAAACTGTTCCAACCCAGGTTGTACCCCAAAAAACATATAATAGCAAGAAATTGGTACTGGGTTTTACGGTGGATTTATATGCTTTTGACATATCATTGTGAAAGGCAACACAGATTATATGATATTATAAACAAATTTTTATTTAGTACATAAAAATATGGGGTCCTTGTATGTTGCCATATTAGGGTATCCCTTTGTCTACATATTAAGAATTTATCCTGTCAATGATTTTTCAGGATTCTTAAGTGTTAACATAACCAATTATAGAGGGCGGAGCCCTCTCACAGGCCCGAAGGGCCCATGAGAGATAAGCTCTCCTTATAGGCAATATGTATGTATATAAAATATATTGAACTCGATTGTGAACTCATCCTCGCAAGCCAGGGGTCCTGAGTCAACACGTTGCCGTTGGACCCCTGGCATATTTCATTCAACATTTGTGGGCTAACTGTAGCGACGTCTTTCGGAAAATTTACAAATCTTGATTGTTTTTCTTATCTCTCAACCAATCACATTAAGCCATTCTATGATAAACAACTTGTAACACGTGCATTTGAGGTGTCAACTGAATCCTTATCTAGCTATTTATGAAAGCTTTAATTTGATTGGTGCTTCTCAATGAGAGAAGCAAGCCCACGAATATTGAATGAAATATGCCAGGGGTCCAACGGCAACGTGTTGACTCAGGACCCTGGCTTGCGAGGATGTTGTGAACTATATTTTTATTATATTTAAGAATTGTTGTTTTTAGTTTCGAGTGAGTTATTGGTGTGTTTATCACACAGACTTGTCATGTAGGCATATTTTATGTAGCACGCTAGTGCTTCATGAAAACTTTGCCTTTGTGGAAGTCTGTGGGATTTACACACTACTAATTCACAGGAAACTTAAAATCATATTCCTTATATTTACATTTTACATATTCAAAAGCAGCAAAAATACACTCTGACAATGAATTTTTCCTTGCCCTTTATTGTTTTATTTTTGAAAATGTTTTCCTTGCCTTATTGTGAGGTCACTTAAGCACAAATTTGTAAATACACAAAAATGGTATTAAAATCAGTTTCATAGTTGATTTAGAAGAAAAACACAGCAAATGTATATATATCTGTATATATTCATGCATCAACACAAGCCCATAGTCTTCAGAAACTTGAAGTTCTGCTGCCTAATTGAAAAAGAGGAAGGAGTTAAGATGGTCATATAATATTATAATAACCATCAGTTGACAGTATCAATAAAAATATGAAAATCAGACTACTCTTGAGGCATCGTGCTAGTATAATGTCCTCAATGATGTACTTATTACCTCACCTCTCACCTATCCTCATCGTGCCCGCTGGCACATAAGGCCCCAATCCACTGCCTCCACCTGCCCCCATCTCTGGTTGCTGACCTTGCTGATGCCCCAGCTATTCCACCCCACCTGTAGTTATTCCTGCTTTGTAGTTCTTCTCCATGTTATGTCCTTATTGAACAAGGATTACTGAAATCTCAACATTACATGAATATTCTTAGTAAAGTTGAACTTTCTGCAGCTGGTGCAGATGAATACAATAACTTTTTAAGGCAAGGGGATTTCAGCTAATCAGAGTGAAGGAAAGTAGCTTTGTCTTTAATGACACATTGTATTACTCTCAACAAAGTGTGTGAAACTTGCTGAAATTAAACTCTCCGTGTATATAAAAAATTATTTGATATATATTTTACTTACAGTTGTGACATGCCATAGTGAATCACTCATCATTTGAGCATTTTGAGAATCTCAATCCAGACCAGCTGAAATGGAATCTGAAGAGCAGGAGTCCTTACTGCCTCGATCTAGAGAACCACCACCACCAGACAGGCTAGTAACAAAAAAGTTTTCTGTTAATTTCTGACTTTGTAACATTTAGCAATCTGACAGAAGCATAACTAAATCTAGTTATTTCAACATATAAAAAAATGAGTTTTTAACAGTATTCAAATTCATGAGGGTGTCCCTTAAATGCCTTTGTGGTAAAATGTAAAGTAATCTGTTTTAGTAATTTATTAATTTACGGTACTCTAAATTTCCATGGAGAACTAATGAGTATGAACATGATGAAATATAGGCAGTTTAAGTTCCTTTTTTTTTTTAAATCTTGCAAATTCATGGACATTTTATAAATATTTCTTTTGAAGCATAATAACTATCTGTAATTAGATTAAAACATCTAAATTAAATGAGAAATGTACATGTATGTGGAAAAAAAAATCTGTTAAAGGTGACATGTATTTAAAAAAGATACACACTAATGTCTTAAAACATAAAAAAAAATGCTTTATTTCTAAATATTTACATTTCCAATGTCTTGTCCGAGATAAAATTACAAATTGTAAAAATACTTTATTTCTACATAAATCTACTGGTTCATCAATAGGCGCGGTTAAAAAAAATCACGTGCGGGGCGGGACAAATAGAGACAGAAGCGGGGCTATTAGCACGGGAATTTGCAGAATCAGAGCATGTAAATATAAGGAGTAACTGTCTTATTTTTTGGATTCATGACGATGATCAATCAATTGGCTTGCGTGATAATTTTATGCATAAATGCCTTTGGCGTTTATGCAAATTATCACGCAAGCCACTTGATTGATCACATCATGAATCCAAAAAATAAGACAGTTATTCCTTAAATTAATCTTTGTATAACATAAGAAACTTGGAGTATAACATCTTATGCCACTCTCAAAAATCAAAGAGATATTTGGAGGTAGAAAGCAAAGCTATGCAATATTTTTATTGAGCATTTCATTTGTTGAGATTGAGTAAAATACATGTATAGCAGAAAAACATTTATTAAAAAAAATACTTGATTTAGTTATGTCCCTAATTGTTTAAGGGAAATACTTGTATGTACTTCACTTTAATCATTATCCATTATTAAAAAGCAGAAATTCAGTTAGAATTTTAATTGTGTAGGGATGAAAATTATGGGATTACCCAGGATATTTTTTATACTGTGTTAGTTAAATTTTATGATAAAATAGGTATACAAAGATAATATGAACATTTCTCCATTGTTTAAGAAAGATAAGACAAATGAAGCCACTTTTTTGGAGATGGATTTATGGAGAAACACCTCAACTACTGGCATAAAAGCACCAGTATAGATTTATAGCATTATGTTAGATTCCATTGGTTTTAAATTGAGTTAATTTTTTTTTATCTTTTTGCTCCTTGTTTCAGGTTTAATGCTGTTTTCATTGTATTCTACTTTATTGGCATTGGGTCATTGCTTCCCTGGAATTTCTTTATTACTGCAAACAAGGTATGTGTACATATAATTTAATAGCTGCTTAGATTTATTTTATATCCATCTTGAACATGATGATTCAATTTTTTTTTTTCAAATAATCCATCATGTTCTACTCAGTGGAAAACTATTTATATAAGACTTTTTTTTCCTCCTCAGTATTTCCAATACAAACTCAGGAATACTTCTCTACCATGGGATGATGGATTTTTTAAAACTGATCTTCAGTTCAACTTTGAAAGCTCAATTACCATTGCATCAACTGTGCCAAATGTTTTGTTTAATGTCATCACAGCCATTTTGGCAGCCAGGTATGTTGTTTCTTAACATGATTTTTTTAAGAGAGAGTTATGAATATGCTGGAATTTCTGTACTGTATAATAATAAAATGTTGCATGAAAATTTATATGCTTTGACCTTGAAAGAAACAAATCTATTTATGTGTAGATACTCTGTTTAATTGTGATGATATAAGTTATGAGAAACACAAATTTTTTTTTTTGAAAGGGTAGGGGGGACGGGGTAGTTTTTGCTGTGTTGAGTAATTGCAAATCTTTTGAATTTTTCAGAATTCCACTGAAAGGGAGAATGGTGTTTTCTAATGTTACAGTTGTAGTTATATTTATGATTACTCTAGCGTTGGTGAAAATTAATACTGACCACTGTAAGTGTAGATTAAATCTTAATTCTGTTTCATCTTTATTACAAGATATGCTGTAAACAATTTCATTTTCATAAGATATTAGGATTGCATTTATTCCTGATGAAGAATCTTTATGCTCTGTTCACATGGAGAGTTTAATTCGAATTAAACGCAAGTTACTGCGAATTAAAGTTGAACCGCGTTCACACGGGGAATTTAATTTGAATTAGTTTAATTCAAATTAATTTACTGCGCATTAAATTACTTCGCATTAGCTCCGTGTGAACGCTCAGCGAAGCTAGTTCGAGTTAAATTTTGATGCATGCGTAATGGCAAAATTAAGTGACATGCCTCATTTCGGTGTTCAGATACAGGTACTTATGCAGTTCTTGAGTGAAAAACAAAAGAAAATTAAGTTAAATCACTAAAATGTGTAAAGACACTATGACATTATGTCAAATGGATCTCCTTTACATAAGGTGACGTGATTTGCAAATGACTTCATAATAGCCTTACTGAATAGCCTACCTGTAGAAATTACATTTTTAATTTGCATTACTTTACTTTGCATCAGCTGTCGTGTGAACGCAATTTAATTTACATTAGTTTAATTCGTATTATTTTACTTCACATTAATTTACTGCAAATTAAACTTAAATCAAATTTCCATGTGAACGGGGCATTAGATATCATTCAAATAAAAGTTATATGTTGAGAAAAAATTTGAATTTTCTTTCAACACAATTTTATGAATTTCTACCTTCAGTTGATAAAGTTTTAGCAAATAAAATGAGATTTGCAGTACTTAAAATTGTGTAAAACTGTGTACATTTATAATACTTTTACAAAATGCCTATAGTTACCTTCTTCATAAGATTCATTTTAATGCATTAGAACAGAGTGTGGTAAAATTGATAATGTGCATTTTTTTCCCTATTTTCAGGGCAAACAATTTTTTATTCCATAACTTTATTGTCAGTGGTCATTCTCAGTGGTAAGTATAGTTTTTTTCTATCTATATTTTATTAAATCTGCCTTCTTTTATACACTGTTTGTAGATGGGTCATTATGGTGTAACTTTGCCCATCATTGGTGGATATTTTCCAGCAAAATTCAAAATATTTTGCATGATACTTATAGAACATGCATGTATTGTCCTTGTAGTTGTGCCTCTGTGAATTTTGACAAATTAGTTTTAATATTTAAATATCCAATGTTTTTCCATGCTTCTTGCTATATTTTACCCTTCATTTGAGTTTACAATTACATTATCAATAGAATCATGCATTTTTTTTTTTAAAAAATCATTAAATCATTTCAAGATATAAAGTGTCATGATGAGCTTCTAGTTACTTTTGATGGTTATCTTGATTAAAACTTGCAGAGATAATGATTACTTTCAGCTGCCAGCTCTGTGTATATGGCTTCTATGTTTGGCTTAGGAGGAATGTTTCCTATCAAATACATGCAAGCTATTATGAGTGGACAGGTAATTCTTTGGTTTTTGACTCCATAACTTCTGGCTCTTTACCAAATGTTTACAAAGCAAAATAAGTTAACAATTAGTGTTTTAAAGAGACTTGTTTTTCATACAGTATTTTTTAAAGTATGAATTTCAAAATGCTTGAATTTGGAAAAGGACAAGATAGGCTAAGACCCCTTTTTGGCCCCTGGTTTGGCGTGTCTTTTAGAATGATGCAATAGTTTATCAATAAAAACCTGTTGTCACCCCTGTCACAGAATGAGTCTTGGTTCTAAGTTATGGGATACACAGAGGTCACAGGAAGGTCAGAAAATATGTCAATTTCTGAATTTTCCCATTTTTCTGCAAATTTTCGTCAATTTTACAGCACATTTTGTTATAGAAAACATAGAGCACAAGCTTGCCTATCTATGAAATTTATATATTTCATACACTAGTATCAGATGTATCTTATGTATAAAAATCTTAGATAGGCAAGCTTGTGCTCTATGTTTCCTGAAGTGAAAAGTATCTCAAATTTGACGAAATTCCACCAGAATTGAGGAAATTCGGGAAAATGCCCTACTTCTGCACCCTCTTGTGGCCTCCGTATAAGCTTTGAATCAAAATTAGTGCTGGTTTTAAAACAAGCATCATTTTAAGTTCTTAACTACAAACTATCACAATTTTAACTGTGTTCTGATTTTTACATCAAATAAGTGGCCAGATTCGGCCATTACCATACCTTGTCCTTTATATAATACAAAAGTGTGTTCTTCTATATTTGCTACCTTTTCAGTTGTTGGACAAAGATGGATGTCTTACTTTCATTTTTAAACAACTTTGATTTTTCATATATGTGTGAACGACTGCTTCCTTTCAGGCTGTTGGAGGAGTATTTGCAGCTGTGGCCAATATATTATCAATAGCACTCAGCCGGTCAGATGAAAGAGATAGTGCATTTGTTTTCTTTACTATAGCAACAGTGACAAGTCTTATAGCTCTAGTGGGATACCTCACTCTCTATACAAATGTAAGTCAAGAAAATGTACAAATTCTGATTGTCAAGTTGATTCACAGCAAGTACCTAGTTCTTTGCCAAAAAGTATGCAATGCATGATGCATAGAAATCTATACTGATATTCCATGTTATATTTTTGACAAAAGTATTTGTTTGACATGAATATCGCAGAAAAGTTATACAGGAAAGTGCCACAGTAAGCTAGTCTAAAAATATGCCATAAACTGCATGTATCTTGCAATTACAATCTTATTATTGTATTTGGATTTTTAAAAATGTAATATTTTATTGAAAATTTGCAGTCAGATTATTATGATCATTGCATGTATATATACACATATCTTTTCATTTTTATTTCTTATGCATGTATACTTCACAGCACTTGTACATGTTATTTGTAGTTCTCTATTGATTTTCAGGATTTCTCAAGATATTACATATATCATCAAGGTAAGGTTATTCAAATGATCAAGTTCAAATATGGAACACATTTTGTTATACATTTTGAGCACGGTTTTACTAAAAGACATACAATTCAGGCAAGATTCTTATAAAAATCTAGAGCAATTGGGAGTAGGGTTAAATAGTTTTACCCTGCTGCTATTTTCATTCAGTGGATATTAATTTGGTTTAAATGAAAATATGAAGCAATTTTTCCCATGTAAATGAGAACAGAATTCATGGCATATTAGCACTGTTGTACGTTTATGTTGTCAAGTAATATACTGGGATGACCTTTACAGGGGAGCGGGAGATACATGTAAGTGCACCTGAAGAAACTGATGATGATGCAGTAGTTTTGAGTAAGGAAAGCAGTGTTCAAAATACCGATACAGACACCAGATCACCTTATCGTGTTGTTTTTGGAAAGGTAAGAAAATATGACCCCTTATCATGCTGTTTCAGTATATGAAAATGTAACACACCCAATAGCTTTACAAGTAGGGTGATCTCTCTAGGTTGTAAGTGACCAGAACTATTATCATGTTCTCTTATACAAGGTAAAATAGAAGACCACCTAGTTTCAGTATATAGTGTTTGAAATTGTTTTATAGTAAATGAGTTAGTTATGTCAGTGCATCTAAATCAAGGAATAATGCCTGTATATCAGCAGTACTAAAAATAAACATTTCATAGGATAAATTCATTTTCAACTCCTTGTCATCTTCTATCAATAAAATTGCATCTTCCCACAGAGAATATAAACATACTATATACATATATAAATTTGAAATCTATTGAGATTTTTATAAGGAAAAAAATGCTGCATTAATTTTCCTGCAGTGTTTTTAAAACATGTCTTGGTTTTGCTTTGATATACATGTAGTATAACACCTAGTTACTTTTATTTATGACAATAGGAAGTTTATTGTCCTCTTTGTTAGCAACTTTTTTCCTTGTTGCTTTGTAGGGGAACAATACTTATAGCCAGTAAATAAGTATATATATACATGTATATTGAAACTCGCACATTGGGAAAGGGCTGAAATAAACTGTTACTCAATCCCATTCACTTTTGTGAATAAGATATTGTCAAATAAAAAAAATAATAACTCACACCCCTAACACAATATTGTACACAGAACCTTGAGCTACATGTAATTTGTGTACTGATCTGTCCCTCTTTAATTTCCTTTATAGATCTGGCTGGACAGTTTAGGAGCTGGCTCTGTGTTTTTTGTCTCCCTGACATGTTTTCCTGCCTTAGCTTCAGCTATTGTATCCACTCTTGATGTCTCCAGTGTCTGGAAAGGTTTGTACTGAAATAATATTAGGGCACTACATCAAAATATGAGTACCTATTTTACATGTAATCAGTCAAAAAAAATTTGTTTTAGATTTTGGGGTCACTTTGTCAGAGGTCAAGGTCAAAGGATCAAGAGATTGTTAATTTGATCATTGTACATTTATTTTACAATCCAGGTGTTTTTGTCCCCCGTTTTCACAAAAGCAAGGGGACATTAAATCTCATTCATCTGTCAGTCTGTCAGCCTATCTGTCACAAAAACTTTAACCTTGGTCATAACTTTTGAATGAGAAGAGATAAGGCTTTCATATTTCACATGTACATTACCTGTGACAAGACCTTTCCAAACATGCTATGATTATTGACCCTGTATCCTTTACCTTAAAATTTGACTTACTTTTCAAAAATTTTAAACTTGAACCTTGGTCAATACTTTTGAATAAGAAAAGATTAGGCTCTCATATTTCACATCTACATTACCTGTGACAAGACCTTTCCAAATACGCTATGATTTTCTACCCTGTGACCTTTACCTTGAGGATTGACCTACTTTTTAAAAATGTTAACAAATTTTAAATTGTTCATAATTTTTGAATGAGAAAAAAAAAGGGCTTTCATATTTCACCTGTGCATTATCTGTGACAAGACCTTTCCAAATATCTATGATATACTATGATTTTTCACCCAGTTACTTTGACCTTGAAGTCTGACCTACTTTTCAAAAATTTTACCATTGGTTACAACTTTTGAATGAGAAAAGATAGGGCATTCATATTTGACCTGTGCATTACCTGTGACAAGACATTTCCACACATTTTATGATTATTGACCCCATGACCTTGACTTTCAAGTTTGACCGAATTTTCAAAAAAATTAACATAGGTGATAACTTTTGAATGAGAGATGATAGTGTGTTTGTATTTGACAAGTGCATTACCTGTGTCAAAAAGTTTCCAAATATGATAGGATATCTGACCTTGATACCTTCCAGAAAGATACATCATTTTTGACTTTGTGACCTTGACCTAGAATTTTAACCTACTTATCAAAAATTTTAACTTTGGCCATAACATTTGCTCTAGAAGAGATAATGCTTTCATATTTTTTTTTCATGTGTGCATTACTTGTGACAAAATCTTTCGGATTGTATTATATTTGACCTCATGACTTAGATCATGAAGTTTGATGCAGTTTTGAGAAGCTTTAATCTTTGCCATAACTGTTATTAATTCAATAATTTATACCTTATTTGTATGCACAGACAAGACATGAAACACAAACAAGACAGTTACAATATGCCATAAATAACTGCCTCCTAAACACTAGGACACTGAAAGCTGGGGACCACAATAAAAAAGGAAAATATCAACCTTTAGTAACAAAAATACACTTCTAGAAACATACAGTATTATGCTGTGGGGTCTGTAATATTTATCATAATTGATGTATATTGAGTGGATCAACAGTAATGTATTACCTGATAACCCTGATGAAGTGGCAATGAACTTGTATTTGTTTTATGCTGAGTGAAAGATTGTTGTGTATAGCTACAAATTTCCTGGCCATTTTGGTCATAGTGAAAATAAATAAGACTGATCTAAATATATGTTCACTTTTCAGTTTACCCAGTGATTACAAAAATTGTAACATCCTTTGTGAATTGGAGTTTTACAATAACTATAAATTAGCTGTTTTATTCATATTGCAGATCAGTATTTTACTGCAGTTGTGTGTTTCCTTCTGTTCAACATGGGAGACTGGTGTGGGAGGGCAACAGCTGGAGCAATAAGATGGGTAAGATATTAATTGAATGCAGCTTACCTGCAGAGCTGTAGCTCTCCGAAAAAAAAAGATTGGAGAGCTACAGTGCCATCCATAGGAAAATTGTATATTTATGTGCACAAAAAGTTGCGCTTGGTGATGGATTTAGTTCTCCAAATTCTTAACTGCACAAAAAGCTTGATTTCCAAAAATTCCCTAGACCTCTATCAACTACTCTTGTAGTTGACATCTGCACGAAGCACATTGGACTGAATTGTCTTGCCAGCCAAAAAGGCAGTATAAAAAGGCAAATTTTCAATGGTCTCAATGTAAGGCCCAGAAGGGCTATTAACAATGGTTATTGGGAATGTTTTGTTGTGGAAATAGTAAAAGAATATGTAAGGAACACATGGTTAGGAATATTTTCAGATGGACGTTTAAATACCGGTATGCAGAGAAATAAATCAAAAAATACAACACATTTTTGTGTGCAATAAATGATTGGTGGCACTGTAGCTCTCTGGTTGTCCATCACATTTTTGTTTTCAAATCAGTGAGCTACAGATCTGCAGCTTAATGCAGCCATATTGAAAAAAACAACTTTGAAAAGCTGCTATACTTATGGACATGTAGTAGGTATGCATGATTATTATCTACTCAAATTGTAAATTTATATCCCCTAGATCATAACTCCAGGACCTTTGGTGGATTCAACTTGCTCATATTGTATATAGAGTTATTTTTGTTCCATGTTATTTCCCCATTACACTTGCTAACAATTTCATCCTGTTTTAAACTTGCCCAGACTTGTTTAAAAAGAGAATTAGCTGTCTCTGGTGAATTCACTCTATTATGAATTAGCTCACTGACAACCAAAGCAAAAGGGACAAATTCTCTGTATACAGCACATTGAAGTAATAACTGTTTTCATGATTATATTAAATGAGCAGCTAATCAGGTGATTGTCAAGTTCTTGGATCTCTTTTTAGCTCACCTGAGCTAAAAGCTCAAGTGAGCTTTTCTGATCACATTTTTTGTTGCATCTGCCAGTCAGTCCATCTGTCTGTAAACTTTTCACATTTTCAACATCTGAAGAGCCACTGGGCTAATTTCAACCAAACTTGCCACAAAGCATCCTTGGGTGAAGGGGAATCAAATTTGTTCAAATGATGGGCCATACCCTCTTTCAAGTGGAGATGATTAAGTATTAGTGAATGGCATCTGTCAAAAATTCTTCTTCTTAAGAACCACTAGGCCAGAAAACATGAAACTTACATGAAAGCTTCATTACATAGTGCAGATTCAATTCTGTACAAAACATGACCCCCTTGGGTAGGGTGGGGCCACAATAGGCAATCAAATTTTATATAGGAATTTTTGGAGAAAAAAAATCTTTAAAAATCTTCTCGAGAGAACAGCAAAGCCAAGATTAGTCATTTTTAGGTCACATGAGTCACTCTGATGACCTATTGAAATCTGTTTTCATCCCTCGTTATGTGTCCAGTGTTTTGCATTATCATTTGAATATTTCAGCTTCTTCTCTGGAGATGCTGAATCAATTCAAACCAATTTGCATTTTGCATTTATGGGTGGAGGAAGACCAATTTGCATATTGCATTTGTAGGAGGAAGAATTGTAAATTTTATGGTCCCCCCCCCCCCCATTTGTATTGTACTGAGGTGATCATTAAGACCTTTTGGCCTCTTGTTTTATATTTCAGCCAAGTGAAAACCATAGAAAGAAAATTCTCCTTATTTGTGCCATAAGGATTGTCTACATACCACTCATCATGTTCTGCAATATTGAGCCTAGGAAGAATAAAGATTGGACATTGTTTAAGAGTGATTTTGCCCCCTTGGTGTTCATTCTGACTCTTGGACTTACCAATGGATATTTCTCCACATTGTGTATGATGTATGGGCCAAAGTAAGTAAACAAACAAAATTTATCAATTTTGAAATGTCTATTAGTAATACAACTGAACTTTGGTATCTCGAACATGGATATCTCGAATACCATGGATATGTTGAAGTGATTTGGAAGTCCAAAGCACTTTTTAAGTACTGGTATTCTACCCTCAATGTCTCGAACCCTTGGAATTGCCTAAAAGTTTTTTCTCGGTCCCATTGAGTTCAAGATAATGAGGTTTGACTGTGCATGTATTTACATTTTAAAGTTGGTTTTTACTTATAAAGTGTGATGGATTTATATGTGTACAATCTGCAGCACCTCTTGGCATGATACATGTATCACAATTACAAACATATGATTTAATTGTTTTGCAAGAGATAACATAAAATCACTTTGGAGACATCCTTCTACATCATCTTATTGAAATATTGCATAAATGTTCATCATGTTTATTTTTACACTAAATGTTTTTGAAATGTTTCATCAAAATAAATTTCTTTGACAGTTTGTATTTTGAATAGAAAAGTATATATATATATGTACTTCTATAAAATGATAAAGTCACATGACTTTAGAGACATGCAGCGATGATGCTTGAAGCATCCCTAGGTATTTGTTTATGGTACAGGATTCCCTGTTTAAAACAATATGAATCTGCATCATGCAAATTATCAAGGCTATGCTGATTCAAACGAGAACAGTTGAACCTGGTCAACAGTTAAACTTTATGATACTTTTTATAATAAAAGTAACATCATTAGTAATTTTTTTTTTTTTATTCTATATTTCAGGAGGGTAGAAAGTAAATATGCAGAATATGCAGGGACATTTATGTCTGTTGCCTTGACAACAGGATTGGCTGCTGGATCGCTTTTAGGCTTTTTCCTGATTAGGATAGTGTAATTCCAGTCAGCTCAAAGACAAACAGCAAATCTGTCAAAAATTTTCTTATTAACCCTTTTTTTTTCTCTTTTTTTTTTATGAACTATCTCATACTTAGAAGGATAAAAAAATCTCTTTAACCTGGACATTTGATCATGTATTCTACTGGCTGTGAATCTCCAAATAATGGATCTTTTGGAAATATTATTGATATTTGTCTTGTGCATTTGTATAAAGTGTGTAAAGGAATGATTATAATTTTAAGCATTTATTTTTGCATGGAGTTAAATTTTAATTTTTTTTTTAATGTTGACTAAAAAATTAAATTTCTAATATAATAAATGTCTCTTTTATATGTGTCTTTCAGCAGTCTATCATGGTCCTATAAAACATCAGTGAATATGTTGGAATGATAAAAGAAATTTATTTAAGAACTTTGAGTTAAAGATGGTTATTTGCACCATTTCATGTATATGTAAATGGCCAGTCTGAAAAAATATACATTGTGAATCAAACAATAGAAACTTGGATGTTTTGTTTGCTTACAAAAATGGATGTCTCAATTTTCTTATGATACACTGGGCCATTATATGTCCATGATGACATGTCCTTGACTTTTAAGACATGACCTTTAGTCAGACACACCTGGAGGTGATAAGCATCAACACACCAAGTTTGAATTCATCCCAATCTATAACCCAGAAAGCATTTCACTATTCCATGATCTTGAGATCTTTACCTTTGAGACCTGACTATTTCATGAAACAAGGTACCATAGGTGGTTAGCAACAACACACAAGTATGAATTCTTTACAATTCTAAAATTTTGACCTGAACTTGATTTTAAATTTTATCATCAGTGACTTTGACCTCTGGGGAATGACCTTGATTTCATGCATATGGTTAGGTCATTAGCAAGAACATATCTTAACAATATGAATTGATTCCAATCAAAGTCAAAAACTAATGTCTCCTACCATTGGGGAAAACATAATAACAATGAAAGAAACATTATTATCTTAATGACTAGGAGGGGAAAGTAACATGAATAAACTAGCATACACATGAATTATTTGTAATACGAGAGCAGAATGTAGAAATGGCCTTGTCTTCAAAAAAAAAAATCTTACTATGCATTTGTTTTGTTACATGTTTGGAGCTAATTTCCAATAAGAGAATGAGGAAGGGATCAGAATTGCTCCATTACAAATAAAATGGCTAATCAAAAAATGTATTTAGATCGATTTCCTTCTGACCAATGAGTTTGAATAATACTAGATTTTATACCCAGTTTCCATGCAACAAAGTGTTGAGTCATACATTCTGAGAAGGGATAGCAGTCTATTGCATATTAATCCCCCCCCCCCCCCCCCCCACCAAATGGTTCTCATTTATAGTTGGATGTGTTAGAACACAAAAGATCAAGTAATAACAATGTAATCTAAACCAGCAACCTTTTCTACTGCATCCTGAACACATTACTGAGACAAATTCACATCCTTTATATGAAATACTGTGCGGCCCTATGCTCCATGCTCCCCAAGGAGCGAACAGGAATAAGTCGATATGAAAAACTGTATGTCCACTTTCTAGTAAGATGTACATTTTTTTTCAGCAAGATGATTTACAGGTGGTTTAGGAAAAATCTGAATGTTTAAATGTCTTTTTAAAAACATATTTATTATAAACAAAACATTATTATCACAGACACAGTCTTAAGGTGAAAATTTACAAATAATGTACTTCAGCAGTAATACAAAAGATTTTTTTTAAAAAACAGTAATTAGGTATTTTTAGTTTTTATCAGAAATACATACTGTAACAATAAAACAACATTCATTCATCTTTCTCACAGCCTTCAAAAGTAAATTCTATCACATATACTAAATACTTTCAAAAGAATTTTTTTTGTACAATTAACTTCAGAAAAGGTTTGCCTCACTTGTTGAAAGTAACAAATACACTTTCTGTTATGGTTTATATTGCCCTGAAGGTTTTTTTTTTTTTGTAAATAAGTTGGTTAATACATCACAGTAGTTTAGCACTGAATCTGTTCCTTCAAGAAACTTGGGCAGTTTCAGCAACAAATGTACCAGACTTGGTTTGAATTGGAATTTCTGGGGCATCCATTTGAGCCTGGGTCAAAAAGGTGTTGTCAGGTTCATCAGGTGGACTGAAAATTAAAGGAAAGCTATTATTTATTTATATATGTGGACAACATAATATAGATATTTTTTTATATAAAAAGTACAGTTTAACATTAATATCTAAAAACCCATGGATTTGGAAGTTTTTATTTAATATGTATTTTAAAACCTAAAAAATTGCGATTTCCAGAGATCTTGAAGTTTTTTGTTTTTTTTTTTTTGCCCCATACACAGGGGCTGGCATGATTTACACAAGTTTTCCTTTTTGAATGAAATTTATGGGAAAATTGTACAAAAATTCGGCATGTAAATTTCATGCGAATGTGTTCACAAAATTTTCAGGTGAAATTCATGTGATTTTCATGCGAGCCACTTTTGTCTGTGTAGAGGTTGAGATAATGAAGGTTGACTATACTTTATTTGTATAGCCAGTACTATTTTTGTCCATTTTAGTTTTTAAAAAAAAAATAATAGAATATCATATTTCTGCTGCTGTTTTCTTGAATCAGTTGTCAGCTTATGATGATTTACAAGCATATCAGAAAAAAAGTCTGAAAACAGCAAATAATTAGAAATTTCAAAGGTGAATGATAAATAAAACTTTCAAAAAAAATAAGTAATCAACATGAAACTCAAACTTGATCTGTCGTTATCAATATCAAGAGAAATAACCAAAATCAGTTCATAATCGAAGTGCATGGGGGAAAAAAAAGTCCAGAAAAGAGTGAATGATCAGAAATTTTAAGCTGCTTCTTAGAAGCAAATAACTTATTAAATGTAACATGGATCAATCAACATGAGACCTTAAAGATCTGTAAGTCATTAATATCAAATCAGCTCATCATCTACAAGCACATCAAAAAATAGACCAAAAAAACTAACTATAACAGAATGGCTGATTGATGAACAGAAAGGGGTAACACTAAATGCTACGACCAATTTCATGGTGGGGCATATAAAATGTACAGTTAACCTTTCAGTTGTCCAGCTTTAAGAACCTTCTAAATTTTCATGAAGCTTACCTTGGTTCATGTGAGATACTGAGTCTCTGGACTTTGTTTTCTATGGCAGGAAGGGGTGGGTCAGAGTTCATTTTAGTGACCTTTGCCCCTCCATTCATCCTGGCAAATAGGTAACGAATAACCCTTTCCTTCTGTTCCCAAGTCAGGTCACTGATGTCCACTTTACCGGAAATGTCGTACCTGTGAAATAATGAGCTAACATCAAATTTTGTCTTAGCTACATGTAAGCAATTTTTAGATACAATTCCATAAGGCATTTGATACTTTAATACATTTTGACTCTAATCCTCTATAACCGTTCATTCACTGTCAATAACTTTTTAAAATATCAATACTAATTGAAACAAGCATGCTATGTAAATGTTCCAGAAAATAGGACAAAATATTTTATTTGAATCAAACAATATATTCTGCATGCAGTATAAAATCACCATGCAGTGAACATGCCAGATAGAATACCAATGACAAAAGTGAAATGTATAATATATAATCAAGTATAATGAAGAGAATGATGCTATCAAACTTACGTGGCCTGCTTCCTATGAAAACAGAGGGCAGCGCAAATATAAAGAGTATAAATTGTGAAAAATGTCTCAAAATTATAGAATATCAGTATTTAGTTAAGGACAACATAAGGAAAAGGATGGGAAAACACAGAAACTAATGATGAGGAAAAGAAATTTTCCAATCCTACTGACTTTCAAAATCAGACAACAACAAAGAAGTGGGGTTGATAATGCAGTGTTGGAGATGTAGAGTTAGTCACCTAACGCATACTAGAGTTAAGAAAGATGATTCAAGCTTTGGTTTGAAATTTGAACACATTTCCAATACATTTACTACATGTATATCACATCTACATGTACTTCATGCAATGCAACGGTGTCGTGTCTATAACCAAACAAGATTTTACAACTGTAAATATTCGAGTTACTTTCTAAATTATTTGAAGTTATTTGTTTCAGTTAAAAAAAAGGTTAATGTTCGAGTTTAATAAGTATATACAACCAATATACACATGAATATAACATACATTTTTTCTGCAGCCTCAAGATCTTTGTACACACTGTTTGTGCTTATGCCAGATTTGTTGAATGTTCGGATTTTAGGGTATTCCCCTTTTCCTGCAAAGGCTTTCAGCATTTTTTCCTGGTAGGCTGCCTGAGCATCAACACGATATTGGGCCCTGAAAATTAATGAAGTCTTCCTTGAAATGATCATTCAGAAATAAATTGCAAAGTTATTACTCTTGCATTTTAACTGTTATGTCTAAGTACATTTTTGAGGCTAGAAATGCATGGAGTATCTGACTTCAACATTCAGCAAGTTAAAATCCTCATATCATCAGCTGACTGTGAATTTTCAAGGGCTGAGACAAGTTTCTAGTGCATGATTTTAAATTCTGACTAAATATCTGTCCTCAGGTTTTAAAATTGATTTAACAAAGCATTGAGCTTTGCTGGTGTATTAATTGAGATAAAAATTTAATGATATTTAAAGTGTGTTACACAGAAGAGAGATACATGACAAATGTGCAAAAATTACAATTATATCAAAAAATTATATGTGGGAAAAAAATTGTAGCAATTTTTTTTCATGGATTGAAATCCATTTATTTCAGCAACGTCATATACATGTATTACTGTAATCTAGAAAATTGCATTGACCACAAAACAACAATCGAAATAGACCAGTGAATGATCATGCAATATCAAATGTGAACAACTGAACTTGAATTTAGACTTAATGAAATGATTGATTATTTTATGTACATGTATATAATTCTTAAAATGCAGTATGAAGTGAAAAAAGATATATTTTAAAAATTAGCTACTGCTACTTGTTTCTAGTGAATTTATCATGCTGTATATTATTATTTGCTGACAAAGAAATTGTGAAACACATATTTTTACCTTCTTCAAGCTCAGAGAAGCTAATAAAATTTGGCTATTTGATTAGTTTTTTATGATGTTAAAAAAAATCAAATCCCGTCATTTCAACTGATTTATAAGTTAGAGTAAACAGAGTAAATATATTTGATATCTAACGTACTGATTAGCAGCAATTTCCATTCGGACTTGTTCCAGTGACTCTAGGAAGAACCGCTCAAGTTCTGTTCTCTGATCCAAAATATTTTTGGCCAGTCTCTTGACCTTGTTCATTTCCCTAGTCTTAAGGTCAATCACTCTTTGAAGTTTTGCAAGCTCAATTTTGGCGGCCTCATTTTCAGTCCTGGCCTGCTGTACAATGGTTTTCCTCTCAGTGTTAAATTCTCGTGACATGTGACTTAAAGACTTCTCCAAAGTTTGGGTTTTTTCCGTCAACTTTAAAATAGGTGTAATAGTATTATTAAACATATTGATTTATAATAACATATGATTGTATGATTAGCTGATTAAATGAGACACAATTCTATTTTAAGCAAATTATAAACTTTTAGACCATGTTTGCTGTACTATTATTTTCACAAACATAGAAATAACAAATGCCTGCGTTGAAAATGTATTTTTGTTGACGTTTTCTATCAATTCTCAAAATTCTTAATTTTGTAGATGCTTTGCATCAATTCCTAAATTTCAAAGTTTCAACCTCACATGTAATAAATACTTACTTCACCACCCATAGCCCCCACCCACCCCACCCCCTCCCCACCTGTGCATCTATATATTCTCACCTGTCTGATCTGTTCTTTCTGTTGTTTGACCTGCACAATTTTCTCTTGGACCATCATGTCATTCAGCTCTTTGTCCCCCCGAAGTTGCTCATTTTCCTCCTGAAGTTTGTCCCTTAGTTTCTTCAGGACCTCCCCTTCCTTCATATGATAACTTAAGGCTTCTGATAAACGTACATTTTCTTTGTACACAGACTTTGTGGTTTCATCAAGATTTCTATATTAAATATAGTTTTAAAATGCATTATTTTCAGGCTATGAGATGAAAAGACTTTATGAAAGATTCATGAGTGCATACTGGAACCTTCACTATAAATCTTCTTTATGATCCTTAAGTGATTCAAAGAAAGTTTTAACCTCCAGAAAGAAATTTTATAAAATGAAATACAACAGAAATATAATTTCAATTCAACACACTTCTCTTAAAATTATTTCCTAATGGGTGCAACAAGCAAATTCTTATAAATTATGACACCCTTCTTACTTACGATATTCTTATGAATTATAAGACAAACTTTTTACATACGATATTGCTTCTGTGTGAGCTCTTTCAGCTAATTCTGCTATTTTCTGATTGGCTTCTTGTTGTAATCTCATCTAGCAATTGTACAAAATGATGGCGATAAGCCACAATTCAAACGGCATAAATAATGAAACTTGTGACAAAGGCCAATAACTCTTCATCCAAACACATTCATTTTGAATTTCAGAATTTTACATTGAACTCTTTCAAAAAATGAGACATGAAAAAAGTTGACACATATGATATAATGAAAGTTCAATTGTTACCTTTTCTTCAAAAAACTTCTGTTCCATTCTTGTCAGTGTGCCCTTGTGATCACGATTAGCATTATACATAGCTTCTTTTATCTACAAATAAAAATATGTTTATCAATCATAGTATATATACTGGTATATTTAAATCAATATGAGTTTACAGTAAATTTGAAAAATCTTCCACCTCTGACTTACATCATCCAGCTCCTTCTGCATCTGACCTCTCTTCCTCCTGAATTCCTTGACCACTTTAAGTTCACTCTGCATCAGCTCCACCTCCCTTGTTTTCTCTGCTACTTTCTCCTCCAATTCATTAATTTGTGTACTGAAGTCTTCAACAATATTCTCTTTTTCTTTTCTGTGTTCTTTTTTCAGCTCTCGGATTGATTGCTTTAGCCTTTCATTCTGCCAGAAAATCATATTATTATTACACTATCTAGCACAAGTTCTATTCAATAAAATCTATATTAACTACTGTTTTTTTTTTCTAACAAGATAATACTTTTAATTTCCAATCTTTCATTAAATGAACAAATCTTGTGAAAAATAAATGTTATCCACCCTATTTTGTTTTAATACATAATTCCAAACAGAAAAAATACTAACCTCATTTTTCTTCTCTTCATCTTTTTTCTGTAGCAAAGTAAAACACTCTATAGTATCCTTTTCTGTGATTCTAATCATGTCCTGGAGCTGATCATTTTCCTTCATCAGCTGATTAGCATGCTCCCTGTTTAATCAATGCGAATTCTTTAATCAGACATTTATCAGTACATGTATATGTAATTTCTGAAAGCTAGGATCCACATTCCCACAATAATCCCTCAGGCCAACTGTAAAATAATGTTTGTTTTCCATCTCCTGACTCAGGATGAAAAAATTGGGTTGGGTGAGAATTTTTTTTCTCAGAAAATTTCAACATCAATACTGAATTTTCAAAGTCTATTTTCCAGAATGCATAAAAAAAATTATTGTTTCCTGGAGATTAAAAAAAGGTTTGAGTCAGGCCACTTTTAGGGCTCGGGAGAGGGCAACCAAACAATTTTATTAAAAATGGCCTCAGGTTTGTTTTTTTAACCACCAAGCAAAAGTCAGGATATGCAATTTTGGAAACAAAGTAAATGTATTCTAAATTATCTTATATATCAGCATGAGAGTAATTTAATTTGGCAATAACAATTATACATATTTTTTTGGAAAAACAATTTTACCTGTATTCCTGTTTGGAGGTCTCTGCAATCTCCAGTCGAGTCTCCCAAACTTTGGAGTTGGCTGCTGCAATCTTTGCAACTGACTCATTCTTCTTAGATCCTTTCTTTCCCTTTTTCCTGTAACAAAATAGAAAATGCTCTAATGCAAAGCATGGCAAATCATTTTTCTGAAACAGACTCATTTAAATGACATGATTCCATTGAATATTATATAATCACTGTCTAACAATATTATTACAAAAATGTATGTATCTTAAAGGATAATATACTTGTATTATTACTTCTATACTTTAATTATGTCAGATATGAATAATCATGATATTTAACAAAAAAGGAGGGGAATTAAGGACTGGTTTTCTGTAGACCTAGTAGCTTAAAGATACCTCCATCTTCAATGATAATCCAATAACAGTGCAGAAAATGCAATGCTCTGAAGTTTTACTTTCTATTTTTTTTTTTGAACATCAACAGTTACCTGAATTTCAAAAGACCCCCCCCTCCCCCCAAAAAAAGGATGATTATATTTCATAATTTGGAGAAAAAATTCAAATGAACTTGTTTTTAATGAATGACAATTAATAACAATTGAGGAATATGTTTGTAATAACACACTGTGTTCACATTCACAGGGAAACGGAATGTGTAGCTAGTGCACAGTTTTCAAATCAGCTGCAATCAGAAAACAGGCATCTCACTGAACATATACATGCAAATTTCCCTTTTCCCATTTCTTACACTCAGTAGAATAGCATAGCATGAATGAATGAATATTCTTAAAACAAAATTGATTTTAAAGTCTTTTCCTTTGTTAAAATGTTCATTTATGCCATGCCAAAATCTGTTAACAATGTATGACATGTAATCGATACAAAAGCCCCATTCATTACAGATAAGCAGTCCATCTGCCTACAAAGTCATTGAAAGCACACACAACATTGAAACATCATTCTTGTGTAGGGTATTCATGATAAACTTACCCATTTCTAAAAATGTAAGAGTTTGATAAATAAAAAACAAATCAACAAACATTTACAACAGTTAAACTACAACATTAACTACAATATTAATGATACGAGATAAATTATAATATATCAATACCTAACTACAAGTTTTTTTCCCTTAATTTGGTTTAACAAGTTCCCCTTTGAACATATCTAATAACAATTATAATTTCTCTACAAAATGAAAGGGTCGATTCATCTGATTATTTTATATATATTACTAAAGATTCACAAATCAAATAACAAAACAAAGAAATCAGATGTATGAAATTGCAATAAATATGTTAAAATCTTTGTTTATGAGTTCAAATGAACTATGCAACAATTGGCGCACCCTTTCTTTCCTTTTCCCTTTCCTTTCTTGCCTTTCTTCGGCATTTTGATGCAAATTTATGAAGCCTTGACCATAAACACTTTTTTCCAATATTTCTCCTAATAGACCTCGGCAGCCATATTGTTTTCGCAGTGTTATGGTAACATCATGATCCGAGGAAAATTTTATATCCTCGATAAAAATAAGATTTTTATTCTTCATTTTTTAAAATATTGGATGACAGTAACAATTTAAGTGATAATTATATATTTATTTTTATTTTTTTTTTTTTTGTAATAATTTTTTTTATTTCATTTCCTTTTCAAAGGTCACGGGCAATCATTACTTCCGGTCAGTAGTAAACAAGCACGACGGCAGTAAAAATAGAGCAACACGTCAGTCAAAATTTGATGACGAAAGAAGGGCTTAGGTAAATTACTAAATGGAGTAATTGAATGAGATGTTCGTAGCCCTGAGATTCGATTCGGCTGGATATTTCGATTATTTATGCCTTTACCAGTATCTACAAATATCCAATAGACTGATAGAGCCCAGTCGACTTGGCTTTCAAAAGGACACGAACAACGAATATCAACCAGAAACGAACATGGGCGAAAAAACATTTTAGCCAAAGAGCTAATAAGTAAGACCATAATTTTTTAGTTGCCTATCGAATTATCTTGTAACGTTAGAAATTATATATTTGAATTCAAAAAAGAAGTATTGTAAAGTTGTTCAAGTCACAGGAGTTTGCAATTTTATCAATAAAGTCAATAGAAATCACTCTTTTGACCAAGCCAGCTCATGGCTTGGTCAATCGACTTTATTGATAAAATTGCGAACTCCTGTGTTCAAGTGGATTTTGTTTTGCCTACATAGCACATCTAAACCCTTGGCTTGCGAAGATGACATAACATGACAAACTCATTTGGATCACTGTATCCAGTGTTTATCCATCATTCTAATGCAATTTTTTTGTAATCCACATTTTGATTTGCTAAAGCACTGATGGCTTAGGCAGTTGAATGAGCATTAATGAGAGTGAAAACTTTTGATTGTGACATTGTAATTGAATGATGCAAAAACACAATGTCATTCAAAATCATTTCATTACATGTTTCCTATAACACCCCCCCCCCCCCCCCAAAAAAAAACAACGAGATAAGATGAAAACATTAAACAAAATTCATAAATTGCATTAGAATTGGAATAACTATCTTTTCATTTGTTTCTTTCTACTGTTAATGCTGATTTAATGGTCACAAAAATCTGTTAAACTCTGTTTGCAACCCAGTAATCAGCATTAATGCCATTTAATTGTCGCAAATAATGAATGAGAAGACAGTTATTTCCTAAGCAAGGGTCATAGAGAGTAGTCACACTTTCACAAAAAACTTTAATTTTCTTATTTCAAATCACATTAATTTAATGTGAAATTTCTTAAAAAGATACATTGTAAGATGCTAGCTGCAGAACTGTAGCTCTGAGGGAAATAAAATTTTGACAGACATTCCAGAGAGCTAGGAAGCCATCCATTGAAATAACCTTTGATTTACAGCAACACTTTTTTGTTGCAAGCTTCAGATTTGTTTCACACCAACCATACACATTCTTCTGCCTAAAGCATGTTATCTTTTGCTTAATTTACCTCTAAATGATTCCAAAATATTGTTGTAAAAGTAAAATAGGTGAAACACCTGTTAGAGTTATGCCCCTTCATCATAATGCAATGTAATGGCAGAAACTATGCCATTCCAAAGCCATAGAGAGCCATCTGGAACCGTAAATCTTTGCACCTTAACATATTTTAAGCTCTATGTTATATATTTCAGATATTTTCACACATGTAGGAATAATTAGCAATGATGCAGAAAGATGTTCAATTCAGCACCACGCTATAGCATGTATCAGCTCCGTGGAAGAGTCAGTGGATTTCTGGCAGTTGTGTTAGTTGTTGCTCTGATCCTTGTGGTAACTGGATATGATGATTTTAAACACAAGTTCATCAGGAATTCCATTTTTAAGGACAAGAAAAATCCATATGTATTTAATGGAGAAGCCACATTGAATGTGCCACATGAACAATTAAAGGGAAATAATGGATTTGCACAGGTTACTCCAAACTATGGTATCAACAGTGAAAAGGATATTTATGCCATTGTATTTGATGCAGGAAGCACTGGATCAAGAGTTCATGTTTTCAAGTTCAAAATTATGAAAGGTAGTCCATGTATTTGAATTAGAATTTGTAAATATTCTGAACACTCATTGGGACAACTTTGTACACCCTGATACAAGGGGTGTGCAAGATGTATGTTTTCTGATTGTGCAAAATATTAGCAGAGTCATGAGCGATTTATTTTTTCACTACTTAGATTTTTTTTTACTGAAGTTCTATTGTAATATTTCATTACAATATGCATATATGAGTTGAAGCTGATTATAAATACATGTATTTTTTTATTGCTAGGTGGTTTGTTGAAATTAGAGAAGGAACTTTTCAAGACAACTAAGCCGGGACTGTCAGCTTATGCAAATGATCCTCATTTAGTGAGCCTTTTTTTAGGTCACCTGAGTCACTCAGGTGACCTATTGCTAATTGTTTTCGTCCATCGTCGTGCGTCCTCCGTCGTGTGTTAACATTTGAACATTTTCAGCTTCTCCTCTGAAACCGCTGAACAAATTTCAGCCAATTTTTGCATATGGCATCTATGTGTGAAGGGGAACAAAATTTGTGAATTTCATGGTCCCTGCCCCCCTGGGGCCTGAGGGGTGGGGCTAAAACCATCAAAATTAATGGAATCTTTAAAAATCTTCTTCTTTACTCCTGGACATCAAGCAGTCAAACTGTTGACATGATTGTAATAAGCATTGAGCCCTCTACCAAAATTGTGAAATTCATGGCCCCAGGGTCAGGGATTCTGGTGCTAGGGCGGGGCTTTATAGATCATATAGTGAAAGTGCATTATTTCTTTAAAAATCTTCTTCTCTACTCCTGGGTATTATTGAAACAAATTGAATACATAGTTATGATAAGCAAGGGTGACTCTACCAAAATTGTGAAATTCATGGCCCCAGGTTCAGGGGTTCTGGTGCTAGGGTGGGGCTATATAGATCGTATAGGGAAAGTGCATTATTTCTTTGAAAATCTTCTGTACTCCTGGGTATTATTTAAACAAATTAGATACAGAGTTATGATCAGCAAGGGTGACTCTACCAAAATAGTGAAATTCATGGCCCAAGGGTCAGGGGTTCTGGTGCTGGGGGGGGGGGGGGGGTATATAGATCATATAGTGAAAGTGCATTATTTCTTTAAAAATCTTCTTCTCTACTCCTTGGTATTATTGAAACAAATTAAATACATAGTTATGATAAGCAAGAGTGACTCTACCAAAATTGTGAAATTCATAGCCCCAGGGTCAGGGGTTCTGGTGCGGGGGGGGGGGGGGGGGGGGGCTATATAGATCATATAGTGAAAGTGCATTATTTCTTTGAAAATCTTCTTCTCTACTCCTGGGTATTATTTAAACAAATTAAATACATTGTTATGATAAGCAAGAGTAACTCTACCAAAATTGTGAATTTCATGGCCCCTAGGTCAGGGGTTCTGATGTTAGGGCGGGGCTCTATTTATTATATAGTGAAAATGCATTAATGCTTTAAAAATCTTCTTCTCTGCTTCTGGGTATTATTTAACAAACTAAGTACATTGTTATGATAAGCAAGGACACCTCTTCCAAAATTGTGAAATTCATGGCCCCAGGGACAGGGGTTTTTGTGCTAGGGTGGGGCTATATAGCTCCTACAGTGAAGGTGAATTATTTCTTTGAAAATCTTCTTCTCTGCCCCTGGGTACTATTTAAACAAACTAAGTACATTGTTATGATATGCAAGGATGTCTCTTCTAAAATTGATAATTTCATGGCCCCAGGGTCAAGGGTTCTGGTCAAAAGGTGGGGGGGGGGGCTCTATTGATTATATAGTGAAAAATCAAAATTTCTTTGAAAATATTCTTTTCTGCTTCTGGTAAAAAAGCAAAGAAGCTAAGTATATAGTTATGATGAGCAAGAGTGCTTCTTCCAGAGTAGTGAATTGCATGACCCCTGGGTCAGATGTGCTGGTATAAGGGTGGGGCTGTTGATAATGTAGTGAAAATGCATTAATTCTATTAAATAATCCTGTCTGCTCCTTAATGTTAAGCAGTTAAACAAAGTGATTACTTATGATGAGCAAACTTGAAACTTCTGGTCCCAGGGTGAGAGGCTCTGGTGTTTCTCGGTGGTGAAGGGGGGGGGGGGTGGGGGTGGGTGGGGAGGGGCTCTACTGATAATATTGTGAATCTGTAGTGAAAATGCATTATTTCTTTAAAAATCTTCTCTGCACTTGGGCATATCAGAGGCAAAAAGTGTAAAAGTTGTAATAAGGAAGGGTATTTTTACCAGATTTTTGAACATCTGGACCATTTGGTCAAGTGTTCTGGTCCTAGCCAGGGCTCAATTGATTTGCATTCTACTGAGAGGAGTTATTCCCCTTTGCCGTTTACTTTTGATAATTAATCATTGTAAATAATGTACTTGAAAAATTAATAGAATAAGAGAATTATGCAAGAATTTTTATCGTATAATACAAAAAGTATTTTCGTAGTTTTAATGATCATGTGGACTTGTAAGTAATAGATAAATAAAAATGAGACAAAAATAACTTGTCTTATTAAATGTTCATCAAAGACTAAGAGAGGCCAATGTAAGAGATTACAACAAGGAATTAAAATAGTTCAAAAGCACTGAAAGTTTCTTAATATACTGTATGGTGATAGTGATAAATGGGGAACAGATTAGAACCTAATTTATGAACTGTTAATGAATAGTAGACTAATTATTTTGTTGATCCTGATCACCCTATTTTTCTTACTTTTGGGCAACAAAGCTTCACCTTTCATTTCATTTTAATACTCTATGGATCCTCTAAATTGTTGTATTGTACTCAGGTGACCGTTAAGGCCCTTGGGCCTCTTGTTTTTAAATAGAACAATATTTGAATTAAGTATACAAACAGTATTTACCAGTGTATGTAAAGCCATAGTTACAGTGTTGTATGATTACGACCACTGTGGTGTCATTAAGGTATTCATAAGTCATCTCAGTGAAAAAAGCATGACTCTTCCAGTTGTGATATAGCTGCAGAACTAGCTCTCTAGTTGAGAAAAAATTAGGACACATAAACCAGAGAGCTACAGATCAAAGTGATGTAAAAACCTTCGATTTATGCCGCCACTTTTTTGTTGCTCGCTTCGGGTATTATTTCTTATATTTTATGCGTTCCCTCAAGTCACAAATGGTATCCGAAAATTATTCATATATTTTACTCCGACCCATTCTTCATACTTTGTTTACCTTTCAACTGTTTCCAAATGACCCTATGTGACCTTGGAATATCATTTTTAAAAAATTTCTCATTCCAACATCCATGTTGGGAGTCGTGCAGAAAAAACGTTTTTAAAAGATCATCCATTTGCCGAGAAAATATGAATAAAAAATCTGGAGGTTCAAATATCATGTATATTCATTTGTCTGTAAAGAAAACAATATGTATGTAAAAAATAAGATAAATAAAACCGATCGGTTGTGTTATTATCAGCATCACATGGAGCTCGGAATGCATTTTTTTTAACTGATACTCCAAGACTACATATGGTCGTTTGGAACTGTTGAAAGGTAAATAAAGTGTCAGGAATAGGAGTAAAAATATATAATTTATTACTGGATGCCATGTTTGAAGCGGTGGAACGCATGAAATACAAGAAATAATACCTGAAGTGAGCAACAAAAAAGGTTTTTACAACGCTTGGATCTGTAGCTCTCTGGTTTATCTGTCCGAATTTTCTCAACCAGAGAGCTACAGTTCTGCAGCTAGTTGTGATAATGAATAATTATGTATTTAAAAGTAAACAAATACTAGCAAAAGTAATATTATGCAAAATTCTTTTCCTGTTTTAATGACAGTGCATTTTGTTAAGTACATCATGTGCATTTGTTTCTTTATGTTTGTTATTATGTAAATTTTTAATATTGAGGGCTTTGTTTATTAAAGGCTGCTGAGTCATTAAGGCCTATGGTAATTGAAGCACTAGCTTTTATTCCAAAAGCCAAGCAGAGGTCAACACCAATAACTCTGAAAGCCACTGCGGGACTCCGTCTATTGCCTGAAGGGGCAGCTGACAACATTCTTAATGAGGTAGAATTTATTGTAACCTTAGATGTACTGTGAAAAAATGTTTCTTAATTTATTTGAAAATTAGTGCTGTGATGAAAATACTAATAAGAAAAATTAACACCTAAAAAAAAGATACTGAATAATTTACTTGAAAGCAATTTTTTAAAATATGGATAAAACCTCAAACTTAAAGGGCAAGTAATGTATATTGTAGAGTAAAGTGAAGTAAGTAGATTTTTAATTCTTAGGTTACACAGATGTTTAAAGAATATCCATTTCCTCTGGGTGAAATCAGTATAATGGATGGAATTGATGAAGGTGTGTGTTCATACATTCTTACAATTTAATTTGATGTCACTAAAAAGTGTGTGTATTTCGTATGTTTGATGTTAGATGTAATGAGCTTTGTTTCAACATACCATAATTTGTAGATGTAATAATTTTGCAGGAATTTTCAGTTGGATAACACTGAATTATATTATAGGTAAGCCCTTTCTTGTGATTGTTTCATTTTAATTTTGCAATTCAAAATTCTTTTTTTTCTTTCTATCAGAAGCATTTTGGGTTACCAGAAGTTATATGCATTGCTAGAAAGTACTGAATAAGGAATTTAAGACAAGTGTAGTAGATTTGAAGCTCAAACAAGTAAATATAAGATAGATATAAAGATAAGATTAGTACATATAATACTCTATCTAGTGCCTTTACATAAATTTACAGGTACCCTCACTAGTGGCAACAAAACAGTGGCTGCTCTGGATTTAGGAGGAGGATCTACACAAATTACATTTGTTCCTCAACACAGGGTAAATTTTAACTATGGAGTTCAGTTTTTATGTAGTGTATATTTTTTAATAGCCAAACAAAAAGTATTGTTTGCTTATTCTGGATGTACACATGTACATGATAAAGGACGTTTTACTTAAAAAAAAACGAGATGTGATAAAGATTGTATACCGTGTAAGTAGAAATTTTAGTGAGGATTCAATTTTGGCATTTTTTGTGGGGATATTAAAATTGAATATCGCTAACAATTCTTCCTGCATTGGAGGTTACTGTTGTCTTTCTAGGCATCATTGAATTGCTAAAATTACTTCTCGCTAAAAATTAATACAGTACTGATTTTTTAGGATAAACTGCTAAATTTGCGTCTCACTAAAAATTCCACTTATACAGTATATATAAGGATAGGCTTGAAGCAAGAGTATTTCCTTAGTATATTATTTCTGTATGATATCATAATGAACACATACTGTACATTTAGAGTATTTTAAATAATTTGATGATGAGTGTCGATGATATGATTTTTTTTTCCTATATAGGAAACCATAAAAGCTGTTCCTAAAAATTTTACAAGTAAAATTACACTGTTCAACAGAAGCCACAAGTTATATACACACAGGTATGTTGTCAACCAGGCAGATGAGATTGAATATAGAAAAAATAACTGAAAACTTATTAACTGTCTGCCTACCTGTCTTCCTCATAAGAAAAAAGGTCAGTTTCATCAGCAGAAACTTTAGTTTGTGATTCAGTGATTTATGAAGTAGGACATATGCTCTTTAATGTTTATTAAATTTCTCCAAGATTACTGTTTTTGGACATATACAAGATTCAGATATTGCAGTTTGTTAAGCAAACCTGTATTAACTAACTGAAATTCTTTTTTCTAGCTATCTTGGCCAAGGCTTAATGTCAGCAAGGTTTTCTCTTCTGTCCAATGATAAAAAGCCAGGTAAAAAAAGTAGAATTTACTTACTTTTTCCTCCCTTAAATAATACAGTTGTGTATATATTACATGTATTCATACAAATGAAATAGAAAATTTGTATTAAGTGTAGCTTTATTTCAGTCATTTTTTTTAGCCAGATTTCTCTCAGGATAGAAATTTTTTATACTATGTTACTCAAGAAATAAATATATCTTTATTTTCAACAGATGAAGTAGCAAATACTACCATTCTCTCTAGCCCTTGCTTGCCACATAAATTCTCAGGACATTTTAGATTAGGATCACACAAATTTCAAGTACGGTAAGTATGCAAATGTCCTGTGTTCTGTCTTGTGCTAAATATTTCAGATTTTAATGTTGACACATCCATACAAAGTTGAGTGTACAAATTTTGAAGTGCATAGATTACAGTCATACATACAAATTTGCCCTTATTCTTCCCAGGAATACCAGAGAACATAGGCACAGTGTTCAATACAGGTTTGATTCCTTGATTAAAAACTATGCATCCACATTATCCCCATATCATCTTTTATTTTGTTGGTTACATACTTGCAGGCACATCTTTCCTAATATGGACTTCCCTTATAAAAAATCACAAGTGCAAGAAGTTTTTTAAAACTTCCAATAATTTTTTTGTGTCTGAACTCTGAAGTAAATTTAACAATACCTGGTACCCATACTGGTAATCTTCCCAGAATTCCTTTTGAATGACAGTGAATTTTTTTGTAATGGTCATTTTCTTTGATGAAATAAGTTCTTATGTATTAAGTATTGGGATGTCTTCTATGAATGATTCTCAACACTTTTTGGCATGTTTTATTTTTTGTTGCACCCTGTCCAAGATTAACCCAAAGTATTGAATTCGAAGTCCTATATTCAAATCATGATTATGCAAAGGTTGGAAGTGATAAAATTACTGGCTTGCTTATATCACATCTAAATAGGTCATAAGCATTTTGGCTTAACAAAAGTACCCAAAATAAATACACGAGTTGCCAATGGCAACTCGATTTAGACAAATGTTGCATGCGAGTGGAGGGTGTAACAAAAGTTATTGGCTGAGACTTGGGCAACATATGATTTGTTGATGCCTGTAGCCAATATTTTTGTCTTCATGTCCAACTTATCATACATTGAATGTTACCCTCATACTTAGTCAATAACTTTGTATTGAAAGTCTGGAGTGGGTGTTGTTTTTTAATGTATATTTTGGGATTTGATTGTTGACATATGCAGAAAGAGGGGGTCTAAAGCTTTTTAAGATGATTATATCAAAATTTTACCAAAAATCTAACATATATTTTTCTTGTCTTTCCATCTGTTTTGTCTATCTGTCTACATTATTTGCCTTTTAAGTATTATTGAATATAGAGATAGAGATTCCATCTTTGCTAAAATGAAATATCAGGGCTTCCTGTGAAGTCAAGGTTATATTTGGAAGTCAGAGATGAAATACAAAATAACCATTAGAAGAATACTTTATTTGTGGATATTTATCATCAATGAAAAAAAAGTTAGGATCCCTCTTGTGCTAAGTTTTGAGGTTGATATCCATTGACTGTATCATCTCTCTTAGTTGAATACATGTAATCGTTTATGGATCTATTTTTATTTTTTCTCTTTGTATTTAATTTTTCCTTGCATTTCTGTAAACTTAAAGTTCTCTGATAAAAGAAAGGTATAAAATGAGAGAAGAAATTCTTTTCCTAAGATGTGCATAATAGATGTATAACGCTTGGTGAAAGATAAAAGCTACTATTTTGAATAACCAAATAGTGATGGAATTTAAAAAAAACATGATTTTTATTGATTATATTCCATTGATGATTTCATCTCACTTCAGATACATTTGATGAAATCTATTGAATTTGGTTAATACTCAACAAAAATTATGCATGGATAATTTATACTGGTATCACAATGGCATACATATGACACAATTTAAATCTTTTTATCTTCTATGTACCAAGTGAAAAAGTTTTCTTGGGTTAGCACACCCTGGTTAGTAAGGCAAAACAATTAATTTAAAATACTGTTCAATGTATTTTAATGTTTTCTCTCCTTCCTTTTTCTTCACTTCAAAATTCATCTTTAAAAAAGGATGATCTAATAAGCACTCCCCTTTCTCAATTTTACAAGTGCCACTAGATTGGTAATCTGACCAAAGTCTTTAAAACTGGGAAATAAACATAAGCAAGAGAATGGTAACTGAGAAAAAGCAGTGCTTTGTAATCAATTCTTCTGGCTGAAAATGTCTGACAAGCAATTGATGAGTCTTTCCTTTTTTTCTTCTTTTTTTTTCCTTTTGTGGCTTTGGGGTTTCAACCCAAGATTGGTGAGAAAAGGGGAAAAAAATACTTGTCAGTATGTACTGCTGGTGGTATTGCCATTTACAAACATATCAAACAGCATGTCAGTATTTGTCAGTTGTGTCATAACTTGAAAGGGGGAAAAGTGTGTTAAAATATTTCAAAATCATAGATAAATATGACATGCATTTTCTGAAATCAACATAACAAAAGTTATGGACAAATTTCAATAACTTTTTTTTATATTAACAGTGTTGGGTTTTGCTGAACTTTGAAAAGTAAAAACTAAAGTAGTTTTAAAGGCTTGTTATTAAATGCTTTTTATACATGCTCACTATTCTTTTAATGTTTAATGGAGCTTTTGCTTGTTGACATTTTCAAAGTTAGTATTCATAGAGTTTTTGTCATAAATAGATGCAGAACACTTTATTTTTAATCTTATTTACCTGAATGCATAATTTTTTTTTTATATTTCATTAAAGATTTACAGGAAATTCAACAAACTTTGTTCAATTATTAAAATGAACCCCTCAGTCTACCCTAAGCATTCAATAATAAACAATCCAGTAGGTAACCTTGTCTTACCTAGACCTTTTTCATGTGCTTTGTCTATTCTATATTTTACACAGTGCCCTGACTAATGGCAGCTCCTTTAATGCCTGTCTGAAGGATGCCGTAACCTTTGTGGATAATTATATGGTGGACGTTAAAGAACTTAGTAATGCAGATATCTATATCTTCTCCTATTTCTTTGATAGAGCCAAAGATGCTGGGATTATAGGTAATAGAAAATTCATTGATTGATCTTTGTATCAGAATTTTACTACATGTATGTGAATCAGGTGACAAGTGTTTTCATTGTGTTCAAAAAATGCTAAAATTGTCATTTAACTAATCAATTTGTTACATATGTACATGTAATGAAAAAAAGTGTTAAATTGTCCCCCTTTCGACATTGTAGCAAAAAATGGTGGACAGATGACTATAAAAGATTTCAAAAGAGCAGCTAAGCATTGTAGGTATTCTGAGCAATAAGATGAAAGGGGATTCTCTCAGTGAATGACTCAATAATAAAATGAGAAATTGAAATAGTGTTTTACTCTTCAACTACATGTAATTGATTTTGAAACAAAACATTAATGGTGCATTTATGAAAAAGGATTATTGATTGTAACAAGGCTGAAGATGACGTAGTGCCAGTTTTCAATGAGCCTAATTTTTATTTGAACAGATTTTTCCAATCCTTTACCGGATCATCCATATCTAGGGATGGATTTGACCTACATTTATGCTTTACTTCATGATGGCTACCACATACGATCAAACAAAGGACTGGAGGTGAGCCATAGTGTGATGGAAATTGTTCTTAATGCCTTAAAAGCCAAAAACTTCTCTTTAAACTTAAGTTAGCAATATCAAATATTTCACTTCCGTAATTAGTATGTTTAATGGATATACATTAGTCCAACATGTACAATATGGTGTTGATTTGGAAAACATCAGCATAAGTACATAATATTTTATTTTATAGTAAGTATTTTATTGTCTCGGGCTTTAGCAAAATCCGTGGGAGTTAAATCTCATTTGTCTGTTGGTCTGTTTGTCACAAAAACTTTAACCTTGATCATAACTTTTGAATGAGAAAAGACATGTGCATCACCTGTAACAAGACCTTTCCAAATATTCTGATTTTGACTCTTTTATGTCCTTGAAGTTTGACCTACTTTTCCAAAGGATCAACATTTGGTGATAATTTAACTTTTAATGAGATGAAGATAGGTAGTTCATATTTTTCATGTGCATTACCTGTTACAAGGTCTCTGAATGTTCTATCAGGGGTATGGTTTTTGACCTCTTAATTGACCTTGAAGTTTAACCTACAGTACTTTTAAAAAATTTTAACATTGGTGATAACTTTTGAATGAGGGAATCTAAGGCCTTTCATATTTTAAATGTGCATTACCTTTGACAATACCTTTCAGAAAAAGCCATAATTTTTACTTCATGATATTGACCTAGAAGTTTTACCTACTTATTTAAAAATTTAACTTTGGCTGTAACTTTAGTTCTAGAAGAGACGAGACTTTCATTTTTTTTTTTACTTGAACAGTACTTGAGACAAGACCTTTTGGACTGTATTATGATGTTTGACCCCTTGATCTTGAAGTTTTATGCAGTTTCAAAAAAATGTAAATTTTATTTATCAAAAAATTTAAATCATTTTGGTATGATGGACAGACAAGACAGGACAAACAGACAAGACAGTTGCAATATTTCATAAATAATTGCATCCCAACCACTAAGATACCAAAAGCAGGGGACCACAATTCTTTAATTTTGCTTGTTGTAATTTAATTGTGTTATTTGTACCAATAAGTAAGAATTAGTTTTTAAAATCAACATGCTAAAATAAGGAATCTAAAAGAAAAACCTGTGTCAGTATGTGAATAAATCAAGAATTATTTCTTTTCAGGTGATAAAGAAATTGAATGGAACAGAAATAAGCTGGGCATTAGGATCTGCATTTCATTTACTATCAAGCATGGGTTTAGCTAGATAATGTTATCATTCCATGATTCAAGTACTCAAGTAAATGTTAGCCAAGAATTGTGATTGTGTTTCCAGATTTGTAATTTGTGTTTTATTTTTGTCCTCATTTTTTTTAATTGGTTAAAAATTTATCTGGTCTGCTTTAAGGTGAGGCATTTAACATAGTGCCTTTAACTACATTTGCATTTAAATTGCACCAGTTTTGATAATTTTTTTCACTCCATGTTTAGGTTATGGTCAAACTATGCTTGAAAAAAATCACATCGTGATACACTTTCATATTTCCACCACATTGCTGAATTCATGAACTTACCAAGCTCTGTAAACATGTATTTGATTGTGTTGCTGTGTATCTGTGTGTGTGTCTGTGGGGGAGGGGGTGATGTTCAGGGTTATTGTAACCATATTTCACCAGAGTTTAAATCATGTAAACAATAAAGTCACAGTATGAATATTGATGATGCAGATTTACCTGACGGCTCATCGATTCTATTCAGAAAAGTTAATTCAGACATAGGAACAAACAGATATTAATGCACAATAAAAAGGCATGAGGATTAAACAGTGCATTTTAATCCCTTTCCATTGAAGAAAGACAAGAATGACTTCAGCTTTATGATATACATGTATACTTAAGCATGCTATACTTTAACAGTATTTGGGATCTAAATATATTCTCTGACGTACCATACTTTAACAAATTTGGGATCTAACTGGGTAAAAATTTATTCATTGTGAAAAATATAAGCACAGATTGTATAATATGTTCTTGTTGTATGTGATATGATACAATTATGATTGAAAAGTCCCATTTCTAATTTATTAACAATATATTCAAATAGTCTGTATTATTGATGTATACAATATCAGCATTTCGTGTATGTGAGTCATATTGGATAACTTTAAAGGCTAGTGAATCCGAAGCTTTCATAATATGTGATTATACTGTTTACTAGAAACATTTTGTTGATATTCACTTTTCCTGAATATGCTCCCTTGATTTGTCATTTACAGTGTATACCTAGATAATTTGATACTTCTTTGGTATAATTTTTTTGTGGTTTAGTTGAGGTGAATGAGAATTAACATGTATATAATGCATTTATGGTACCAGAATACCACATTGTTTCTATATGACATGTATTTACATATGTAATTATCCATTTTTCTCTGTTCGTTGTATGAGGGTTTTATAGTATTGTTTCCATTCCTGCATTATATGTCTGCTCAACTTTGCACTATTTTATGTAAATTCACCTCCCAAATATGTAGTCCATTTCACAAGAAAGCACAAATTCAGTATTTAAAAATATCAAGAATTCATTACTTAAAGGATGAACAGGGTGGAATGGATTATTAGAGGGTTATTCATTTTAATACATGGGCTTTTTCACTAGAGACGTACAGGTTCAAATATTTGAACCAAAGTCATGACAATCAATTGTCTTTTATAAAATGAAAAACTTTAAATATTAGATGATAAAATGAGAGGGAGAACATTTGGCATTTAAGACAGAAGAGAGTGAAAAGTATACTTGTTTTTATACAAAGAAGATATCTTTCATAGAGACAAAAGATGTATGTTCTTTAGCAAAACAGATGTCTGAATAAAACACATATGACCAAGAATAACTCTTATTTTTATTTTGTCATTGTAGTTTTTCATATTTCTGATTTCTAGAAATACAAAAGAAATATTGTATATTTGAATTAAGGGAGATGAGTTGGGTTTTTTTTTTTTAAAGAAAATGAATTTTGCTCACAGAAGACAGTCCTTATCAGTTGTTACATACCTTGCTGAAACATTTCAGAAATTAACATTTGCCTGTCTTCATTATAAGAACATTTTATGTTTTAGCTAATCTGAGCTAAAGGCTCTAATGAGCTTTTCTGATCAAAGCATATCCAACATCTATGTGTCCTTATATTGCCTTTAAGTTTTTACATTTTCAACTTCTTCAGAATCAATGGGCCAAATTCAATCAAACTTGCCCAAAATCATCCTTAAGTGAATGGAATTCAAGTTCGTTGAAGTGCAGGGCCACATCCTCTCTCAAAAAATAGTGAATATTTGGTTGGATTGCCAAAAATGATGAATATTTTACATGGGAATATATAGAAATTAATCTCGAAATATCTTCTTCTCAAGAAAGCTGGGTTGTGATTAGTAATATTAATATACAAACATCTTCAGATAATGCAGATTCAAATTTGTTCAAATCCTGGGAGGAACAAGGTTTTACATTTAGAAATGAGGGAAAAATTCCTATATAATCTTCTGAAATTACGCAAGCATCCTCATTTAAGGAGGAGAAGGACACATGGTCACATGACTCTGTTTAACTACGTCATAGTCTCCGTTTATATAAGAGCAAAGCGTGTAAAGCATCAGTTTTTGTATAATTTTTTGACATTTTTTTTTTAACTTTAATAACCATCTTATATGAAAAAAATAAAAAGTTTTAAAATTCTTGTAAACATTAACAAATTATGAAAAAGATTGATCCACTCCTCTGTTTCCCTAAACTGCGCGTCCTGCAAGTCGGTGACGTCATACACGATCAGTTAGTACAGCAAGATCATACTCAGTGAATACAGGAGCGGTGTTACTTTGTTGAAACAGGTCTTAATCAGTATATATGATAAAATATTCTGGACACGGGGAATACAAAAATTATTTTTGCATGGCTGATGACGGAAATCTTATGTAGGTATATCTTCTTTCGCTTATTTAGCTTACATGTGACGTCATAGTTGGTTTTTCCCGTACTCGAGAAATGTTTTTGTCATGCTTATGTCCTCTTTAACGATGTCCTGTGCAATATTGAGGTCAGCTTCACCATTCGAAATTTTTACAGTTAATCAATAATTTGAAGGACTTACATTTCAACGTAAATTTAAAAATATTGAATGATAGAATTTTTGGTAAATTACTTTTTTTGTTGTTAAAGTTGTCTTAAAAGTACGTAATTTTCGCTATCCAGATGCAGTGTGATAGAAGAAACTTGCCTTTTCGAATTTTAAACCCTATTCATACTATGAAATATTTTAAAAGATACATGTCCACTTACATATTTTTTATCTTTGCTTAAAAAATCCCATTATGGACAGAGTAATGGGCCCGGAAACATGGAGAACTAAAACTCTACATAGATACTGTAGGGCATAGTATTTGTCAATCAATATTTCTAAAATAAGGTAAGAAATCTAATGATATAACTGCATTAAGATATGTGGGACATACTTAATAAGAAATATACAAAATATGAAAAAAATTGAATGACAGGTATTTTTTCAGCTCAAGGTCCTTCTTCCCCTTAATGCAGATTTAACTTTGCTCACATGATCCCTGGGGTTAGGACCGCAAAAGGAATCAAAGCTGTACATGGAAATATGCTGGGGACAAAAACTTTACCTTTCAAGAACACCAGGACCACAATATAAAATTTAAATGCATGTAACCTCGGATGGTGCAGATTCAAAATTTATTCAAAACCTGACCCTTGGGGTTTGGTGGGGCCACAATAAGGGATTAAATATTCATATGGAATAAATAAGGCAAAAAACTTAATTGCAGACGTATTTCATGGCCCACTGAACAGGGAGGGTAGTGAAATAGGTACTTTGAAATCACTAATTGGGGGTTTAATTTTCATTGTTTTAATGATATAAAGAGACCCACATCATGCACATATTCATGTCCTCCAAGTAATGTAAAATTTCAAATATATAACAACCCGCCACTTCTTCACCCATGAAATCATTCCCCATGAAGCAATAATTTTTCCTCAAGCCTCAAAAATTTGACCCCACAGATTTTTTTATTTTACAGTATTTAAAATTTTGCAATTGAGTATATAGGATTTTTTTAATTGTGATTAGGAGTCTCTAATTCATTGAATTTGATTGAAATGCAAACATTCCTACAGCACATTATGAGGATCCAAGATTGTTTGAATAATGGACAGTGGGATTTGGATGGAGATGAATTAGGGGATAAAATTTTACATACCACTATTTGGGGTCAAAATTTTCATGAGAATATAAATGGGAGAAAAATTCAATCTTATGAGGATCAGCAGGACCAAAATGACTCAGATGAGCAATATGACCCTTGGGCATCTTTTGGTATTTATAACCATTTAGTGATATGACTTAATCAAACAGGTGATATTGATATTTAAATGAGTGATATCACATATCAAATTGAGTTGGATATCATCTATTCAAATAAGTGATAATATCTATTCAAATGAGTGTTACCATTTATTTAAATGGGTGATATCATGGACATAAAATGAATAGTGATATTACTTATTTAATTAATGATGTAATCTATAAGAATAGGTTTATCACATTTACTCTTTTATACAGTTGATATAGCTTATACAATATTGTTTTCATATCGGCAGTTTGACGCCACAATGACTTTTACGTGAAAGTGATGAAGTCAAAGCGGATTTTCATAAAATATACAATAGCTGTGTAAAACGTGATAAAAAGTATCTCCCATGGTTTGTGGTTTGATATGATTTTCAGCTCTACTATTTAAAGACCAGATGAGCTTATTTGAGTAGGTGTCCATCATCTGTCCATTTCTTTGTCTGTAAACAAATTTTTAAAATGAAAGTCCTACAATTTTGGTTTAATTTCAATGAAACTTGGTACACAAGTACACTACACTAAGATACATTCGTTTTTGATTCAGTGAAGGGTCTTGCAATGGTTATTAAAAGTACAAAAAAAATTTGTGAAATTCTTTCAAAGAGCTACTTTTCCTACAGTTTTTAGCTCACCTGAGGCAGAGGCTTAAGTGAGCTTTTCTGATCAAAGAGTGTCCAGCATCCGTCTTCTCTGTAAATTTATCACATTTTCAGCTTTTTCTGTCAAGAACCATTGGGCCAATTTCAACCAAACTTGCCACAAAGCATCCTTGGGTGAAGGGGATTTAAGTTTATTCACAGGAAGTGCCACACCCTCTTTCAAGGGGAGATGATTAAGAATTCGTGAAAATTTGGTGGCATCTTTCAAAAATCTTCTCACTGAGCAAGAAAAGATGAAACTTATTTGAAAGCTTCCTTACCTACTCTAGATTCAAGTTTGTTCATATCATAACCTCCAAGAGTAGGATGGGGCCACAAGAGGGGATTGAAGTTTTACATAGCATCCTTGGGTGAAGGGGATTTAAGTTTATTCACAGGAAGTGCCACACCCTCTTTCAAGGGGAGATGATTAAGAATTCGTGAAAATTTGGTGGCATCTTTCAAAAATCTTCTCACTGAGCAAGAAAAGATGAAACTTATTTGAAAGCTTCCTTACCTACTCTAGATTCAAGTTTGTTCATATCATAACCTCCAAGAGTAGGATGGGGCCACAAGAGGGGATTGAAGTTTTACATAGGAATACATAATCACTTATATATTGTAGATGTCCTTAAAAATCTTCTTGAGAACAGCAAAGCCATGATTATCATATTATAATAGAAGTATCCTCAGGTAGATCAGATTCAAGTTTGTTCCAGTCATGACCCCTGGGTGTAGGGCAGGGCCACAAAAGGGGGTCAAAGTTTATCATAGGAATATATTGGAAATTAATATCTTTAAAAATTTTCTTCTCATGAACAGATAAGCCATTATTAGTCATATTAATGTAGAAGTATCCTCAGGTAGTGTAGATTCAAGTTTGTTAAAATCATGACCCCTGGGGGTTGGGGACAGACACAACAGAGGGCTAAATTTTTACATAGAAATATGTAGGAAATATCTTTTTAAATAAAATTTTCTTCTCAGGAACAGATAAGCCATTATTAGTCATATATTATATGACTAATAATGGCTTATCTGTTCCTGAGAAGAAAATTTTTCTATGTAAAACTTTAGCCCTAGCTCTGTTGTGTCTGTCCCCAACCCCCAGGGGTCATGATTTTAACAAACTTGAATCTACACTACCTGAGGATACTTCTATATTTAAAATATAATAGAAGTATCCTCAGGTAGTGTAGATTCAAGTTTATTTAAATCATGACCCCTGAGGGTAGGGCAGGCCCACAACAGTGGGCCATATTTTTACATAGGAATATAAAGGAAATATCTTTAAAAATCTTCTTTTCAAGAACAACTAAGCCATTATTAGTCAGAAGCAACCTTAGCTATTGTAGAATCAAGTTTGTTCAAATTATGACCCCCAAGGGGTTGGGGGTTGGGGCACAACAGAGGGTCAAAGTTTTACGTAAGAATATAAAGGAAGCATCTTGAAAAAATCTGCTCAAGAACAGCAACGCCATGATTAGTCATATGTATTATTACAGAAACACCCTCAGGTAGTGTAGATTAAGCAAAAAGTGTGATTAAACACTGTTTTTATAACATCATATTTTTCATAATTTTTATCCCTTTAGAATAATTAACTTGGCAAAAATAAATTGTGTTGATTTCAAGACAGGAAGAACTGAAGTTTTCTTTATAATATATACATATTGCAAGCAATACTAGTACATTTGTACTTTGTATCTCGAACATGGATATCTTGAATGCCATGGATATGTTGAAGTGATTTTGAAGACCCAGATACTTATTCCTCATTAGACTTGTAAGTATTTTACCTTGGATATCTCGAATCCTCGGTTATCTCAAAGTATTTTCTTGGTCCCTTGGAGTTCGAGATACAGTTTGACTGTACTTGTCTGGCGACACCTCTTGAACAAAGTTAGAATCCTGATGCTTTTGTACAATATGGTATACCCTTGAATCATGAGTTTTTGTGGCTTTAGCTGTTTTGTGTAATACATGTATATAGTGTTGCAAAGTGGAAAAATCAATAAGGTTGAATAATATCACAAATAAAAACTTCTTTCCTTATAATTGTCAAAAAATGCAAACTTGATTAGTAACTCAGCTACATGTAGATAGACTCACATAACAAAAAAGGAGTTTAATATAGATCTACAAGAGTTTAGGGGGGAAAAGCTCGAAAACTGGCCCCCATTAGAAATTAAAAAGGCCATAATTCTGTCAAATCCCTGAAGCGGAATGATACGAAAACTTGATAAGTAACTCATCAAACTACACTCAAATAGCAGTTCAATGTCTTTAAGGATTTTTTTTAAAAAATGCAGAAAACCAAGCGGGATAGTCACAGACAAGGAAGAAACTAAAGTTTCCTCCGGTTACCAGTAGGAGACTGATGTATTATATTGTGATCGAATTTTGAAAGGCCCAAAGTTTTTGAATAAAAAATGTACACTTAATGGCACCTCCATCTTGATACAGGCCTTAACTAATTGTGGATATGAACTTTTGGCATTAATAAGTTATGTTAAGCACATTTGTAAAAGAAACCTGAGGCCTTAATGGCCACTTGAGTATATAATACACATACAGTAACATAGTACTGTAAAGGTTCCATAGAAGTAATTAAAATATAAAACAATTAACTGATAGATGAAGATATGCTGACAAAACGCAAGATAAATAGGATGATCAGGGATGAACAGAATAGTTAAATTAATGTACTACTCGGTAACAAATCATAAACGAGATCAATTTTTCTGTTTGCACTTGCCAGTGCTAATACACTCCAATTTGTCACTATCACCATGCAGAGTAAGTCTACCTGGCCATTAAAAACTATGTACTTTTTTTATTATACATTAAAAATTCTTGTATACCATAATTCATTTATTCAAATTTATTTATTTATTATTATTAATTTCAGTATTTATTGTGATTAATTATCATAGGTGAATAGCAAAGGGAAGTAACCTCAGTTTTCTTGTACATTTTTCTTACATGATCAAGTAGAGCCCTGTCCAGCACCAAAACACTTAAAACAATGGTCTAGAATTTAACAAATCTGGTAAAAAAAAAACAAAAAAAACTAAAAATATATCCATGGGACATAAATGCCCCACCAAGAGAAAATTAGTAATGCAACACAAAAATCTGTATTAATGTATGAAGTTTGATGAGAATACTGGTATCTTGAATAGTTTCTTTAAAACTGAAATCTAACAAGCATTCTGAGAGTATTGCATTAGCAATACTAGTCCCCTACTGGCAAGTGTAATTTGGTTCCCGTTAAGAATTGAAAATGCCATAATTCCGTCAAAAATTTATGAAGCGGGACGAAATGCAAACTTGATCTATAACTAATCAAGGTAAAGCCACATACCAAAAATCAGCTCAATATCTACAAGCGTTTAGCAGAAAATTGCGGAAAACCCGTAAAAATTGAAAAGGCCGTAATTCCGTCAAAAATCAATGAAGCGGAACGAAAAGCAAACTTGATCTGTAACTCGTCAAGATACACTCACAAACCAAAAATCAGCTCAATATCTGCAAGCGTTTAGGAAAAAAGTGCAGAAAACCAAGTGGGACAGACTGACAGACAGACAGAGGGACAGACAGACAGACAGATGGATGGACAGACTCAGAGGAAACCTATAGTCCCCTCCAGTTTCACCGGTAGGGGACTAATAAATTGGATATAGATGTTAAATTCTCACCAAATGTGTATAAGTGCATAAGCTTACATAAAAATATCTTTATTGGTTTCCTCAAAACATAGCGAAATGCAAATTTAAGAAAACAAGGTCAAGGTCACAGGAAAGGTCAAAGTCAAAATGTTGATGCAGTTGAAAAGCTTACATCAGTAGATAATATATATATATGAAGTATGATAAAAATATCATGAATGGTTTCTTAAGAGCTGAGCTAAACACTTATTTAAAAGTGAGGTTAAGGTAAAAGAATAGGTTGAAGTAAAAAAAAATGTTGATGCAGTTGAATAGCTCTCACTAATATGTATCAGCGTATTAGCTTTGATAAAAATATCTTGAATGATTTATTTAAAACTGAGCTAAACACTAATTAAGAAAAGTAAAGTTAAGGTCAAAGGAAAGGTCAAGGTAAAAAAAATAATGCAGTTGAATAGCTCTCATCAATATGTACATGTATCAACATATGATGTTTGACAAAAATATCTTGAATACACTGTAAAAAATGTGTTTATAATTCAAACACTTTCTAAACACTTTGTTGTCACCTCCTTTTTTATATGTTTAATTCCTAAACATTTAAAATTCCTAAACATGTCTTAGAAAGTGTTTAGAATTTAAACACTTGTGTGCTTAGAAATTAAACATATCTAAACACATAAACACAAGTGTTTAAATTCTAAACACATAAGAGCAGAAGTGTTTAAAATCTAAACACACCATAAGTATAATTTGTACCTGCAGAAAAACAAAACACTCTTGTATAAAATTTAGACACAAAAAGTATATGTTTTTTTCAATGTGCATAATTGTCAAAATTTTCAAAACATGTAGCCAATATTAATTATTTTCCATATAGCCACTGAACGTTGGGATATGTATTTAATTATACAATACAATGGACACTGTGCAATGTACACATACTTAATTTACACAAATAATGTAGGAGATAGAACTAAATATGTAATCTTTATTGCCCAAGACATACATCTTATAGCATTGAGTAAATATAACAAACATCAAAAGAAGGTTGTGTGGCTTTGTAACATAAACACATGTAATATATAATGTTAAATTGTAACATACTTTAGTAATATACAGTTTGGTTATATACATTTATTATAAGACAGAAAATGATTTTGTGACACTTTCACGAATAGATTTGATTAGTCTCAACAATTCAATCAGAATGACACATAATTTATAATGTACACATAGATAACAAACTTTTAATCTTCAAAATCATTAAGAAAAAAATATTAAGCTGACAATTTAATATCAAAACTTCATTGAATATTTCTAAAAGGCTTTATTAAAGAATTTTTATTTTAAAAATACAAAATGTATATTTATGTATATATTTATAATAATCATTATAATTTGAATCGGCTGCAGAGTTTTCCTCTTGTCAATCACGAAAATATCAAATTTTGTTTTAACTTTCAGCAAGTCCCAAAGCACCATATTATAATCTATATGCCATCAATAACTGCCAGAAAGTAATCCATTTCTAATGCACGAGGATAACGAATCCAAGATATCCCAAGTCAGCTTTTTTACGTTGCTCATCATGGTTAATTAATGCAAAGAAAAAGAAAACCTTTAATGTATTGCAGTATCATGATGCCCTTTCACGTATTTCACTATTTCGTCATGGTTATTCCTTGAACTGGGTTGTCATAACTCTCGTTGATACATCACCTTAGTTTGTTGTGTTTTCTTTGTTTAAATAGCTGCTCAAATTAACGTTCAAATATATGTGTGTCATTTCCAGGAAGATAACTCTGCACTTTACAGTAAAACGTGTTTAATTTCTAAACGCGTTTAGATATAAAACATGTTAAGACATAAGTGTTTAGTTGTTAAACACAATACTATACACGTTTAGATCTAAACATGTGATAGAAGTGTCTATTTCCTAAACATAATTTTTACACTGAGCTAAGTGCAGAGTTTTGAACTGAGCTAAGTGCAAAGCGCACCAAAAGGACAAAAGGATAGAAGTAGGACATGACAAACTCTATATGCCCCGGCCATATTTATGACGAGGCATATTACAAACCTTGCTCATTACAACTTTGTATTCCGTTTGCCTCATAAATGCCCTGGAGCAGAAACAACTTTCAAAATATAAAGGCATTTTCACTTTATAATCGACAGAGTCCCAACTATACATTATATCCCCTGATTCAGCCCTAAACACCAGAACCCCTGACCCAAAGACCATGATATTCACAACTTTGGAAGAGGCACCTTTCCTCATCAAAATCAATAACTTACTTTGTTCACTTAATACAAAAAATTTTTTGAAGAAATAATGCGATTTTCACTATAGGATCAATAATACCCTGGCCTAACAATACCAGTGCCCAGTCCCAAATTTCACAATTTTGGAAAAGGAATCCTAGCTCATCTTAACCATGCACAAAGTTTCTCCGCTAACAGAAGCTTTTTTGAGAATTTATGCAATATATGATCGATGAATTGAGCTCCACCATATTGGGCCAACTGGCAGATGCCATGAATTATAAAATTTTGTTCCCATTCACCCCATAGATGCTATATGGCAAAATTGGTTGCAGTTGGTTCCAGAGAGGAAGCTGAAAATGTTTAAGGGAGCCGACTGGGGTTTTATTGTGTGAAAACTACTATAGAGAAACTCTTTAATTTTATAGAATATGTACTTTACATCGACTTCAGTATACATGCCAAGTTTATTGAAAATCTACCGTCTGGTTATTTTTTAGGGACCATCTCAAAATACAGGTATATTTACTATAGGATAATATAGGAAAATACCATTTTTTTGCACTTCGGAACAAATTATACAAATGCTACTATAAACTTTTTGCTCAAATTATATTATTTGATGGGTAATACTATATTGTACATTTTGTGCAAGAAACAAAATATTCTACCGTCTGGTTTCCAGAGGGGGCATCTCAAAATATCAAAATTCATGATATTTTCCTGTTTTTATGGAGTACAACAGAACATGACAGATACCACAGATTTACATAAAAAAATTATAAAAATGATTGTTAGATTCTCAATTTCCTATGTTTAAAATTTCAAGAGCATGTATTATATACTTTTTATTTTATGGCATAATCAATGACACCTCTTAAAGAACTTCGGTTATTCATAACGTCAAAAACACACTATTACGACATCTATCTACCCATCGTATGAAAAATCTTTTAAAAAATCATTTATTTTAAAACGTAATTAGATTTTTTAACCTGAGATTTTCTAAATTTGCTAATTTTTGTAAATTATGTAAAAATAGTTGCTTTAAAAGAGAAAATACGCTTTATTTTACTATGCTGCGCGAAGTATTGCGCAATGAAAACCCCAGTCGGCCCCCTTAAATGTCAATTTACAACCACCAGATGAAAACAGATAGCAAAGGTCACATTAGCGACTCAGATTTCACCTAATAACACAAAAAAACTTCTCCTCTGCTTTTTAATAAGGGCTTGGAACCTTCTGCTTGAAAAAAAAAAATGCAAAAATGAAAGCAATGTTTTTTTTTCAAGCAGGCAGCATTAAAAGTTTTGTGCTTTTTTCTGTTGTTTTGCCTTTTTTTTTCCTTTTTTTTTTTGTGGCTTTTTTTTCTTTCTTCTTTTTCCTTTCTTTTTTTGCTTTTCTTTTTTTTCATATTTTCTTCCTTTTTTTCTTTTGTTTTTTTTTTGTTTGTTTGTTTGTTTTGTTTTGGTGATTTTTTTTAACTCTGCACAAAACTTTGGCCAATGATATCAGAAAATTTAACAATGCACTATATATATACATATATTCAAAATTATTCATTCACTGTCTCAGTTTAACATTTACTAATACAATTAACATTAACATGTAATTTCACTGCATAACTAGTCACAATTCACCATTCACTGTCACAATTCAGCATTGACTAATACAATTGACATTTATCTTTCCCTGCATAACTTAACAATTCGCCATTTACTGTCATAATTTAACATTTACTAATACAATTAAAATATAATTTCACTGCATATCCATAGTCACAATTCGCCATTCACTGTCACCATTTAACATTTACTACTAATTTAACATTTACGGTACATGTACTTTCACTGTATAACTTAAGTCACAATTTATCATTCACTGTGACAGTTTAACATTTACTACTCATACAATTAACATTTACATGTACTTTCCCTGCATAACTATTCACAATTCACCATTCACTGTCACAATTTAACATTTACCAATACGAACAATTAACATTTACATGTATTTTCACTCCATTAACTCATCAAAATTCACCATTCACTGTCACAAATTTCCATTTAATAATATAAACAATAAACATTAACATGTACTTTCACCACAGAACTAGTCACATCAATAATAATTGCTGATTTACATTCAATAATACAATACATTCTTAGTCACCATTAACCATCTTATTGCAATAGCTTGAGTGAATTTGTACAGACTAATCAAAATTATAGCAAAACAACAAATAATAAAAAATATTTAAATTAAAATATTTTCAAAGATACATAATTATCTCATTGACATTTGATAGAGAAAAAGAATGGGGTCAGTGTGGGAGGAAACCGGAGCACCCGGAGAAAACCCACGTGTCTGAGTGGGCGACCCCATACCCTCTTACAACTCAGACACCCATTTCCAAAACAAATGTTTCAAAAAGATTTGTTTTGGATAAAAACTGGATGTGCTGTGTGTGCTTCACTGGCTTTCTGCATTGTCATCTTTCTTTGTCTTTCTCCAAACATGATCACAAGGATTTGTCTCTTCAATACTTTTATTTTCTGTCAATGAATGAGAAAAAAGGTATTAAACCATTAGGACCGACAAAGTAAAAATGAAGAACAGATTCTTACAGAATGGAATACTTGGGTAACTTATTCCCATACCTGAGGGCTGACCTTGTCATTCATAATGTCAAGCACATCCACATGACTTTATCTGAGTCTCCTACAGGGTACTGTCACCAAATCATCAAAGCACGCTATAAAATAAAAGTTAATACTTCAGCATCTATAATAGTATAAGACAGAAATTAAGAAAAGAACAGACATATCTTAGCAAAATATTATATGGACCTAAAATATTTTTTCTTTACTGTACTTTTTCAAAAAAAAGATGCTGGATTAATGATTATGTCACACACCTGATCAGTGACAGTTGTCCACAGTGATAAGTCTTGCTATTGGGAAAGTTAACATCCATCAGTCTTGTCTTTTCCGGTTGTTTCCACCACTTCCTGTCTGGCTATAGCTCTTTATTTCAATATCTTGGAGGGTTAAGGTCCATCAGCATTGCATTTTCCAGATGATTCCACCAATTTCTGTCGGGCTGTAGCTGTAGCTGCTCCTTTCCACATCTTGAAGGGTCAACATCCATTCGTCTTGGCATTTCCAGTTGCTTCCACCAATTCCTGTCTGGCTGTATCTGTTCATTTCCACATTATGGAAGGTCAACATTCATCAGTCTTGCTTTTTCCAGGTTTGTCCACCATTTCCTGTCTGGCTGTGGCTGCTCACTATCACATTGTGAAAGGTCAATGTCTATCAGTCTTGCCTTTTCCACGTTTTTCCACCAATTCCTGTCTGGCTGTAGCTCTTTATTTTAATATCTTGGAGGGTTAAGGTCCATCAGTGTTGCATTTTCCAGATGATTCAACCAATTCCTGTCTTGCTGTAGATGCTCATTTCCACATCCTAGAGAGTAAATATCTTTCAGCATTGCATTTTCCAGATGATTCAACCAATTCCTGTCTTGCTGTAGATGCTCATTTCCACATTGTTGAAGAACTTCACCAACACTATTTTTTAAAGTCTCCTTTTTCAGCTTATCAGATGCAAGTGTCTAATCTTTTAACCACTTTTCAGGGAAAAGGTAAAAGGGGTAATTGATACTCCTTTAGTTTCTGTAAAAGAACAAACAAAAGGTAATAATTAGGTCCAACGGAGTAAAAATGAGGAACCAAGAGTCATAGAGAATGGTATACTAAAGGTAACGAGTCACAGAGAATGGCATACTAAGGGTAACTTTCACATACCTGAGGGATCCTCATCATAATGTCAAGCACACCATTTTCATCTGAGTCTCCTACTGGGTACTGTCACCAAATCATCAAAGCACACTATATTAAATAGAAGTTAATATAATTAAGCTACTTTCAGTATAAAACAGAAATTATGAAAAGAACAAACATATCTAAGTAAATTATTATATATATTCTTTTAATATTTTGCTGTTTGTCTTGGATCATTGATTATATTACACACCTGATCAGTGACAGTTATCCATTGTGTTATTTCTTGCTGTTGGGAAAGTCAACATCCATCAGTCTCGTCTTTTCCACTTGTTTCCACCAGTTCCTGTCTGGCTGTAGCTCTTGATTTCCACATCTTGCAGGGTTAGGGTCCATCAGTGTTGCATTTTCCAGATGATTCCACCAATTCCTGTCTGGCTGTAGCTGCTCCTTTCCACATCCTGGAGGGTCAATGTCCATCAGTTTTGTCTTTTCCAATTATTTTCACTAATTCCTGTTAGGCTGTAGCTGCTCCTTTCCACATCCTGGAGGGTCAACATCCATTTGTCTTGTCTTTTCCACTTATTTCCACCAATTCCTGTCTGGTTGTAGCTGCTCCTTTCCACATCCTGGCATGTCAACATCCATCAGCATTGGCATTTCCAGTTGTTTCCACCAATTCCTGTCTGGCTGTAGCTGCTCCTTTCCACATCCTGGCATGTCAACATCCATCAGCATTGGCATTTCCAGTTGCTTCCACCAATTCCTGTCTGGTTGTAGCTGCTCCTTTCCACATCCTGGCATGTCAACATCCATCAGTCTTGGCATTTCCAGTTGTTTCCACCAATTCCTGTCTGGTTGTAGCTGCTCCTTTCCACATCCTGGCATGTCAACATCCATCAGTCTTGGCATTTCCAGTTGTTTCCACCAATTCCTGTCTGGTTGTAGCTGCTCCTTTCCACATCCTGGCATGTCAACATCCATCAGTCTTGGCATTTCCAGTTGTTTCCACCAATTCCTGTCTGGTTGTAGCTGCTCCTTTCCACATCCTGGCGTGTCAACATCCATCAGTCTTGGCATTTCCAGTTGTTTCCACCAATTCCTGTCTGGTTGTAGCTGCTCCTTTCCACATCCTGGCATGTCAACATCCATCAGTCTTGGCATTTCCAGTTGTTTCCACCAATTCCTGTCTGGTTGTAGCTGCTCCTTTCCACATCCTGGCATGTCAACATCCATCAGTCTTGGCATTTCCAGTTGTTTCCACCAATTCCTGTCTGGTTGTAGCTGCTCCTTTCCACATCCTGGCATGTCAACATCCATCAGTCTTGGCATTTCCAGTTGTTTCCACCAATTCCTGTCTGGTTGTAGCTGCTCCTTTCCACATCCTGGCGTGTCAACATCCATCAGTCTTGGCATTTCCAGTTGTGTCCACCAATTCCTGTCTGGTTGTAGCTGCTCCTTTCCACATCCTGGCATGTCAACATCCATCAGTCTTGGCATTTCCAGTTGTTTCCACCAATTCCTGTCTGGTTGTAGCTGCTCCTTTCCACAACTTGGAGGGGAAGCTAGGTTAAGGACTCCCATATTCCATGTCTGTCTGTTCAGAGTTAAAACAAATGAAACAAGATGATAAATATAATTGTTCTTTTCCTTAACACTCAAATACTTTTGTTTTCCATAGATAATGTTAATATAAATTGATGGGAAACTTATCCAGCCTAAATAATATTAACTGAATATAGACTGAAATCTAATGATCTTGCTGTACTGTGATATCACTAACTAGTTTGAAATGAATTATATGGATGTTTCTGGAGCGGGATGTTTCGGGACCTAACAACAGGTTTCAGGATTTGGGCTAACACGTTTCGGGACTTGGATTAACACGTTTCAGGACTTAAAATAAATTTGTTTGAGACATGAATTCATATTGTTTAATTACCTGTTTAGTATGATGTATAAGAATTTTACTAGGCCTATAACACTTTAAAATAATGTCGACATTAAAAAAAGTTGAAAGTGTGTATGTAATTGGTCAAAACTAATGTCCATGGAAGTCGCTTGAAGAATTTGAATGCTCAATAATCAGGCAACTTCTTTTCTTCAAATAAAGTTTTTAGATTAAAAAATACTGATTGAAATGTTTAAAATCAGCATTATCAAATTTCATATCAGGTATATTGTTTGCATATATCCTCTGTGTTGAAATGTGGATGGCGAGGCAAGGAGAGTCAATATTTTAATCAAATACACGAAGTTCAACATAAAATTATCAAGGACAATTCTTAAATTTTAGAGTAAAGAAATTCATGTATGTGGAGCTTTATCAAACGAATATTTCTGATAATTTTCATTTGTAAGAGAAAATAATAAAGTTAAATGCATATATTTCCATTTCTATTTGTTTTCTCTGTGATAACTCTTTGAAAGTTAGTTGAGTTGATTTCTTGATCATTCTACCGGAATGTAAATTTCGCCAAGCGAAAGGCCAGGAGCTAAGAAGGCCTAATATGCATGTAATTCTCGTGCAGCTGTCTTTGTGTCTGACACTAAGGAGGCCTTATATGCATGTAATTCTCATGCGGCTGTCCTTGTGTTTGACGTCAGTGGGCGGGGACTACTGAATTTGACATGTGAGGCCTCATGTAATTTAAATCTATTAGTCTACATTTTTAAAAACTAAATTTACAATTTTATTTCACAATGAAATGGAAATATAAGGTATCACTGTCTAGTTAGTAGAGTATGCTAGGAACATCAACGATAGTTGGAAATATGGGATAATTTATGCATAACGGGCTTCAACGATAGTTGGAAATATGGGATAATTTATGCATAACGGGCTTCAATGATAGTTGGAAATGTGGGATAATTTATGCATAACGGGCTTTACCCGTTATGCATAAATTATCCCAAGTTTCCAACTATCGTTGATGCCTTGGCATACTCTACTAACTGACAGTGATTCCTTAATTTAATCCCGATTTGATAATTGTCATCGGTTCTCAAAACTTAAGTCTGACTGACATAAGAGGAGTATGAATACAATGTAAAAAAAATATAAGAGGGTTGTCTCAGAAAAAAAGCAAACTTTTATAATATTTTATTAATTACCTGACCAAAATTATTCCCAAATTTTCACCAATTACTATACCAAAGTTCATTTCAGCTGGTTAATACCTAAATTCCATATACAAAATTACTTCAAAATATTTTTAAAAAAAAGAAAAAGTATTTACTGTATTACTGGAAGCACAATACATCTTAACTGTAGTTGATAAAAAAAGTTATTCTAGATATTTGAGAAAAAAAACCAAACTGAAGATGTTTAAAAACATTTTCTGGCTCACAACATTTTAAAAATGTTTTTAAAAAGATCAGGGTAATATTTCTAAGATACATTTCATGGAATTGATTTTAAACATTTTACAAATTATACTTTAAATAGGTTGTACATGTAACATTTCAAGAAAGAAAATCTTTTAACAATACTATGTTAGAAACATCTGAAAACAAAAATATTTGAAACGTTAAAAAAATATTTATACAAAATGTCACAAGATTTATACATTTTCAATTTTTTGTTTTATTATGATGGGATATCAATATTATAAATACAAGAGATGTTTATGAAACACTTATGCCTCCCCCCCCCCTCCCCACCCCCTTGGACATACATTATAGGGTGCCTTTATTATGGGCAGTGCATGTACGTGGAAATGAAATTGACCTTTTGAACTTAAAATCAATAGGTCATTTAACTCTTTTCCCCCTGAAGCAGTACATCCTTTACCCCCTGATGCCACCATTTGACGCTATGCCCCATTTCCCTGTTGACGACTTTTGACGCATGCATAAAACAACCCTAAATAGCTCTGTAATTTCCCCTATTTCTAAAATAAATTCAGCTCTAAATAACATCCAATCATGTGTATTAAACATTAGGTAATGTTACTATATTTAGTGAAGTCACATCTGATGTGAATTCACGTGAGATTTACCTGTCTTTAAAAAAAATGGCGTCCTGTCTGTTTACAAGAAAAATTAGGCCTTGTTACAAGCAAAGTTCGGCCTTATATTGCATATTATGAAACATTCCTTGGGTTTTATTAGCATTCACAATGTTTACATCATTTCTAAAGATTAATTTAGCAGAAATAAAAATTTACAATGAAAATTAGAAGGCAAAACTTCGGAGAATCTTACACAATAACAACAATGGCGGCCACAACTTTCCCATGTGTTTTACAAGTGCTAAATTCAACAATCAGCAAAATTTTACATCTGAACATTGCTTTAAGTATAAATTTATTTCCCCCAAGAGATTTCTGCAAGAAATGGTCAGCAAAATAAATATCTAAACATTGTCTGCCTAAACAAGATCGCAAAGTTTAGCAGGATCTACCTAGTCTAGTTAATTACCTACCTTAAGTGAACTATCATGATAATACTAAACATTCAAAAAAAAAATCTAATGAACCTTTTAAATGATAGGATATTATGCTATGTTTACAGTTATATTTTAAGAAAAATGCTTTAGAAAAATTTTCTTTCAAAGTGATGATATCAAGATTAATTGTGAAAAATTTATTTCACCTGGTTTCACCTATATTGTTAATTGTAGATGAATAATTTTTACAAAATTATGTGACCATGTTAAAGTTTAATCCATTCCCGAAACATTGATATATAATATGTGACACTTTAATGATATTTAAGTACTTACATGTAATTAGCATGTTCTAAATGTAATGGTCAGTCATTTCTAATCAGCCAAAATGGTTCAGGGGGCAGCCAGACAAACACTCTAGGGAAATGGCAAGTGCGTCAAATGGTGGCAACAGGGGGAAAAGAGTTAACGGTACTATCTGAGATGCATCAACCAGAAATAGTCTTCTACATCACATCTTAGGCAAAAACACGTTTCTCATGATATATCAATGATTAATTTGTTAAACCTTTGTAGAGATAATGAGATATATCAATGATTAATTTGTTAAACCTTTGTAGAGATAATGAACAGAGAGCAAAGAATTGGAATTTTTCTGAGTCTAAGGGGCATAACTCTGTCAAAAATTGCTCGGTCATACCCAAAACAGAACTTGACCTAGATATTCTTACGATAAATCTGTATACCAAATTTCATTTCAGTATGTGCAACCTCTGTGAAGAAAATGAGTGGAAACTGCAAATAATAGGAATTTTTCTAATTCCAAGGGGCATAACTTTGTCAAAAATTGATCGATCATACCCAAAACAAATCTTGACCTAGATATTCTTATGATAAATCTGTATACCAAATTTCACTTCAGTATGTGCAACCCCTGCATAGAAAATAAGCGGAAAATGTTGGTGGACTGACAGACAGACTGAGGGACAGACAGACATGCACGTACAGTATCAGTCATGATATGTGTGTGTGCAGATTCTAACTGTTGTTTTAATGATTTACTGACATGTTGTTTTAAACATATTGGACAGTAGCTGGAGATCACTTGAATTAAAATTATTAATTATAATTAAAAATAAGATAAATTAAAATAAATTTTATCAACATGAGAATTTTTTTCTATTATGATTCAGTTTCTTACTCTTCTAATTGTCTGTTGTGAATCAGTTTAACTTCTTCATCTGTTGTGAATGAAACACTGGTATACATTTTTATGACAACTTAATATATATAAATAAATTATGTGGATTAGCTTGAAATATTATGTGCTATGTGTACTGGTACTTACAAAAACATATACTATATCAACAGAACAAAAAATAATTGTTGCAATCCCGAAAAATTTAACCCAAGTCCCGAATTGTCTTTAACCAAGTCCCGAACCATCTTGTGGCTAGTCCCGAAACATTGTATTAGTTAGGTTCCGAAACATCGGGGTCCCAAAACATCGTGCACCCGTTTAATTGACATAGTTTCTCTGTAGTGTAAGCATGGATCAATTTATTATAATCATAGCAATATGTCCAGGATGGAGACATTTTTTTGAATAAATTAATATCTTTTTCCCCAACTATATTCAAAATGCATGTATAACATAGCTGCAATAATGTAGCCCTCTCAGATTATTTATTATCTGATGTTTTCTCTCCCCTTTCAATCCCCCCTTTTGTGAATAGGACATTGAATCTCATTTGTCTGTAAAAGCTGTCACAAAAACTTTACCCTGGGACATAACTTTTGAATAAGGAAAAATACTAGGCTACCATGTTTCTGATCACTTAGTTTTATTATTATATTTTGTAATGCATGTCAACTCATTTCACCTCAAATAAACCTCACTGCAGTGCTTTTGTATTAAATATTGGAACAAAAAAGTGAATAAAGGTATGCAGGGCATTTTATTTATTACAAATTATACTCGCTTAAATAACAAGTGGTTGTATCATATATTTTCAACATCCATACATGTACCATTTCTTTGTTGATATCAAAAATGTAAAAGAACCATGCAATCATCACAGGGTTGTCCCTAAGACCCGGAGGGCCGTGGATTTTCCCTGCCTATAATGAAGTAAATCCCCGGTTATTTTGGCATTCCTCCTAAACTCCCATTAGGGGAGAACCCCCAGATCTCCTTCTACTTTTCAAATGTCCCCTTCTAATTCAATTCTTAGGGACAGCCCGGCATCAGATAACTTATCAGAAAAAGTACGATATAAACTCAGTGAAATCTTGGATTAACATAGACGTTGTATTGCCAACTTACAAACATTTGATACTGTCTTTACCAAAACTATTTTGCATCACAGGCCTGTAGTACCAGCCAGTCAATGAAAATTACAGGTCCCCAGGAAATTAAGAGGCCCCCTACATTTTCTGTACATTTACAAATTATCAGAAAAAAAGTGTTGTTTATATTTATATATCAATAGGCCTTATGATTAATGTGATATTCAACTTCCTTGAACTGTTGTCTATTGTTTAATCTGATCTAGAATGAGAATATAAACAAGTGACTCAAGTAGTGCAATCATTATCTTCAATTTAATTAAAGGTACTGTTTTATGAAAAAAAACCTGCAAGAGACTATAACTCCACTGACTGAATCTGAAGTAGTGACATACTAACTATCAAAGTAAATAAATTTGTGTACCTGAAATAACTTATATAACACTTACTCTTTAGTTTGATTGAGTAAATGGAAATAATGCAATCATGGCATATCTTCATGTATTTCGCATGAATGGAGGAATGGATAAAATTCGGATTAAGAAAAAAAAGATGATCATTTTTAGGAATAAGACTAAGTCAGATAACACTGCTAAATGTATTAGTTGAAGGAGATTAACAAGCAATGGAGTCATACAGCTTCTTTTTTTTTTTTTTTTGGATAATATGGGGGGAAATACCTGCTTTTTTAAGCTTTAAAAATTTGGGCCTTAATTAAGAAAATCCTGCAGGCCCATTGGACTTACTTGATTTTCAGCTTTACTGGCCCCCAGCTTATTTTACTGGCCTCGGGCCATGGACCTGTTGGTCTTGATAATGACTGAAACTTTGAAAGTCCAAAGTGACAGTCCAGTACTGTAAACATGCTTTCAGGTATAAAGCCTTGTTCTCACCACTCGAAATATTGAACCCGAGCTTCTGTCAAACCCGATCACAAGTGAAATGTAGTTTTGGTTCTAGAATATTCATATAACTTTGTCAATAAATGAGTCTCAGTATAATGTAATGATGCTTACATATTATTCAGGTAAATCAATGCATGTTTTGCTGTTTAATTTTATTTTTTGATATGTATATATCCATGATCTAAGTAAACATTGGACCCCCTTTTCCTAGACTATCATATCCCTAAAGATCATGACTTGAAAAAACTTAATCTACACTATGTTAGGAAGCTTTCATATAAATTTCATTTCATCTACTAGCTCAGTGGTTCTAGAGAAGAAGATTTTTAAATCACCCCACCCTATTTTTGCCTTTTCTTGATTATCTCCCCTTGGAAGGGGACAATGCACTTCATTTGAACAAACTTGAATCCCCTTCACGCAAGGATACTTCAACTGGAATTTGGTTCAGAGATTCTTGAGAAGAAGTTGAAAATGTGAAGTTTATATACCCACACCCGCATGACGACAGATGAAAACAGATAGCATTAGGTCACCTGAATGACTCAGGTGACCTAATAAATAGTTGATTTACAGTTAATTCTACTAAAACAGTAGAAATACTTAAGAATGAATATACATTGTTATATATGACTGCATAAAGGGCCGTCTGACTTACTTCTGTTCTGTTTTCTGGTTCCTAAAGATGTAGATCCTTTGAGATGAGGTCTCTTATTGCTGCATTTTTTTTTTTCTTATTCCGGTGTTTGTAGTTCAGTGACTTTGTGTGAGGACACAAAACTGAAGATCAATGCCAAGCTCTAGCATCCCCTCATGACATCAAGAAATGCTACAATAGAGTTTGAACCATTACAGATCATTACTTGGCTCAGAGTTTACATATTAATTATTACCGGCATTTTTTTATTCTGGATAATCTACTGAAGATGCCTAAATATTAGCGGGGAATTATAAATTATCGTGCAATTTTGAGAGAAGATCAAAGGTGAAATAAAATTACTGTATACAGGAATTTTTTTGCTGTTTAATATTTTCATCCTACTGACACATGCAGATAGCCAAATTTAAAAACGTGAATTCAAAGAACACAGTATAATTTCCTAAACACAAAACTGTGATTGAGCGAATTTAAATGGGGTAAAATTGTGTGCAAGTGTGAAAGGCCGAAAATAACACGGGGCAAAAATAACCCTGTATACAGTACGTACTTCAGTTTTTATTTTTATGGTTCTGAAATCTATGTAAAATCTCTGGATCAACCATCCACTTGCGAATTATTACTCTCACAATTTGACATCTAAGGGCCATTTCACACTATTATTAAGTATTTGTGTAAAAAGGAATCTACAGTATAAAATCTACATTGATCACAATAGAATACTGTGCTTATTGGTATTCAATGTATAACAACTATATTTTGTACCTAATAAATGAATGGTTGGATATTTTTAAACATGGTAGCGTTATGAAGGGGTTATCAAATGAAAATACTCCACCAAAGGAATTAACAAATTTTTGATTTATGTCCAATTAATTTCACCTTGAATTTTACATTGAAGCCTATGGGCGTGCTTGTGTCATTAAGTTATAATTGTAAAAAGTATTTTAATTTCATACAAATCTCTTGTTAGAATATGCACACACTCTTTCTTCATTAGAATATAAAATAAAATGAATCATTTACTATAGATATTTTGACAAAAATTTAAAAAAAAATTTTTCATCAAGGGCAGATAACTCTTCAAAAACGTTTGAGGTGCAAAATGGTCAGCTTCTTATAATTTTATGTTATCAAGCAGGTGAAATTGGTTCATTTCACTTTCATCATTATTTAGCAATACCTATTTACTAGTTTCAAATGATTCAAAATTGTTCAATATCCCTTCATTATACACTGAATACCTTAAATCACTTTATTTGTAGGAACTTTTAAATGAAATCATGCAAGACCTACTACTAGGGCTGTGTCAATATATTGATTAATCAATTCTTTACATTTTAAATTTCTATGTTTATTCAAAAAATAAATTCAGTTTCATGAATTGAACTTGCATCAATATTCTTAGAATTCAATGACAATGACATTCTTTAATACATCACATCAAACATTTGTATTAAACAGGACACTAGCTCTGTTATTGTTAATGTTTACATTTATTGGGGTGTTCAATTTGTTTACTAGATGTATGCATCCCCAAGCATTGACTGACAATACTGGTGAGCTGGTTTTGCTTTCTCAAATTTCTACTCAAATTTTTCCGGATTATAGTTTTAATATTTTTCATTAATACAAAAAAAAAATTCTACTTTTCTTAAGAATTAAGGATAGTGCAAGTATATGTACAGTATCAATTAAACATGTCCCAAAATTCTTAATTATCATAATTTTCAGATCAAAGAAGATTCTAAATGCACTTTTATTACATTTTCATGTGAAATGCTCTAGCAAGGTAAAAATCATGATATTAAACTGAAAATTTTAGAAAATAATAATTTCAAATCTGTGTCCAACAAAGAAAAAAAGAAAGAACAAAGAAAAAACTTTTTTCAAAATTTTTACCTTAAATTTCTTAAGAACTAAGAAATACCTCTTTTCCAGCGATGTTGGCATGCTGTTCCTCCTTATAGACCGCCGCCAGCCCTAGCATTCCAGCGCTGAATCCATCGACGACTGTGGCTCTGAAACGAAAGAGGCAGAACAAGTGCGAAGGGGAGGGAGGGTGGATGGGTTAGTACTTAGTGGGTGGTGCAAACACAAAACAATGAATGAAGGGAAAACTCTTACCTCACATTTCTTAAGAACTAAGAAATACCTCTTTTCCAGCGATGTTGGCATGCTGTTCCTCCTTAAAGACCGCCGCCAGCCCTAGCATTCCAGCGCTGAATCCATCGACGACTGTGGCTCTGAAACGAAAGAGGCAGAACAAGTGCGAAGGGGAGGGAGGGGGGATGGGTTAGTACTTAGTGGGTGGTGCAAACACAAAACAATGAATGAAGGGAAAACTCTTACCTCACATTTCTTAAGAACTAAGAAATACCTCTTTTCCAGCGATGTTGGCATGCTGTTCCTCCTTAAAGACCGCCGCCAGCCCTAGCATTCCAGCGCTGAATCCATCGACGACTGTGGCTCTGAAACGAAAGAGGCAGAACAAGTGCGAAGGGGAGGGAGGGTGGATGGGTTAGTACTTAGTGGGTGGTGCAAACACAAAACAATGAATGAAGGGAAAACTCTTACCTCACATTTCTTAAGAACTAAGAAATACCTCTTTTCCAGCGATGTTGGCATGCTGTTCCTCCTTAAAGACCGCCGCCAGCCCTAGCATTCCAGCGCTGAATCCATCGACGACTGTGGCTCTGAAACGAAAGAGGCAGAACAAGTGCGAAGGGGAGGGAGGGGGGATGGGTTAGTACTTAGTGGGTGGTGCAAACACAAAACAATGAATGAAGGGAAAACTCTTACCTCACATTTCTTAAGAACTAAGAAATACCTCTTTTCCAGCGATGTTGGCATGCTGTTCCTCCTTAAAGACCGCCGCCAGCCCTAGCATTCCAGCGCTGAATCCATCGACGACTGTGGCTCTGAAACGAAAGAGGCAGAACAAGTGCGAAGGGGAGGGAGGGGGGATGGGTTAGTACTTAGTGGGTGGTGCAAACACAAAACAATGAATGAAGGGAAAACTCTTACCTCACATTTCTTAAGAACTAAGAAATACCTCTTTTCCAGCGATGTTGGCATGCTGTTCCTCCTTAAAGACCGCCGCCAGCCCTAGCATTCCAGCGCTGAATCCATCGACGACTGTGGCTCTGAAACGAAAGAGGCAGAACAAGTGCGAAGGGGAGGGAGGGGGGATGGTGTAAACACAAAACAATGAATGAAGGGAAAACTCTTACCTCACATTTCTTAAGAACTAAGAAATACCTCTTTTCCAGCGATGTTGGCATGCTGTTCCTCCTTATAGACCGCCGCCAGCCCTAGCATTCCAGCGCTGAATCCATCGACGACTGTGGCTCTGAAACGAAAGAGGCAGAACAAGTGCGAAGGGGAGGGAGGGGGGATGGGTTAGTACTTAGTGGGTGGTGCAAACACAAAACAATGAATGAAGGGAAAACTCTTACCTCCCATTTCTTAAGAACTAAGAAATACCTCTTTTCCAGCGATGTTGGCATGCTGTTCCTCCTTAAAGACCGCCGCCAGCCCTAGCATTCCAGCGCTGAATCCATCGACGACTGTGGCTCTGAAACGAAAGAGGCAGAACAAGTGCGAAGGGGAGGGAGGGGGGATGGGTTAGTACTTAGTGGGTGGTGCAAACACAAAACAATGAATGAAGGGAAAACTCTTACCTCACATTTCTTAAGAACTAAGAAATACCTCTTTTCCAGCGATGTTGGCATGCTGTTCCTCCTTAAAGACCGCCGCCAGCCCTAGCATTCCAGCGCTGAATCCATCGACGACTGTGGCTCTGAAACGAAAGAGGCAGAACAAGTGCGAAGGGGAGGGAGGGGGGATGGGTTAGTACTTAGTGGGTGGTGCAAACACAAAACAATGAATGAAGGGAAAACTCTTACCTCACATTTCTTAAGAACTAAGAAATACCTCTTTTCCAGCGATGTTGGCATGCTGTTCCTCCTTAAAGACCGCCGCCAGCCCTAGCATTCCAGCGCTGAATCCATCGACGACTGTGGCTCTGAAACGAAAGAGGCAGAACAAGTGCGAAGGGGAGGGAGGGGGGATGGGTTAGTACTTAGTGGGTGGTGCAAACACAAAACAATGAATGAAGGGAAAACTCTTACCTCACATTTCTTAAGAACTAAGAAATACCTCTTTTCCAGCGATGTTGGCATGCTGTTCCTCCTTATAGACCGCCGCCAGCCCTAGCATTCCAGCGCTGAATCCATCGACGACTGTGGCTCTGAAACGAAAGAGGCAGAACAAGTGCGAAGGGGAGGGAGGGGGGATGGGTTAGTACTTAGTGGGTGGTGCAAACACAAAACAATGAATGAAGGGAAAACTCTTACCTCACATTTCTTAAGAACTAAGAAATACCTCTTTTCCAGCGATGTTGGCATGCTGTTCCTCCTTAAAGACCGCCGCCAGCCCTAGCATTCCAGCGCTGAATCCATCGACGACTGTGGCTCTGAAACGAAAGAGGCAGAACAAGTGCGAAGGGGAGGGAGGGGGGATGGGTTAGTACTTAGTGGGTGGTGCAAACACAAAACAATGAATGAAGGGAAAACTCTTACCTCCCATTTCTTAAGAACTAAGAAATACCTCTTTTCCAGCGATGTTGGCATGCTGTTCCTCCTTAAAGACCGCCGCCAGCCCTAGCATTCCAGCGCTGAATCCATCGACGACTGTGGCTCTGAAACGAAAGAGGCAGAACAAGTGCGAAGGGGAGGGAGGGGGGATGGGTTAGTACTTAGTGGGTGGTGCAAACACAAAACAATGAATGAAGGGAAAACTCTTACCTCACATTTCTTAAGAACTAAGAAATACCTCTTTTCCAGCGATGTTGGCATGCTGTTCCTCCTTAAAGACCGCCGCCAGCCCTAGCATTCCAGCGCTGAATCCATCGACGACTGTGGCTCTGAAACGAAAGAGGCAGAACAAGTGCGAAGGGGAGGGAGGGGGGATGGGTTAGTACTTAGTGGGTGGTGCAAACACAAAACAATGAATGAAGGGAAAACTCTTACCTCACATTTCTTAAGAACTAAGAAATACCTCTTTTCCAGCGATGTTGGCATGCTGTTCCTCCTTAAAGACCGCCGCCAGCCCTAGCATTCCAGCGCTGAATCCATCGACGACTGTGGCTCTGAAACGAAAGAGGCAGAACAAGTGCGAAGGGGAGGGAGGGGGGATGGGTTAGTACTTAGTGGGTGGTGCAAACACAAAACAATGAATGAAGGGAAAACTCTTACCTCACATTTCTTAAGAACTAAGAAATACCTCTTTTCCAGCGATGTTGGCATGCTGTTCCTCCTTAAAGACCGCCGCCAGCCCTAGCATTCCAGCGCTGAATCCATCGACGACTGTGGCTCTGAAACGAAAGAGGCAGAACAAGTGCGAAGGGGAGGGAGGGGGGATGGGTTAGTACTTAGTGGGTGGTGCAAACACAAAACAATGAATGAAGGGAAAACTCTTACCTCACATTTCTTAAGAACTAAGAAATACCTCTTTTCCAGCGATGTTGGCATGCTGTTCCTCCTTATAGACCGCCGCCAGCCCTAGCATTCCAGCGCTGAATCCATCGACGACTGTGGCTCTGAAACGAAAGAGGCAGAACAAGTGCGAAGGGGAGGGAGGGGGGATGGGTTAGTACTTAGTGGGTGGTGCAAACACAAAACAATGAATGAAGGGAAAACTCTTACCTCCCATTTCTTAAGAACTAAGAAATACCTCTTTTCCAGCGATGTTGGCATGCTGTTCCTCCTTAAAGACCGCCGCCAGCCCTAGCATTCCAGCGCTGAATCCATCGACGACTGTGGCTCTGAAACGAAAGAGGCAGAACAAGTGCGAAGGGGAGGGAGGGGGGATGGGTTAGTACTTAGTGGGTGGTGCAAACACAAAACAATGAATGAAGGGAAAACTCTTACCTCACATTTCTTAAGAACTAAGAAATACCTCTTTTCCAGCGATGTTGGCATGCTGTTCCTCCTTAAAGACCGCCGCCAGCCCTAGCATTCCAGCGCTGAATCCATCGACGACTGTGGCTCTGAAACGAAAGAGGCAGAACAAGTGCGAAGGGGAGGGAGGGGGGATGGGTTAGTACTTAGTGGGTGGTGCAAACACAAAACAATGAATGAAGGGAAAACTCTTACCTCACATTTCTTAAGAACTAAGAAATACCTCTTTTCCAGCGATGTTGGCATGCTGTTCCTCCTTAAAGACCGCCGCCAGCCCTAGCATTCCAGCGCTGAATCCATCGACGACTGTGGCTCTGAAACGAAAGAGGCAGAACAAGTGCGAAGGGGAGGGAGGGGGGATGGGTTAGTACTTAGTGGGTGGTGCAAACACAAAACAATGAATGAAGGGAAAACTCTTACCTCACATTTCTTAAGAACTAAGAAATACCTCTTTTCCAGCGATGTTGGCATGCTGTTCCTCCTTAAAGACCGCCGCCAGCCCTAGCATTCCAGCGCTGAATCCATCGACGACTGTGGCTCTGAAACGAAAGAGGCAGAACAAGTGCGAAGGGGAGGGAGGGGGGATGGGTTAGTACTTAGTGGGTGGTGCAAACACAAAACAATGAATGAAGGGAAAACTCTTACCTCACATTTCTTAAGAACTAAGAAATACCTCTTTTCCAGCGATGTTGGCATGCTGTTCCTCCTTAAAGACCGCCGCCAGCCCTAGCATTCCAGCGCTGAATCCATCGACGACTGTGGCTCTGAAACGAAAGAGGCAGAACAAGTGCGAAGGGGAGGGAGGGGGGATGGGTTAGTACTTAGTGGGTGGTGCAAACACAAAACAATGAATGAAGGGAAAACTCTTACCTCACATTTCTTAAGAACTAAGAAATACCTCTTTTCCAGCGATGTTGGCATGCTGTTCCTCCTTATAGACTGCCGCCAGCCCTAGCATTCCAGCGCTGAATCCATCGACGACTGTGGCTCTGAAACGAAAGAGGCAGAACAAGTGCGAAGGGGAGGGAGAGGGGATGGGTTAGTACTTAGTGGGTGGTGCAAACACAAAACAATGAATGAAGGGAAAACTCTTACCTCACATTTCTTAAGAATTAAGAAATACCTCTTTTCCAGCGATGTTGGCATGCTGTTCCTCCTTAAAGACCGCCGCCAGCCCTAGCATTCCAGCGCTGAATCCATCGACGACTGTGGCTCTGAAACGAAAGAGGCAGAACAAGTGCGAAGGGGAGGGAGGGGGGATGGGTTAGTACTTAGTGGGTGGTGCAAACACAAAACAATGAATGAAGGGAAAACTCTTACCTCACATTTCTTAAGAACTAAGAAATACCTCTTTTCCAGCGATGTTGGCATGCTGTTCCTCCTTATAGACCGCCGCCAGCCCTAGCATTCCAGCGCTGAATCCAACGACGACTGTGGCTCTGAAACGAAAGAGGCAGAACAAGTGCGAAGGGGAGGGAGGGGGGATGGGTTAGTACTTAGTGGGTGGTGCAAACACAAAACAATGAATGAAGGGAAAACTCTTACCTCACATTTCTTAAGAACTAAGAAATACCTCTTTTCCAGCGATGTTGGCATGCTGTTCCTCCTTAAAGACCGCCGCCAGCCCTAGCATTCCAGCGCTGAATCCATCGACGACTGTGGCTCTGAAACGAAAGAGGCAGAACAAGTGCGAAGGGGAGGGAGGGGGATGGGTTAGTACTTAGTGGGTGGTGCAAACACAAAACAATGAATGAAGGGAAAACTCTTACCTCACATTTCTTAAGAACTAAGAAATACCTCTTTTCCAGCGATGTTGGCATGCTGTTCCTCCTTATAGACCGCCGCCAGCCCTAGCATTCCAGCGCTGAATCCAACGACGACTGTGGCTCTGAAACGAAAGAGGCAGAACAAGTGCGAAGGGGAGGGAGGGGGGATGGGTTAGTACTTAGTGGGTGGTGCAAACAAAATAGAACGCCCAGTGGTTCTTGAGAAAATGTTTGAGAGATGCCATTAAATTTTCACTTATTCTTAATTATCTCCTCTTGAAAGAAGGAATGGTCTTTCATTTGAACAAACTTGAATTCCCTTCATTCAATTTAGCTTTGTGGCATGTTTGGTTGAAACTGGCACAGCAGTTTACAACAAGGACAGCCACAGACATTAACAGACAAAATTCAATCAGAAAACCTCACTTGTGCCTTTGGGTCAGGTGAGCTAACAAGTACTTATTCCAGGTCTCTTGGGAGCTCTTCTTGGGGTTGCTAGTGTGCAGCAATCTTCTTGAAGCATTAATCTTGGACTAGTGGGTATGGACTCTTGTGTCTTGTTCGGAGTGGGGTACCATTAAATCCACTTCATAACAAACTGCTTTCCCTCAAAGACAGGAATTAGGTACTGAAAACATTCAAAATGAAGTTAAAAATATGTCCATATATATATATATATATATATATATATATATATATATATATATATATATATATATATATATATATATATATATATAAACAGTCAAACCTCGTTATCTCGAACTCGAAGGGACTGAGAAAATACTTTGAGATAACTGAGGATTCAAGATATCCAGGGTAAAATATTTAATATGCAGTTGGGACTTCAACATATCCATGGTATTCGAGATTTCCGTGTTCGAGATACCGAAGTTCAACTGTATATATATATATATATATATATATATATATATATATATATATATATATATATATATATATATATATATATTATATATATATAGGATCTCCCATGATTTGTAGTTGGATATGATTTTTATCCAACGAGTTGTGTGTGTTTTATCCCCGAGCCTTGGCGAGGTGATAAAAACACACAACGAGTTGGATAAAAGTCATATCCAACTACAAATCATGGGAGATTCTTTTTATCCCATGTTTAATACTTCACAACCAATGTTTTACACTGTTTTTTATAGGACTCTACTTCATTTTACTTCATCACGCTAACGCAAAAACCATTGTGACGTCACAACTGCACTTAACTGTGGATTATGAAAAAATTATCCAATGAGTCATATCCACGGGATAAAGGGGTAAACATGGGATATATATATATATATATATATATATATATATATATATATATATATATATATAGAAAGCACAAAGAAATTCACTTTTTACAAGGATACCCACTTCCGCCCCAGCCCGGGGTTGAACTCTCGACCTACAGAATCTGTCTCCTAGCAGTACAGGAACAGCGCGCTAGACCACTCAGCTATCTAGGCAAGTCTAAAACTTGCTTTCGATGCCAATGGAATTCTCGCGGCGCTGCTCTACACTACATGGTCATTGAGAATGGAAGTGAGATACATTTATTTGGACATTAGTTGTTGTAAAATGTGCTTTATAAATAAAAATTAATTTCATTACAACGTGTATTGGTAACGATCCTCTAATAAAACTAATGTCCAAATAACTGTATTTCACTTCCATTCTCAATGACCGTGTAGTGTAGAGCAGCGCCGCGAGAATTCCATCGGCATCGAAAGCAAGTTTTAGACTTGCCTAGATAGCCGAGTGGTCTAGCGCGCTGTTCCTGAACTGCTAGGAGACAGATTCCGTAGGTCGAGAGTTCAACCCAGGGCTGAGGCAGAAGTGGGTATCCTTGTAAAAAGTGAATTTCTTTGTGCTTTCTATATTAAAATTTCTTCACTTAGGGCAGTTATATTAGTTTAAGAGTTGTTGTAAAATGTGCTTTATATATATATATATATATATATATATATATATATATATATATATATATATATATACACAAATGAGAACAGAACAGAAATAAGAAATATAGAAATATGTTCACAAGAAATGGATCTCCTGCCCATTAGGAACATTTGTATTGCAACAGCAAACAGAAATGCACCTTCCTTCTTTGGTCCAAGATTGATTCCTCTCATCTTTTATCTTATACCTAAATAAAGCCTCATTTATTATTTATTTACGGGTATTTGTTCTTTATCTCATATTTAGTAAATAAATAATTCATGATCTCTTAAATATACCATATAATTGGAATTTTTAGCGAGACTCAAATTTAGCAATCTGTCCTTAACAAGAGGCCCAGGGGCCACATCGCTCACCTGAGCACTATGGCTAGGAAAAAGCAGAAATCACTTCAATCTTGAAGGGTTGAAAAGTTTAAATATAAAAGTGATTGGGGGGGGGGGGGGTGTCAGGAATTGAACAAATTTGAATCTACATTATCTGAGGATGCTTCCATTTAAATATGACCAATTATGGCTTTGCTGTTCTTGAGTAGAAGATTTTTAAAGATTTAACCTATGTATTCCTATGTAAAACTTTGATCACCCATTGTGGCCCCACCCGACCCCCAGGGGTCATGTTTGAACAAACTTGAATGTACACTATCTAAGAATGCTTCCATATGAATATGACCAATCATGGCTTTGCTATTCTTAACAAATAGTTTTTTTTAAAGATTTTTACTATGTGTTCCAATGTAAAACTTTGATCGCCCATTGTGGCCCCACCCGACCCCCGGGGGTCATGATTCGAACAAATTTGTATGTACACTATCTGAGGATGCTACCATATAAATATGACCAATCATGGCTTTGCTATTCTTAACAAATTGTTATTTTTTTAGAATTTTTACTATGTGTTCCTATGTAAAACTTTGATCGCCCATTGTGGCCCCACCCGACCCCCGGGGGTCATGAGTTGAATAAATTTGAATCTACACTATGAGAGGATGCTTCCATGTAAATATGACCAATCATGGCTTTGCTGTTCTTGAGAAGAAGATTTTTAAAGATTTTTCCTATATATTCCTATGCAAAACTTTGATCGCCGATTGTGGCCCCACCCTACCCCCGGGGGTCATGATTTGAACAAATTTGAATCTACACTACCTGAGGATGCTTCCATGTAAATATGACCAATCATGGCTTTGCTATTCTTGAGAAGAAGATTTTTAAAGATTTTTCCTATATATTCCTATGTAAAACTTTGATCGCCCATTGTGGCCCCACCCTACCCCCGGGGGTCATGATTTGAACAAACTTGAATCTACACTACCTGAGGATGCTTCCAAGTAAATATGACCAATCATGGCTTTGCTATTCTTGAGAAGAAGATTTTTAAAGATTTTTCCTATATATTCCTATGTAAAACTTTGATCGCCCATTGTGGCCCCACCCTACCCCCGGGGGTCATGATTTGAACAAACTTGAATCTACACTACCTGAGGATGCTTCCAAGTAAATATGACCAATCATGGCTTTGCTGTTTTTGAGAAGAAGATTTTTGAAGATTTTTCCTATATATTCCTATGTAAAACTTTGATGGCCCATTGTGGCCCCACCCGACCCCCGGGGGTCATGATTTGAACAAACTTGAATGTACACTATCTGAGGATGCTACCATATAAATATGACCAAGTATGGCTTTGCTGTTCTTGAGAAGAAGATTTTTAAAGATTTTTCCTGTATATTTCCTATGTAAAACTTTGATCGCCCATTGCGGCCCCACCCTACCCCCGGGGGTCATGATTTGAACAAATTTGAATCTACACTACCTGAGGATGCTTCCACATAAGTTTCATGTTTTCAAGCACAGTGGTTCTTGAGAAGAAGATTTTTTAATGATGCCATTAATTTTTCACGAATTCTTAATTATCTCCCCTTGGAAGAGGGCGTGGCCCTTCATTTGAACAAACTTGAATCCCCTTTACCCAAGGATACTTTGTGGCAAGTTTGGTTGAAATTGGCCCAGTGGTTCTTGAGAAGAAGTCGAAAATGTGAAAAGTTTACAGACGGACAGACGGACAGACAGACGGACAGACGGACAGACGGACTACAGACAAAATGTGATCAGAAAAGCTCACTTGAGCCTTCGGCTCAGGTGAGCTAAAAATCGGTATCTTATTTTAGCCAGAAGTATTTTTAGTGATTTTACGGTAGATAGATAGATACTGGTTACTCTAATATGGAATAAATTGTTCACGATCGATATTTAATTTTAGCGATCTCAACATCCTTGCTAAAAATACCAAAATTGAATCCTTCCTAAATTTTCTGCTTACACAGTATATAAATGCCTTTACATGAGATTTATTGATGAATGGAAATTTTTGAAATAATCCTTTATGGAATTTAACAGGGTAAACTAAAACCAATATGAGGGAAAATGTGAAATTCAGTTGTTGGGAAGGGCAAGGTAAAAAAAAAAATAACGAACTTAAACTGCTTACACCAATTTTATCAGTATAGAAAGTTTAATTTAAAAAATCTTGAATCTTTTTTAAAAAGGTAACTGTTAAAAAAAAGTGAGGTCAAGGACATAAAACAGGTCAAGGGAAAAAAAGAATGAATGGGTTGAAATTCTCACACCAATATGTATCATAGTATGCAAAGTTTGATGAAAAAACTTCCTGGGAAGGTCAAGGTCAAAAGGAATGTTAAGGAAAGGAAAATATGACAGTCTAATAACTCTCGTCAATTTGTATTAGTGTATGAATTTTGATGAAAATATTATGAACAGTTTCTTTTTAAACTATGCTAAATCCAAAACAATTTTAATGAAGTCAAATCACAGAGAAAGCCATTAAGTTAAAAAATCAATTTGTATATTTGTATGAATTTTGATAAAAATATCTTGAATAATTTCTTTTAAAAATAAGTTAAATTGAAAATAAGAAATAGTGATGTCAAGGTCATAGGAATAATCAAGGTAAAAAAAAAATTGACAGTTGTATCGGTCTGATGAAACTGTAACTCCACTGCTTTGTACTTATAACAAAGGAAGATAAAAGTAGCACTTGGACTTGAAACTTTGCAACAGAAATAAATAGAATAATGATCCCTGGTTTAGTCTGTTTTTGAGGTTTATTGCAATCAGACTAGTAAAACTCTAGGAGGAGTAACCTTTTAAAAGATTTTTACAAAAATTTCGATTTTAGTAACCATGGCAACATCATTCAACAAATTCAAAAAACAATAAAAGACAATTATGTATCTCAGTATAGTCTACTTGTGTGCAAATTTGTATTTTCAGTACCCATGGCAACACCATTCAATGAAATCAAAAACTGATAAAGAGAGTTATGTATCTTAGTGTAGTCTTATACTTGCGTGCCAAGTTAAATTGAAATAAGATCAAAACTTAGGAAGAGTAGCATTTTGAAAGTATTTCAAGGAAATTTCAATTTTTAGTAACCATGGCAACACCATTCATTGAAATCAAACACCTATATACAGAATTATGTATCTTAGTGAAGTATACTTGTGTGCCAAGCTATACTGATGCCCTGTTCACACAGAGTTTAATTCAAATTAAACGTAAGTTACTGCGAATTAAATTTGGTCTGCATTCACACGGAGAATTTAATGTGAATTAGTTTAATTTGAATTAGTTTACTTCGCATTAAATTACTTCGCATTAGCTCCGTGTGATCGCTAAGTGAAGCAATTCGAATTAAATTCTGACACATGCGTAAGGGCAGAATTAAGTCACAGGACACATATCAGTGGTCAAATATAGGTACTTTTGAATGGAAAACAAAGGAAAATTATATTTTTCAGTAAAATGTTTATAGACACTATGACATTATGCCAAATGTATATCTGCTTGGCACAATATGACGTGATTTGCAAATGACGTCATAATAGCCTTACTGAATAGCCTTATAATAGAAACAAAAGTTTAATTCACATTAGTTTACTTCACATTAGCTGTTGTGTGAATGCAATTTAATTAGCATTAGTTTAATTAACATCATTTTACTTCACATTTATTTATTGCAAATTAAACTCTCTGTGTGAAAAGGGCATTAAATCAGACCAAAACTGCAGGAGGAGTAGGGTTTCTAAAGTATTTCACAGAAATTTCTATTTTTAGTGAACATGGCAACACCGTTCATCAAAATCAAAAACCAATAAAAAGAATTATGTATCTTTATGTAGTCTACTTGTATGCCAAGTTGTACTGAAATCAGATCAAAACTGTAGAAGGAGTAGCATTTTGAAAGTTTTCCACAGAAATTTCTGTTTTTAGTAACCATGGCAACACCATTCATTGAAATCAAAGACCGATAGATGGAATTATATATCTTAGTGTAGTCTACTTGTTGCCAAGTTATATTGAAATCAGACCAAAACTGTAGGAGGAGTAGCTTTTGAAGGTATTTCAAGGAAATTTCTATTTTTAGTAACCATGGTAATACTGTTCATTGAAATAAAACATAGGTAATCAAAGATTACTAAGCTCACCTCGACGAATGTTATCTATAAGTAAGGTAAATCTCACATCATATTTTTTTCCTAGTTAGTGTACATTCCAAGATTAATATCCATCAATATTAGATTCAGAATCCAAAGTAAGTCTGGAACTGTCCATCTCTAGATACATCATCATTCATGCTAATTTGGTTAAAATATGGCTAAAATTCACTCATGTGGAAAATCTAGGTCAGATCCAGAATCCAAAGCAGGTTAGTTAGTGTACATCCCTAGATGCATCATCCATGCAAGTTTGGTCCAGGTAGGGCTTATATTTACTTGGGAATGGACCTGCTCCAAAAAAACTTTAACCTGATCAATCATCTGGAAAATCTAGGTCAGATCCAGCATCTGAAGCAAATATGGTAGTGTCTATCCCTAGATGTATCATCCATGCAAATTTGGTCCAGGTAGGGCTTTTAGTTACTTGGGAATGGACCTGTTCCAAAAACTTTAACCTGGTCACTCATCTGGAAAATCTAGGTCAGATCCAGCATCCCAAGCAAGTGTGGTAGCGTCCATCCCTAGATGCATTATCCACGAAAGTTTGGTCAAGGTAAGGCTTAAATAATCACTTGGGAATAGACCTGCTCCCAAACCTTTAATCTAGTCACTCATCTGGAAAATTTAGGTCAGATCCAGCATCTGAAGCAAGTATGGTAGAGTCCTTCCTTTGATGCATCATCCATGCAGGTTTGGTCCAGGTAGGGCTTATAATTGGGTACCTGCTCCAAAAATTTTAACCTAGTCACTCATCTGGAAAATCTAGGTCAGATCCAGCATCTGAAGCAAGTGTGGTAGTGTCCATCCCTAGATGCATCATCCATGCAAGTTTGGTCAAGGTAGGGCTAATAGTTTCTTGGGAATGGACCTGCTCCAAAAACTTTAACCTAGTGACCCATCTGGAAAATCTAGGTCAGAACCAGCATCCAAAGCAAGTGTGGTAGTGTCCATCCCTATATGCATCCTCCATGCAAGTTTGATTCAGGTAGGGCTTATAATTACTTGGGAATGGACCTGCTCCAAAAAATTTAACCTGGTCACTCATCTGGAAAATCTAGGTCAGATCCAGCATCCGAAGCAAGTGTGGTAGTGTTCATCCCTAGATGCATCATCCATGCAAGATTGGTCAAGGTAGGGCTAATAGTTACTTGGGAATGGACCTGCTCCAAAAACATTAACCTAGTGGCCCATCTGGAAAATCTAGGTCATATCCAGCATCCAAAGCAAGTGTGGTAGTGTCCATTCCTAAATGCATCCTCCATGCAAGTTTGATCCAGGTAGGGCTTATAGTTATTTGGGAATGGACCTGCTCCAAAAACTTTAACCTGGTCACTCATCTGGAAAATCTAGGTCAGATCCAGCATCCGAAGCAAGTGTGGTAGTGTCCATCCCAATCTGCATCATCCATGCAAGTTTGGTCCAGGTAAGGCTTATAGTTACTTGGGAATGGACCTGCTCCAAAAACTTTAACCTGGTCACTCATCTGGAAAATCTAGGTCATATCCAGCATCCAAAGCAAGTGTGGTAGTGTCCATCCCTAGATGCATCATCCATGCAAGTTTGGTCCAGGTAGGGCTTATAGTTACTTGGGAATTGACCTGCTCCAAAAACTTTAACCTGGTCACTCATCTGGAAAATCTAGGTCAGATCCAGCATCCGAAGCAAGTGTTGTAGTGTCCATCCCTAGATGCATCAACCATGCAAGTTTGGTCCAGGTAGGGCTTATAATTCCTTGGGAATGGACCTGCTCCAAAAACTTTAACCTGGTCAATCATCTGGAAAATCTAGGTCAGATCCAGCATCCGAAGCAAGTGTGGTAGTGTCCATCCCTAGATGCATCATCCATGCAAGTTTGGTCCAGGTAAGGCTTATAGTTACTTGGAAATGGACCTGCTCCAAAAACTTTAACCTGGTCACTCATCTGGAAAATCTAGGTCAGATCCAGCATCCGAAGCAAGTGTGGTAGTGTCCATCCCTAGATGCATCATCCATGCAAGTTTGGTCCAGGTAGGGCTTATAGTTACTTGGGAATTGACCTGCTCCAAAAACTTTAACCTGGTCACTCATCTGGAAAATCTAGGTCAGATCCAGCATCCGAAGCAAGTGTTGTAGTGTCCATCCCTAGATGCATCATCCATGCAAGTTTGGTCCAGGTAGGGCTTATAATTCCTTGGGAATGGACCTGCTCCAAAAACTTTAACCTGGTCAATCATCTGGAAAATCTAGGTCATATCCAGCATCCGAAGCAAGTGTGGTAGTGTCCATCCCTAGATGCATCATCCATGCAAGTTTGGTCAAGGTAGGGCTTATAGTTACTTGGGAATGGGACTTGCTCCTAAAACTTTAACCGGGACGCCGACGCTAACGCCGACGCCGACGCCGACGCCAACGCCGGGGGTATAGCATAAGCTCATCTCGACTTCGTCGAGGTGAGCTAAAAAGGATATAAAGAATTATGTATCTCAGTGAACTATACTTCTTTGCTAGTTATATTGAAATCAGACCAAAACTGTAGGAGGAGTAGCATTTTGAAAAATTGTTTACAGACGAGCAGACAGCTAGACAGATGGACAATGAAAATTTTGGTCAGTTCCAACATCCAAAGCAAGTCTGGAAGTTTTCATCCTTGAATGCACCATCTATGCAAGTTTAATCATAACAGGCCATAATATCATATAGCTACACCAAAAAAGTTACCCTGGTCACTCATCTGGATAATGTAGGTCAGATTCAGAATCCAAAGCAAGTCTGGTAGTGTCCATCCCTAGATACATCGTCCATGCTAATTTGGTTAAAATATGGCTAAAATTCACTAAATAAATGTAGAAAATCTAGGTCGGATCCAGCATCCGAAGCAAGTTGGTTAGCGTCCATCCCTAGATGCATCATCCATGAAAGTTTGGTCCAGGTAGGGCTTATAGTTATTTGGGAACAGGACTGCTCCAAAATCTAAACCTGGTCTCACATGTGGAAAATCTAGCTCAGATCCAGCATCTGACGCAAGTGTGGTAGTGTCCATCCTTTGGATGCATCATCCATGCAAGTTTGGTCAAGGTAGGGCTTATACTTACCTGAGAATGGACCTGCTCCAAAAACTTTAACCTGGTCACTCATCTGGAAAATCTAGGTCAGATCCAGCATCTGAAGCAAATGTTGTAGTGTCCATCCCTAGATACATCATCCATGCAAGTTTGGTCCAGGTAGGGCTTATAGTTACTTGGGAATGGACCTGCTCCCAAAACTTTAACCTGGTCACTCATCTGGAAAATTTAGGTCAGATCCAGCATCCGAAGCAAGTGTGGTAGTGTTCATCCCTAGATGCATCATCCATGCAAGTTTGGTCCAGGTAGGACTAATAGTTACTTGGGAATGGGACTTGCTCCTAAAACTTTAACCGGGACGCCGACGCTAACAACGACGCCAGGGGTATAGCATAAGCTCATCTCGACTTAGTTAAGGTGAGCTAAAAATGAAGTGAAGACCTAATAAAACATAGGTAATCAAAGATTACGAAGCTCACCTCGACGAATGTTATCTACATGTAAGGCAAATTTCACATCATATTTTTTTTCTAGTTAGGGTACATCCCAAGATCAATGGCCATGCAAGTTTGATTTAATTATAGACCTGCTCAAAAAACTTTTGACCTGTTTAGTAATCAAGAAAATTTTGGTCACTTCCAACATCCAAAGCAAGTCTGGAAGTTTTCATCCTTAGATGCACCATCTATGCAAGTTTAATCATAACAGGCCATAATATTATATAGCTACTCCAAAAAATTACCCTGGTCACTCATCTGGAAAATGTACATCAGATTCAGAATCCAAGGCAAGTCTGGAAGTGTCCATCCCTAGATACATCATCCATGCTAATTTGGTTAAAATATGGCTAAAATTCACTCATGTGGAAAATCTAGGTCAGATCCAGCATTCGAAGCAGGTTGGTTAGTGTTCATCCCTAGATGCATCATCCATGAAAGTTTGGTCCAGGTAGGGCTTATAGTTACTTGGAAACGAGACTACTCCTAAATCTAAACCTGGTCTCACATGTGGAAAATCTAGGTCAGATCCAGCATCCGAAGCAAGTGTGGTAGTGTCCATCCCTGGATGCATCATCCATGCAAGTTTGGTCCGGGTAGGGCTTATAGTTACTTGGGAATGGACCTGCTCCTAAAACTTTAACCTGGTCACTCATCTGGAAAATCTAGGTCAGATCCAGCATCCGAAGCAAGTGTGGTAGTGTCCATCCCTAGATGCATCATCCATGCAAGTTTGGTCAAGGTAGGGCTTATAGTTACTTGGGAATGGACCTGCTCCTTAAACTTTAACCTGGTCACTCATCCGGAAAATCTAGTTCAGATCCAGCATCCGAAGTAAGTGTGGCCATGTCCATCCCTAGATGCATCATCCATGCAAGTTTGGTCCGGGTAGGGCTTATAGTTACTTGGGAATGGACCTGCTCCTAAAACTTTAACCTGGTCACTCATCTGGAAAATCTAGGTCAGATCCAGCATCTGAAGCAAGTGTGGTAGTGTCCATCCCTAGATGCATCATCCATGCAAGTTTGGTCAAGGTAGGGCTTATAGTTACTTGGGAATGGACCTGCTTCTTAAACTTTAACCTGGTCACTCATCCGGAAAATCTAGTTCAGATCCAGCATCCGAAGTAAGTGTGGCCATGTCCATCCCTAGATGCATCATCCATGCAAGTTTGGTCCAGGTAGGGCTTATAGTTACTTGGGAATGGACCTGCTCCTAAAACTTTAACCTGGTCACTCATCTGGAAAATCTAGGTCAGATCCAGCATCCGAAGCAAGTGTGGTAGTGTCCATCCGTAGATGCATCATCCATGCAAGTTTGGTCAAGGTAGGGCTTATAGTTACTTGGGAATGGACCTGCTCCTTAAACTTTAACCTGGTCACTCATCCGGAAAATCTAGGTCAGATCCAGCATCCGAAGTAAGTGTGGCCATGTCCATCCCTAGATGCATCATCCATGCAAGTTTGGTCCGGGTAGGGCTTATAGTTACTTGGGAATGGACCTGCTCCTAAAACTTTAACCTGGTCACTCATCTGGAAAATCTAGGTCAGATCCAGCATCCGAAGCAAGTGTGGTAGTGTCCATCCCTAGATGCATCATCCATGCAAGTTTGGTCCAGGTAGGGCTTATAGTTACTTGGGAATGGACCTGCTCCTTAAACTTTAACCTGGTCACTCATCCGGAAAATCTAGTTCAGATCCAGCATCCGAAGTAAGTGTGGCCATGTCCATCCCTAGATGCATCATCCATGCAAGTTTGGTCCAGGTAGGGCTTATAGTTACTTGGGAATGGACCTGCTCCTAAAACTTTAACCTGGTCACTCATCTGGAAAATCTAGGTCAGATCCAGCATCCGAAGCAAGTGTGGTAGTGTCCATCCCTAGATGCATCATTCATGCAAGTTTGGTCCAGGTAGGGCTTATAGTTACTTGGGAATGGACCTGCTCCTTAAACTTTAACCTGGTCACTCATCCGGAAAATCTAGGTCAGATCCAGCATCCGAAGTAAGTGTGGTAGAGTCCATCCCTAGATGCATCATCCATGCAAGTTTGGTCCAGGTAGGGCTTATAGTTACTTGGGAATGGACCTGCTCCTTAAACTTTAACCTGGTCACTCATCCGGAAAATCTAGGTCAGATCCAGCATCCGAAGCAAGTGTGGTAGTGTCCATCCCTAGATGCATCATCCATGCAAGTTTGGTCCAGGTAGGGCTTATAGTTACTTGGGAATGGGACTTGCTCCTAAAACTTTAACCTGGGACGCCGACGCTAACGCCGACGCCGACACCGACGCCGACGCCGACGCCGGGGGTATAGCATAAGCTCATCTCGACTTCGTCGAGGTGAGCTAAAAATGCATTTCTATATCTGACCCTCAGAATGTATTCAAGTAGCCATCCTTACCCCAGGTGTCTTACATTGCTGCTTCAAAAACCTTTTGAATTGTCTTTTAATGTTATTTAATGTTATTTTAAGAGTAGATTCATTCTTTCTGTAAATCCATTTCTTTTTTTTGGGGGGGGGGGGGATAATTTGTTTTTTCATTATTTTATTTGATAAATTTTATTGCTAAGGCTATTTATACTGCCACTGAAGTATTTTCAAAAATACTAGAAGCACATGGGCCTTAATGGTCACCTGAGTATCAGTTTCTCAAGTTATATGACCACTTTAGCCCAACTAGAACTACTTGAACTACTGGGCCTCAAGTGAAAAAAAATTAGCTTTGTGACAACACTACAATAATAATCAACTTAGATTCAGAAATAGAAAAGATAGCATACACTGTACATGTATAATAAAGTTTAAGATATGTCCAACCTTGCCCAGCCCTTGGTCTTGATCCTTCAATAGGTTGACTTCAATTAAGGAATGTTTTTAAGTTTTATGTGAGTTATTGGTGTGTAAATCACACAGGCTTGTCACGTAGGCATATTTCATGAAGCGTGCTAGCTTTCCTTATATTTACATTTTACATGTTTAAATGCGCCAAAAATATACTCAATGTTTCTCGCTGTCCTATATCGTCATATTTTATTGATGTCTCTGTAGCCTTATTGTGACGTCACTTTAGCGCGAGGTTCTCCATGTATATTTCTACGCATGAGTATACAGAAAAATGGCTTTCAAATCAATTTCACGGTTGGCTTAGTAGAAAACACAGCAAATGTAAATATCTTTATTTGATTCCATTCATTATAATTAATCACTAAATGTCCATACTTAAAGATTTTCGAATAAGTTTTTAAATGACCTGGCCCTGAAACAACTGCGGGTCAGAGAGCAATTACCCAGTACAGTGTTTTTTACAAATCTGGAAGAGGGCATTAATTAAAATCTGAAAATATTACATGTATAATTTATATTTTGATGGCAAGATGTGTTGATGTTCTTGGAACGAAGATTTATAAACATGATAAAGATTGTTCCTATATATTCCTATGTAAAACTCGCCTGAGTTGTGACCCAACCCTGTCCCAGGGACCATGGTTTAAACAATTTTGACCTACACTGTAACCTGGTGATGCTTCCATATTCATCATAGCTTTGATGTTCTTTAGAAGGTTTTAAAAAGATTTTTCCTATATATTCGTATGTAAAACTTTGATCCCCAATTATGGTCCCACCCTACCCTAGAGGTCATGATTTGAACAATCTTGAATTAACACTCATCCTTGAGGATCTAGTCTCTATATAATTCAAAAGGGTCCATTCAACTTGAAATGTTTGCATATTATGACTGAATGTGGCCAATGCTTCTCTAAAAGATTTGTTCCCACAAACCCTTGTAAAGTTCTGTAACCCTGTTGAAGCCTCACCCTAACTCCAAAGGCTATGAGGTTTGGCACAATCTCTTGATTTAGCTATGCATATAGATATAAATTATATAGTTATCATACTTTTTGCTTAGTTGTGCATTTTCGCAATATGCAAAAAAAAATGCATTCTCATGCAGTGAAAGTGCTAAACTTTGTATTAATTGTTCTGAAAATAATGCATGAAAAAAATTGTTTAGCAACCTGTGTCTCCTCCATAGACTCAAAGTTCTGAAAATTTTGGGGCTATATAATTAAGCAATTGATTTGTGACCACAAAGTTTCTTCTTGATGAAATTATAAAGGGGGTCAGCTGTGGTCAACAAGGTAATTGATTAGTTATAATTCAGCACAATGTGAAGTAATCATACTTAGCCATGCCTCACTGCACACAAGGTGATGTACAATTACCAAACAATAGAAACTCCTATTACCAGTATGGACCAATCTTACCTGGAAGGGGAGGGGAAGGGGTGGGGGGGGGGGGGGCAGGGGTAATTTGAACTAACTTAAACCTGCATTACCTGAGGATGCTTTCATATTAATAAGACTATGGTTTTGTCGCTCTTGGGAAGATTTTTTTCCCTATATACATATTCCAATGTTAAACTTTGACCTTCCATTGCGACCCTCCCCTACCCCAGGGGGATCACCAAGTTCAAATATGTAAAAAAAAAAAAAAAAAAAAATACTAAATTGTAATTGATATTTTTGATATCAGAATTTAAGACAATGTTTCTTTCTCGAAATCTGACAAGTGACATAACTTAAACTTTAACCTGACCTTACATGTAACTCTGGTTTGACTGTTCGCTGAATGTTACGGTTGAGCCCATTTCAACGTTTGTTAGTAATTGTAGTAATTGTTTTAGCGTTAAATACAAATAAATATTTGAAAATATACCAAAAGAAACAATACCTTTCATAAGTAACAGAAACTTTTTCTATAATCAGAGGGAAGGCGGGAAAAGGAATGCTGCCGACCATTAGATCAAAGGTTTGACTGAGAACTATTCACACACCGGAAGTTGGAGCTATCACGCATGGGCTATAGATCAAAAGATGAAATCAAGCATGAAATTAAGGTCAGACGATACGTTCATCAAATATCTGTTTTATATATCTTCGTATTGTTTGGAAAATATTCAAAATTTAGTTACTTTCTGATTTCTAAACTGGTTTCAAATGGTCTTTAAAAAATTGGAACACTAAAAAAATGTGTTACTATTGGCTATAAGTCAACTCTCATTGGCGGATATATAGCAGAACCCACCCCACCCCTCTCGGTCAGGTTCGTATTGGCGTCCTGAACAGCTGGATAGCCTACACTTTTTCAGTATCAAAATAAAATTCCATTGTCAAAGTTGGATCAGTGATAGGTCTTCTAACTCTATGCTACAGGAGCAATAAATTTTAGTAAGTTGAAGCGACATAAATTTAAAATTGTGACTTCATGCAATCTTTTGAAATATATATATTTTTTTAAATACGGTGAGTTTCATCTAACAAATCATGCTTAGAATTCAAGAGGTTGCTTCTATTTTTTTAATCTAATTGTTTTGTTTGTAAAAATATCCATTTATTATAACACACCTCCACCCTAAAAGAAATGCAAGTCCTGGTCTGTGCCCCTGATTGTAACGCACAATGATAAAATAATTACGCACACTATGAACACGAAGAGAGAGAGAGAGAGAGCATGGTATAAATTGGTTTAAAATGTGTGTACACGAAGAGAGGAATGGGGTAACCTCCTTCGGAATATTCAGTATCTTAAGACTTTGGGGGGGGGGGGGTTACATGTATATGCATTATAGTTGTTATTCGGGCCCTATCTTCTGCATGAAACTCCCCTTACATTTTTATAAGTAGAATTCAATTCATCTTTATGATTGGTGGAATCTTTTAGATGTGTACCAAGGTTTTTAATTTTCACCCTTGAGTTTTTTGTTTTTTTTTACTTCATATATAACCCTTGAGGTTACAGGGGTTGGGGTCGAAAAACGACATTTTTTCCCCACAAAATCTCCCTCCTCAAGTCCTCTTACATTTTGTGCAATATCTAATTCATCTTTTGGAACATAATAATTGGTGCCCCGTAGATGTGCAATCAAGTTTCAAAATTTTTCATTTTTACCCTGTGGTCTAAGAAAGGATCGAAAAGCAATGTTTATCACCAATTTTTTTTTCTAATTTTCCTCGAACTCCTCTTTTATTTCATGCAATATTCAATACGTCTTTTGAAATATGATTGATGCTGTCTTGTAGATGTGCGATGATTTAAGGTTTCAAATTTGTTAAACACAAAAAGCATGCAAGTTCAAAGAACCCCTTTCACTAGCCAAATTAGTAGCCAAATCTGATTAGTGGTGTCCTTTTTTCTGACATGATCATTGTATCGACACCAAAACATGCGAAATGTTAACTTTAAACGAGATTGTTGTTATCAACTTACTTGTCCAAAGGTTGTCTCATTTTAAAAATTATTTGCATGTAAAACATGCGGATCGAATTAACTGGGAGACACAAACTCAATATGCAGGTGACAATGGTACATTTTTATTACTACATAAATTAGGGAAGCTAACGAGAGAGTAGTTGTAGTTATCATGTTTATCATAAAATCTAGTTGTCAGGTTGACATCAAAGTCATTCTCTAATAAACACCCAAATGTGAAAATAGATGTGATAGCTGGACTATGTGGTGTCTAGGAAGAATGTATGAATTTATGACATTGATCTATGACCTTTTGACCGTGAACATCGATAGGATTCTTCTTCGGGCCATAGGAAGTTTTGATATTAAATTTTACTGAGGAAATCTGAAAGAAAACTTAAGTTATCATCTGGAAAATGTTATTTGCAATGTATAATTTTAATTATGACCTTTGATATTTTTACCTCGAAATCCAAAGAGGTATTATTTACATTTGTCTTTAGGTCATGCGGAGCTGTGACATAAAACTTCATAGCAAAGGCTCAAAGACTTTTTAAGTGTCGTGTGTGTGTGTGTGGGAGGGGGGGGGTATGTTTTATTAATGAAAGCTCAAAGAAAATCCAAGTTTCATCTGGAAAATGTTATTTGTAATGTATGATTTTTTATCTTGACTTTTAACCTTTTGATCTTAAGATCAGAGGAGATCTTATCTAGGCCATAAGGATTGGTGACATAAAATTTCAGTGCAAAAGCTCATATACTTTTTAAGGTATTGCCTGGAAACGAAAGTGTTGCACATAAAAAGAATCATGAATTAATGACCTTGACCTTTAACATCAAAGTCAATAGGGGTCTTTTTTAGGCCATAGGGAGTTGTGATATAAAATTTCATTGCAAAAGCTCAAAGGATTCTTGAGATATAATCCGGGAACGAGAGTATTACCTTGACATTTAACCTTTTGACCTCAAATTAATTCAATAGGGTTTTTTTTAGGCCATAGGAATCTGTAGTATAACATGTCATTGTAAGACTCAAAGGCATCTTGAGATATCTTCCGGAAACGAAAGTGCTACTCACAGAAAGAAATACAGCTAGACAGACTGACAGACCCAAAATTAATATCCCTCACTTTCAGTTAAAGCGGGGGACAACAATTTCGAATAAAAGGCCACGGCAAGGGGCTATTTCTTTTCACATAGAAGACTTTGCATAAATTCTGCTTCATTTGGATACAAACAACAGGTCTGCTCGTAATGGGCCACAACTAAGTACCCATGAGAATTCCAAAAGGTTGTTGGGAGACCTGATCGCTGAAAACAAAATAGATAATGTCATTAGAAAATCAAGTATATATATATATATATATATATATATATATATATATATATATATATATATATATATATATATATATATATATATATATATATATATATATATATATATATATATATATACTGATTTTTATAATAATCTTGGAGTACCTGTGTCTAGAATTAGAATGTTTTGGGGCAAAATAAGTTTGCAGATGACCAGTGACAAGGTACACAAATTTACAAGCTTCATTTTTATTGAAGAAGCAGTTGTCCATAATTTCAAAAAGCCTGAACTTTAATTCATTGTGGCAAATGTTTGTATAAAATGTTGAAAAGTTGTTCGGTTTGATTCTATTAATTTCGGCAAAATTTTAAATTTCAAACTTTCTAACAGTTCTTTGGAGTTTTAAAAGTACATGTACCCACATCTGATTAACACCACTTGTGAAATACATTCTTGTGCAGTACTTCTAGAGTTTCTCCTTCACTGCTATTACCGCGGTAATATTTTCACGAGGACTTGGTAGAAAATATATTACTGATGTTAGGGCTTTCATACTTCACAGGTGTATTTCTTATGACAAAGCCTTTCTTTGGGAACCAAAATATTTGACCTTATGACCTTGACCTTGGAGTTTCACCCACTTTAAAAAACTTTAACTTTGGCCATACTTTTGAATGGTTAGTGCGCTAGAGCTTTCATACTCGTATTTCACAAGTGTATTACCTGTGACAAGATTATTTCTTGGGTACAACAGTTTTGAACCTTGTCCTTGACCTTTGAGTTTGACCTAATTTGAAAGAAAACTTGGAGTTTGACTTGCATTTGAGAAACTTTAACCTTCGTTATGAGCAGTCATATGGGGGCATCAGTGTTTCAGAAACACATCTTTTTTTTTTTTTTTTTTTTTTTTGTTTGTTTGCAATCAATGGTGGTTGAATAATTGTAAGAAATACAGAATGTGGACTTCAACTTAAATATGGTGGAATACAAATAAATATAAATAATTCTTATTAACACCCGCAAATACTGCATTTTTCATTCATAGTACTTTACATTTTTTTCCCCAAGTTTTACTTCAACAGTTATCACCTTATTTCTAGTACATGTAATTTATTCCACCGTGCAGCTGAAAGTGGGTGAAATTCAAACCAAAATTTACAGCATATTTTCTCTATTACTTTCTTATTTAAGCACATGGTTGTTGTGATGTTCATCAATGATAATAATACACAACCAATGTTATGAACACTTTATTGTAGGTGCAGTTTATATAATAACACTAACATTGACCACTTGATAAAATTTAGAGCCATTAATAATGAAAACATCAGATAATTGTCTGTACTGTAAGTAGTTGTAGGGGTATATGCCTGTAGTATATGATGAGTTCCTAATTACTACATAATTACAGTATTAAAGCTGGACTGCATTGTAGGACACACTTTAACAAAAAATATGATTACATGTATCAAATTTAAATTTATCTTGCTGAACAGTTACGCATATCTGAACATGACCTCTACTTTCTCTCTGTTTTATAACTTGTTTCAAAATTCATTTAATTTAATAACTTTAACAGATTGTCATCAAATTGTTAGAACTAGAATTTGTTCTAGCTTTGTCCATAGTTACTCATGTGAGTGTTGTGGCCCATGGGCTTCTTGTTTTTAATTCATCGTCTTATGAACAGCACATATTCACATGCAAGCATCTTCAGGTAGTTTAGATTCAAGTTTGTTCAGATCAATGCCCTTGGGAGTAGGTTGAGGCTACATAAGGGGATCAGAGTTTTACAAGGGAGTATAATTCGGATGAAATCTTCCCAAGCGTGGCAAGATCACACTGAATCAAGCAAAACATATCTTAGTTATGTGGAATCATTTTTTAATTATGAACCCTTGGGTTAGGGTTTGGCCGAAATCAGAAATCCAGATTTGACACAATGCATGTGTACAAGGGGGGGGGGGGGGGTGTCCAGAACAGCAGGGTCTTACTGATATTGAAGCAATCCAATGTTGTGTGGATGTAACTTTGTTTAAATCATAACTCCCTTAGGGTTAGATTTTGGTCCACAATATGGAGTCAAACTTTTTATGAAATAAAAGAAAAAAAATCTGATGAAGAAGAATAGCAGGATCAAAGTGACTCATGGTGAGCGCCGTGGCCCATTGGCCTCTTTTTCTTTAGCGTATATGCATGCAGTCATGGGAGCAATTATTACTTCAGATTTGCACATATAGTTTCAATGGGTGAATGTCACCTTTTTGGCTAAGCGATATGTTCAAAAAGCTGGTTTAAATAATGGCAGTGAATACCAAAGACTCGTAGTTGTGTCATTGAGTGTGTTGTACATCCATTGAGCGCATTATACATTTGACATTAGGTATCTCGAACACTTGTATGTCTAATACTTTACGGACAAGACGAAATAAGTCAGTGATCCAACGTTTGATAAACTTGTATAACAGTAAATCATGTTTATATCGAACACGTAACATGGATAACAATATTTTCTTAGAATGATTTCTAATATCAAGAAAATAACGACTTGCAGAATGCAATGTGAGTATATGACGAATTATAGTTATAACAAGGTAATTAAAGCTGCACTTCATTGTTCCAAACTTTATGTGAGATTATACGTCAATTATGAAGATTTAAGAATGCGGCAATTATTTTATGTTGCTCACATTGAACGTGTTTTTTTTTCTTCCAGAAATGGTGATCATATGAAACATACTCTAACCTTCAGTATACGACGAGTTCATGATTTTTGAAAGCGGGTGAAAGAGTTTGACATATTTCGCTACTTCACTTGACCCTTGGACTAGGATTCCCCATTTACATTTTTTTTAATTGATTTTCTCTTAATTTGGGTATATTTCTGAGGTGGTAAATTTGCTTTTCTGATAAAGCATGAGTACTATTCAGTTCAAAGCCCAGACACCTTCGGTGACCTTATTTAGATTTAGATTCAAATGGAAAACAGTAAGAAGTATGAAACATTGCTAACTTGTTTCAGAAATTGATAGTATGCTATACATGTATATAATAGTATATAATATAAATATTTACTACAAGCATATTTCCTTTCCTTTTTTTCTGAACCTTTCAGTGCAGAGAACACACAAAAAATAGCCATCATTTAAGGAGGAATGCCACACCAGAATTTTATTCAATGAATCTTTATGACATCCTTTTTTACTGTGGTTTCAGCACTGAAAGACAATATTAGCTCTTATTTATTTTATACATTTTTTTGTTTGCATTTTTTCAGAGAAAATAAAAAAGTTTTATTTGCAAATGAGAGCAAATGAGATGCTTTATGGTTTAAAATTTGCAGTTAATAAATGCATAATATATCGTCTAATAAAATATGTAAAGAAAACCGATAGACATTTTATTTTTTTTAAATAAAAAATATTTATGAAAATAAAACACATTTTTAAACCTACGTGGATAAAATCTTCAGAAAACTAGTCACAGCTAGGGAGAACATGTTAGTCAATTATGTTTTAAAAAAAGAAATCGAAATGAAATTGCGAAAATTAACTTTAGAGAGAATAATTATTTAATATTTGGACCAATCCCGATCAATGTCAGACTCGGAATTTTGTTGACAAAGCAAAAAAGAAAAACGTAAATAACTTGTCTTAACCTAAACTTATTTCCTTTGGGGGGGGGGGGGGGGGCTTCTGATCCGCGCATGACTTTTGGAACTCATTTTCAATTCACCGACAAATCTACTCGTATTTAATCCATGCACAATGTGTTACGAAAAGACACCGCTTACGCTTTTGTCGTGCAGCGAAAGACAAACTTAAGCTTTAACTTTGTGTTTAGTTAAGGACATACGCAAAGTAGTTTGAACTTTATTGTCTTTTTTCCCTGGATCGAGTTGAAGAGTTCCAATACTACCAATACTAGAGGAACTGTGTGCTACATTTTAATGTTTATATATGCTGTTGAACACTTCTTCTAAAACAAGTTTGGATAAACAAAACATCTAGAATATATGTTTAGAAATTTTTGTATATTTTTCTTTGAATTATACAAGAATTTTCATCAATTGAAAATAGGCAAGGTACGTTGCATCAGTCCTTAAGTATCAAACGTACCGTGTCGAAGACATTCAACGTGTATAGAGCCATTAGAGGTACATTATGTATTCGTGTACAAATTTTGTTGATGACTTTCTAATCTTTAAAGTTTTTATAGCATTCGGTGTCGGATCCAAAATTCTTAAAAAGGGAGGGGGCAACCAGTTCGGGGTATGCGGTGGAGGCCCAGGGGGCGAAGCCCCCGTAATATGTTTTAGGTTTTAAGGAACAGTTTTTCGACTTATTTTAGCTATATTTTATGTAAAATTAAATTAATGCAATATCCCACAACAAAATAATCATTTATTCATCTTGTGCATATTTTGGTCACTAAAGGGGAGGGGGTTGGGTCCCCGTCCCCCTCTAAATCCGCCAGGGGCACTGGTGACATTAACTTTTGGACCAACCCTTGTACATTGTCAGCTGAATGTTGCATAACTATGTGAGAAAATATGTCAGTTATAATCTTTATATATTTTCTATTTACAAATTGAAGTATTGATATTGCTGATAGTTAATGATATGTATTTATACTGTCTGACAATCAATATTTCTAGTCATATTATTGAGACTCTTAAGTCCTTTTGACAGACACATCACAGTGTTAATTTGTATGATTATTTATCTGTTATGTACATGTATATATATATATATATATATATATATATATATATATATATATATATATATATATATATATATATATATATATATATATATACACCTGATATATATCTGGAAGTACGATGGCCGACAGCGGCCGCCACTTTTGATTCTGAATATTGTCATTTTGTACAGCTTTTTTGTCAATTTTCGTTGACAAATTACAACTGAACTGGTAATGCTATATGTCCATATACAGTTTTTACACTGACAATTTACACTGGAGAAAATCATTAAAATTCTTTCTTGTGATATGAAATGAAGATACATAAAACAGGTTACTTGAAGGTGATAAGCTTAAGGTTCTAGCAGAACAGCAAGGTCGGGGTGATTACGGATTAGTATTGTCTTCTAGATATGCTTTCTCGACAGATTGTAGTAATTAATTCATAAAATTCCATGTTGGTGTACCTGCTGGTCACATCATAGGTAACCAGGATGAAATTTTCCAGGTCTATCAGAAATTTGATTTTGTTCATAATCGGACGTGTCTTTGATGTATGAATTTTGTTTTTTAAACAATGCGCACGAGGAAATGATCACATTAGTTACATGTACCTATGGTTTACAGCTCTTGTTTAGAATCTATATTTCATCAAATGGATGACACTCTGTTATGCAGGTTTGTGATGATTAGACGAGCGAAAGAGAAGCAACGGACGTTGTTGGGATCGCTAGTCTAATATTATAGTAAGTTTAGTCTAATATTATAGTAAGTTTAGTGTATAAGGGGAAACAATTTTATATATTGATTGCTTCCCCCGTATACACTAACTGACTAAACTTACTACGCTGACTTTCAACATTTTTTTTTTTTAAATATTTAGTTATTTCTAAGTATTTCTTCACTTTTGAAGTGAGTTGCGGCATTTCTATCCTATCCGATTTCGCTGCCGTATATTAACTAAATAATTTAAAAATGATTTGAAGATAATAGACCATCGATATTCACTGAAAACAATCACTGAAGCCATCCAAAAATTAAGGACCACAATAGGTGAGAACAACTGTGTCACTAATTACTGTATATACACAGCCACAGGCGATAATTGGTGTTTTAGAGGTAGAAGACTACAAGCTATAATTACCGTATGCATACATGTATTTAAATTAGTTTTTGATAAGTTTTTGATAAAAATAAGTACTTTGAAATATCCGAGTAACCGAGTACCATTTTTAGTATTCGATACTCGGACGTTCGATCGAGTACCCGGTTAACCGCGTACTCGTTGACATCCCTTATATATATATATATATATATATATATATATATATATATATATATATATATATATATATATATATATATATATATATATATATATATATATATATATATATATATATATAAGTAATACACACTACACACACACAAACACAAATTTCTAATGGAATTTATTTTTGCAACGGTGGTAACAACCTAACTGATATAGTGAAATGACCTGTACCTGTTGACCCGATGAGGTTGAAAGACACGACAATGTGTGAAGTTTCTGATTTTTTAATAATGCATCTGATATATAAAATATAAAATAAAGGATTTAAAAATTGAAACCGCAATTCTATGTCCTTGTTTGCCGTACTCGTCATTGTATGTTGTCTGTTACTCTATCTGTATATATATGTTTATGCCCATTTGGCCCTGATTTGGTGGTAATAAATCCTATTCTATAAAATTCATTATATTAGTTCAGTAAACCCCCTTTATACACATGCACAAGTGGCGACGGTTGAGAGATTGTTGAGCGTTGCAATACAGAGAGATCATAATATCTCTCAACGGTCTCCCAGCCTCAGCATGATCTCTCTTTGAATCTCCCTAAGCCTCCACAGTCTCCATCGTCTCTTCAAGGTTTTGATTCGACCAAAAACAGTCTCTTGACGATCGGAAGGTAATCAATGATTATTGGTGTCGAAAACGTTGAGAGAGAGAGAGCGAGAGAGTAAATGGATCGCCCAGCAATCTCTTAAATTGGGTGTCTCAGAGGTCTTTCTAAGATCGTTTTGAATTAAGGATCCCTCAATGCCTTGACTGGTCTCTCAACAATCTCTCAGAAGTCACTATAGAGAGCAAAATAACCTTCAATATCGGGGAGGGGGGGGGTCATTCAGGGTGCTCACACAGTCCTAGATCGCTTACTGATCTCGACAGATCGTCATGAAACGAGGCAATAAAGAGTACCTGTTAGTATAAACCGGTGAATCCATTTTAAAAATTAACGTTAGATCTTAAATCATAGCTAGGATTTGTAAGCAGTGCTAAATAGGAATGATCTCCTTATACCTGATAACACTTACACAGAGGCGGACTTTCGGAGGCTTTCAGAGATCACTAAGAGATTACATCGCTAAAAGATCTGTCAGCGATTTACATTTTTTTAAAGGGGCCCTAAGGCATTGGGTTCGAGTTGACTAGAAACCGTTGACTAGAAACATTTCGTGATAACAGATAACATTGGGCATTGTTCCAAGACTTGATTTGATTCATATTTCCCAATTTTAACAAATATCAAAATCATTAATCAAGAACCCATCAAGAATTACACCTCCTCCCTCCAAATTGATGCACAGTACGTTCAATTTCCATGTTAACAGTATTTGAATCGGGATCGGAAGAAGGGCAAGAACTTATTGGATCGTTGAAATCTGTCAGTGTCAAGTTATAAGGTGCACATAGTGCTTGTAAACGGATGGTTATATATAAAGTAGTGAGTAAATATGGACATAAACACTTTCAATATACAGTTCTATATCATTTATACAGTAGAGCACGTTTCATTAAGCTATGAAAATGATATTGCAGTGTCAATGACTCGAATATGTTTTCCACAGGAGAGGGAAACTGCGTCATATTGGATTATTGGCATATTTCATTGGAATTTAGATGTGCCTGAGACTATCATTATGTAGTCAGTATATATTTTTTTGAAACATTGATAAATATTTCTATTTTCAGAAGAAGGTTTGGTCACTGTGAGGAGTTTCTAGATAATGAAATTTACTGCAGGTCCATTTAAATATGGCTAGAGTTTGAAGAAAAAAGCTTTAGAAAAGGTCTGTATATAATTAATCATCAATAATCTGTAGTTTTGGTAAACATTCTTTTGCCTCTACTCTTCATTACAAACACATCACATTTGTTTTACTGGTAACGGATATTGGCCAATATTGTTGAATAATTTTTTATTTAAATATTCTTGAAAAACATAGTGATGGGTTTAAATATTTCTTACCTAAGGTAAATACAATAAAAGGATAAATATTCTACCCCTGTGTATCGTCTTTGTAACATTGGTATGATTAATTTCCACAATATTTACAATTTGAAACAATGACCCAGATTTGAACATGTGCAAGTGCAAGTCAGAGAAACCGTAAGTATGTAAACAAATGCATCTAAATCAAAATTTTCAATGTGTTATTGATCCAGATTGAGTATGTTTTCAATATTACAAGCAAAGATATTTCATGAAAATTGTGTCTCGGAGATGGTTGATTTAAAAGCAGTAATATATCATAAAAAGTTTATCATAAAATTTCTCATAGTGTTTAGTTTTAGAAAAAAATTCATTGTAAGCAACATGTAATGTTTATATACTTATGTAGAATTTTGTTCAAGGCATATTTCAACAATAATTCCAATCCGCCAATTTTATTTATTGGGTCAGCAAAAGTAAAGGACACTTGATTCAATACTGAAAAATGAATGAAGAAAGGGCTTATATAGGCTATGCCTGCTGCCTAATCCAGTTATGTATTTATTGCATAAATAAATATGTTCAAAATTGAAAAATGAATGAAACCTTGGATTATCATGATTATGTGTGTGTGTGTGTGTGGGGGGGGGGGGAGGGGGGGATGTTTTAATTGACATTTCTGTGCCTGTACCATTCATATTTTGGGAATTTTGTAACCACCTACTTGAAAAGCATAGAAATACGAATTAAACAATCAAGAACATTTGGAACTTCGACAATGTAGGTTGAGTGCATGACATAACAACAAACAGATTCCCAACCGTTAAAATGACGACTGTACAATAAAACTCGGTTATAGCAAAATCGAAGTCCTGGGGACCTGTAAATTTACTTCACTATATCCATAATTCGTTATATCCGTATAACGAACCTCTATACATATATTTAGTGAATTCACAATATGTTAGGGAAGCAATTATTACAAAACATACATTGGATAACTAAGGTTTAATTATGAATTGAATTTTATATACAAATACTTAACAAAAATAATATCAGTTCAGTATATAAAACTTTGAGATCTTTAAAAACTCATTATAAAGATGTAAATTCCATTATTTTTAACCTCTAGGGGACTCAAAATCAGTTCGCTATATCTATAAATTCATTAGTCAGAGTTCGTTATAACTGTATAATTTTACAAAGAATTGTTAAGAATTTTGCTGGGGACCCTAAAAAACTTCGCTATATCTGTGAATTCGCTATATATCTGTGTTCATACTAAACCAGCTTTACTGTATACAGACCAAAGAAAGAATTAATGCTTAATAAAGTAAGTCTATAGCCTGACCCAGTATGATGACTGCATGTACTTCACAATTCAAGTTTACATCATTAATGTATTATTTATAAAATGTTATATCACCCATTTAATTAAGAATTTACAAAATAAACTAAATACTATATAGTGTTGTGCTTTGCTAGATTAATTAAAACTTTTTTTATTTCTCTAATTTTCCTTGCTGTCTTTTCTAGACTTAGATATTTCCTGTAAGATATTGATGTCTTGAACATATCTTGTTAATGAGTAATTTAATTAGTACGGGGAAAGCTGGTTCAATGCTGACCTTGTGATTCGCATTGAAAAGAATTATTTCATTATATTAACTAATGCATATAATTTGCTAAAAAGTTTTCAAATGAGTAATGACATAACCATGATGAATACTTCTATTAATTTAAATAATGAGAGAGAAGGGGAAAAGGGGGGTTCCTTTGGTGTAAATTAAAGAAACCAATTATACTCTTTTTCTATGTACATAAAGTAAAGGAAAATTTTGAATCCAATCAGTTCTGTATTTATACCAATATGTCACTCTGGTGTGTGTATATATATATATATTCAGTGTATACTTAAGAAGTGGTATGTAAAAGTGGTATCTGAAGTCACTTTGATGTAGTAGGATGTAAAAGCTGGCCAAAAAACTCAGTTATTCACTAACAGTAACATATTCGAAATTTCATTCAAGTCACACAACATTATGCAACTTGTACCTGTTTATTAAAAAATTACATGTGAATTTCAAGAGTTGCAGGGCCACACTAAATCATATTAGCGCCCTCAGTCGATATACTCCATGTATCTTCGGTCAATATCTGTCATCCTGGGTCATTATAAATGCATATTGACCTACATTGAGTCCATATTTGTATAATACATGTATTAATATGCAATTATTCCCAAGTTATGTGGATTGAAATTTTTTCAAGTTATGGATCCTAGGGTGTGGCTTAAATCTGGAATAATATTTTCATAATACATGATAAGGACCCCCCTAAAATCTCAAGAACAAGGCTTTGTCAGTCACATAGTAAATGGAAGCATCCCAGTGTTATTTGGTTAATTGGTTACCCTTTGATGCTAGGTTTGGGCTATAATATGATGTCAACATTTTCATTGGAATAAAGAGAAAAAAAGTTATGAAAGATCAGTTCTGAAGAAAAGCAGGGCCCAGGTTATGCAGGTGAGTGTTGTGGCCCATAGGCCTCTTGTTTAAAAAATAATTTAAAAAATACCATCCTTGAATCAGTAGTTATTCTTTCCAACAGATTTTCAAAAAATAAAGATGAAACTTATTTCACTAGAAGTATTTGTTAGTTGCAGAAAATTTTATACTAGTATGTATAAAGGTCAGAGATTTCATTGCCTGATCTAGGAAATGAATTTTATCATCTAGAAATATATGTATATCTGAATACCATTAATATTCCTTTTCCTAACTTTGTTTTGAGATTAATATGAAATAAAATTTAAATAGAGAAAAATACATTGCAAAATCTACCACATGTACCATATATTCTAAATTCCCAATTTATGTGAATACTTATGTCGCAAAATAACTCATAGACATCAAATCATGAGAACAATAATTCACAAGTGGACTGTTAATCAAGAGTATATAGATCTACATTTTATGTACATGATGTATTTTAGCAATATAAAAATAAGAGTGACTGATATTATATCATGTTATGTACATGATATATTTCAGCAATATAAAAATAAGAGTGACTGATATTATATCGCAAGTGGTGCTTCTCACAAAATTATGTGAAAATAAATTCCTCACATATATTTTGGAATCTAGATCAATATCAACCTGAGACTCATTATTTAACATTATTTCATCACACAACATTGGTCTCTTACTTGTTACAGTGTCTCTCAAATTGTTGATATGGTCAACAAGATATGTTTGTGAAACACTGATGCCCCCGTATGGCAGCTTATGGCAAAGATTAAAGTTTCTTAAAGCCATAGCTCCAACCAATCAAAAGTTATGGGCAGGGTTCAAGTTTTTGTGGACAGACAGACGGACAGACAGGGCAAAAACTATACCCCTGAATCTTCGATTACGGGGGCATAAAAAACTTTTTATGCCACTTGTAAATCAATGAACTGGAATTATTTTATAGTCTATAAATAGTTCCTATATGATCTGTACAAATGCAAACAGTTCAAAATACTTGTACATATTCACTGGATTTGATCATATTCACTGAAAGGTTAGTAGCGGCACATCATCGCAAACCATGGGTTTTGTGTCCATTCTATTTCCACAAACGGGTTTGTGGAAATAGAATTCATGGACACAAAACCCGTGGCTTTCCACAAAACCTGAGTTGCCACAAACCCGTTTGTGGAAATAGAATGGACACAAAACCTGTGGCTTGCGATGATGGCAGCGGCATTTTACAAACTCAGTGTCAGCAATATTGCTTTCGGTAAATCCTGCAGACACTAGCTATGCTCCATCAAATACAATTGTACCTGCATTTGTGTCTAGATTTTCATGGAGTTCCTTCTATGTGCATGTATTCTAATCAGTGCTTTACTTACAACTTCCATAAATTGATAAGGGAACTTCAATTATAAGAAAGGAATTCTTAACCTCCCACCCCACCCCAGAATTCCTTAGAAACTATTTTTTCTTCAATTTGAAAGGTTCTTTTTGGAATATCTTACCCAAGGACTATTACAGACCATTTATATATTATACTATTAATAGATTCCTAAATAAATGCGAAGAATTAATTATCACACAATTTCCCGAGTACACCACTTGTGAAATAAAATTACTCGCTATTATTTTTATGGTGCTAAAATCCTGGTAAAATCCCTTGATTAACCTTCTACTCCTGAATTATTGTTCTTGCGATTTGACATTAAAGAGCCATTTCGCGATAATAAGAACCTGCGAAAAATAAGGAATCTACAATACTGGATATGGAGGGTTTGTGGTATTAAACATCACTGAGTAAAAACAATATTGTATTGATCAAGGTACACAACTCCAGAGAATTCTTTGACCTGAGTGTGTTTTCTCCCTGCTTTTCATGAATGCATTGAATGGAATATAATATTGATAGTCATAATCATGGAGTATTAGGCTAGGATCACAGTAAGTGTCAATTATTTTCCAAGGTTGCTTTTGTTATAATTCATTCCTATGTAAACAGTATAAGAGGTAACATATGCAGATGTGCATTTTCCACTGTTATTTAAAATTTTCAAGAACTAATTAACTCAAATTATTGTAATAATTTTCATTGTCAGAAAATATACCTATCATATGTTGTACTGTACTTTTAATTAGACTAGTGCTTAAAAAGGTTAATATTGAACCCTGGCATTCAAACATGCAACATCAAAAGATGAGGTTAAGACAGGATGCATAGCACTAGGGTTTTGATTTTGCTGGATGGATGACACTTTTATGATTGCATAAAAATGCATGATTGCAAATAAAATGTTGAGACTAGCCCTCTTCAAAAAATTGTGAAATGATCCCTTGTTTCAGGGTCTGCAGAGTGTGGCATATTGATCTTCATTGAAAATCCATATCTTATGAAGTCCTCTTATTTATCCTTACTTATTTACTTATGGACATCTAGCAGGAAACTGTTGTTCGTAATGAGTTCTCAACATTTTATCATTAATTCATATTTGTGAAATACAAACCCCCTAGGTCGAGTAATGGGATGTTTTGTGCCGATGCATGGTTTGCCCTCAGATGGTTCTGTTTTGCCCTTTGATGGTTCATGCTACAGTGTTTCACTCTGGATGCAAAAATGTGCTATTTATGTTGAATTTGTTCAGCAAAAAATAATGCAAATAAATATAAATATATGCCAGTATGTATATATAAGTACATGTGTCTCGCTCAGAAAAAATCATGGAAAAGTATCCACTGTGGCACAAGCACTGTTTAGCCAACTCACTGATATTTTGCATATATAACATACCAAGGCACAAGAATATTTTAGTACATGTTTCACACCTCGAACAAAGGGTTTTTGCTGCCACCAAATCACTTGGTATTGAGTCCTACAAAACACTGACTATTTTTTGCTGTCAGACCTTGATCATATTTGATTTTTAAAATGTCAATTTAAGGCCATTTTTTCATGAAAATTACTACAGTTTCAGAAGAGGATAGATAATCTGAGCTATTTAATATACTGAAATTGTGTAATTTTTTTACCCCAAAAATCTAACGAAATTTTTATTCTTTTTTGCTCATGAACTGGGCCAAGTGAAATATGGACTCTCCATGAATGACCAATTTTGCAAAGTTTGCTTAAATTCAGAGTAAAAAACCTCTTTAGATATATCATTGAAAAGCAGGGGTACATAGTGATGGGGGAGTCCATCTGTCCGTACATCCATCTGTTACGCTTTGGGGGTACATGTATATACATCTCTTATCCACAACTCCTCTCATACCACTGAATAGAATTTAATGATACTTTCACAGAATATTTGTTACATAGTGCCATTGTGCATCTCCTATTTTACTTTTTGATCAGACACATATTTCGGGTTTCCAAAAGCAAAACAGAGACACCGCCATTATTCCAATAATATTGAGGGGTACCCATGCATCTCTTATCTGTGATTTCTCTTATACCACTGAATAAAATGTTGTAATGATACTTTCACAGAATATTTGTTACATAGTGCCATTGTGCACCTCCTATTTTATTTTTTGATCAGACACATATTTTCGGGCTCCCATAGCAAATCACGGACTTTGCCATTATAAACATATGGGAGACTGGAGTATCATTTTGTGAGCTCAGTGCTCACAGTTCTTCTAGTTATATCTTAAAACCTCCATCATAAGTTAAGAAAATACTAGAATATTGAGCTCAGAAAAAAGTAGACCTACCATGACAAATAACCTAAAAACATATGCATTCAGCAAAATGCAAATTTCATCATATGTCATCCTTTATAATACATAACAAATTATCTATCCCAATAACACAGGTTTTCACAAATTTACCTTATACTTATTAATCAAAAGACTTTTATTTACCTTGAAGCTTGATGCTTTCTAAAATTTCTATGTACATTATTTAAAAAAGGTCAGATTTTTTTGGGAAGGGGGGATACACGTACATATTGATTTTATTGACCCTATACCTTTACGTAAATTTGAGTTTTCCCAACTCTGAGTGTTCTTTTTTTTAAGGAGAGAATATTTTATTTATTACCTGATCCAACAGATATTAGCGGACTTGTTCTTAATTCAGCTTAAGAGAAATGTTTTTTTTTTTTTTTATTTTTAGCTCACCTGAGCTTTTGGGATCAAAATTTGTCTGTTTTCTGTCGTTGTTGTCATAAACATTTTTACGATTTCGTTTTCTCCTCCAGATCCACTTGGCCAATTTCAACTAAACTTGATATAGAGTATTGTTGGATTAAGGGCATTCAGGTTGGTTCAAATGAAGGGCAACATGTTCCCTCTTTCAAGGGGAGATACTGAAGAAATAGTAAAAATTGGGTTGGGACATTTAAAAATTTTCTCAAAAACCACTGTGCCAAAAAAGATGAAACTTGTGTGAAGGCTTCCTTTTATAGTGTAGATTCAAATTTGTTCAAATCATTACATCCGGGGATAGGGTGGGGCAATTATGGTCGATTTAACTTTTACATGTCAATATAAAGAGGCATGATTAGTCATATTCATACAGAAGTATCATCAGCAGACTTGGGGTAATGCTAAATATAATGGTAATGCATTGCGATGTATTTTCAGATCTATGTACGAGTATGTACATGTTGTTTCTAAATGTTCAAAATTGCCAAAGAGTCATATTAGACAAAAACTAAAAGCTTCCATACATGTATAAAGTTGCAGATTCAAGTTTGTTCAAGTCAGTGGCCCTCTGAGTTACAATGGGGCAAAGCTGGGGATCAAAGATTTTTTTTATATGGGAATACTGCAAAAAATTGTCATTTATCGGGGTTGAATATTTAAAATTTTCCTGGTTTTAGAAATTTGGTAAGTAGAAACTTTGGAGGTCTACTAGAAACTTAGAGTACATAGCACATATTAATGTAAAACTGTGTTTTCCCTAAGAACTAGCTACCAGCCAAAGTGACCACTTTAATTGTCAATGATATAAATGTCACTAAAAAACAAACTTTAAAAACATAACTGTTATAAGGTCCATAGAGATTTTATTCATAAACCTGAACCCCTAGCCTGTTACAATTGATCTCAAACCCTTTACTTCAAAACAAAGGGAAAACACTGTATAATGAGGCCCATAAGCCACAATGCTTACCCTTAGTTACCTTGGCAATGCTGTTCTTGAAAAAAATTTTAAACAATTTTTTTCTATATATTCCCAAGTATTTTTTTTTCTATGTATTCCTAAGTAAAACATTTTTTTCTCTATATTCCCAAGTAAAACTGTGACTGTTGCCCAAAGGGCAATAACGACCAAACTTGCATCTACACTACATGGGAATGGTTGTATATCATTATGACCAATGATGGACTGTTCTTGAGAATTAATTTTAAAAGAAATTCTCTATTCTTATTTTAAACTATTGTGGTCCCATCTATTGTGGTGCCAAAGAGGCAAATGCATAATTGACCAAACTTGGATTAAGATTTGAACAAATATGAATCTATGTTACATGGACATGGGGATAGTGGTACATGTGTATATCATTTATTAGTGGTCTTAAATCTGCCAAGGGTTTGTGGAGAGTGTGGTGGATTGAAAAGGGCAAGATGAATTTTTTTATGCTCCGTTTGTCTTTTAAACTGACATGTTTTTCCTTAAATAAGAATAAGGGATAATTCAGCTTGGATATTTAAGAATACTTAAAATTAATACTGCTCAGCTGATTTACTCGGTAAGATTATTCAATTTTAATATTTTTTTAAGGTTTTGGAAAGAGGTATGAAGGCTTCTGCAGTGCAGTATGATTTTATGGACAATGCCAATGAAATTCTGCACCCCAAGAAGTACTTTTCACATCTGTATCAAGGAAGTATACCAGAAATCTACAATACGTTCTCTCCTACCAAGCCTAAACCTCATGAACTGGTGACCAGAAATGAAGGTTTTTGTAAAACAAAATCATCACTAGGGTTCCGATATGGCCTTAGTGTTGGTCAGCTAATAGAAAGGATCAATAAAAAAGTAGAGGTCAATGAATTGTGTATTAGTGCAAAAGAAAATGGAATAAGAGCTGCAAGTCCACAGCCAGTAGAAAGCTTAATTACACCTATAAAAGACATTAAATCATTATTATCCATAGAGAATGATGACATTTGTAAGTTTGAGTGCCAGGTGAAGGAAGCAGATAGTACAATGGCACTGAGTGAGACATCACAGAAAAAGGAGAGACGGTGGGCGTTAGGGACTCAGAATCCTTGTCAAGTCTGTGGGGATAAGGCAGCAGGATTTTACTGTGGAGCATTCGTCTGTGAGGCTTGCAAGGTACACTTTGATTACTTTATATGTTTTTCATTGGGTTGAAACCTTTTTTTTTTTAGCCAAAGGTTAGGTGCATGAGCTTTAACCATTGCTGCAATGTCTATTCATTTTGGAGACTTTTAAATTTCTGTATTTATCCCAATACTCTTTGCTATTTTTTTTATATGTATATACATGTATATTTATAACTATTCAAGGTCTGTCTAATAATTATTTAGACAGTGTTAATTACTAGGCAAAAAGAGAGGAGAAATTATGGAAACATTATGTAACAATCTCATTTCTTTTTAACTGTATGTTAAATGTTAAATTTTAAGGAATGGGCTTTAAATCACTTGAAATCCAGTATGATGCTACACCAGTAGAAGTTTAAGATGTTACTGTAACATCATTTTGAAATTACTGATATGAACAAATGAACAAATAGAGAAAAGACAATCACTCTCTTTATTTGTCTCTGATAAATGACCTCAGCTCTGGTCCAACATTTTGATCCACTGAAGCAGTGCATCTTCAGAAAGTGTGTCACAACTCAAAAGTTGGTCACTGTGACCTCATTTTGTAATTTAATGGCAATACATGTACATGTGATACTGATAGTTAAATTTTGGTCCAACTTATAAGTGAGTCCTAGAACAATCAGTATTTTTTGTTTGATGAAATGTAGTATTTTCTTAACTTTAACAAATATCATTGATATGATTCTTTTGTACAGGAAATGAACATCTTAAGTTACCATATGTGTAAAGTACAAGTTCCTACAGATTTTAATGATTTTATTTTTGTTTAAAATGTATATTTTTTTTATTGTCCCTCATTTTCATGAAAGCGAGGGGATCATTAAATCTCTGTCTGTCAGTCTGTCCATCTGTCAGTCTAGCAGTCTGTCACAAAAACTTTAACCTTGGTCATAACTTTTGAATGAGAAGAGATAGAGCTTTCATATTTCACATGTACCTTACCTCTGACAAGACCTTTCCAAGTATACTAAGATTTTTGACCTTTGACCTTGAAGTTTGACCTACTTTTAAAAAATTTTAACATTACTTTAATATATTTGACACGTACATTACCTGTGTCAAAATATTTCTGAATGTGCTGTGGTATATGACCCCATGACCTTGACCTTCATGTTTGACAGAATTTTCAAATGTTTCATCAGTGTTGCTAACTTTTGAAGGAGCGAAGATAGGGCATTTATGTTTGACACCTGCTTTACCTGTGTCAAGCATTCCCAAATGTACTATGATTTTTTAACTCCATGACCTTAAAGTTTGACCTGATTTTCAAAAATGTTAACATTGCTGATAACTTTGGATTGAGAGAAGATATGGCATTTTGCATTTCACATGTGCTTACCTGTTTCAAGACCTTTCCCATTGTGTAATCTGTTTTTTTTTTTTTAAATTTTTATGCCCTGCTATGAATATGGCCGAGGTATATAGTGTTTGTCATGTCCGTCTTCCGTCCTTCCATCCTTCTGTCCTTCCGTCCTTCCGTCACACTTTGCGTTTAGCTCTGTTCAAAGCTCAGGTTCAAAGAAACTATCCAAGATATTTTTATCAAGCTTCATATGCTGATAGCTATTGATGAGAGCTATGCAACTGCATCAACATTTTTTGACCTTGACCTTTCCTTTGACCTTGACCTCACTTTTCTTAAATTAGTGTTTAGCTCAGTTTTAAAGATACCATTCAAGATAGTGTAATCAAACTCATATGTTGATACATACTGATGTAAGCTATTCAACTGCATCAACATTTTTTGACCTTGACCCTTTCTTTTGACCTTGACCTCACTTTTCTTAAATTAGTGTTTAGCTCAGTTTTAATGAAAAAATTCAAGATATTTTTAACAAACTTCATATGCTGATACATGCTGATGAGAGCTATTCAACTGCATCAGTATTTTTTACCTTGACCTTTCCCTTGACCTTGACCTCACTTTTATTAAATTAGTGTTTAGCTCAGTGTTAATGAAAAAAGATTCAAGATATTTTTAACAAACTTCATATGCTGATACATGCTGATGAGAGCTATTCAACTGCATCAGTATTTTTTACCTTGACCTTTCCTTTGACCTTGACCTCACTTTTCTTAAATAGGTTTTTAGCTCAGTTTTAAGGATACCATTCAAGATAGTGTTATCAAACTTCATATGCTGATACATACTGATGTAAGCTATTTAACTGCATCAATATTTTTTCACCTCGACCTTTCCTTTGACCTTGACTTCACTTTTCTCAATTTGTGTTAGAATGTTGCATTATTTATTAATATACCCTTGGTGGGGCATTCATGTCCTATGGACATATTTCTAGTTTTAACATGTCTATTACTTGTGATAAAACCTTATGGATTGTATTATTATATTTAACCTCATGACCTTGATCTTGAAGTTTGATGTAGTTTTGAAAAGCTATAATATTTGCCATAACTGTTATTAATTCAATATTTTTTTTTTGTTTAATGCACAGACAAGACAGGACACACAAACAAGACAGTTACAATACGCCATAAATGATGGCATTCCATCCACTAAGACACCGAAAATCCTTTGAAAAAATATTGAGTGCATTTGTGTGTATTTGTTCAATTCAATGTGGATTTAACCTTTTATGTCAATTAAAGAAAAAAAGATTTTAATTTTTAATAATATTTCTAACTACAGGTATTACTCAGTTATTAAGTCTATAAACGAAGATGTTTGAAGAAGTATTTTTGTGATTTTCTATATTCTCCTTATGACCATGTACCCCTAAAAATGGCTGTAAATTATAGTCATACTGTATAATCCCTATTAACCGCCCCAGGCGATTAGAAAATTGCAAAAAGGAGGCATTTATTTTGGTATTCTCTTTATAATATTTAATGTCATATTTTAACTTCAAAAAATCTTGTGCAAAAAAAATAAATTCAGAAAACAACTAAAAGATTGTTTAATTTTCCTTTAAGTTAAGATAATCCACCCAAATTATGCTAAATGTTTCATTTTTCCACAAATTTTGAAGGTAACTTTCACTTTCAGAAATATATAATTATTAGGTCGTTCTAAAAATCTTTCACTTTCAGTAATACTTTACGTACGAGTTACCCAATAATCAAGCTTCACTTTCACTTTCTTCAAATTATGGTGGACTTTCGATACGATTCTAGATGATTTTAATCACTGTAGAGGGGGCCCTTATTTCCTGACAATTGAAAAAGACCCGGGGGGGGGGGGTGCTTATAGGGGCAGGGGCGGTTGATAGGGATTATACGGTAGTGTATAATTATCATTCTAAATTGCACCTTGCAGCTGCACTATACATTTAATAAAAAGAAAACATGCTGTGTACTTTTAATTGATTAATAAGCGAGTGCTAATTACTCATTTTGAAAAGTTTGAAAATCCTGTGACAAAGACTCTGACATAGGTTCTACCTTAAAGAAAATGATCGGCAAGTGTAAATCTCTCATCCGTTTTTAATATACATGTACTGAAAGATTTCATACAGAAAAATTAAATTATTCAAAAATCTGCAACATCATGACCAAACTGATATTTCTCGTAAGCAGTAGAGCTGTTAGCTGTTACAGAAATTCTGTATTTATTTGGGATTTTTGTTTTATGGATTGGCTTATAATTATTATGCTTTTGGGGTACACTTAGAATTGTAGTTATATTTTTAAATTACATCCTATTTATACTTTAGCAATAATAATGATTCACTTAAAAATGTTAATTACACTGATATGTATTTGGATTGCCATTTATGACAAAAATGTAATATTAACAAAAATCATTCTCATCTCCTCTCATCTAAAAGTTATCAGATATACATAAAAAAAATTAAGACAATGTATTGCCAACAATAAATTAAGAATGAAAAGCTTGAATTATGATGAGAAACAAATTGAATTTCTGGAAACTACAGGATAAAGCTCTGAACCAGAGACATAAATGACATCGCTATTTATGTCTCTGCCATAACATTCATGCATGAAAATTTTCTCATTTTGATACACTATAGCTATCCATAGTCAAATCTTGTCCCAGATATGTCTTTCACATTGTGAAAACAAAGACAATCAAACCACTTCCTTTTATTTTTTTGAAAAAGCTCTTTTGTGTTTTTCTTTCATTATAAAGGAAAGAAAATTCAGGTATGCTATAGTAACTTTATTCCTATGTAGTTACAAATAACAAGGTCACAGCTTGTGACAGTGAGTATATTCATAAATAGAAATGCATCATGTAGTTCCAGACAGATGTATCATGTGTCCTAGGAGTGTTTTTCATTTAATTTTAGCTCACCTTAGCTGGAAGCTAAGTGAGCTTAAAAGCTTCTCTGATCACAGTTTGGCTGGCATCTGTCTGTCTGGCCATCTGTAAACTTTTTAGCTCACCTGAGCTGAAAGCTCCAGTGAGTTTTTCTGAACACCCGTCGACCGTTTGTCTGTTAGTTCGTCTGTAAACTTTCACATTTTCAACTTCTCAAGAACCACTGGGCCAGTCGATAAGAAGCATGCTTGGATGAAGGGAAGTTTAAAATATTAAAATGAAGGGCCTAGCCCTCTTACAAGGGGAGATAATCAGGAAAAGACAAAAAATAGGGTGGGTCATTAAAGTCAGATGACACCTTCCTCAATAATATATAATTTTTTCCCAATAATTTGTCATTGAAATATTTCTACCTTAAAGTTTCCTCCTAAAAAGTTGAGGCACCTTACCAATTGGCATTTGTGGAAGGTAACGGAGGATGGTGTTTCCAGTATAATCCTTTTGGAAATGACTTGAATTGCTTATATCACAATTTTTTAGTCTTTATTTTTAAAAGCAGTTTAGAAATAGCAAGATAACAATAATTATAAATATTTTTTTGTAAATTACAAAGCAGATATTTGAGGAACTTGTTGTCTGACCTAAAAAATCTTCTTTCAAGAACCACCAGGCCAGAAAAACTGAAACTTATATAGAAGCATCCTGGGATAGTGTAGATTCTAAATTGTTCAAATCATGATCCCTGGGGATAGGGTAGGGCCAAGTTTTACATTGAAATATATATGAAAAATCTTTAAAAATCTTCTTCTCAAGAACCACTGGGCCAGAAAAACTGAAACTTGTGGGGAAGCTTTCTGAAAGTGAAGATTCTCAATTTTTCAAGTCATGACCCCTGGGGTAGGATGTGGCCACAACAGGCATTACAAAGAGGAAAATCTGTTGAAGAACAGCAGGGCCAAAGTTACTCAGGTGAGTGTTGTGGCCCATGAGCCTCTTGTTAAAATTTCACTGGGCCAATTTCAACCAAACTTACCACAAAGCATCCTTGGGTGAAGGGGATTCAAGTTTGTTCAATTGAAGGGCCATACCTCTTGAAAGGGGTGATAAACAAGAAAAAAGTAAATAGGGTGTGTGTCTTTAAAAAAATTTCATCTTAATAACCATGGGGCCAGAAAACAGTTGACATATCAATGCTTAGTGACATAGGGTAGATTCAGGTTTGTTCAAATCATGACTCCCAAGGGTAGGATTGACCACAATAGAGAATCAAAGATAAAATGGGAAAATTGAAAAATTCTTTTAAAAATTCTTTTTCTCAAGAACAGCAGGGGCATGATTAATATGCAAGCATTTTCAAGTAAAATAAAGTTTGATCAAGTCATGGCCTCCAGGGATAGTTTGAGACCAAAATAAATGATGGAAATTTACATGTAAATATATAGGAAATCTTTATAAAAATATCTTCTCAAGAACAGCAGGGCCTAATGGTAAGTCATACTAATGTGCAAGCATCCTCAGGAAGTGTAGATGCAAGTTTGTTTCAATCATAGCCCCTAGGGGTAGGGTGGGGTTACAACAGAAGATTAAAGTTTTATATAGAAGTTGTTAAAAGTCTTCTTCTAAAAGACAGCTGCAAAATAAGGGCTAGAATCAGCCATATTAATATGCAATCATCCTATAGTAGTTTAGATTCAAGTTTCTACAAACTGTGACCCCTTGAGATAGGGTGGGGCCATAATAGGAGATTAAAGTTCTCCTTAAGAACAGCTGGGCCATAAAAAGTGATATTAATATACAAGCATTCTTTGGTAGTGCAGATTCAAGCTTGTTCAAATCATAGTCCATAGAGGTAGGGTGTGTCATAACAGGGGATCAAAATTTTACATTGGAATATACATGTACAGGGGAAAAAATCTTAAAAAAAATATTTTTACTTTGTTATGGTGGTCCACAGTATGGGGTACAAAATTTTCATTAGAATATATATTGGGAAAAAAATCCATGAAAAATTTTTTAAAGAACAGCAGGGCCAAGGTGACTTGTGTGAGCTGTGTAGTTCATGGGCATCTTGTTTACATGTATTTCAATGATTGGTGTTGCTGTGGTCATTAAAATAAGAATAATCTTTAAAATTATTAAAAATGTTACTTTGATATACGTCCAGTATTTTAGCTCACCTGAGCTGAAAGCTCAAGTGAGCTTTTCTGATCACATTTTGTCTGTAGTCAGTCTGCCTGCCTAGCTGTCTGTCCGTCTGTAAACTTTTCACATTTTCGACTTCTTCTCCAGAACCATTTGGCCAATTTTAACCAAACTTGCCACAAAGCATTCTTGGGTGAAGGGGATTCAAGTTTTTTCACATGAAGGGCCATACCCTTATTCAAGGGGAGATAATTCAGAAATAGTGAAAATTTGGTGACATGTTTTAAAAATCTTCTTTTCAAGAACCACTGAACCAAATAAGTTGAAACTTATAGGAAACCTTCTTTACATAGTGTAGATTCAAGTTTGTTCAAATGATGACCCCTGGGGGTAGGGTGGGGCCACAATGGGTTATCAAATTTTTACATAGAAATATATAGGAAAAAACTTTTAAAATCTTCTCAAGAACAGAAAAAACATGTTTAGTCATTTTGATATGGAAGCTTCCTCAGGTAGTATAGATTTAAGTTTGTTCAAATGATGACCCTCGGGGTAGGGAAAGGCCACAATGGGGGATCAAATTTTTACAAAGGAATATATAGGATCTGTAAAAATCTTCTGCTCAAGAACAGCAAGGCGTTTGTTATATTGATATGGAAGCATCCTCAGGTAGTTTAAAATTCAAGCCCCCACCCTTTATGTAAACTTCAATACTAAACTGATTTGTGCTTTTTCCTAGCCAATGTGCTCAGGTGAATGATGTGGACCATGGGCCTCTTATTTGTTTTGATTTCATTATCACCTAGCTAGTATATGAAGGTAGAAAAATCTTGGTATCAGAATTTGATTTAAATGTGTGATGTTGGGGGGCGAATAATCAATAATAATCTCAAAGTGCTCTAAATGACAAATCCATTTGTTGAAAAGTGCTCTAAACGACAAATCCATTTGTTGAAATCAAAAACCAATAAACACAATTATATATATATTTATACTGTAGTATTATTTTGTACATGTACCAAGTTTGACAAGTCCAGTCATTCTACAGAAGGTTTGAGAACTAATTGCAACAGTTTATATTTTAATGCAGATTTATAGATTAACAATTGGTAACTCATGAATAAAAGGTTTAGAAAAATTCATAGAGGGGAAAGTTAAGAAATTAATAGGTTAAAATTAGGGGATCAAAATGAATTTAGAGTGACCAGTTTGCACACCATACATTCTCAGTGTTAGCTTCCTATGGCAGACAACATGCTGGTTGCACAACAGTATTAAATTTTGCTATATATTCTTGCCAAAAATGCGCAACTTTGAGTAGGTGGTCTTAATTTAAAACAAACTTTTTAGAGGTTTCCTTTTCAGATCTTGCAAAACAATTCTTTATAAAGATTTTAGTACCAAAAAATACATAGCCATTCAGCAAGGCATGCAAGTTTGTTTCAGTTGAAGTTGAGCAGGTGCTTGAAAATCAAGTTCAGGTCCTAATCACTCCCCACTCAAATACAGTATACAGAAAAATCAGCACATCCACCTTTAATTATAATGAATCTTGTCAATGCAGGAAGTTTACATATAGTTTTTCATCTCATAAAAAAATTCAGCTCCAGTCTCGAGCCAAAATGCCCGAATCAGGAGTCTTGGGAGATTCAGGAATTATTTTGAGTCAGCCATGTTTTGACGTGAACCTCAACTGAAATACTTTTATGACACTTGCAATTAAAATTTTTGCTTGCCAGGATAACACTATTTTCCCAATCTGTAATGAATATGTAATGAATGTAATAAAACAAGTTTCATAAAAATCCGTCTCAAGTTAGGAAAAATATTGGCGACAGTCTGTGACTGTGGTGTTTGCAGTGAACACGGATTTCTAGAAATATGGCAAAAGTTGAACTATATGTAATGATCTTGTGTGTTGAACTTTTGTTGTTTTTTCGTCTCAAATTTTAAATTAATGCATACTGATTCACATAAGGATTATAAACTGTGTAAAATAAGTTTGCTTTTTATAACAGGGCCAAAGAAGTGATCTTTGTCAGAAGGAAGGGGGGTGGGGTTAAAAAGAGCATTGAAATAATATACAGTTATGGACTCATTCGGTGGTGAATATGATTTGTTATTCACCAGAAAAATATCAATTTTGACCCAGGCAAGCGAGGTCAATATTGATATTTTCTAGTGAATAACAAACCATATTCACCATTGAAAGAGTCCATAATTGTGTTATTATATAGTCAGGATTTGAATGAATCAGACACTGAAGGCTGCAAGATGATTCCAGTTTCATTAACTACATGTAACTATACTGTTGTAGAAAAATAAAAAAAATGTCCAGATTACAACTTATAACTTCCGTGTTTCCCTTTCACTGTGTGTAAGACATCGAAATGTTTAAGCAAGGTGAGGCAGAGGACAAGATAAGAGTTGCAAGCCTTCTGCATGGAAGTGCCCAGTATTTTCGGGTGTCATCATTATGTGTAATGTCATTCGGAACATTAAATGTGAAAGGGAAAAAATCCCAAATTTTCTCTTCATATTAACGGTAGTTCTGTGTATAACAAGATAACTATATCTAGCTGATTCTGATGGATGAAGATTAGCATTTTAACAAATGACCTAGACAACCAAATTTCACAATATTTTTATTAAAAGACCAGGAATTCTTTTTTAATACAGAACATTCATAAAGTCAGAGGTACCATTATTGCACTTCCGTCCCAGCAGGTGCACACCAACAAAATTTACCCTTAGATGCGGGTGATTTCATCGAAATATTTACAAATTGAGGGCACATAAAAATTAAATAGAAATATGAAAAGGAAGAAGAATGTGTAACAAATTTATTGATGTATGCGTAATCCATGTTATCTTATGCTTTAGATAAAAAATCATGCAAAGTTTAAGCAGGTGAGGCAGACGACAAGAAAAGAGTTCCAAGCCTTCTCTCTTTTTATGTATCGGTTGAAAACGATATATTCAAAAACAAATTATAGAAAGAAAAGGATTAAGTTATCGATAACGTAGTACATATTAGAATACAACAATAGGAAAAAGATTTAAAACAGTACTGCCAAGTGCTTTTGTGAACAGTAACAAGCTTCCTATATCAAAGATACAAATACAATGTATTGAGCTTTTTTTCTGTAATGACTGTACCATTTGTACAAGAGTTGCATCATGTTTAAATAATAAATTCAAATGGATTGTTTTGACAGAAGTACTTAATTGATCTTTTAAAAGGTTTTAAAAATTTAAACCCATTCTTTAAAACCCAGTTTCTCCCTAAGGATTTTTTTTTCCATTTACCATATCACTCAGGCAGTAATTTTTTGCAATAATAAAATGCCTGAGGTGGCACTTATTTAATGGGAACTGCTACCAGAGATGTTTCCATGAACAACCTTTAAAGATTGAACAATAGCATTTGGAACACTTTCTCTAAATTTGAGGAACATTGAAAAAAGGAAAGTGGAATTGATTGTCCTAGTCTTTGTTAAGGTTCAATATTCAAAGTACCTAAAATTCCCAAATTATACTGTATGTTCCATGACAGCCAACACACATAGCAACCAGTATTTTTTTTCTTCAGTTTATTAAGTTTAATATCCTACTTAATATATGTATTTCGAATTGATATAGCAGTTTTTTACTTTACATTTTCATTTGATTCTGTTTACTTCATTTCATCAAAGTGAATAAAATACTTCCCAATAATGACCTCAATATTTTATTTTTCCCATGTTTGAATTTTTCTAACCTTTTTCTTATTTATTCAAATCATCTTATTGATTAATAAAAAGTTTATAAATCTTGCAATTAGTTATTTTAGTTTGACGGAAAATTTTATAATATATATGACTGGACTGTAGGAGCAGTAGGATTTTGAAAAATTGACTATAGATAAACGGACTGACCGATTTCAATAAAAAATGATACAGAAGAGAGTGAGTATACAAATTTACTTTTTTGATATGAACAAACAATATTCCTCCTATAAGTTTGTTCTGATTTTGAATAAAACTTGGAACATAGGTATACCCAGCCATGGTACAAAGCTACAGTCTCATAAGAGATTTTCTGGTTAACTAGAAAACAAAGCAAACAATGCATAAACAAGACTCTATAAACTTTTATTATTAAGCATTATCCTTTATGGCTAAGATATGAAATAGTAATTTGATATCAGGATAAGCAATCAATCAATCAATCTTTTCATATGAAATTTAATGTAGTACAAATCGAATTAACATAAATTAGCAAATTCTATGCTGCTCCTTTATAACCTTTCCTTGAGTTTATAATAAAGAAAGATTTATGAATGCAATGACAGGCACATCTAAAAATATTGTATCTAGTCCTTAGTAAGTGTATCCATGTCAGTTGAATTTCAAGGTGGTGTTATGTCAGACTTTCTCTTTTTTCTCTTTTTTTAGCTCACCAGAGCTAAATGCTCAAGTGAGCTTTTATGATCTAAGGGTGTCCGGCACCTGTCTGTCTGTCTGTTGTGTGTTGTTTGTAAACATTTTAGCTTAGAATCATCAAGCTTTGTCAGTTGATTCACCTTGGGGTCTCAGAGTATATTAAGCATCTAGAGTGTTCCAAGGAATGTGTGTGTCGCCTACTTTGTTGCTTCATTAAAGATGAAAATAAATCTAAGAGTGGTTAGCTTCTTACTTTCTATTAGCATGATATTTTATGCATTTGTCTGCAAAGAAAAAATGGCATCTATGGATAGTTTATGAATGCCATAGAATCTGACAATCAAATAAAATATGGTTCCCTAACCCTCAAATGAATAATTAAATTGAAATTATTAGAAATAACTAGTATTTTTTTAATATGTATTTCCAACAATCCTTGAAAAGAGATTTCAGTCTGTCTTTACTGCAATTGTCAGTCTACATGATCCACTGTGGAATACTGATTCCGATGTATTTTCTTACTATTTATATTAAATATAAGTTTGTGTGGTAACTGAATATCATACAGTTTCAAAGTACACTATCATGAGCTCAGAAACATATATAAATGCTATTTATCGAAATCCTGTCTCTCAAAATTCAAAAGTCAGAAGTTAAATGAATAATTGCCCGTGGTATTTTTTTGTAAAGTAGTTCAAAGTCAAGTGGATTGTAATGCTGGTATTTTTCACAATGTCTTAACCAAACAGTGCACATACTAAATAGCATAGACTTACCTCTTAAATGTAAAAAATATGCTGTATATCGGCACAATGAACTATTTTGAAAATTTGGTCAAAGGTCAAGAATCATGAGGTAGGTAACTATGCATCTTCGCTAGCCAAGGGTTTCCGATCCGAAATCTAATCTACTGTAGAGTAGATTTCGGATCGGAAACCCTTGGCTAGCGAAGATGGTAACTATGGTAATTTACAAAAGCCATAGTGCCAAGCAATATATCAAATCCATAACTTTTACAGATCTTGAGATATAGGGTGTGACAGATGGACAGACAGACAGACTGACGCTGGGTAAGGTGATTCTTAAATGCTGCTTTGCTCTGTAGGCGACACAGAAAGTAGGTCACTGTGATCTTCTTTTGGCATTTTATGTCTTTATCTAAATATTTAAGAAAATAAGGGGCTTAGAATCATCAAATAAATTTTGTCAGTTGATGTATCTTTGGTTTTCAGAGTGTGTTAACCAAAATGAAAGCCATGCTGACCTACTTTTGGAATTTCAAGGCTTTATCCTTATTTATAGGATACTAAGAGGCTTAAAATTGAAGAGATAGGTTGTACAATTTCTCACAAGAGTATTTCTAGGCCATTGAGCCTCTTGTATTTATAATGACATTAAAGCATCCACAGGATGTATAGATTCAAATTATTTTATATCATGATCTCTTGGGGTTAGGGTGGGCTACAATATAGTGTAGGAATTTTTCAAGTGAATAAAGTGCAAACATTTTTTTTTCATTTTCTGTTAACAGGCCCATGATGACTCAGGTGAGCATTGTGGCCCATGGATCTATTTTTTTTTTTAATTAATTAGATGAGGAAGCATTGCCTGACTGAACATTGCTTGTTACTAGGTCACTAGAACAATGAAATCATATTCATAATAAAGATAGATACTTCAATCTTGTAATGGTAATTGGCCATTAAACATAAACCATGTATATATGATAGGGATGGCATTTGTAACTGGCTACTTGGTAGGAGCAATGGTAATCGGAAAAAAATCTGCTATAAAAATAAATTTTATCAAGGTAAAATAAATTGATTGAACATTTTATTTGCATTTTCCCCACTGATTGAACATTTTATTTGCATTTTCCCCACTTGTGATTTGTGTTGATCTATTCTTCATTATCTTTCAATATTTTTCCTGGGGGTAAATGACTGGTATCTAATGTTGAAAATAAAATAGGTAATCTTATACAATACAATTTTCTCACTGACCTGGAAACATATTTTATTAGTGTTTAGAGGGACTGTATAACTAAAAGGATGATCATTCATCATCATTAAAACTTTGAACCAAAATTTTTTATACATTGAAATTGTTACTTTCTAATCTATAGAGTCAAAATATGGTTTATTGTTATTCAGAAATATAGATTAAATCCTGACTTTTCCATTGTTTCATTGACTTTTCCATTGTTTCAGAAATTTTTCATGAGAGCTTCAAGGCAACAGAAAATGAAATACACTTGCCTCAAGGACAAAAATTGTAAAATAACGAGAGAGAGTCGAGTCCAATGTCAGTACTGCAGATTCCAGAAATGTTTGTCCTTTAACATGTGTATTCCAAGTTAGTATAATGCTAAAAATGTACAGCTAAGCTTGTTTGATTAATATTGTAACCAAATACAATCAAATTTTGGTATCTTGAACTCTGATATCTTGAATACCGTGGATATGTCGAAGTGATTTGGAAGTTCAACCCCTTATTGTTTTAGTATTTTACCCTTAATATCTCAAATCCTTGGATATCTTGAAGTTTTTTCTCTCTCCCATTGAGTTCAAGATAACGAGATTTGACTGTAATGATAAATTTTAATGTCTTCATTGTGGTTTGCAGGTCAAAAAGAGAGTTTGGACAGAAAAGAGAATGGTATCAGTAACATTCCTTGTCAGGTGTGCAGTGCTTCATCCTCAGGGTTCCATTTTGGTGCTATAACGTGTGAAGGATGTAAGGTATGAGGCATGCAGATAAATGTTATTGGTGTAACCTCAGATCACAAGGACATAGAAGTCAATCTCAGTATACTGTAAACCAATTTTTAGCATACTTCTACTATGGCGAAATGAGCTTATGCTATACCCTGGCAGGTGTCATGTTAGTGTTGGCGTCCTGGTTATAGTTTTAGAAGCAGGTCCATTCCCAAGTAACTATAAGCCCTATACCTAGACCAAACTTGCATGGATGATGCATCTAGGGATGGACACTACCAGACTTGCTTCGGATGCTGCACAGATATGACCTACATTTTCCAGATGAGTGACCAGGTTAAAGTTTGGAGCAAGTCCATTCCAAAGTAATTTTAAGTCCTACTTAAACCAAACTTGGATATTGATCTTGGGATGCTCACTAACTAGAAAAAGATATGGTGTGAGATTTGCCTTACTTATAGATAACATTTGTTGAGCTTCATATTCTTTGATTACCTGTGTTTATTTGAATATGAAAAATATCTGTGAGTATTGCAACCCCTTTTTACTTGTGAATATTTCTCACTGCAAAGAGTTTAGCCAGTATTTATGCATAATGTTTCCTCAGGTGCATAAGTTAATAATCGTGGATGGATTTCATACCAAAAAATTGTGAATAAAAGGTGTTTTGAATAAAAAAGTTGGTTTGTAGTATGTGTAGTAAATAACAAAATTACTTCAATTGCTTCTCCAATGGAGTTAATGTGTTCAATCTGATTAGCTATATTGAGGATGTACCATCATTCTGCCTCTGTTCATCTCTGACAGGTTGACATTTTATGTAAAATGAAAAAAATTCTCAACGATATCATTGATTAAAGCGAATGATAATCAGTTTTACACAAGCAGTTTATTTTCATCTCAAAGCACCAATTCAACATGTTGCAGATAATTTAGCATAAAACTGAAATCACACCAATGCAACAGTGTGCAAAGTTTTGTCAACATGAACATGATGCAGGATATATTCTATGGCATAATTAGCAAATGGACTTGATTAATATTTACCGTATCATTTCAGTGTTTGAAACTCCCTGTAAAATAAGCTAGACATGGAGAGCTTTATTGCTAGTAAAAGTTGTCAGCCCTGCCAAAGATCTACTAGCCCAAGAAATTAATTGCCTTTTAAAATAAAATATTGCAAATGAAAACCATATATAATTTGTTACATCGTATGCCTAGCGTTTCATGGCTGGAAATTAAGTGACAACCTTAAAAAGTTTTGTAACGTTTCCAAAAGATGACACAGCTCTTCTGTGACTAGGACTGAGTCAGCTTAACTTCTAGCCCGATTATAAAGACTGATGAGTTCTACCACTTGGCTTGTTACACTTTGCGACAAGTACAATTAGTCCATTTGAGACAGATCTATCAATGCAATTTCTTTTTATTTATGGAATTTAAAACATGCACAGCTGGTTGTGGATGCAAGCAGATTTGTTTCCTCTAGGCAAAATATATGCATCTCAGGCTGTTGGGAACATGGTTATTTTAAACACTGATCAGTTATTCTATTTGTTTGGCCTAATGTGTTCTGATAGTTATACCATGCAGCTTGTCAGACAAATAATTGAAATGCCCCGCCATGAATATGGCCGGGGCATATAGTGTTGTCATGTCCGTCTTCCGTCCTTCTGTCTGTCCTTCCGTCGTGCTTTGCGTTTAGCTCAGTTCAAGCTCAGTTTCAAAGAAACTATCCGAGATATTTTCATCAAACTTCATATGTTGATAGATATTGATGAGAGCTATGCAACTGCATCAACGTTTTTTTTACCTTGACCTTTCTTTTGACCTTGACCTCACTCTTCTTAAATTATTGGTTAGCTCAGTTTTAAAGAAACCATTCAAGATATTTTTATCAAACTTCATATGCTTATACATACTGATGAAAGCTATTCAACTGCATCAACTTTTTTTACCTTGACCTCACTTTTCTTAAATTAGTGGTTAGCTCAGTTTTAAAGAAATCATTCAGGATAGTGTTATCAAACTTTATATGCTGATGCATACTGATGAGAGCTGTTCAACTGCATCAACATTTTTGACCTTGATCTTTCCTTTGACCTTGACCTCACTTTTCTTAAATTAGTGTCAAACTTCATATGCTGATATATACTGATGTAGCAATTCAACTGCATCAACATTTTTGACCTTGACCTTTCATTTGACCTCACTTTTATCAATTTGTGTTTAACTCAGTTTTAAAGAAACCATTCATAATATTTTTATCAAACTTCATATGCTAATACGTACTGATGTAAGCTTTTCAACTGCATCAACATTTTTTTACCTTGACCTTTCCTTTGACATTAACTTCATTTATTTTAAATTAGTGTTTAGCTCAGTTTTAAATAAACCATTTAAAATATTTTTAATCAAACTTAATATGCTGATACGTATTTGTGAAAACTGCATCAAAAATGTTTGACCATGAACTTTCCTGTGACCTTGACTTCACTTTTTTTAAATTTGCATTTTGCTTAGTTTTAAAGAAACCATTTAAGATACATTTATGTAAGCTTATGCACTTATACATAATTTGGTGAGAATTTATCATCTATATCCAACTTTTTAGATTTCAATTTTATAGAAACTATTCAAGATATTCTCATCAAATTTCATACACTAATACAAATTTTCATGTTGCATTACTAATACATGTATACCCTCGGTAGTGCATTCATGTCTATGCACATATTTCTTTTTTTTAGGTCACCTGAGTCACTCAGGTGACCTATTGCTATCCATTCTCGTCCGTCGGCATGCGGTGTGCGTCGTGTGTTAACATTTGAACATTTTTAGCTTCTTCTCTGAAACCACTTAACCAATTTCAACCAAATTTGTCATATAGCATCTATGGTTGAAGGAGAACAAAAATTGTGAATTTCATGGTCCCTGCCCCCCTGGGGCCTGAGGGGTGGGGCTAAAACCACCAAAAATAATGCAATCTTTAAAAATCTTCTTCTTTACTCCTGGACATCAAACAGTCAAACTGTTGGCATCATTGTAATAAGCATTGAGCCCTCTAATAAAATTGTGAAATTCGTGGCCCCAGGATCAGGGGTTCTGGTGCTAGGGCAGGGCTATATAGATCATATAGTGAAAGTGCATTATTTCTTTGAAAATCTTCTTCTCTGCTCCTGGGTATTAAATAAAGTAACTAAGTACATAGTTATGATGAGCAAGAGTGCCTCTTCCAAAATCGTGAATTTCATGGCCCCAGGGTCAGGGGTTCTGGTGTTAGGGCGGGACTCTATTGATTATATAGTGAAAATGCATTAATTCTTTGAAAATCTTTTTCTCTGCTCCTGGGCATTAAATAAACTAACTAAGTACATAGTTATGCTGAGCAAGAGTGCCTCTTCCAAAATTGTGAATTTCATGGCCCCAGGGTCTGGGGTTCTGGTGTTAGGGCAGGGCTCTATTGATTATATAGTGAAAATGCATTAATTCTTTGAAAATCTTCTTCTCTGCTCCTGGGTAATAAATAAACTAACTAAGTACATAGTTATGATGAGCAAGAGTGCCTCTTCCAAAATTGTGAATTTCATGGCCCCAGGGTCAGGGGTTCTGGTGTTAGGGCAGGGCTCTATTGACTATATAGTGAAAATGCATTAATTCTTTGAAAATCTTCTTCTTTGCTCCTGGGTATTTAATAATGTAACTAAGTACGTAGTAATGATGAGCAAGAGTGCCTCTTTTAAAATCGTGAATTTCATGGCCCCAGGGTCAGGGGTTCTGGTGTTAGGGCAGGGCTCTATTGATTATATAGTGAAAATGCATTAATTCTTCGAAAATCTTCTTCTCTGCTCCTGGATATTAAATAAACTAACTAAGAACATAGTTATGATGATTGTGAATTTCATTGCCCCAGGGTCAGGGGTTCTGGTGTTAGGGCGGGGCTCTTGATTATATAGTGAAGATGCATAAATTCTTTCAAAATCTTCTTCTCTGCTCCTTGGTATTATTCAAACAAAGGAAGTGCATGGTTATAATAAGGAAGAATGCCTCTTCCAAATCTTGAAATTCATGGCTCCTGGGTCAGGGGTTAGGTGAAGAGTGAAGGGGGGGGGGGACTCTATTGATTATATATTGAAAATGCATAATTTCTTTCAAAATATTTTTTCTACTACTGTTTATAAAGCAAAGAAACAAGTATATAGTTATGATGAGCAAGGGTGCTTCTTCCAGAATTGTGAGTTCATGGCCCCTGAGTCAGATGTCTGGTATAAGGATGGAGCTTTATTTATTTAATAATTTAGTGAAAATGCATTTCTTTGAAAATTTTCTATGCTTCTGGGCATATTCGAGGCAAACAGAGTAGAAGTTTTAATATGCAAAGGTATTTTTACCAGAATTTTGAACACTTGGACCATTTAGTCAAGTGTTCTGGTCCTGGCCAGGGCTCTATTAACTTGTATTCCGCTGGAAGTTATTCCTTTTTGCCATTCACCTTTGAAAATTAATCTCTGTAAACAATGTATTTGAAAGGTTAATAGAATACGAGAATTATGCCAGAATATTTATTGTAAAATACAAAAAGTACAGTAAAACTTGTTGAATCCGGATGTTGTGCATTCCGGCATGTTGTTCAGTCCGGCGTAATATTTTAGTCCCCTGAATTTCCTTTATAATTTATGTTTAATAAATGTTGTTCAATCCAGATCTTGCCTATTCTGTAAACCGACCGCTATTTAAAGAACTAACTGCTCATAATTAGTACAAATTATCTCCTCTAATCCGGCCACTTATTTTTACCTGTGCCCGCTGGTCATTAGAGAAGTCTCGCGTGGGGTAATTATTGTCCCATTAATGATCTATCCTGTATCGACAGTTTAGATTTTAACAAACGTGATAAAAAAATCATTAATGGCTCAAGTAAGGCGAGGAAATTAACTCGCAAAAGAACGAGTAATAGTGATGGTTTTGTGTAGCATGTCTGTAGAAAAACTTGGAGACTTGTTCATGACCTCCTTTCTACTTTCGTTTTGTGTGCACGACATGTAATTCGAATTACTTCCCTTTGTGTCGCTAGTTTACAACGACCATAACGACAGAAGATTTTGGTTCAATATTCATTATAACATTTGAAGTGTCTTAATATTCAATCATATTAATTTTAAAATAAAGAAATTAATTAGGAATCTGTCCCTAACAAAATAATATTTACAACAACGATGAGGTTTTGGAGTGTGTTTAAAACATTTAACGATTTTCAAATTTAATAAATGACCAAGAGATATTATATTTCGTAACTGAATAAAAAACTTAAACAGAAATGAAAATTCTGAAGAACAAACAGAGTTTAAAACAAACAGAAATAGACGATTTTTTTTTCAAGTGAAATGTAAAAAATGACACATTTGATCAAGTATTTATTTACCACTCTATGTTTATGTAATTTTTAACTTGCTATAATGGTTCAATTTTCTCCAATCCGGATGTTGTCTAATCCGGCCAAAAATTTTGGAACCACTAGTCGCTGGATTAGACAAGTTTTACTGTACTTTCAGAGCTAATGCTATGGCCATTTGTGCGGCATGCGTAAACTTTTTAGAATATGGGCCATAACTCAAGAACCCCTTTGGCCGATTATTGTCAAGTTTGTCACAGGGTATCCTTGGCCCAAGGGCTCCCATTTATACTGAAAGTAGGGTTTTGACCCTTAAACAAGGGGAGATAATTAGGAAAATAGAAACAAAAGTACTGGTTGCTAAAAAATCTTCTTCTCAAGAACCGCTTGGCAAATTATCACCAAACTTACAAAAAGGATGAGGATATGTTGTAGATTAAAAATTATTCAAGGCATCACCCTGGGGCAAATGGCGTGGTCTCAAGGTCACTTCAAAGTTGACCAAAAATTACATTTTATTAAAATGTTGATATTTTGCTTACTATAAGGACTATGATCATCAAATCTTGTCAGTTGATGCATCTGATTACCTCATATCATGTTGACTCAAAAGTAGGTCACGGTGACCTACTTTTTAAATTTTGCCATTCTTTTTCAAAATGATTTAGAGGCATTTTTTGAAAAATTTAAGGCCTATGATCATCGAAATTTGTCAGTTGACGCATCTTGGGTCCTCGGAGTATGTCGACTAAAAAGTAGGTCACCTTGACCTACTTTTTGAATTTTATGGCTAATCTTTTTCAAAACAACTAAGGTCATTAATTGGAATACTGAGAGGTTTAGAATCATTAAATCTTGTAATATGATGCATCTTGGGGCCATAAAACATATTTATTAAAAAGTAGGTCACAGTGACCTACTTTTTGAACTTTGCAGGCATTTGATTTCAAAGCGTTTTAGAGGCATAATTTGAACATTTTAAGGCCTATGATTATAAAACTTTATAAGTTGATGCATCTTGGATCCTCGAAAAACATCAACTGAAAAGTAGGTCACCGTAATCTACTTTTGAAATTTCATGGCTATTTTTAAATATTTAGGATATTATTTGGCTTAGAATTATCAAAATTCGTCAGTTGATGTATCTTGGGCTCAGAGTAGGTCGACTGAAAAGTGGGTCACCATAATTAAATATTTCAGGTACTAATTGGCTTAGAATCATCAAACTTTGTCAGTTGATGCATCTTGGGTCTTCAGAGTACATGTACTGAAAAGTAGGTCACCGTGACCTACTTTTGAAAATTTATGGCTTTAATTAAATATTTCTGCTACAAATTGGCTTAGAATCATCAAACTTTGTCAGTTGATGCATCTTGGGTCCTCGGAGTATGACAACTGAAAAGTAGGTCACTGTGACCTACTTTTGAAATTTTATGGCTGTATTTAATATTTTTTGGTACTATTTGACTTTGAATCATCAGACTTTGTCAGTTGATACATCTTTGGTTCTCAGAGTACGTCAGTGTGACTGTGTCACTGTGACCTACTTTTCAATTTATATGGCTATAATGAAATATTTCGGGTACTAATAAGCTTAGAATCATCAAACTTTGTCAGTCTATGCATCTTGGGTCCTCAGAGTAAGTTGACTGAAATGTAGGTCACTGTGACTTACTTTTGAAATTTTTTGGCTTTATTGAAATATATCAGGTACTTATTGGCTTAGAATCATCAAACTTTGTCAGTCTATGCATCTTGGGTCCTCAAAGTATGTCATCTAAAAAGTAGGTCACTGTGACCTATTTTTGAAATTTTATGGTTATAATTTTAAAAATATTTTAGATATTAATTGGCTTAGAATCATCAAACTTAGTTGATGCATCTTGGGTCCTCAGAGAAGTGAAAAGTAGGTCATCATGACCTACTCTAAGGTAATAATTGGCTAAAAATCATCTTGGGTTCTTAGAGTGTTTCATCTAAAATGTAGGTCATGATGACCTACCTTTGGAATTTCAAGGCTTTATCTAAATTCATGTATACAGGATACTTATAGGCTTCAAATAGAAGTGATAGGTTGTACATTTTATCAGAAGAGCGATTCAACATCCTTGGGCCTCTTGTAATGATCAGGTAGACTTGGAAATAATAGATGAATAAAATTGAGACAAAAATCTCTTATCTTTTAAAAAGTTCTTCAAAAGCCAAGAGAGGCCAATGTGAGAAGTAATAATATGGAATTAAAAAGTAGACATTTTGTTAAATAGTCTGCATGGTAATAGTGATAAATGAGACAGATAGATACTAGACTTATTATTTTGTTGATGCTAATCATACTATATTTCTTGTTTTGGGGCAACAGAGCTTCATTTATCAGTTTATGGATCCTCTAAATTGTTGTATTGTACTCAGGTGACCGATAAGGCCCTTGGGCCTCTTGTTTAATAAGAAAGCCTTCACAGCAATACTTGCAAGGCACTAAGAAAAAGTTTTCAGATTGGGAAGGTCACATGGTGAGAAGGGGAGTGGTTTACACCTAAGTATCTTTACAAGCAAGCAATCAGAAGTCTCTGTTGAGACTGAAGCTCTACTACACTGTACCTATTACTGTGTTTAACAATTTGCCCTTTACCAAAAGTTTGAAATTCACATGTCCTGGGACAGGGGCTTAGGCCCTAAGCTATGATCACTTTGTGAGAATAAAAAAAATCTTTATATTAGTTTGGCAAAACTTTTCTTGTGTGCATGCTTGTACACAAAACCTACAAATGAAACTTGTGGTCTTAGATGGTTATACATGATAACGAGTCATCCTTTTTGCTGAAACAGGTACGACTGTAAATTAAAATTCTCAAACCTTACCATTAGAAAGAACAATTATCAAAAGGATTATGCTTATTATTATTATATAATGCTTTAGTTTTTCACTTGCATATTTTATCAATTCTTTTCAGGGATTTTTCAGACGTATAGCGAAAGAAAATGGAAGAAAACAATTCCATTGCCCAAAATCTCGTAATTGTGAAGTCACGACAGGAACAAGAAACACATGCAGGGCCTGTCGCTACCAAAAGTGTCTTGATATTGGAATGTCTGTAGAAGGTAAATGAAAATTGATTATGATAGATTTATTGTTAAATTTGTTTGTACTGTTTCAGGTTTGCATGACTTGTATTAGGTCACCTAGGTAACTTGGTTGACATGCTATTTATTCCTGTTTGGCACATGCAAAGTTTGATGTGTGTAAGCTTTTGAATGTATTAGCATTTTATGCCTCCCTTTCCACCTGTTGGTCAGTAGATGTGTTGCTTGGTTGGAAGACCAAGTGTTGTCCACTCAATATCTCGAGAGCCCTTTGCTTGACAGACATCAAATTTGGCACACTGCTATCCCCTAAAACGTAAATATTCCCTGTTCATTTTGAGGTCATAAGAAAGATACTGTCTGCTCAATATCCATCAGTATTTAAACATAATCTAAACTAAAGATGGGTATTCGTTACTATGATGCTGTAAATTTTCAAAGATTAGTGTTGAACTGTTTTTCAATTTTTAGCTCTACTGGTCAACGACCAGAAGAGCTCATCAGGGGCAGATCTAGAGGAATCGAGGTCTGAGGGTCTATTTTCAGAGTTATTGAATTTATATGTAAAAGTAATCAATGACCTTGGACCCCCCCCCCCTCCCTTCCAGGAAACACCGACCTCTCTTAAAACAGGAGAGTCATGTAAGGTACTGTAAAATCGCGTATTTTAGTGGGGTCAAATTTTGTGGTTTAAGGAAAAAATCTTTGTTTGCGGGGATTTGATTTCGTGGATGAAGAAGTGTTAAGTTATTATTTATTTGAAATTTTACATTTCTTGGAGGATATGAATTTGTGGGTTCGAAAATGAATTCAAAAATACACCTCCCCTTCAAAAATTTGTGATTTCACAGTATTTGAGGAAAGTTGACTTAGGAAAATGTCTTCTCCTCACCCCTCCCTCTCCCCATAACTAGATGAAGTCCAGTGCAAGTGTGGGAAATAAAATTGATGCCAATATTGACACAGCAATACCATGTTTTTCCAAGTCATTGGTACTGACAATTTAATGATAGTTGTTTCCCAATAAAGCTAAATGAAAAAAAAAGATGTGTGGTTCCTCAATTTACCAACCATCTCTATTTTATATTCCCCAGGGCTGTCCCTAAGAATTAAAATAGCAGGGGACATTAAAAAAGTAGAAGGGGATCTCAGGTTCCTCTAACAGGGGATTGAGAGGGAATAACAGAGTACCCGGGGGATTATGTCAATGTTGGCGGGGAAATTCCCCGGCCCCTGGGTCTAAGTGACAACCCCTGATTCCCCATCCTAAACTTTTTTTCCATCTCCAACTTTTACATATTGTCAAGAGCAATCCAACTCTGTCAATAATTTTCTGACCTTGACTTTCCTATACCCTTCAGCTTTACTTTTGAAGATTATTTTTTATATTCTCTTCCTACCATTTTAGTCCAATTTCGGTAAAACAGGGTACACAAGTAGACTACACTAAGACACATACATTTTTAATTCTGTTTATTGTTTTTTTGATTTCAAAGAATGGTGTTGCCTTGATTAAACAAAATTTTAAAAATCTGTGAAATTCTTTCAAAGACACTCCTTGTAAGTTTTAGTTAAATTTCAAAAAAAATTGCCACACAGAGACTAAACCAAGCATCATGATTTATTTATAAGTGTTGCCATAGTTTCAAGTCCAAGAGCTACCTTTCCTTTGTTATAAGAACAAACCAGTACAATCTGATTTTTAAAAAATTAGTCATTCCAAATTCGATACTGCTTCTCAAACATCTAACAACATCCCATTCAGGGTCACATCAGCACGACCTTTCAATTATGAATAAACATGAAAATTTTGGCCAATCAGTTTCAAGCATATGTACAGGATTCTAAAAACAGTTCCACAGCTACATCTTAGTAGTCTGTCTTACATTGGTTTAAGTTAATTGTGGTATAAATTGAAGAATAGTCTGCCCATCCACCTTTCTTCCTTGAATAATGTAAACAAAAATGCACAAATGATACAAGATATCCCACAAGTCACATTCATACATAGCATAGCTTTTGCCATAATTTGTTTACTAGAAAATTCCTCAGGCTGTTAAGGCTGGCTGTGAAGAAGAAACACATGCGAACTACAAGCCAAGATTTCGGCAGCAGCGATTTCATTGGCTAATCGAAAGATCCCTCTGACATGACCTCGAATGGGATCTTGTTAGATGTTTGAGAAGAAGTAGTGGATTCAGAACATCTAATTTTGATATGATTGAAACCAGTAGAGGTTCAATCTCACCAGAGACTTCTAGTTTAATTGACTTAAACTGATTTTAAATGTTTTCAATCTCTAATTTCAGCCAGCAGAATAGGACGACAGCCGAATTCAGTAAAGCATGCCATTAACCTTGAACTTCAAAAAGGAAAGAGTTTAAACTCTGCCAGCATAAGCAGTAGTAAGATCATAGACTTCAAGCGTTTAAATAACCCAGATATGGACTTCTTCACCTCACCTTCTTCAGACTCTTGTTTAGAAAACTCAGGAAATGATCCAGAAGAGATGTATGACCATGAATCAAAGCAGAGTATTGAATCAACTGAAAGTAATTTAGGACAAAGTATAAAAGTTAAGGATGAACCTGAAGATAGTGATGTTAAGTGGAGCAGAAGTTGTTGTTTGCAAGAAAAATCAGATGGTTGTAACAGTAATTGGTTTCTGAATTGTGAGGTTAATACATCTTCAAAGATTGAGCGGTTTTACAGAATGAAAAGGAATATTGAAGACATCGACACAGCATTACAAAAAGTTGGATCTGTAAGTTTATTGTAAAAATTGCACCTTTATTACCTGCATGGCAACAGCAGTATGTAGCCACTCAACTCCATCTGACCACCAGTCTGTCATTCAAAGGGGGTTTCTGTATCTCCAAAATTTCTAATTCCACATTATAAGCTTATATCTGTCTGTCCTTCCATCCATCCAAAACACTTGGGGGTACCCATCTGCAACTCCTCCTATATCACTGAATAAAATTTAATGAGACCATTCACAGATTCACAGACATTCTTTATTATATAGTGCCACTGTGCACCTCCTATTTTATTTTTTGATTAGACACATTTCAGGAATTTTATGTAAAGTCTGCCCATCTGTGGTCAGCTGACCAAATTGTCTGTTTCACTTGGACATTTAAACTATGAATGATGAGTAGTTGTGTGCATGATTCTTGCAGATTACATACCAAATATGCCCTCCTTTCTTATGAATTTTATTTGTTTTAGTCGTGTAGAAAAAAAGCATGTTGAATTGAAAGAAGAAAGGTAATGATGTCATATTCTTTTTTTTTTTACAGAGAGATGGATATGATGAAATTTTTGGACAAGGTTTTGGTAGCAAAACTGCTGTTTGGAAAATATTAAATGATTTATTCAACTATAACGCATCACAGATTGTAGTTGCATTAAAAATGTTTCCAGGTAAGGACAATTTTTTATTTAACATTTCCAGTTAAAGAGTAAAAGCATTAATGACTTGAAATTTTTAACTGTAACTCTGGAGAGCAGATTTTGAAGTGCAGATTGAAAATATTAAATGAAAGATAAACTTCATGAAACTGGATAATTTAAGTAATTTACACACAGATAATATACATTCCTACAACATATCAGAAGTTGGAGGTCAATATCATCTTTGATTTTGAGCAATTTTGATTTCTATCATTTTTTTTTCATTGAACTTGAAATATTATTACCCTATTTCGCATACACAGTATCATTTTTTTTTAATAATTAATAGGCTATAACCTTTAATAAACAAGATTAAGGTTATGACAGCAAAGTACTGTATGTATACTTAAAAAAGCGGGCTTCATATTTTAGCAGCTTTGGTGCAGACAACGATGCTCTAATTCATGAATACCGCTAAGAAATCAGTTATAAATACAATACACGGCTCGGACATGTGTAGCGCTAATTCATGATTTCACCAACAACTCCATACCCAGTGATTGTGCTAAATTTTGAATGTGCCAATTTATGTACACGTACAGTATATGAATCTTGAGAAATCTACTGTGAATAATTTAATACCATCATCCTTTAGAGGCAATGCTTGGCCTTTACATACTTAAGGTTTTACTAGTATTTACTAGTAATTTAGGAAACCTATATCTTTTATCCTGGCATTTATTTATTCTTATGACTGTTAAATCATTATTTTCATGAGGGTTAAATTTTCATTGTTTTTGTGGAATGAAGAGATCCATGAATTCATATCCCCCCACTACGTAAAAAAAAAAATTTCATACCACAGTATAATGTTTTTTCTTTAACCACAGTTTCAAATCCCGATCACTAATTATTTTTCCTCAAGCCATGAAAATTTGACTCCACAAAAATAAATAGATGATTTTACAGTATTTTGTCTTTAGAACCTCTCTACCAAAATGAAAACTCTCCTATCATTCATTTCCTTAAGAGTATGAATGTTTTCAGAAAAATTAACTTATATAAAAAATAGTAATTTTCCTTACAGCCTTCAGAATTCTGGATCTGGATGACAGAATTGCTTTGGTCCAAGATTCCTTATACTCTGTGGGGATCTTAAATCTGTCACGTAGATTCAATCTCGAGACAAAGGATTACAATTTCTTTGGCTGCACAAAGTATGAAGAAAAGATACTCCTAGATTACTTCCCACAATTCAAAGCTGTTTCAGAAGATCTTTTGTATGTTGGAAATCTAATGCAGACAGTAGCATTTGATGAAATAGAAATAACCTGCCTTACTGGATTACTGACCTTCAATGCAGGTAAAAAATCGATAGATAAAAGAATTGGCACTTCTCTGTAGACCTATATAGTAACTCATAACATGTTCATGAGTACTGTACACTGTAATTTATCAGTTGAATAATATTGATACATGTATTTTCACAGATGTTATTTTTACACCATGAAAAATAAGTATTATTTTTACAATGTTAATAACTTGATGTTCTTTTTCTATTATTAATTCTTCATATTTTTACATGTACCATTAAAACTACCCTGATAAAGTTAATGAAATTTTATACATTTTAAAAAAAGTGATTTTTGGTTTGATATGTATTTTTGCACGCCAGTCTAATACGTGATACAAGTTTTTGGACTGGTCTTTGATATGGAGTATTGTATCGCACATATATATTGTTCAGTAAAGAGACAGCAAATAAGGGCAGATTAAAGGGGTCAAAATAGGATTATATAGCAACAAATTATTTTGAATTTTCTAATCAAAAAGAGCAGGAACATGGTTAATAAATTAATATGCAACACCCCCACATGTTTTAAATTCATATTTGTTCAAGTCATGGGCACAAGTGTGGCACTTAAGTGATGAGTCCAAACTTTACATAGGGATACTTTGATAAAGTCTTTAAAGTTTTTTTTCAAGGATGACACACTTTCATGAATTCAAGTTGGTAATCAAACTTCACCACTTCTGTACAGTTCTTGGCCCCTAGAGTACAAGGACAAGGGTGGATCATATATATAGACATTCTCAATAACAAAGCTGTGATTTGTAAACTTGATATCATTTAGTTTAGTTTGCCATAGGTAAGTGCATAAAATCTTTTAAACATGTTCCTGCAAGGTTTTCATATTGTTAAGATGCCTCTGCTTGAAATTTTATTTTGTACAAAACTGCTTATCCTACAGATGGCATTTATCAGGACGAGCTTTAGATATGCTAGAAAAGATTGGTGTCTCCCCCTAATTTGTATTTAAATATTCATCTATTAAATTAAGAGCCATTATTTTGATTTCTTGACATTTAAAAAAAAATTATGAAACCTACTGTATTTATGCATCAGTCAGTCCTAAGGGCAGGAAAATTTACAGTAATGCATATAATTGGAGATTATTGGTTGTTCAATATGTTGCAGATGCACTGAATCTAAAGAAAAGAGAAAGTGTGGAAGAGGCACAGAAGAATTTAATGACATTCCTAGAAGAATATGAGGAAAGTATGTAAAAATTGCACATTATATTACATTTAATTAAAATTCTCAGGACATTATGGAATTTCTCAATTGTAAGCTCACATGAACCAAAGGTTCAATTGAGCTTTTCTGATCACCAATTTTCCACCATCTGTCTAGCTGTCTGTCCATCTGTTACTTTTTACATTTTTGACTTCTTCTCCAGAATCACTGGACCAATTTCCACCAAACTTAAAACCATTCTTGGGTGAGAGAAATTTAAGTTAAATAAAGTGCCATGTCCTCTTTAAAAGAGATATAATCAAGAAAAGGCAAAAATAGGGTGGGTGTCTTATAGGGGTGTAACGATACAGCTGAAGTAGATCATGATATATCATGATTCACTGGGACTATCATGATATGTTATATATCTACTAAAATACTGGCTATGAGGACAATAGCAAGTGTATTGTCCCCCAAGACAGAAACTATCTTCCGAGGTACAGCATTCAAATTCACAGAGGTAGAATATATATATATATATATATATATATATCTATATCTATATATATATATATATATATATATATATATATATATATAAAGCACTAAATATGACCAACGACACGAACAATAATAATTGTCAAATTTTCGGGACAACCTGTCCCTTCCTCAGGACAAAGAAAAAAGTTAAGAAGTCATAAAAACAAAGGAAATAGAGAAGCAAAAACAACTAGCACTACTACATGTTTAAATTGGGGTTTATAAACAGTTGTGAACAAAGAAATCCGGATCGCTATGAAATGCGTCCGGTCTATCGGGTTTACTCTGACACTTCACCAGAGTACACCCGATAGACCGGATGCAATTCATAGCGATCCGGATTTCTTTGTTCACAACTGTTTATAAACTCCAATTTAAACATGTAACATTGTAAATATTTAGTGTTTGGTAGTTTAGTAGTAGTGCTAGTTGTTTTTGCTTCTCTATTTCCTTTGTTTTTATGACTTCTTAACTTTTTTCTTTGTCCTGAGGAAGGGACAAGTCATCCCAAAAATTTGACAATTATTATTGTTCGTGTCGTTGGTCATATTTAGTGCTTTATACAAGTTTCCATCCGTGACCTTGTATCTACTTAGTAGATCCGACACTTAGGATATATAGTGTTGTTGGTTTTTAGTGCTTTATATATATATATATATATATATATATATATATATATATATATATATATATTTTCCCAGGTGCAGCATTCAAAAATTCAAATTCACATAGGTAGAATATATATATATATATATATAAATATATATATATAAAAGCACTAAAAACCAACAACACTGTATATCCTAAGTGTCGGATCTACTAAGTAGATACAAGGTCATGGATGGAAATTTATATAAAGCACTAAAAATGACCAACGACACGAACAATAATAATTGTCAAATTTTCGGGACAACCTGTCCCTTCCTCAGGACAAAGAAAAAAGTTAAGAAGTCATAAAAACAAAGGAAATAGAGAAGCAAAAACAACTAGCACTACTACTAAACTACCAAACACTAAATATTTACAATGTTACATGTTTAATTTTGAGTTTATAGACAGTTGTGAACAAAGAAATCCGGAGCGCTATGAATTGCGTCCGGTCTATCGGGTGTACTCTGGTGAAGTGTGATTTACATAATTGAACGAATTAATTATCGCTAATTAATTACGGCCAACAGTAAATCGTACATTGTCTTATTCTCTCAACATAGCGTAACTCTACATGATAAAAAGAAATTAAAGAAAGATAATATGGAAGGATAATTCTGAAATATGAATTTGGATATATTCTAAATTTGGAAATCGGAAAAAAGAAATAAACAAAAATGTGAGCTGTAAATATTTGGGTAGGTTGTTCCAGGATTACTAATACGAATTAACGGTAAAGTTTACACTATATAGAGAGAATGAACTTGTTTGTTACAATTCGGGATTGGGTCTAGTTCACGTTCATCCTGGTGAAGTCATTAAGTTTGTTAATACCATTAGGGCGGAATGACTTCAGCCTGTGCATCCAGAACTTTTCCTTGCCTTTTCTCTGCGCGTCTGTCCATCTTGGATTATGGTCAATAACCACTACTGTCATGTCCTCCCATTTGTGACCTTCAAGGTTGAAATGTTCCCCAACGGGTTCATTGAGTTTTTTGGTCCTAATGGTAGAACGGTGATTATTGACTCTCCTGCGGAGATCTCCTGTTTCACCAACATACTGTTTGGAGCAAACTTTGCAGCTGATGAGATAAATGCAGTTGTCTGTTTGACAGGACAAATTCCCTAGTATTTTGTAGCTGCGGCCTGTAACGGGGCTGTTAAAACTGTCTGTGTCAGAGCTGTACTTACAGAGAAGACATCTTCTGTCAGAGCAAGTTTTAAAGCCCCCGTTAGGTAATGGATTGTCCAATCTGGTTCTTACTACCATGTCCTTCAGGTTCCTCGGGCGCCTGTATGCAGCCAATGGGGGCTCCTTAAAGACCTCTGCCATTCGTTTATTTGAGTGGAGAATTGGTAGATTCTTTTGAAGGATACCGCTGAGGTTCTTAAGGACGGGATGGTATGTGGTTACCAGAGGGACCCTGCCGCTATTGTCTTTTTCCTTGTAGCGTAATAGGTTTTGCCTGTCATGTCCCGCCATCTCATCAATAGCAGTTTGTACGGTGCGGGCATTGTAGCCTCTCTTGCATAAGTGGGACTTAAGGAGACCGCTTTGTTCTTGATATAAGGCAGGGGATGAACAGATGCGCCGAATTCTGGTGGCTAGACCCTTAGGCACACCCTTAAATGTGTAGGCCCCTTAGCTGGTTGCGTTTCATTGACGATATAGAGATGAAGTGGGTGGAATGTCACGAGAGCCTCGAGGCATTCATTTCATTCGCCAACACCTTTCATCAGTCTATCAAATTTACAGTAGACGTATCTAATTCGAAAAACATATTCCTAGATACTACATCTACCCTGACTGATGGTGAAATCGAGTTCAGTCTCCACACGAAACCCACAGATTCCCATCTGTATCTTATGCCAACTAGCTGTCATCCCCCACACACATTTAAGGGCGGGACATGACAGGCAAAACCTATTACGCTACAAGGAAAAAGACAATAGCGGCAGGGTCCCTCTGGTAACCACATACCATCCCGTCCTTAAGAACCTCAGCGGTATCCTTCAAAAGAATCTACCAATTCTCCACTCAAATAAACGAATGGCAGAGGTCTTTAAGGAGCCCCCATTGGCTGCATACAGGCGCCCGAGGAACCTGAAGGACATGGTAGTAAGAACCAGATTGGACAATCCATTACCTAACGGGGGCTTTAAAACTTGCTCTGACAGAAGATGTCTTCTCTGTAAGTACAGCTCTGACACAGACAGTTTTAACAGCCCCGTTACAGGCCGCAGCTACAAAATACTAGGGAATTTGTCCTGTCAAACAGACAACTGCATTTATCTCATCAGCTGCAAAGTTTGCTCCAAACAGTATGTTGGTGAAACAGGAGATCTCCACAGGAGAGTCAATAATCACCGTTCTACCATTAGGACCAAAAAACTCAATGAACCCGTTGGGGAACATTTCAACCTTGAAGGTCACAAATGGGAGGACATGACAGTAGTGGTTATTGACCATAATCCAAGATGGACAGACGCGCAGAGAAAAGGCAAGGAAAAGTTCTGGATGCACAGGCTGAAGTCATTCCGCCCTAATGGTATTAACAAACTTAATGACTTCACCAGGATGAACGTGAACTAGACCCAATCCCGAATTGTAACAAACAAGTTCATTCTCTCTATATAGTGTAAACTTTACCATTAATTCGTATTAGTAATCCTGGAACAACCTACCCAAATATTTACAGCTCACATTTTTGTTTATTTCTTTTTTCCGATTTCCAAATTTAGAATATATCCAAATTCATATTTCAGAATTATCCTTCCATATTATCTTTCTTTAATTTCTTTTTATCATGTAGAGTTACGCTATGTTGAGAGAATAAGACAATGTACGATTTACTGTTGGCCGTAATTAATTAGCGATAATTAATTCGTTCAATTATGTAAATCACACTTCACCAGAGTACACCCGATAGACCGGACGCAATTCATAGCACTCCGGATTTCTTTGTTCACAACTGTCTATAAACTCAAAATTAAACATGTAACATTGTAAATATTTAGTGTTTGGTAGTTTAGTAGTAGTGCTAGTTGTTTTTGCTTCTCTATTTCCTTTGTTTTTATGACTTCTTAACTTTTTTCTTTGTCCTGAGGAAGGGACAGGTTGTCCCGAAAATTTGACAATTATTATTGTTCGTGTCGTTGGTCATTTTTAGTGCTTTATATATATATATATATATATATATATATATATATATATATATATATATATATATATAGAGTGATTTAATGTACCTCTGTGATTTTTTTTTCTGTATGAAAATATGACTAATAAACCTGCTTATTTTTTGTAAACAGCCTCTACTGAGAAATAGATTTTGTGATATTTGCCCATGGTGAAATTGTTGTTGAACTATTTACCAGAAGCATTCAATTTCCCTCGCTTTTTATCTCAGAACTTTTCTGCTTTTATCCACATCGTGATGTGACACATGTAAAGTTTGCTTCAGTATAATAAAGCACTTATTTAATGACTATTCAGACAATATCAAGACACACCCCAGGCTACTATATGGGATCAAAGTTTTACATGGCAATACTGTATGTGTACTTAAAAAAGCAGGCTTCATATTTTAGCGGCTTTAGCGCAAACAACGATGCGCTAATTCATGAATACTGCTAAGAAATCATCTATAAATACAATATACGGTACGGACATGTATAGCACTAATTTATGATTTCGCCAACAACTCCATACCCAGTGATTGCGCTAAATTTTGAATACGCCAATTTATGTACATGTACAGTATACTGGAAAAAATCTTCTCAAGAACAGCAGGGCCACGATTAATCATATTCTGTCCGTCCGTCTGTCTGTAAACTTTTCACATTTTCAACTTCTTCTTACGAACCACTGTGCCAATTTTAACCAAAGTTGGTATAAAGCATTCTTGGGAGAAGAAGAGTTTAAATTTTAAAAATGAAGGGCCAAGTCCCCTTCCAGGGGGAGCTAATCAAGAAAAGACAAAAATAGGGTGGGGTCTTAAAATATCTCAAGAACAACTGGGCCAGAAAAGCTGGAACTTATTTGGAAGCTTCCTTAGGTTGTGTACATTCTAAATTGTTTAAATCATGGCCCCCGTGTTTAGGGTGGGGCCACAATAGGGAATCAAAGTTTTATATTGAAATATAGAAGAACAGTCTTTAAAAATCTTTTTGGTGTATTTTTGTCTGTAAATATACCCCCTTCCTCCCAAAGAAAGAACAGCTCTGGTATGAATGGTTCCCATTTCGCCTTAACTGTGAAATATAGGTAGGAAAAAGTAAAAAAAGTACTAAGGCGAACTGGGAATTTCTTAATAATACTATTGTAAAAGCAAACCTTGAAAATTGATGAGGTGTTTTTATAATGATTAGTTAATTACACAGTTTTTGGTATTTAAAATGATTATTTAGTCATTATACCCCCCGCAAACGAAGTTTAGGGGGGGTATATTGGAATCAGCATGTCCGTCTGTCTGTCCGTCTGTCCATCTGTCTGTAGACGAGATTTTGTCCGGACCATTTCTTGGAAACTGTTGGAAGGATTTGTCTGAAAATTTGTACACTTATTATTCACCATATGAAGGTGTGCACCTGGTATTTTCATTATGATTGGATAATTATTTTGCATTTTAAAGGTGTTTTTTTCATTTTTATTATGTGGTTTTGTCTGGATCTGTTCCCAGAGACTATTGCATAGATTTGTATGAAAATTTGTACACTTATTATTTACCATATGAAGATGTGCACCTGGTATTTTCAACATTATTTGATAATTTTTCTGCATTTTACAGGTGTTTTTTTTTTTAATTTTTATTGACTTAGTCATTTCGGGTTCATGTCTAAGGTTTGAGACATAGAATCTAGAACATCTGTACAAAAATGTGAACTACAGCGTAAAACTACTCATTAGAGCTAAAAAAAACACAAAGTATTAAAAACAGTTTTTACATTACACAGCAGATAGTGTAAATCCATTTGTCCCTTGGGAGTAATGAGTGGACATGCATCTAGTTAAAGATTAATTAATGAGTTCAGTGTGGGAAGCTGTTAGGGCATCTCTGATCAAGCAGGTCTTATCTATATCTCAGGGGAATTGGGCAGAAAGAAATAAAGATCTCTGTTGTCTAAGTCTCTTAATTGTAATTTATGTCTGTCAAAATACATAGTTACTAAAACCAGCCTTTTATTTTTAAAATGAGTTTGATATAAAGGTATTAAAATCAATTTGATTTTCTATAATTAATTATGATATTTTTTTTTTCAACAATCAATTTGCTGTGTGTCATGTCTCACAAAGATGGCAGATAGTTGCAAACTATTTTTTCAATGTAATAAAAAACACTGTAATTATTAGTGTTGATGTTTTATTAGGCTGCACCTTAGTTTCATTCATTTAATAAAGTGCCCCACCACAGCATGATACGTCCATCAAATATTGTTAAATTATCATAAACAGTTTAGATTCAATTGTTTGAATGACGTCTTAGCGAGACAAGGCAGTCTGCAATTTGTTGTAAAGATATAAAAATTCAAATAAAAAATGTACAATAAATAATTAGTTTAAATTATATTATACAATATCATATAAGTTTTAATTATTATATACAATATCAAATTAGTTTTAATTACATCAAATTTATCTTGAAAGTAAGACTTGCCAACAAGAACAATTCAATACAACAAAAGCAATTAATTAAGAGACTGATTCCTTTTGCCCATTTCCCAAGAGATGTAGATAACACCTGCTTGACCAGAGATGCTCTGCCAGTTATCTCCTCACACTAAACTCATTAATTTATCTCTAATTTGACATGCAATTTTCTGCTATCAAAATTTTCCTTGACGAGTGCCTGATCATTACACCCATGGGAGAGGTGGAATTTTTGTTGTTACAGATTGCTGTAAAGAACATAATGAAAAAAATAAGACTATTATTTTCTTGATTTAACACTTTTTTAATAAAGATACTGCAATACTCTGACATCTTTTGGGATTGTGTAATTTAAAAGTTAAAAGACATAGTTTTTTGATTCTAAGTCTAATGGTTTTCTAGTTATGATTTTTCCATATTTGGCCATAGCGTCTTTATTAAAAGTCAGAACGACATGGTTTTAATGTGCGACACACCTTCTACCCTAGATGTATCAGCTGACAAAGGTTGATAATTCTAGGCATAATTGTATTAAAGTTATGAGCCTGACATGAAAAAGCTAACGGACGGACAAACATGAACGCTATAACATAATACGTCCCGTCGTAAGACGGACGTATAAAAATATATAATGAGTAATTAAATTTTCACTGTAAATGTTTAAGGAAATTGTGAACACCTCTCACATCTAGAAAACATTAGTGATTTGGTACTTTCTCTGAAAAACCAGCGGGGGGGGGGGGGGGGGGGGGGGGGGGGGTATTTGTCCCTTTTGGACAGTTCTAGTTATACATGTTGTACATTTGAAAATAAAAAAGTAAATTCTACTTTAAATGGGAATTAATTTATGCATACAGTGAATGGAATAATATTTTTTTTTTATACATAATAGTTACTATTTTATAAAAATAATGATTTCCATTAATGTTCTCTTTAACAATGTGCTCCTTGATTTTTTATCACTATTAATATTAAGCTTATTATTAAAAATAAATAAATATTAAATGATAATAAATGATATTTAAAAGAAAACTTTATTATCTTTTTGTCAACTCTACCTCCACAAGAGTTTCATAAAATTACTAATTCCTTAATTTAAGATTCATAATAATCCTGCTACACAAACAATATTTTTAGACTTAATTAGATGTTTATACAAGTTCCCATTTCACCTTGATTTACCTCAGAGCTTACTAAGGTGAAATGGGGGTGCGTATCATAACCGCTACATTTTCAAAATTATCATTACCGCTACATACTCATTACCGCTACAAAAAAGGTTACATTACCGCTACATTTAAACGTATACATTTCCGCTACATTGCCTCTTTCGATGCATGTACAGATTGATTTATAGCACAACATATACATCCACAAGACATGTTTCCCCTGCTCACCACGGGGAGTTGAAAGTAAGACTTTGAGCAAAATGTTCTTGGTTTTAGTTTTCAATTTTTATTTAAAATCTATTTTATTTAATAAAATTAATAAAACAGCTAGAAAGTGTTAAAACCGAGCATTGTTCATGGATAAAACACACAGTCTTTAAGTAATTGATAGAGCTTTGAAGGCCATTTGCTTGACGTACTGCTGTCTGGAAATCTTTTATATGAATTATAATGGGTAGAATTTATATTCTTTGCCATTGCTGGCTGATTCGATATGTAGGGGTAATGAGTTGTAATCAGCAATAGTCTTTTTTATAAAATGTAGCGGTAATGATCACCTGAAATTTCGAAGAAAAGTAGCGGTAATGAGTTGAAATTTTTCGCAATGTAGCGGTAATATTGACCTCCCCGAAATGGGAATACCAAATTTTACAGTTAAGGCGAAATGGGAACAAACCGTATGAATTTGCAAATTAACAATTTATAATACCTGTAAAAAGGAATTTGGGGGGGGGGAGGGATGTTTTAAAAATATTTTCTGTTTTCCATTGATTCTTGAGTTGTTACTAAAAATATAGTTATCTTTCTTTCTTTTGATAAATAATTCAAATTTTATGAAAGTTGATATGAATATCTATATAAATTCAAAAATTAATTGGAATATGATAATTTTTTAAAATTGATCAGGAGGTAGACTGCAAACACTTCTATCATTTGCAGTTCTTTAGTTACATTTTGTATTTTCTCTATTTTTATTTGCAGAAAAGTTTAATAATTGGGAGCTGAGATTTGGCATGTTGGTTTTACGAATTGGAGAACTCATTGGTTTAAATCAACGGCATATTACAACCATGGCGAAAACATTCCAGTCCAATCCAGACCTAGAAATTTCTCAGTTGATGAAGGAACTGTACAAGCATTTCAAATAACAGTTTTCTTTTTTTTTTTTTTAAATGTCAACTACTGATTGTTTATTTAGAGCTGAAAAGAAGAAGAAAGATTTCTAGTTTTCAAATTGTGCTGATTGTGATTTCTTTATTGTACCTTAAATTACCTCAAATTATTCATTTCTTTATTATCTGTACACCTTAATGCCTATCATCATTCCTCTGTGTGTGAATTTTCATTTGTTTTTTTTTTTGTGTTTTTAATCACCATTAACTATTTGCTGAAAAAGTGTTGTCTTTAATTAGCTTTTTCAGTTTCTAGAATGCCTTAGTCACTTGGAGGACAATTTTAGAAGTCACTCTGCATAGTGACTTTGATAACTTATTATCATTTTTTGTCATTAATTGTTAGAACATTGTCGGCTTTTTCTCTTTAACTATAATGTAATTAGTTTTGTTATTTAGCATCTATGGATGAAGGGAGTAAAAATTGTGGATTTCTTGGTCTTAAGGCTCGAGATGAGCAAAAGCCAAAAAAATCATGCAGTCTTCAAACCATCTTCTCTGTTCTTGAACAACAGGCAAATTGTTTTCCTTATCATAAAAAGCAACAAGCCTTTTAAAGTTATAAAATTCATTGACTCTGGGTCCAGACTAAGTTGGTGGTATATAGAAAATTTATCTACTTATTTTTTCCCCTATTTCACTTGAGGCGGGCCAACGGCATGCTTTAAATATATGAAAACTGAGAAATTTTTGTCTGCTTGGTCCATTGCTTAGGATTTAGAGTACACCTTATTTGCCCCGGTAATGAAAAATGCATAATGTCTCAGAAATTCTTGTCATCTATCACATTGTTTTTATATTAATACTATGTAATGAACCTATGTGAATTTTTCTAATTCCCAGGTCTCTCAGGTTAGTTTTTGGTTTTAAGTTGATCATACAAGGAATAAGATTCCAATAAAAAGTGCCATGTTTTTCCCTATTTAGTACAAATTTATAATCCTGATTGAATCCTGGTTCCTGTGGATATTGCAGGTTATATTAGGTCTATATACTAGTACTAGCTGTCCACAGTGATCAGTGATCAATACAGGACATGTGTTAAGTTGTTTTGATGTCATATCCTTGAGCATTTTGTGATGTATTTAAAAATTGTTTTTGTTTGAAAATTAGTGGCATTAAGTCGTATAATCAACGAAGTAGTTTAAAATGTAAATATACATGTAATACGTCTTGAAGATTGAATATTTAAGATTATAGATGCGATCTAAGTAATTACTTTAGTACATAGAAATAAGTATAGTAAAGCTATTTATACCTGATTTACAACTCGCTCCAATTGCAATGATCATAAACCCTCAAAAAAAAAAAAAAAAGAAGTGATTTCTTAATTTTCTACTTTAAAATCTATGTGACGTTATTATTGTGAATCTTTTGTCAAGTGGCTTAGGATTTGATTTACCTTTTATTTTAGGCATTTTTGGAAAAAAATGCCTGAAGAATATTGATTTTTTTTTTCCTTATTAATTGATAATTGAATTAAATTGACATAATATGATATTGTTTGGTTTATTTTGCACATTAGAAACAGATTGCATGTCTAAATACTTATGCATTATATATTGATAATCAATCAACAAATATGAAATGTAATAACATAACTATGAAAGTTTCATGTGTAGTGGCAGCAAAGGCATGTTCAGTTAATATTTATTCAAACAAGGAAATTAAATTTGTTGGTGTTTTGATTATCTGTACAAACTAATCAATATATTTTTATGTAGGTACATGGATGTATTTTGGGACTGTCCATAATGAAGTTTTGTTAGACATAAATTGTTTTGTTGTTCAATAAATCCAATTGCTCAAGTAGTTACTGTGCTTCACTTACTACCCTTTCAATGAAATTACTAGAGTTTATAGGAACCATCTTGTCCATTCCATTAGAATCGGCCTAGAGTAGTACAAAATACCAATGAATAAGGTCATAATAAAATCATGAAGCCCTGTTAAACAACCTATGTATATGCACATCTACATGTACACAATTGGCAAATGAATCATAAAGCACCATTCAAATTGAAGTATAGAGAAGATTATTCATTTATTCAACTAATGAATTATTCTGATTTGACAATTTTTCATTTTTTTGCTAAATATTTGTTAAAACAAATTTAATTTTTAAGAAAATACTCATTCTCCACAAAAGTTTTTTGGGACATGAACAATTAAAAAGTGGACCCTCTGTTTGCAATACAATAGAAGTACATGTATCACCTTGATGTGTACTGTGTCTGTACTTTTATGTTGCCATTAAAAATGCATTTAGATAAACTTGATTGACCTAGCATGAGGTAAATAATAAGAGGTTCATGTAACTATAATTCAAATACATGTAACACATCAAGTCATTAAAAAGAAAATAAGAATAAAAATCATAATCAATATCAAAACAGAACAAAAACATCATAATGATATTGTGTATATATTAATTTCAGTCAAAAACACATGGATAATATTTGAAATTTAACCATTGGTAAATTTTTCTTCAATTCTTTTTTCATCCAGTGATGAATTTTATTTTGAACAATTGCATGAAAAAATTATAATAGGTTTACATGTGAATTCAAACCAATAAAATATCATCAAGAAGTACATACATGTAAATGCCATTATTTTGTTCCATGCAGATTCAATACTGTAATACATGCCATACATTTTAATAGTACTTGGGAGTCAATGTTAAGGTAAAAAAACATTCAAAAAGTGCATTTCAATCTAAGAAACAAAACACATGAATAACTTTAACAAATCAAATTGGTACACAGAATAAAATCTTCCACACACAGATACAAAGTTGTTATAATTTGCATTGATATTGTGGAGCATACACATTGACAAGAACACTTAGGGCTGTAAACTGGACTTCGCAGGACAAGAGGCACACTGTAGCAATGACATTTATAATTACACTTGGCACTGCAAACAATAAAGCACATATATAATGATACCAGAACATCTAATCTTTTGATGTTTTTTGTTTAGAGACCCGCATGAGATTTTGTTTGTGTTATTTTTTTTGAAATATCTGTTAGTACAGGTAATGGATTGAAAATGTTCCATATAACCAGTGTTATGCTCCTGAACACTCTTGTTACTTGGATTTTGACTTTTTTATCACAGAAAAATTCTTATCACAGTCAACCTGTCCCTGGAGGTCTCGGTTTTTACTTGTCTAATTTGTAGGTCACAAATTTTCCCCCAGAACTCCTCCTTCTCATGGCACTTGGCAACTGGAATAATTGAACAGAATTATAGATGTGTATAATATAAAGCTTCCCTTATCATAAGTAACTAGAAATATGTCCATAGGACATGAATGCCCCGCTGAGGGTATATTAGTAATGCAACATTTTAACACAAATTGAGGAAAGTGAGGTCAAGGTCAAAGGAAAGGTCAAGGTGAAAAAATATTGATGCAGTTGAATAGCTTACATCAGTATGTATCAGCATATGAAGTTTGACACTAATTTAAGAAAAGTGAGGTCAAGGTCAAAGGAAAGGTCAAGGTCAAAAATTGTTGATGCAGTTGAAAAGGTTACATCAGTGTGTATTAGCATATGAAGTTTGATAAAAATATTATGAATGGTTTCTTTAAAACTGAGCTAGACACTAATTTAAGAAAAGTGAGGTCAAGGTCAAGGTCAAAAAATATTGATGCAGTTGAATAGCTCTCATCAGTATGTATCAGCATATGAAGTTTGACACTAATTTAAGAAAGTGAGGTCAAGGTCAAAGGAAAGGTCAAGGTAAAAAATGTTGATGCAGTTGAATAGCTCTCATCAGTATGTATCAGCATATGAAGTTTGATAACACAATCTTGAATGGTATCTTTAAAACTGAGCTAAACACTAATTTAAGAAAAGTGAGGTCAAGGTCAAAGGAAAGGTCAAGGTAAAAAATATTGATGCAGTTGAATAGCTCTCATCAGTATGTATCAGCATATGAAGTTTATTAAAAATATCTTGAATTGTTTCATTAAAACTGAGCTAAACACTAATTTAAGAAAAGTGAGTTCAAGGTCAAAAGAAAGGTCAAGGTCATAAAATATTGATGCAGTTGAATAGCTTAGATCAGTATGCATCAACATATGAAGTTTGATTACACTATCTTGAATGGTATCTTTAAAACTGAGCTAAACACTAATTAAAGAAAAGTGAGGTCAAGGTCAAAGGAAAGGTCAAGGTCAAAAAATGTTGATGCAGTTGAAGAGCTTACATCAATATCTATCGGCATATGAAGTTTGATAAAAATATCTTGGATAGTTTCTTTGAAACTGAGCTTTGAACAGAGCTAAACGCAAAGTGTGACAGAAGGACAGACGGAAGGACAGAAGATGGACATGACAAACACTATATGCCCCGGCCATATTCATGGCGGGGCATAAAAATTAAGAATTTTATCCCCCCCCCTCTTTTGGGGCCTGAGGAATGGGGCAAAATATAAATCAAATATTTTCAATGAATGATACTTTCAAAAATGACACTCTCAAGGCATTTAAAATTCATGGGAGTATGTTTTCACTATACATTCTTTTGGTTATTCATTAAATTTTTAATGGGCATTCAACATAAATTATACAATGTTTCTTGATATTAGAAACTTTACTGAGAGCACTTACAGAGGACATATGAACAACACAAGTATGTGTTGCTGTGTCTTTCAAATGAATAAATAGAAGAAATCAATCCTCAAAATAATTCCCATTAAATTTCTTAATATTCCTTACCTCTCTTGCATGTGAGGATTGGTTTGAGGATTTCCTTTCCGGCTGGATAACCTGTTTGGCTTCTTCCTCCTCAGCATTTTCCTCCTCTTCATCTTCCTCAATTAGTACTTCATCAGAGAGAGAATCTGAATATCAGGAAGTCCATTCAAGTCAATCAAGATTTCAAAATAAGTCTGAAGTGTCTAAATCTATATTCATTCTAAATCCAAAAAATCTTTGTCTCTAATTTTTAGATAATAATTGAAAAGTGAAAGGCATTATTACCTTTGCATGCAAAAAAAATAAAAAAATCTTAATTTAAAAAATTACAAGGGTAAAGCTGTCAATGTAACAGCAAACAGCATTTTCTTTTGTGGTATTTCTCAAATAAATTATAAAAAAAAAAAAATGTTCAATTCTGAAAACATCCCAACAATATCTATGTACATGTACCCTATAAGTATATTTTGCATAAAAGTTCGACAGCTGGTATTTTTCTCATAAATGATCAAAATTCAAAATCCAAGTGTTATGCCCATTTCTGATATATGCATAATTGATATTCAAACATATAAACTTCCTATCCTGAAAACGGTGGGGGAAGTTACCCAGACAAATGATGTAACCCTTTGGCAGCCGCCTGCCCACCCACCATTTCAGTATTTAAACTGGATTTTTCCTACAGAAAATCTGGCAAACAACAAAATAGAAGAGTTCCTATGTGGGCATAGTATTTTAGTTTAATCTTTAGATGATCATAAAGTGACATACCATCTGACTCATCTTCATACTCATCATCATTCTCTCCATAGAAGGTAGGCCTCTTTGTTTGTTTAGGTTTCTCAATCTGTGACACTAACTCTGCTAAATCTGTAAACTTGGCCATGGCAGGCATATATGTCTGCAACAAGAAAAGTATAATTTCCTTTGTCATTTATTAAGCTCTCATACAGTAATTTAGATAATGTAAATGTGGGGATTTACTAATAAAACATTACGAGATATTAGTGTTTGAGATACCAAAGTTCAACTGTACCTTCAATGTCCCTAACACTTCCTATCTCATCTTTGTGGATGCTGCAATCTGACTTAACTGATGCTATTCACTGAGCTTTGTGGAGACTACACTATAACTTGACTTACCTTTGACATGCTACACTCTGTACTCCATCTACCAGAGATTTCTGGATTCTATAGAGTTTGGTGGATGCTAACTGAACTCTTTGAAGGCCACACTTTGTGGATGCTACACTCTGATTTAAGTTACCTGATCTTTGTGGATGCTACACTCTGACAACATACCTGAGCTTTGTGGAGATTACATTTGGAGGAGTGAGCAGAATGCTTGTCTTTGAATAGTTCATCAATCAGGCCCCCTTTGATCCACCCTGATAGTAAGGTTTTACCATGATTGTAGCCAACCTCCTACAATATAATTAGAGTTCATTGTCAAAAATCGTGTGATTTTTTGCTCTATATAATGATCTCAATAGAAAATTTTTAGCATGGATAAGATTCCAGTGTTATTGATAAAGAATTATATTATAATAAGAAATACATGTAATTTAAATTAGACAATTCTTGAACACTTTCATTTGTTTGCTATTGTGCCTCTGGTTAACATTTACTATGATTGGGGATTACCAATTAGGTAATCTATTTTTATTTCCTCAGTTTAAAAATTCATTATTGGATTACGATAACAAGATGGAATCCCAGTGTATTCTCTGCTCTCTTATATCCACACAAATTTGAATCTTTCCTTTGCATTGTTTGTTTATATCAAATTTTCTCTATAAATATACTGAAGGAAGCTAGAAAACTTGCAAGGTTAGTAAAATGGGGGAAATTTCTTCCCCCCAAAATCTTTACTACATTTGTACATGTAAAAAAAAAAAAAAAAAAATCAACTTACATTGATTTCATCAAAGCTTCCGAACTGAAGAGTGCCATACTTGTCTATAGGTGGCCTGATATATTCACAGAAGTCACTGTTTTTGACCATTTCTAGCTGTCTCACACCAGAAACATAGGCCAGTCTGGTCTGAATTTCCGCCATATCTGGCACCTAACATCACACGTTGAAATAAAAACAACAAATATGTTATAATACTGATGATTACAGAGACCACTGTATTGTCAGAAAATGTTGGTGTGCAAAAGAAAAATGTACTAGACTTCAACATAAAAACCCTTCTTAATTACTCATAAAAACATTTATGCCATCTTCAAATTCAAATGAAATATAGATTTTAAAGTCCAGAACATTTAAGTTCCTAATAAGAATGAGGTAAAATCATATTTCAAAACTAATTCTTTTTAACTGAAATAAACTAATTGCACCTTAACAGGTGAAGCCCAAGGATTCCATCTTTTCCATAGTAACCACCAACCAGATAATTGGTCCCCATAATTTGTTAGGTCAGTTTCATCAATACTTCCCACATCCATGGCAAATATATTTCTGGCTCCTTTAGCTTTCATTACATCAGCTGAATAACAATAAATGCACTCTCAAATATGTTCTCAGGGCAAAATCCATCTGATTCAAACATTTCATAATGACACTTATAATGGCTTAAATTTGTGGTTGTAGTAATTTGCTTCTGTTTTCATTGACATATCATTGTGGTTTTAAATTCAAGCGATCACAAAGAAAGTTCTCACCCTGTATGTGATAACTTTTTAACATAATTTATTCACTATTTCTTAGGGATGTCAAATCGGTCAATTTTTGATAATCGGTTACTCGGACGTTTTTCCGATCGAGTACCCGGGTACTCGGTAAAAAGGAAAATACATACAAGTGTGTTAATTTTCTTGAGCCCTTTTAAGCTCTGTTAAACCTCAAAGCTGGTTTTTTTTCACGTTTATAAATGTATATAAACAGTTGAGTCAAAGGGAAATGATTTTTTGGTACTAAATTTACTTACCAAATAAACACAAACGACACAATTAATACATCAAAAATTACAAATGGTTTACAGTTTTTGTTTAGGATCTATTTCATCAACACAAAAGGAAGACAATCTGTTATGCAGGTTTGTGGTGATTAGACTAGCGAAAGGGAAGGAACGGACGTTGTTGGGATCGCTAGTCTAATATCATTTCATATGTTGGTTGTTTCCCCCATATACACTAAACTTACGACGCAAACTGACTTTCAACATTTTTTTAAACTTTAGTTGTTTCTAAATATTTCTTCTTTTTTGAAGTGGGTAGCGGCATTTCTAATGCATGTCCGATTTTGCTACCGCATATCAATTAAATAATTTAAAAAACAGTTAAGATTATAGACCATACTTAAACTATGTTCACTGAAAACAATCATTGAAGCCATCCAAAAATTAAGGACCACAATATAGGTGAGAACAGCTGTGTACCAGGTGATTGGTCACTAATTACTGTATATACACAGCCACAGGCGATAACGGGTGTTTTACAGGTGTAGATGACGACACGTCAATTACCGTATGCATATTTAAGTTATTGATAAGTTTTTGATAAAAATATGTACTTTGAAATAAGAAAAAAATACACTTCCGAGTAACCGAGTACCATTTTTAGTATTCGATACTCGGACGTTCGATCGAGTACCCGGTTAACCGGGTACTCGTTGACATCCCTACTATTTCTTGATTCTGCGACTACATCGAGTACTCAAATTTAGCTATATTTAACTTCCATTTATGTTTCCCATTATGGTTGTAGCATATACTGGTTCATACACATGTAATATCACAGTCATTTTTGTCTAGAAGATTATTAGTAATAATCTTCCAGACAAAAATGACTGTGATATTACATGTGTAAGTAATAATTTATTACTATGCTTATATCCACTATTATCATGTAAACTCATTCCCAGGGCAAATTTTCATTAAAATTGAAGTTTACATGTAGAAACGGATAAACCTGGTAGAAGAAATATTTCAAATAGTTATTTTTTCCAATTGATACCTTTCTAAACATATTTAAGCTTGTTATTTCTACATTTGATTCAACAATTCTGGAACAATTCAATGAATGAAACCTATCTTATATGTTTAAAATCAATTTGCATGTTACCTTATGAACATTTGAAACTACTTATACAGACTGTAGCCCAAAATATATGTATCTAACCTAAATGGGGGTTACTTGTTCAACAAGATTCCAAACATTCTGGAGAGTATATTTACCAGGAAGATTATTGATGTATCCCCCATCTAGTAGCAAGTGTCCATCCATTGGGTCACAGAGTGGGGGCAGGTAACCAGACAAGGACATGCTGGCCCTGACATATCTCCATAAGCTGCCTAGAAACCAAGAATAAAAAAAATCAGTACTAAACTAGTCATACAAGGTCTAAAGAAAGAAATTTTTTAAATACATGTACGTTCCTGGTAAATGTATTCAAAGAATATACTAGTGTTATTGAACTGATATTGGTGAATATTGGCACGAGTTGGCTGTACAAACGCACAAGCTTGCAAGTGCATTTGTACAGCGAACCCGTGCAAATATTCACCAATATATATTCAATTACTCCTTTATTATATAGCTAAAACATCTCCCATTGATTTATATTAATTATTTCAATTAAATAACTCAAATTAATAGGAATTTTTTGTATCGGTATTTAAATTAATGTCTGTCTTCTAAGTGTTCAATATCGCATCATTCCAATGACCCTACCAAGCGTTATGATTTGCTCATTGATGTTTTATTAAGGCTAATACCGGGTACATACTTAATTATTAATTAATTTTCAATTTTGTGTGAAAATAAACAAATCTTACCTAGCTGCCACTACCTCTCATAAATTTGCCTTTGAGAGGTTGACCAGACAACATTTTTTGTTTACAACGGGGCGTTCAATATTGAACGCTCGTATTCGGAATGTTTCGGGTATACTCATTTACGTACTACAAACTCAGAGTTCAATAAAACGCCAAGACAATGTATTTCAAAGCCACCGGAAATGAAATTCACTTCGCTTTAAGTGTCATCATTAGCATGTTCACTGTAAGCATGTTTCACTGTATGATGGAACAACTGAAACTTGTAATAGCATTTTGAACCTTTTTGAATTCCAAAAAAAGAAGAAAGGAAAAAAGAGAAAATCTGAAATTGACAAACATTTTGGCAAATGTAGACCACACTATAAACCTCATCATATACTGATTAAGTGATAAAACTCTTTATTATATAGCTAATAAATAGTCTATAATGAAAAACTACTAAAACTCTAGAGAATTTTAGCATTCAATAAAACGCCAAAATATTGAATGCTAAAATTCTTAACTAGAAGACATATACATGGATATAAATATGATTGTGTACCATGAGTATGGGCCTTCATGGAAGAATTAGAGATATCAGTCGTGATGCAAAAGTAGGGTATCCATAGGTCCTCAATTTGTCTGTGTCCAAAGACTTCCTCTATACTGTCATTGAAAGCTTTCCCTAAAAACAAAATAGTTTATTATTTTAACCTCTACTTCCAAGAAATCTGTAGTGTCTAACTTGCATACTTCAATGATTCTCACAGATTTTAAGGCTGTTACAGAGGGAGACACACGCACTGATAATATACCCTAAAATTTTTAGTCTAGGTAGCATATAGGATACATACATTCAAAACATTCCTCTTTCTTTTGCCAAAACAGATTTACTTATTGTATATACCTGTGAACATTGAAGTGACTGGGTATGTTATATCTAAGATCTTCTTCCATAGAGAGGTCATACCCTTAAAGAAAAACAAAATTCCATAGATTACAATCAATGGTCACCAGAGCCATCTTTCTTTTCATCCTTCAACATGGCTCTAAAGACTATGACTTGAGGAACTTTAAGATATTTTGTATATCAAAGTGTACTACTGAAGAAAATTTGAAAGATTTTTAAAATTGTATGTAAAAAGACGAGTCTAAACTCTAAAATCCAAACTCCAGTGAGTCATGAACTGAAAAAATCTAAATCTATGCAACATGAGGATTAAAATACTGATTTGATTTGACAATATCATTATATAATATCATATCAATAAGTTGTACACATTCTTATGTTTAATAAACTTTTCTTCTTAAAGCAGCCCAAAGAAAGCCTAGGAGCTAAGATTTGAAGAAACTTGAATCTCAACTACACTGCATTGATATTTGATATTTATTTCTAATAATTAATTGTGTTGGTGTTTTTAAGACTTACAGTTTTCTAAATATAAAACTGTCATTGGTAAATTTTGCCCCCACCCTTCCACCCTCAATAATGGCTCTTCCCCAACCTTGAAGGCAATGAAGTAAGAAATTTAAATCTACACAAATAAACACACTTGAATTTCTTTTACCCAGGAGTGCTTTTGGTCAAGTTTGGTTGAAACTGGTGCTGTGAATCTGGGAAAGAAGTCAAATGAGGAAGTTATAAATCAACAAGCATTCTGAGAGTATTGCATTAGCAATACTAGTCCCCTACCAGCAAGTGTAATCTGGTTCCAGTTAAGAATTGAAAATGCCATAATTCCGTCAAAAATTAATGAAGCGGGAGGAAATGCAAACTTGATCTATAACTAATCAAGGTAAAGCCACATACCAAAAATCAGCTCAATACCTACAAGCGTTTAGAAGAAAATTGCGGAAAACCCGTAAAAATTGAAAAGGCCGTAATTCCGTCAAAAATCAATGAAGCGGAACGAAATGCAAACTTGATCTGTAACTCATCAAGATACACTCACATACCAAAAATCAGCTCAATATCTGCAAGCGTTTAGGAAAAAAGTGCGGAAAACCAAGTGGGACAGACTGACAGACAGACAGAGGGACAGACAGACAGACAGACAGACGGACAGACAGACAGACAGACGACGGACAGACGGACGGAAAGACTCAGAGGAAACCTATAGTCCCCTCCGGTTTCACCGGTAGGGGACTAATAACTGAGGACAAAAATGATCCTTTGGCTTAAGTGAGCTCAAATAAAATGTGCATATTACAACAATAAATAATCCCATTTTCATGTACATGTACTTGTATATACATGTACTTTTTAGAACTGCAAAGAAATCTGTCTTACAATGGACCAGTCCCTTGCTCTTTGTGAAAAGCTGGTCAAGTTGACAGCGTCTGCATACAAAGCTCCTATGAAAGCTCCCATGCTGGTACCCCCTACCATGTCCACTGGTATCTGCGCCTCAACTAAAGCTCTCACCATACCAACATGTGAAAGACCCCTAAAATCAAATAACAGATTCGTAGTAGATATCAAAACCCTGTTAGTGAGGACAAAATAAATTATCATGACAAACATGTTTTCATATAATACCTTGCTCCACCCCCACCAAGTACTACACCAATGGAAGTTCCTGTTAAAAATCGAGCCAGCCTTGAAAAGTCAGTCATTCTGTCTGGTTTGGTTTCCATATGCTTCTGATATAGCTCAAACTAAAGAATTAAAAATAAAGCAAATAAGGAAATTACATAGAGAATTTCTACTTAATCAAATAAATGACAATGTTTCTTTAGTATTTACTGGAAAACAACTATCATTTTTATTCATCATTTTTCAGTTTGTAATCAATCCAAGACTATTAATTTTCGTGACTGAGACAATACTCTATATAAATACACAAGCAAATAAATGATTCACCATGAGAAATATTCATGAGTTAAAGAAAGTCACAAAACTTCAGGATATTGCAAATAAAAGTTGATTAACAGTATCATATATGTGAAGTTCTCCTACAATTTTAGCTTCAGATCTTTTGGTAAGAACTCGTTTTGGACATTTGATGTGGTGGTGAGATGACAACCATCCTCGGGCATTCAGCCATTCTACTGTCCTCATTGGTGTCTCAGCATCTTCTCTGTGAAGCAGTACCAATTCTTTTTGTGCCCTGACTGCCATATTTTCTATTTGCTTCTCAATCTGAATAAATTACACAATAATCTTATTTCACAACACTGACAGTGCCCCCTACTTTTATGAGTAATACTTGCATGGTTATTTTGAGGCCTTGAACATTTTTTTTTAATATGTAGATTTTTAATATACATGTACATTTCAAAGTAAAACTTTGAATCTACTTTTTGTTTCCATAATCCCATTTCTTTTCCAGATACTACGGTTTGAATATTTTTGATTCTAAACTACACAAAAATGCATGCAAATCAATAATTTTGGTTTGAGAAGATAATATTATCCCTTATCCATGTACTTTCTTTGAAACTTTGAACCCCACTGTTTCAATATCCTACCAGGGGGGGATTGCATTACACAATCTTGAATCTACACCCAATGAGAATACTTGCATAACAGTCCACCTAAGAGACTCAGGTGGCCAACAAAAGAGTGACATATGATCAATGTACAATAAACACTTAATCAGTAAGAAGTCTTGCCTCACTGACAGCTGGGTCGCCTTCAAAGAGCCCCACAATGAGGATACAGTCAGCCTGGCGGATACAGTTTTTGGTCCACTTTGTGAGGGTGTAGTCACACTGGTAAAGGGTCATCCGGTGGATATCCTCCTGTTGTCCTAACCAGTTCAGCAACCGAAACTCATTTACACTGAAAAAGTAGAAGTACAGATATAACATGCGGAATATGTTCTCTGATTCAGAGTAAAATGATTAAGGAAAATAAATTGCGATAATTTGATCTCACCTGTCTAGTGCTGCAGTTCCTAGGTTGTTCTTTACAATGTCACTTGTAAGTCTCATAGTTGAACCTAAAACAAATTAATGCCAACAGGTAAATACCCTGCCATCACACAATGGCCAGTTTCCTATCGAAATAAATCATTAAAAACCAAGAGTAAGGTATGGAATAAACAAACTACATTGTATTCTTTAAACCCCTGTAAACAAAACTAGGTTTGTTTACTCATTTTCCTGTTTATATAAAATAACTTAAGAAGCAAAGTGTATTCATATTGAAATGTTCATTGGCCATTGGAAAATTGTACATGGTAATCTTGGTACACTTGTACTATGCATTTCATTTTCTTTTTAATGCTCATTACCTATGGCCTGTAAAGCATGTTGTAACTCCAGAGTAAAACTTGTGATTTGGACATCTTTATTGATGGGCAGGACAGCCACAGTTGCTAAGTTACCAACTGAGGTCTCCTCTTTCATAACAGGATCTATACATGAAATTAAAGTTTGTAGAAAATATTTACTGCACTTTATAATGCATTATCATAAATTCTCTTTTACATATATCTAGTACTTTAACAGTCACATAAAAGGCAAAGAAAACAACAATTCTAATGTCACATACAGATTAAAATATTAACCTAGAGGTTTGTGAGATTCATGTAAAACTTTATGCATCCAGTAGGCAGAATATATAAAAAACTCATTTTTTGCATCAAATACATGTACTCCAAGACATACATCTATAATTTAAGAATATATTAACATAGGTACATAAATGTATATATCAATCATGAATCTTTTCTTAAGACTTTTATAAACATGTTGTATAACAGACCTGCTATCGGGAATGAATTGAGCCCTGACGACTTTTGTAGCTGTCCGAGAAGACGCTCGCCCAGTAAGTGTATAAGTCGTGTCACAATCTGAGGGTATTTACGTTTGATCAGATTCAGCAATTCCGCTGGTAATTTAGCACATTCTGTATCTCTGTAAGTAAATTCAATCAAAACATAAGCATTTATAGAAAAAAATGGTTGTTCCCATTGAAATCATTTTCTTATAATTTAAAAATGAATACTAAACCAATTTTTTTAATGATACTTTAGATAACAGCGGTAATACCGGTATATAGAGTTTGCTTGAGATGCTTGAGATGCACAATGAGAGTTTGCTTGAAATGCGCAATGCCTCCAGGAGTAAAAAAAACTCAAACATGATCTTTATTCTCTATTTTTGACTTTTAGTGACCAGATATGAAGTTTTGACCTTTTCATTAATCAAACTTAAAGCCTTTATCTCTATAATTCCAAATTTATGGCTAAAATTGAATCAGTTTTCTTCTAAGCAGACATAACAGTAGGAGGAGGAGCATTCTGAAACACTTTCACATCTTATCTTAACTAAAAGATTAAATATGGTCCATCACAACTGTAAAGTGATACTCAGTAGTTCACTTAGTATACTCAGAAGTAGTTAGGCTAACCTTTTAAACCTCAATGAAATTGTTAACAGACAGACAGATGGCATGCGGGCAACTTCAAAAGCCCCCCTCAACCCCTACTCCCCATACAGTTTTTACCTAATTACCATGACATTTGTGATACTCTTGAGATTAATGACCATTATGCAATCCCCAATAGTAAACCCACCACAACCACTACTTTTCCCCATCTGCAGCCTTACTTGACAGACTTGACATTAGTGGTCTTTATGTCAACTGCATTTACAAAATCCAAAACAGTTCCACAAACAATAAGCTCTTACCATGAAACCCCTCCCCCTATTGCCTTTACCTGACAGCCATGACAGTAGTGGTCCTCTTTGCCTCTGTAAGAACCTCCACAATTCCCACCAGTTCCCCCCGGCCGTACTCCCCCACCAGCTCCTTCTTTCCATCCTCCTTTGTGATAACTGACCTCAGACGACCTGTCAGGACTATGTAGATATGATCTGACATGTCGCCTTGTCTACAAAATAAAAAGACAAAGAAAGATACAACTATTTTTCATTTCTTGATCCCAAATTTTTATGGTACAATTAGATAAATTAGAAATATATATACAGCCATTATTTATACTATATTTATGTATATCATACTTACATTTATATATAATTATATTATACTTTTCATCAGAAATACTGTACATGTATGTGCCAGGAATTCCACAACATAGTTGTAAATTAACACTTTCTAATTATATGATATGCATATAGACTTTTCATGACAATTTCCAAATAGCATTTAATTTTTTCTCAAAAAACAAAAATGTGTGATTTAAATAATTTTCCAACTCAGTCTTATGTAGATCAGGTTTTTTTTTTAAAAAAAAAAAAACCCTGAAATTTAAAGGTATCAAGCCTGAATCATACTTTACAAGTTACTTTCTTAGAAATGATTATACCTGAAAAGAGCTTTGCCTGCTTCTGTAAGAATCCAGTCCAGAGCAAAATCAATTTGTCTGACAAAGGGAGTCATCCTCACCACAGTGGTGTGAGCAACCGAAAGGACCACAGAGGGCTGGGCTTTCATGATGCTACAGAGAAAACATCAAATACAGGTAAATGTCCAATATCTCTGATTAAAACGTTTTAAAATTTTACAACTGACTACATGATTTTCCTTTCATAATTTTGAAATTAACAAATAAATGAGCTATACTTTTTCAAAGATCATTGAATTATGATTTTCCATTATACACCAATGTTGTAAGTTACAGGTGATTTTCTTCACAATCATGATGTAAACTACAGGTATGTTCTTTACACCTATGCTGTGTTACCTGTAAAAGTCCTCTTTGGATATTGTGACAACCCTACACTCATATTTACACCTGATTGTAAAGAATGATGGTTCCCCAGTCAGTACAGCAAGGGCTCCCACAAGCTCTCCAGGATATGCATTGAACAGTAAAGCCTGACAAAATATATAGTAAACTGCTGACAATCTCATTTTGGCACTCATGACTGTCAGTAAATAATATACCTAATACTGTAAACAAACTATTATTCGTGATGTCTTTTACTCGTGATTTTTCAATTTAGAATCCATCTGCGACTACTAATTTTTGCGACCAAGGCAACATTCAACATAAATACATAGGTGAATAATTGATTCGCGACGAGAAATTTTCGCGAGAAAAAGATCGCTAAAATCGGGGATATTTCTTGCTCACGAAGAAAAGTTGGTTTACAGTAATTTATAAATAAACTGTACTGTACCTTGTTAATTTGTATGCTCATTAAGACACGTCACAGTTTATTAATTATTACAACCTAACGATGGCATAAAACTTGTGACAATTAAGGAATCTGTAACGATTGGCTCCTATGGATAGTACAGCTATATGTTTAAGAGGTAACTTCTTACCTCCTTTTGTTCTTTGCCAACCACATGCTGGAGGAGTTTCAATGTTCCTGCCACCAAAAACAACAAACTGGCATCCTGAATAATCAAAAAAGGAAGATTGTTACACTTTTCAAGAAAAATTATTTAATTCAAAGATATTCAAATATTTTTAAAAAGCCAGAGTGCATGATACATGATACAATTTTTGACCTGGTCTCCCTGACTAAGAATTGTGGTTCCTGCTTTGAATTTTCTCAAGGTAAGCTTTCCATCCAAAAGTGACTCATCCTTCAATAAATAAAGAAAATTATAAGGTAGGATTTACTTATTTTATACAAAGCAATTTTTGTTTTGGACAATCAACAAATCATGTAAATTCATGAAAATACAATTAAGTGCAAAAATTTACTCTTTGAGAGTAATAAAATTTTTAAAATGTCTCCCTTTTTTGGATTATTTAAATAAAAACTTTATAACCTTCTTGTCACTATTTTTACCTGAAGATTCATTAAGGTGATCAGATCTTTCCTAGCACACTCCAGAGCTTCCTCTTCACTTGTGTCTACACTGGTCTGGGACACATACATCCCTGTGTCTGAAACCTTCTTGTTACGGGACCTCGGCATGTGACCTATTGACTTGACTGGTTCTTCTTGAGACTTATTGCTCTCCAGATCCAAACTGTTTATTCTGGCTCTTTGTGCAGCTGCAGCAAAATCTGTTAAGGCACTATCAGTCTCGTCACGTGTCTCCCCTATACACAGAACACAGGAAACACTATTTCTTAAAGCAAACTCCCTTTTTATATACTCATGTACAGCTGCACATTATTTCTCAAAAAAAATTAATGCTGTATACTAATTCTGATCAGATAGAGAAAACACCATTTTACTTTTCGCAAGAAATGTTCAAAACCAACCAAAATAATAAATGGAATATATCTTTGCATAGTTTATATTCAATGAAACTGAATGGTTTTTTTTTTCATGCATCATCCATGTGATAAAATGATTTGTTTCTATTTTTTATTATATTTCAGGATTTGATTAATTCAGTTCATAATCATATTTATTTTTTACAGCATTTATTAAATTTATTGAATTAAATAGATTAAGATTACATGTACTTGAACAAAACCACATGGACTTTCTTTAAATGAATCAGTGTTTCTCCAGTTATTTATAGATGAATGACACCCCACTGGTCATTACCCCCTACACTTTCTATCTATTTGTTCATGTTGACTGAAGTATGACTTGACCAAGACAGATCAGAACCTAAGTTTACTTGTACTAATTCCATTATCTCTTATATAATTGTTTATCTGCTAAATTCCCAAGTATGAAAGTTCAGTATGTATGATTATTTTATGATTATATAAATATTCAAAGTAATGATTCTATGCGAGTATATTTTTTTTATCTCTGAAAATAAGTGTACAATACAGTAAAGTTATATTTATTTTATTCATACACAGGTCACTGAATAAAGTTCAACTGAGTTCAGCTTTGTATGTATAAACATGTATTATTATGGAAGTGATCAGTATATTTTGGTCTCATTGTATTATGTATTTCAGTTACGAGTTGTACTAGTACATAATCATTGATGAAGAAAGATAACTTTTGATGTAAATTTATCTCCGAGTACAATTAAAGGGGAATAACTATTAATGTTACCATGCATACTACCTGGCAAGTGATTTACATGTATCATACTGTCATGAAATACTTATTACTGTTTAGATATTTTTTAGAGCTTTCAATTGATAATATTGATATTACTGATATTGCAAATGATAATATACATCTAAACTACAACATTGTGTTAGCGTTTTGACTGATTAACAAACCCCATTTGAACCCATTAAAATAACACACCATCTACTTTGTCCTTGACCTCACTGGTCAGCTGTTTTTGTGTCAGTGTGTCCTCCTGTTCCTCACTTATGTCCCTTTGTGAGCTGGTATCCCTGACGATGCTACGCTGTTTGTGAGGACTGGTCTGGAAACGACCAGACAATGACCTCATCTCTTTCTGGGTCATCTGTCAATAACAATCAACTCTTATTCATACAAAATAAATGTTTGGTGGGTACTTTAAAACTAGAACATTCTCATTTAATCAAAACATTTATTTCTATTACTGAAAATTTAAGGAAATAATCAAATTATCTACCTACTAGTCTATAAAAAACACATCAAGCCTTTGGTTAATATAACAATATATATATATATATGTATGATCAAAAGCTTTTCTTGAAAAAATAATTTCAGAATTATGACAAAGAAACTTTCAGCACATTTGCACTGAAATGTACACATCAAGTCTTTGGTTGATATTAAAAAAAAACTTATAAGTATACTCAAAAGCTTTTTTCTTTAATTTCAAATTCTGAAAAAAAAAAAGAAACTTTCAATACAGTTGTACTGAAATGTTAATTATAGACAAAGAAGGTAGCAATTTGTGCTTGTGTGCATTTCACCCTTTCCTAAATCTCTGATTTTTTTTAAGTATATACATGTATGGGTCAAATAATGTTTAAGAACTGGAGGCTTGTGATATTGTATTTATTACTTATGTCTATATATGTGAAAAGTACATCTTTGTATAACTAAAAATTAAACCTGTTCTTTGGATAAAAATAATAATAATATGGATATACATGTACACGTATTTACAATGAAATTTTTATGAAACTGTAAACAGTAGTACATTTCATATATTTAAATATACAGAGCTGTATACACATACATTTTCAATTATTTTTATATCAGAAATAATTTGAAGGAAGATCATAAGGAAATTTTATGAATGAGTATTTTTCACTTGGGATTCTTCTTTTTTGAATTACAAAATCTCCTCTGAACAACCAGAATTTGAAATTTTTATTTATAGTGGAGATAAGTTATTTCCAAGGAATGGCTTCTTTGAAATGAGTAACATTTGCTGTATAGAACCAGATACCAATCCCAAGATATTCTTTGCATGCTTGTCTATTTATGTCTACTAAATAAAAACTGGAGTCTGTAGTAAACTCATTGTACACTGAACACCATAAAACCTATGATCTACAATGCATATTTATATATATATACTATATCATCCATGTTGGGCAAATGAATGGTTCATCAGTATAGATGAAACATGTATATTGTGTAATAAAAGGACATGCATAATTTTACTCTGAAAATCATTTCTATTTTCTATTTTGCATGACTATTTTTCTGTGATACAAGCACTGTATTTATTTGCTCGACATAATTTTCACAGTTCCTCTACTTAAAAAGTAATTACTATAAAGATTCATTTAACATTATCATTCAAGTGCACTTTCCAACACATAAAATGTGACTGTTGTGTGAGTGTCTATGAAACTCTATTTTTATCTAGCAACCGTGACACAAATAAAACACCTGGGTAGTAGGATTAATTAATGAAAGGTCAAAGGTCAGCATTTAAAAAATTATGTATACCAATTCATTCCATGGGAAGAAAAACCTCTAGAAGTGTATATGTAAATCACATATTAGCCTTTAAATCATTACAAATCCTAAAAAAGTAAGCAGAATTTAAAAATGTTTCAGTAACCTTTTTTGAGCATTTTTTTAACACTAACTTTTACAAAGACCATAGTATGACACTGGTATACACAATGGGAGTTATATATGCTACACTACAAGAGAATAGGATATACGCATGTACACACAACACAAATGCTGTGTCGTTTTAGGAAAGCTGGATCTTTTTGTCTCATGGCATGAAGTTCCTCAATAAGTTGCTAGAAAGAATACATCATAACAAGACAATTACATATCACTTAAACAAAAGTATATATATCAATATCTTACTAAAACTCACAACTTCATAGTGCAATACATGCAAGTAAAACTGAGGGCATCATAATACAATTCTATACTATAGGTACAACCAGCCTTGTTCAAAGGGGCCTTCGATAAAAAGATATTTACAATCCAAAAGCAACATATTTCCAAGTACATTTATGTACCTCATATTACTACTTTGACAGATGTTCTGTAATGTTTATAAAGTAAAGGATACTCACTGAGCTGATGAGCTCACTAGACAGGCCAAGGTAGTTATGTAAGGCTGTGAATGTTACTCTCTGTAGTCGTATCATGATAATCTAAAAAAAAAAATATCCAGCATCATTCCTCAACTGTCAAGTAAAATTCAAAACACATATACAATTATCATTTTATGTTACATGTAATTACATGTATCATAATGTATCTGTCAATTTCAAGGTAGATGAGGAAGTAGGATTTTTAAAATTGTATACAGACTGAACATGAATTCTCATTTCTTACTACAGGATCTGACATTAACCTGAACCTAATGAGCTGACATTAACCTGAACAATGCGAACTAGAGACTCTGGAAATCTTTCAAACATTGACTGGAAAGCAATGGCTGGCAATCTGAAAATATCAGTGACATAAAATTATACACTTAGTAATAAAGCTGGTAAACAAGCACTTTAAAAAGGACCACATTATTATATCTAGACTACCTGAGTATTGCTCTATAATAAACATGATTTCAACAAAAATTTCTTATCTAAGTACATGTATTTCCTGCAATGACCTTGACTTTGTTAAAAATGGGCTATAATGATATTCAAAACTGTTTGAGAAATCTTTTTGTCAACAAGGAGCTTCAAATGTTCCTTTAAGTTGTAACCCAAGAAGAATACCTTACTTTCTGTTCAACGACCTTGACCTTTACAAATAACCTTAGAATGTGACAAATCCTCAGCAATAAACAACCTTTGAAAGTAAAAACAACAGTTTCTCCATTTTATCTGACTCAACTGTCGTAAAACATACATGAAGGTACATGTAGCATGCAGCATACAAATGAGCATACAAATGAGGACAATGTCCATAACTAGGAGAAACATCCAAACAAATATTCACTAATAGATAAAAACCTGTTCTAAAAACTCAAATATATAACTAATAGAATGCATTGTAAATGAAAGTTTAGACTAGTTAGGACTTATTTTTCATTGGTAAAAGGTCTACTTAAAAGAAGTTTAAGTAGTCACGCTTTCAATGCCGAGTCAGTTTGACAGAAGCTATCCCTGATTTTGTGGAGATGGGCTGAAAAGACTTTCTGTGTTATTTTCTATATCAAACTACTCTGTACAGCATAAAATGCTATTTATGAAGTACAGAGCTGGACTTACTTGAGAACAGTGGAGTCCTCAACAGCTTGTGCTGATACAGTCTTATAAGGAGCTGGATGTCCCTTTCATCATAAAAAAAGAGTTATCAAACTTAAACTTTACATATTTCATTTTTTCCCACAGGAAATGAAAAATGCCCAACATAAATGATGTACTAGACTGCATTTTCATAGAACTTACTGTAAGGACATCCAATACACTAAGTAAGCTATGGATGCTGTCCCCAGGACAAACGACTTTTACTAAGTGATTAGTGCCATCCTACAATACAAAGATTTAAACATCAAAGTACTGAACCCAGTAAATGTGAATTCAGCCACATAAACTTACATAAATGGGCACACATTTTGTTCTAGCTAGTTATATCATACAAGTTATTAAACTAATAATCATTTTATTCTTATTAATATATTTTATTCTCAGACTCATAAATAACATGTATATAAAATAAAACCCTTATCAGTGTCTAAATTTTATACAGCCTGCAGTGCATCACTAGTGCTTTGAAATAATTAAATTTTTCATAAATGCTATGACAAGTTGACAGGATACTTACCGACTCAGATATACTGACGTTAATATGACCTTCTTGTACTACATATATGCTGTCATCTAAATCTCCAATTCTAAACAAGTACTCTCCACATCTTAGAATCTTTGACTCCATATGTTTCACCAAATTCAAAAATAAAGGTTTTTCAAAATGTCCAAAAATTCTGAAATAAAATTCATCATCACAAGTTCAATAATTTACCAGGTACCTCAATGTAAAGTTTTCATGATGCCAAAATAACCACAGTTAGAAACTTTGTACGGTATGATGCATCTATGCATGATAAAGAGCACATACATTGTAAAAATTATGAATAAATAAATAGATAAATAATTGTATCAAGGGCATCACGCCAGCTATGGAGTTTGCGAGATGTTGACCTTGGACAAGACTGTTCATGGTCTTTTTTCACCAACTTGTTTTCAATGGCTTGCCTCATTTTGGAAATAGTTCATACGTGAATCTTATGCATGTGTATCGATCGAGTTGGCTGGGGGACATGGGCTTCATATGCCGGCGATAATGGTTTATTGTGAAATAGAGCTAAGGGAGGTTGATGAAGGAAGAGTTGAGTCATCACTTTGTTGTAGAGTTTTGTTGTTGACTTATCATTGACGTTTTTTTCTAGTGGAAGATCCAAATGTGAAGCAGATGTTTTGGACTCTTGTGTTGTCTTTCGTTTCGAGTTCATGGGGTATATAGGATCAACATAGGAACATGAATACAAAAATATGTCTGCTAATAACGGGGTGCGATTAGTACACATGGAAATTCTGAAAGATTGTTGGTAGACTTGATCCCCAAGAACTACATTAGATATTTTGTCAATTCACAGGAAATGTATAGTTAACTCGTGCACCTGATGGTTTGTACATATGTTACTCTGTTAGTCGCTACTCGTGAGGTTTTAATGTTTCCTATTCATCTCCTCTGGATGGGGCACTTGTCCATAACTTGTAAGCTATCGACAAGTTTGTGGCGTGTTTGTTCTCCCATCTATTTTGCCAATTCTTCTAGTCATATTTGTATTTTTTCGTTATGTATATTAATATCCTTATAAGGGATATATTCAAATATGGGCATGTGTAATTTTTGTACATATTTGGTTAATTTGTTTGGCATTCTAATAAATGCCCATTTACGACAAATAATTTGTTGTTATATTTGCAAAAAACAGAGCAGAGTAGACTCATGGATGGAGAAAATAAATTATATCGAGGGAAGTTGAAGACGATGGTATAATTGTATTTATGTGCAACATAAAGTAATTTATACCATCTCTTTTATTCTACTCTTAATAGAGAATTTTTCCGGAATTTTCAGTGCCGCAGTTAATTCTTGCTTCTATAGATTTGTAACTTGATCTTGTTTATCTCTAGACCATGCATTCTAATGGAAACAAATTTTTGACCCACCTCCTCCCCTGCAACCACACAATATATAATTAATTGTATTTGATTCAATAATATATATGTATTTACATTGAAGTAACGTTATGTTACTTGTTCTCAGATTTGCTATATTAATGATGTTATAATACATCGTACAGTGTACTTATTTTGTTGTGTGTTTCACATGCTTTTAAGATTGGCGTGTTTGGCATGTATAACTTTTGTCCATATTTGGTTAATTTGTTGGGCATTTTAAGAAATGCCCATGTGTTTGGGCTTGTTTGTTCTCCCATCTTTTTTGCCAATTCTTCTAGTCATATTTGTATTTTTTCGTTATGTATATTAATATCCTTATAAGGGATATATTCAAATATGGGCATGTGTAATTTTTGTACATATTTGGTTAATTTGTTTGGCATTCTAATAAATGCCCATTTACAACAAATAATTTGTTGTTATATTTGCAAAAAACAGAGCAGAGTAGACTCATGGATGGAGAAAATAAATTATATCGAGGGAAGTTGAAGACGATGGTATAAACATGGTTCACCTTATTTTTATTCACTCAACTTTGCCATTGTAATTAGGTCATTCTGATAAGCATTTATGTGCACAAGACAAATTTTATGTAAAATCTAAAACCATGCAAAGGCAAAAACAAACACAAACGGGAAATTCTGAAAAAGTTGTTTTGAGTTTGTTTTGTAGTTTTGTTTTACTTCCTAAATTTTGTGACAAATCTTCTTGCTCAACTCACAGTTTTGATTTTTCACTTGCACTTAGCAATTTTTAACCCTTCATTTCAACCCCTGAAGACTTACCTTGTACTTCTGAGCATATAGAGGACCTCCGAAGGAAGCCGCTGTTCACTGTCATCAATATCACAGGTATCTAACTCTAGGAAGGATTGTGGTGGTTCTTTCACCTTCAGCAGAGGTTGGGAGGAGTCTCTTCTCATCTGAAGTAACCTAGAAAACAGACTCTTAGTTCTTACATAACAGCCTATATTTGAATTGATATGAATTTTTTTTCATTTTTTAAAGAATCGTTAACATTTAAGTTCTTGGTCAAACTTTGTTCTAATAGTTTAAGGAAAAAACAATTTGGATAAATGGATCTCTATATCTTTTTTTTTTTAATTTCTTCCCCATCAAAATTGCAATAATTAAACAAATACACAGTGGCTCACAACTGATCACTTTTGTGTGTTTAGAAAGGTTTAGAAAATCATGAATTACTTTCAAAGTGTTTAGTATCTCTTAAAGTACATGTACCAGAACTCAGTGACAAGGTATAAAAGTCTCCTTTAATTAGAACAGGTAACAATAGTTGATACAGAGGGTGCATTCAGACAATCAAGTTTGCACATGAAAGAAAACAGAAAAAAATCTGCACCCTAGATACAATTAAGATAAAGATCTATCTTTAATATTTCTATGTGCAGAGAATTGGAATTTCTTATGAGACTATATGTAACAGGATTAATCCAATGATATTTTTTTAATCACTTAATACCACAACATGCATTTCCATTCATAAACAATATGCATACCAAAATACTTGCTAAAGTAAAACAAGAGGCCCAGGGGCCACATCGCTCACCTGAGAACTCTGGCTAGGAAAAAGCAGAAATCAGTTCAGTCTTGAAAAGTTTAAATATAAAACTGGTTGGGGGGGGGGGGGGGATCATGATTTGTACAAATTTGAATCTACATTACCTGATGATGCTTCCATTTAAATATGACTAATCATGGCTTTGCTGCTCTTAAGAAGAAGATTTTTAAAGATGTTACCTATATATTCCTATGTAAAACTTTGATCACCCATTGTGGCCCCACCCTACCCCTGGGGGTCATGATTTGAACAAACTTGAATCTACACTACCTGAGGATGCTTCCATATAAATATGACCAATCATGGCTTTTCTGTTCTTGAGAAGAAGATTTTTAAAGATTTTTCCTATGTTTTCTTATGTAAAACTTTTATCGCCCATTGTGGCCCCACCCTACCCCTGGGGGTCATGACTGGAACACACTTGAATCTACACTACCTGAGGATGCTTTCCTACAAATGTGACCAAACATGGGTTTGCTGTTCTTAAGAAGAAGATTTTTTAAGATTTTTCCTATATATTCCTATGCAAAACTTTGATCGCCCATTGTGGCCCCACCCTACCTCTGGGGGTCATGACTGGAACAAACTTGAATCTACACTACCTGAGGATGCTTCCATATAAATATGACTCATCATGGCTTTGCAGATTTTTAAAGATTTTTCCTATGTATTCCTATGTAAAACTTTGATCACCCATTGTGGCCCCACCCTACCTCTGGGGGTCATGATTTGAACAAACTTGAACCTACACTACCTGAGGATGCTTCCGTATAAGTTTCATATTTTCAAGCACAGTGGTTTTTGAGAAGAAGATTTTTAAATGATGCCATTAATTTTTTATGAATTCATAATTATCTCCCCTTGGAAGAAGGCGTGGCCCTTCATTTGAACAAACTTGAATCCCCTTTACCCAAGGATACTTTGAGGCAAGTTTGGTTGAAATTGGCCCAGTGGTTCTTGAGAAGAAGATGAAAATGTGAAAAGTTTACGACAACGACTACGACAACGACGACAGACAACGGACAAATTTCAATCAGAAAAGCTCACTTGAGCCTTCAGTTCAGGTGAGCTAAAAAGGGTTTGTTATACTGAGCTATTAGATAATTCAATAAAGCAGATCTATGCAGTATAATTATCACATCATTCATTAATTTTATCAATAGACAGTATCACTCAATATACTAGTACCAGTCAACTTGCAAGCCAAAATATAAATTTTTGGCAAGCTTGAAAACTGGTAAGGTTTTTTTTTTCTGGTATAATTTGTTTATGGGGAATATGTTACTTTCAGTGGTATAAAATATGAAGAATCAAAACTAACGAAAACTTTGACAGGGTTTTGTGAAAAATATAATGGCTCACAGAAAGATTTGAAATAGAATGTTAATGCACATAATATAAAGAAATTTAAAGAAATTAAAAAATCTAGTAAAAGTGAAGCTTTAAAATAATTGAATTTCAATGCATTACATTCTATAAAAGGCAAAAGTATTTGTTTCTGGTTAAACATTAGCACTTCAAAAATACACTGGGGATTGATTATTAGTGAACCTTCAATTTTGTTAATCATTCAACGGAAAGTATTTTACCTGATAGCTGATTTATTCTTATTAGAGTAACAATATAAAGTCTAACGTACTGAACATGCAACTACAACTTTTTACAAAAACTGAGTTAATGTACTCAGTTTAAAAAAAAAATTACAAAAAGTTATAAAATATTAGTTATCCAAGTTCAATCAAGGGTGTACAGGTATTTACCCCAGGTTTTATTCCATACACCCTGAGGCTAAAATAAAACTTTTTGAACCAAAGTCTAATCGATGGTTTTTCAAGCTATCAGTAAGATTAACAACATGTTACGATGCATCACGAAGTCATGTTATTTGCTTTTTGTAATAGAGAAACTATGCATTTACCCCCAGCTCAGGTCGGGTGTAGGGAAAATTAAACCCAGCTATCTAACCAATCAAATCTTGGGTTACAAGCTACATAGGAAATAAGAGTAATTATCCAGGGGGATGGACAAGTTGGACATGATGGTGCAGTTTATGTGGTTAAAACTAACTTGTTTAAAAGAAGGTATTCAGATGATTTAAACCTATTAAAGGAAGGTTTAATATACAGTACAAGTATACTTTAAACTAATTTCTATAAAAGAAAAACAGTTCATATAATAGTGTTTAAATAAGTTAATACAATATTCTTATAAACCACTGTGAAAAAGAAACTGGGGTTCTTCTGCCATCTGCAGTGGTAAAGACAAGCTGTCTAGAAAATTTGATAAATTTGTTGAGTAAAATAATGGCAGAATCTATCCCTCCCCACCTCCTTCCATATGAAATCTAACCAGAAACAAAATAAATATGTTAATAAAAGTGAAACTTACCACTTTTGCAAATCAAAAGAACTTAAAATCAAAATGTTATATTAGTTAATAAGCTTTCCAAGTGGGCAAATTTGGCACACACACACACACACATGTACACACTTTACACACAACAACTTACTCATTTATTTTTCTAGATAAACAGAAGGTATACATGTACCTTATTACAAGCATCTACGTGTACATATGAAGAGAACATGATATACATACCGCAAGGTTTTCTGTCGGAGCTCAGAATAGCTAGGGAATATCACACAGTTATAATGATGATGCTCATTCAACATGATTTCTAAATAATACTGGGTTGCATAAATCCTCTCCCTTTATACTACTCCATAACAAATGATTATTGTAAAGAAACAACTACAGTATTAATTCTATTTTTAGCCTTAGTAGCCATGGGTAAACTTACTTTTTGGCGAGCTTCATCACAATCTGTCTTTTCTTTAGTTTTCCTCTGTTGGGAGGTCCTAGTTTTCTAGTAAAGCTTTGAACCTGTTACAGTTCTTGCATAATTAACTTCAAAATGATTCGAATTTCATATTCATGTGCATTATAATATTCTCTTCATTTACATATAAATTAAATCAATCTCATCTGCACAGATGAATTCCTTATATGTCTTATATGCCTGGATAAGTAATTGCATCAAAATACATTTCAGATATGTGGTATAGAAATGTACAACTATGGACCATATTAAAAACAAATGGGAAATTTACTGTATGATTTAAAGAAACCAGTCACATTTGAATTGCTCTCATAATTTCTCCAATTTTGGGCCAATTTTCATAAAAATGTCACTATTTGCTCAGAACGCAGATTTGCATCACTGAAAAATCGATATAGCATTTCCGAAATTTTTTCTTTAGTTATCAATACCAAACATATTTATATATCATCATGTCATTTAATTTCTGAAACACAGATAAGCATTTCCGAAAATCTACTTTAATTCCTATTCCATGAGCCATTTTTACTGTTGTCTCATTTTCACCAAGGAGAGGTGAAGGAGGATTTTGAGCAGGGTAATTTTATTGGATTTACATGTATTTAATATTCAGCACTATTTCAAAGGAAACAGTTCCTTAAAAAACACTTTAATATAATTTTCAACAAGAAAATCTGCATATTAGTTAAAGCAATGTACTTGTATATATCCCAAAGTGGAAAAAAAAAATACTGGCAAAGTGACACAGCTCCAGAAACACTGTACACAGTCACTGTATTTCTGGATGCAGCTCCTGCACTTGTAGGCCTCAATAAGCAACTCATTTTGAATTTTTGGTAATGATATCTGTAATATTCTTTCAGAATGAAAGAAAATAATTTTTGATTATGATAACCAACCAGTTTTCCAAATTTTTGGTAATGCAATACAGCTGATCAAAAATTAAATGTAGTTTCACAAAATATGTATCTCATATTTCTTTACTTTACCTGTGTAAAAAGTAGGAATGAGATGACTATCGACTTGAAAATTTTTGTCATTCATTTGAGTATAATTATAGTTTTGACATAAGAATAAGTGTTTCCATTTTAATTAGATTTACATTCACATCTATTTGAAGATGCACAGCAAATTTTATCTGTTTCTCATAGAATAAAGGATTAGAGTGATGATTTCAAAATGAGACAATATAAGAAGAATAAATAGAGATTTTTTTTTATTTGGTTGTAATATGATGATCCACTGCAGTGCTGTGCCTCATGTATTTAGGATCAAATACAAAAGAAAGAGAAAGGAGTACCTTCCTTAGCATTTTTCTTCCATAAAACATAACTTTGTCTCTTTTCCTAAAACGTGGTTTTCTTGGGCCTCCTGTCTGACTTGGTAATACTTTTCAAAAAACAGAAACAATACTTTCAACTTTGAGAATTTTTTTATATGTATAAATCTCACAAAGCAAGAAAATATGTATGCATACACTTTCATAAAATAAAAGTGTGAAATTTGTTATCTGTAAGAATAAAAAGCAGTAAAAGGACATGTCAAATAAAAACCATCATTTCAGAACAATTGTGTGTATAGTATATTACAGAGATATAATATGTTCTGTGCCATAAACAGAATTACCTAATCATATGTTATTACAATTATGTAATACTGTTTACAACAAATATTGAGTGGGCCCGTAATGCATTTACAATGCAATGACTTACCTTTGGACCTTAATTTCCATACACCGAAGAACATGACGATAATAAATGTGGTTATGGCGACTCCTATCCCAACCATGATGCTCTGCATAAGCAAGATTTAAAATGTTACATATTAATCTATTAAATATGTTAATCATGTTAATGTTTGCTAGTTTCATAGTTCTTCAGGAGATAAAAAAAATCTCCCTAGCTTGATTACTATGCCAGGTAATCATTCAGAAGTTTCAAATATTAGTTCAAAAATATATACTTTACAGTAAAACACGCTTATAACGAAGTACCAGGGATGACAATTATACTTCATTAATATATACTTTGGGATATAAATTTGGGTAGACTTTACTTTACCGGTCCCCAGATCCGCAAGATCCGCGCGCTCATTGCACTATGACGTAAGATTTACGTCACTCAACTGATTAAGGTTGGTTTTGCACATTTTTCGACTGGTTAGGGTTAGTCTTGCACCCACCTGAAAGATTAGGGTTAGTCCTTGCATAAGTTTTCGACTGATTAGGGTTAGTCTCGCATATATCCGAGAGATTAGGGTTAGTCCTCGCACATGGGTTAGTCTAGCATGGTCTAGCATCCGCCTGGGAGATTTGGGTTAGTCCTCGCATACCATCCGAGAGTAAAGGGTTAGTGTCTTGTTCTTTTAGATTAATTAAGAAATTCAGTTGCATCTGTATTTTTTGCAAGATCTTAATTCAGCTTCAACGACATTTCGTTGGTTTGTTTACATGAAAAAAATGGCTAAGTACGAAAGAAACGGCACTAAGCATGCGCCGCACGCGCTTCGTTCACAATTATTTTTTGTCTCCTTTTCACTGAATAAACAACATTTATTACTTTTTTTCAGAAAACGAGGTTAAAAACTTCGTTTATAAACGAAGTTTTAAACTAAACTTTTAACCGTAAAATTCGAATTTGGGGTCAAAGAGGCTTAAAACCTCATATTTTTTATTTTTTTCGATCGCTCACGCGATCTCATATATATTGAAGTCGCCTACGGCGACACTATATTTTAGCGCGTTTTTCTGGGGACCGGTAAAGTAAAGTCGTTCCATAAATTTACAGTGCAAAAATGAAGATTTTTCATTTAGACATATATTATAAATCCACATCAAACTACTTAAAAGCAATAACTTTTGATATACAAGTTTTTCTGTATCCCCACTGTTTAGGAGATTGATTCCTTTGAAGATCCTAACTTTCTTGGGGATCAATCTCACAAAATGTAGGGTTTATATACAGGTCCCTGATATAAGAAAAAAAAAAAACTTGCTTGCCAACAGTTATTGCAATCAGTTTATATTTATGCAGATTTACAGTATTTATGGCCAAAATATTTTTTTTGCACTGTAAATTTATATCCCATTAGGGATATCATATCCCATTAGGACGATTGGTCCCAACCTGTTATAACATCTCATTATTCTGACCTTTCCTAATTCAAGTTCCTTGTATTTTATTATTTAGGCATCTATGCAATAACCTTCATTGCATATTACTTTTTCCACATATTTTTGCATTTAAATTTAACATCTTTGTTCAACACACTTTGGAATATTTTCCTAATTAACACCTGTTATTTGCATACGTTGAAAAACTGACTGAAGGACAGTGCGTCTCCTACCAGTACTTGTGCACATTTTCACATCGACAAAAATATCACATTGCTGACAGATACGATTAATGATGTAAGAGAATAAAAAATAAATACCACAGTGAGCTCAAATTCAGACATTTTTTCATTCATAAGATGTTTTAATCCACCAAATGTCTCATTCATTTTCGTCTTCAGTTCCTCCATCGCCATTTTCGTTTTCAATAATGATGAACAACTCGTTCTCAGATTGGAGTGAGTCTGGTTAACCGGTTCTTATATTGAGTCTTGTGTAATTTCACCTTCACCCTGGACATGTATAAAATATATTTTATCGTCATATCTGGTATTTATGTAATATATAAAAGCCCAAAGGAGAATACAAAATTCTTTTAAAAAACCAGTGACAGATTTGACAGGTTTTTTTTAATGTGTGTGTTTCTTTCTCTCCGAGTCTCTCTCTTTTTTTTTTTTTAATTTTTAAATTAGTTAATTTTTAATATCATGCATTTTAGATATTTTAAACTCATGTTTAACAATAAAACTAATTAAAACAAAAGAAAACAACAAAATTATTTTACTTAAAAATGAAACTTATCATAATATTTCAGTGCTATATCCCCCTCCCCCCATTCCCCAAAAAAACAAACAAACAAGCAAACCAAAAAAAAAAAAAAAAAACCCACATCTAACATCCCATTAAAACCTGAATCAACATCCCCAAATATCTCAATATATCTTAGAACTACAGTTTTTAAAAAATGACAGTGAAGGAAAGACATGGATCAAATATATTCCCTAGCAATTATGATCTCACACAACCTCTTCTCAACAATACTATTTATTGCTATATATCGTAATGAAAGATTTCTATTGAAAAAAGGGTAAATGTTAATTAATACAAAAAATATTGATGTTAAATATTTTCCTCTAGGTTCAAATTAGGCCTAGAACTCAAATGTTAGGGATTTTTTCCCTTTAGAGTAATCTATTAATTAGTATTCAAATACATGCATTTTGAAAGATAAAATAGGAACTGTTACAATCAAACCAGTATATAGATATTGGAAGGAAATAACTTACTACAAAAGTGAAGAAATTGCAGTCTGTGCATTTCTCCCGTTTTATGCAGTACATGTTGTACAACCTCTTTAAAACAGGAAGAAAGCTACTTAATATTTATCTGGCCCAAATCAGTTTCTAAATATAAGAAGCTGATACACTGTACATACAAAATACATGTAGATGCAACTTGAAATTTCCTTATATAATAATAAAGTTATATATCTACTTCCTCTGAGTCGTTTCCCCAATGTATTTCACCCTAGATATCAATACAGGCTTTACTCTGTTTTAATTTTATTTTAAATCACACAACGTACCATAAATCTTACATAATTAATTTTTTCCTAATTTCTGATCGTCTTTATTCTTCTATACAATATAAATTCTTGTACATCTTTGTGCGAGATGAAGACATTTAACAACTGGTGATTTATAATGTACAAATATATTTGAATCACAATTAAAATCAATAATGCTCATATATGATAAATGCAGAATAAAAAAATATATAAACCAATCAGTCAAAAACACGAATTTTTTTATCTGCCTGGAGAAATTCAACCATGAAGATTTATGTAACAAAGTAAGTGTCACTTTTAAACTACCGGTTACGGATTGTAAATATTAATGTCTTTAATAGCTGCACTGGCACATCATTATTCATTCTTCTCAGCATAAAAGTTATTATATACTCTCATATCTAAGTTGAACACACTTATTCTTTGGTCATGCAGGAGAACATCAAGCTGCAATGATAAAATAAGCAAAGATATACATTACTATTTTAGGGATGTCGAAACTTACTGATATCTTTTAAAATTAATCTACTTACTGGGGTCCTATGTCAACTGTAAGTCAAGTGTCCATGTATTAATACTTCTTTATTTCAGCAGTTATTTTTGGTATAAAATTCCAAACTTTTACCAAAAAATACATATACAGGTACATGTATTTAATCAGACATGGTGGAATCAAATTACATTTTAATCTTTTTATCAATTTTTTTTAAATTTATAGAAATTAATAATTGCAACCAAAACAAATTTAATAGAGATTTCGTAAAAATTTGTATTCCCCAATGTCATTAATTGATAGTAATCACATGTAAAATAACTGTCTGACCTTTGAAATGTTATGCTCATTGAAAAGGGGGGGTGCAGGTTGGAGGGTTGTATAATAACTACATGTACATGTGTATGTGCATATAACTACTTTGGGGCAGGCTAGTCTGTTGTTTATATTCAATAAACATTAGTGTCTGTAAATTAAAGTACAGGTATGCAGAAATCTAATTAATTTGTTGGTGTCTTTCTATTGAAGTCAGGGTAGTTTAATCCTACAATAATTAAGAGGATGAAGGCCAATCATTGCAATGACCATTAATCAAGGAAAAAAATTTGTTCATAATCAGTATGACTTAGCAATAGTCCACTTATTAAGTACATATGCACTATCATTCCAACCAGGTATGCAAAAAACAAAACTATCCTGTTGCATGAGATATCTGTTGAACTTAACAAGAAACCCATGGGCCACATCGCTCACCTGAGCATATTGGCTAAGAAGAAGCACAAACCAGTTCAGTATTGAAAAGTTTACATGGGTGGAGGGGACTTGAACTTTAAACTACCTGATGATACTTCCATACCAATATAATAAATGGCTTTGTAGTTTTTGAGCTAAAGATTTTTCCCTATATATTCCTTTGAAAAATTCAATCCCCCATTATGGCCCCTCCCTACCACCGAGGGTCATAATCTGAACAAACTTTAATCTACACTACCTGAGGATGTTTCCATATTAATGTGACTAAACATGGCTTTGCTGTTCTTGAGAAGATTTTTAAAACATGCCATCAAATTTTCACTATTTCTAAATAATCTCCCCTTGAATGAGGGTGTGGCCCTTCATTTGAAAAACTTGAATCCCATAAGGATGCTTTGTTGCAAGTTTGGTTGAAATTGAAACTGACAGACAGACGAAGAGATGGACTACAGGCAAAATGTGATCAGAAAAGCTCACTTGAGCTTTCAGCTCAGGTGAGCTAAAACTGCATGGATAGAGTGTGCATATGGTCAATTTGGTAAAATTGAGGAGAGGCAAAAGTATGACAGACAGACAACAATTCAAATCTGTAACCCCCCCCCCCCCCCTCCAAAAAAAAGGTTTGTCAGCTGGTGCTCTACCCACTGAGCTATCTGGCCTTTACAGCCTCAATCATATATCCTCAGTGACACACCTCTTAAGTCCTCTGGGCAATCTGGCTGCTTGAAGGGACTTGCTTTTTCAAATGCCTCAATTTTTACTAGCTCTTCATTGATCTTGGATATCAATGGAAACTTGCTCATATCAGCTGAGAACCTGAGAAAAAAATAGTTGTCTACTGAAAAATTTGAAATTAAGAGCCATTTGCGTAAGATTCCAGCAAAGTATGAGACAGAAAGGGGAGAAAAAAAGAGATAGTTACCTTTTTGCATTATAAACTTGTGGCACCAAGCAGATATCAGCCATAGTAACTGTGTCCCCAATACAATATTTCCCAGCACATTTGCCAAGTATGGTTTCCAGGGCTATAGAGACAATTTTAAAGTTTAAAAATATATCCTTAGGTTAAATACATATGTATGATGCATAAGAGTTGGGGAATTTTTAGAGTACTTCCTCTAGCTATGCTTCATGAAATTTCCAGCTGTCAATAAATTATCATGTTATAGCATTAATTGATATGTACTTGAAATATCAACAGATAAATGTTTTAATAAACTCATTTAAAAATAAAATATAATTATTTCACACAATACCTGTAAATCCCTTTTCTATAAAGAATCTGGCCCACTCTGATTTTTCCTCTGCACTAGAGAGTTTCTCCACTTTCTGCAGGACTTGCAAATTCTGGATGGGCTGAATACCAGAAGCTATCAACTCACAGATTTCCCTGACCTAATCAGAATGATGGAGTATAACATATATATATTGTTCACACCGAGTTTACGTTAACTGGGTTTGTTGTATGTTTTTCAAAGCATGAAAAAATATATTGTAGTTACATACTTTTGCTCTTTGAAGGGGGTCCTTTGGCAAAATTGCATTGGCTGGGTACTTTTCTTCCAAATATTCCATAACGGAAATCTGTTAAGAAGAAAAGGCATTCTTTTAGTCTTGTATGTACTACCATTTGTCAGTTGTCAATTGCTCACAAATAGAAAATTTTCTATTTCTGGCAAGTTTTACTGGTTGTGAAGACATCCTTACAAAAAAAGGTGTTTGCATTATATGTGTACCACAATATACAATAATATGCAATATAATTATTTTGCAATTAGCCTCTTCTTTGACGAAACAATTTTTGTGGGGTGGGGGATGTGTCTGAACAATTCCTCCTGCATTGTTTGACCATCTACATCCTCCCTTCAGGTAGACAAGACAACTGCTAATAAAGTTATATGGCCAGATTGCAAAATACAGGTAAAATTGATTAGATATTAAAATCAAGATCATTGTGCCAAGTCTTTTTAAAAATATTTGCACACACAAAGGCAAAAATAAAATGACATACTGTACAAAACATCCCTAAAAAACAATCAACTATGAAATATATACTGTAAACACACTTTTTTCCATGGAGTCATAATTCCCCTAATTACAATTTCTGTTCAATCCGTAGAAAAAGGTAGAAAATTATGCGTATATTTTGAATTCCCTTGCATGTCTTAAATGCACTTAAAGAGTGTTGAGACAATTTTTTGTGGAAAATTTGTGACAACATGCATGGTGTAAATTAATTCCATGCAGAAAAATGTACATCTACAGTACTGGGTATTCAAAAATCAAAGTCAGCAATCAAGGTGGTATTTAAAATATCATGATTCTGATTGTAAAAAAATTTCAAGTCAACTCCCAAGGTGTTAACTACAAGTGAAGTTACATATTGAATAATCAACAAGAGGCCCATGGGCCTTAACCGTCACCTGAGTATAACACAATCAAGTAAAGGATCCATCTAATGGCAATAAATAGCTATATATAATAAAACAAGTTAAATTGACAGATGAAGAAATGTTGCTCAAAAACAAGAAAGAGGACAACTAGGGATCAATAATTAACTCAATTACCAATTGACGACACGTTAATCTATTTCATTGGTCTCTTTTAGTCCTTGAATACCATTTAATGCACAAATATATCATGGGTGAATAACAAAGGGGAATAACTTCTCTCAAAGAAGAATAAAAAATTCCATGATCAATAGAGCCCCAGACCCAACACCAGAACTACTGATCCAGTGGTCAAAAATTTCACAAATCTGATGAAAACTCTTTGCTCATTATAACTTTGTACTCTGTTTGCTTCCTAGATGTCCATGAGCAGGGAAGTAGATTTTCAAAGAATTCATGCATTTTCAATACATGATCAATAAAGCTGTGCCTTAACACTAGGACCCTGACCCAGGGGCCATGAAATTCACAATTTTGGAAGAGGCACCCTTGCTCATCTTAACCATATGCTAAGTTTGTCTGATAAATACCCAGAAGCAGAGAAGAAGATTTCCATAAATTGATATATTTTCACTATATGATCAAAAGAGCCCCATTGTAGCTCCAGAACTCCTAGCCCAGGTGCCTTGAATAAAGGCACTCTTGCTCATCATAACCATGCAGTTAGTCTGTTTGCTAAATACCAAACAGAAGATATAAAAGAATTAATGTAAATTTCAGCATATTGACTTGTGTTACTATTAAAAGATTCTGAAATGCATATCAACAAATTAATCCTCATATAATTAAGAACCCCTGATCCATGGAACATGAATTTCACAATTTTGAAAAACATTCCCTTGCTTATCATTACCATGTACATGTACTTACTTTGTCTGCTAAATACTTAGGAACAGGAAGAAGAATTTATACATTTTCACTATATGAAAAATAGAGCCCTCCCCAGTAATACCAGAACACCTGACCATGGGTAGATGAATTTCATAATTTTGGTTAGGGTCCATGTTTTTAATAATCATGGCAACAGTTTGACTGCTTGACGTCCAAGAGTAAGATGAAAATATTGAAGATTGCTTTAATCTTTATGGTTTTAGCTCCATCCTCAGACCCCAGGCGGACAGAGATTCTGAAATTCATAATTTTTGTTCCCCTTTGGCCATAGAAGTTACATACCAAAATTGGTTGAAGTTGGTTCAACCATTATGGAGATGGAGCTGAAAATGTTCAATGGTTAACAGACGACGCATGACGAACTACAGAGGATAAAAACGCATAGCAATAGGTGACTTTAGTGATTTGTGTGACCTAAAAATAGCTAATCTGAGTTAAAAGTTAATGGAAGATTATCATAATACATAGAACTTCCTGGCAAGAATACTAGTGTAACGTATATTAATTTCATGGTAAAAGGTAAATGCAATACCAAAAATCTGGAAATTTTTACATTTTTTACATTTTTGCCAATTTGGGTCAAAATGCTATATAATTAATATTATAATTTATATAATTTCAAAATTTTGCAAATTCACCTCACTGCTAAAAATAAAACCAGAAGTCTCTGACGAGACTGTAGCTCTACTGGTTGTACTTATAAAGGAAGATAAAAGTAGCACTTGGACTTGAAACTTTGCAACAGCAATAAATAAAATAATGATCCTTGGTTTAGTCTCTTTTTGTGGCAAGATTTATTGCAAACAGACTTAAACTGTAGGAGGAGTAACCTTTTAAAACAATTTTACAGAAATTTCGATTTTTTAGTAACCATGGCAACATCAAACAACAAAATCAAAAAAACAATAAAGACAATGATGTACAGTATCTCAGTGTAGTCTACTTGAATGCCAAGTTATACTGAAATCAAACCAAAACTGTAGGAGAAGAAGCATTTTGAAAGTATTTCAAGGAAATTTCTATTTTTAGTAACCATGGCAACACTGTTCATTGAAATCAAAAACCGATATATAGAATTATATATCTTAGTATAGTCTACTTGTATGCCAAGTTATATTGAAATCAGATCAAAACGGTAGGTGAAGTAGCATTTTGAAAGTTTTTCATAGAAATTCCTACTTTTAGTAACCATGGCAACATCGTTCATTGAAATCAAAAAACAGTATCTTAGTGTAGTCTACTCATGTGCCAAGTTACACTGAAATCAGACCAAAACTGTAGGAGAAGTAGCATTTTGAAAAATTGTTTACAGATGGATGGACAGACAGACAGATGGACTAATGATGGACACCTTACTATTGCATAAGCTCTTCTGGTCTGTGACCAGTAGAGCTAAAAAAGGAAAACCACTAAAAATTCCGTGTACATTTTTGTAATCATCCGAACATACAAGTATATGTACACATTGCTAGATGTGCGATTCACCATTTTTTCCCAATAGCAATTTTTATTTTCAAGATTTTACAAAACTTTAGACTTCACACTGCTTTATTAATCTTACTCAGACAGTTAGAAACTGAGTAAAATACTCACAGATTGTGTGAGAGTAGCACCATCCATAATAAGAGCTGGTACTTGCTGCATTGGGTTAACTGTGGTATACTCATCTTTTTTCTGTGAAAAACAATCAAAACTAAATAAATTCTTCTTTAAGGCACTCCGATCTTCAGCCAGGAAGGATAACTCTTTAATTTATGATTTAATTCAAAAAGTCTCAAAATGAAGCTTGAAAATTAAATCTTTTCATGCAACAATTTTCATTTTATACCTCTCAATGTGCTTCAAGGTTCTTTGAAGTTCTCAGAAAGGTCTTATAAAAAGTCGAAATTTTTACCCCATAAAAGTATTTTAAAATTATATATTTAAAGAAATTAAGGTTCATTTTAATTTAACTATAGATACCAATGTTTATTAACATGATATGAAATTAGAAGTGATTTATGGTGCTTTGCAGTGCTAGGAAAATCTTTATACACTATGCATTGTAAAATTATCAAAGTAAATAGAAGAAATTAAAGTACCTTAAAAGTATAAAAATTGTGCAATTCCTTCAAAAGCCTGGATACCTATGATTTTTATTTCTAAAATGTGTTTGTTGATCATATTTGAATTGGAAAATGTATAGTAGGTGTTTTTATTCGCATTTCCTGAAAATTTATTTGAGGTTTACTAATTTTCCTTATATTATATGATAAACTTTAAAGATGAAGTTTGAAGAATTATCGTGGGTAAAAACACATTACTTTGAGAATTCAGAGACATTTTTGTGAGCATTTTCAATAACTCAATGCCTGATTTTCAGAACCTGAGGATTGGAGTACCTTAAAGATAATTGTAATGTTCATGGAAGAAATACGTGTATGTGTAGAATTAGCTAAACTGCAAACTTTGAATTAATTTACTTTACTTTACTTATAATACATACCTGCATTCCTCCATCTTTGATTAGATTGACTGCTCTGTATTCATACTGTATGCCCTTGATATTGAGGGCTAAAATAAACAATTTTAATGAATCAGATCACTCTCATATATTATAGACTCAATGCATATAGCAGACCTAGCTTTATTGTCGTTTTATGATGGTGATTTATTGGGTGTTCTTTGGATCTACATTCAATACTGATTCATGACCATTTAGGCCATCCTTAAATAATTGTTTGTTTGGAATTGCTGCCTTGGAGGTTTCAGACCCAGGAGGGAGGGAGGTAAATTATCATTTTTTTTAAATTAAATTAAAAATTGATGATAAAAATCTCAGTAAGGAATGAACACATTATTTTCTGCCTTTTTGTATTTAGGGTATCTCCCATCAACCAGGAACCCAGTTTTGCTTAGATCCTATGTACACTTATTAAATGATTGGGTGGCACATGTGGTAACACACCAAGAATTGATTGAATAACATACATGCCAACTTTCCCGATTTAGGCGGGATCCTCCCGATTTTACCCTATGATCCCGCTCTCCCGATCGGGAAAGCAATATTGCCCTAATTTCCCGATTTGAAAAAATTCAACCTAAAACTTCCAATTTTCAGAGTTTTCCTACCGCAATATTTTGTCAATTGGGATTAGAATATCAGACTTGTTTATTCAATGCACACAGATTTTTAACTCATGCAGAGGTGTTAATTAGCCACAGGAAATCACTTCTCGCTTGAACGCACACAGCTGTCCAGGTACAGGTAACATAGCCTGGAGCGGTTAGGAGATTAAACTTTTCAATCAGAAGGGGTATGCATAGTGAAACAATAGATTTGATGGTTAATTAAATATCATTTTATTAAAAACAAAAATTAAATACAGTGATATGATAAACTAACAACAAAATCGGAATTAATCCATGTTTATTGTTTTTTAAAAAAAAAAACGAAAGTAGAAAACAACAAAGCATAGCTGCTGAATTTTTCTGCTTGTAATAAAAATATTGTAAAGTTTACCAGCTAAAATAACATGAAAATAATTTAGATGAAACAACAAAGTCTTACATGTATAGCTCACGTACACTGAATCCCCCCCCCCCCCCCCCCCATGTAATATGACAAGGGAATACCCACACGACACTGCCAAGATTATGCAAAAGTTCATCATGATTATAACAATTTTATTTCTTGTTTGGGATAGGGGATATCCTTGTTTTAGATAACTGATGATCTCAAGGGTAAATTTATTTCTTCAATTTGTTTTGTGTGTGTGATAAAATCAATCATGATGTCTACTTATTAATAGGGAATAAAATGACACTTCTATTTAAAGTACATACCACAAAAAATTTTCTTATCTCTCTCTCACACACCCTCACAGACACAATGCATTGCAATTTTTTCAATATTGCTTTCAATTTAATGTCTAATTAGGAAATTCTAATTGTGTAAAATGTAAATATAGAATTTTACAAATGTTTCCCAGAAACTGTACAGTAACAAAACCTCATATATTTCTAAAACTTTGAAAAAACTTTATTGAACTGAAAGTTGTACATTTTCACATTTTTCACCAAATTCTGTGTCTTTTTCAAACATAATGTTGTTAAACTAAACAGATATCACTTCTTTAGTGAGAGAGGTACCTATTTAAGCAAAAGAAATTTGAATTTTGGAAGGAAAACATTTGTTTGTATTATTTATTCTTAAATTGTATTAATTAACAAGTGATATTGATATTATAAATTTTAAAAAAAATGGGATAAACATTTATTTTCACGACAAAATGTCGCAAATTTAAAGCTTTGAAAATTATCGTCACGCGCAAAATCCCCCATGGGAATTTTCAAAAGTTGGCATGTATGGAATAAAAAAAAATATTGTATTTTGGTCAATAAAATTTTTCCAGGAGGGGGCATTTCAATGAGGCGGGAGGCAATTCCAAACAAAGAATTATTTTACTTTGGCCTTATATTATCCTATTACACTCATATAATGACAGTAGCAAACTCTTGGCAGTTCTATAGGATTAAACCTCTCTAGCGTATGCATGCAGAAGCATTACTGGTTCTTTAATATACAATTCCCTTCTTCAACAAACGAAATCAGTTTACTGGATGTATCCATATGTCTGACCAATGTGATTTAATAAAATCAGTGACTTCTGCAGTGCAGCACCATTTCATCAATTATGCAAATCCTTGAACAATGTTACAGTTATAGAGAATATCAATTTCCTTGATTAAAAAAAATTACCTATTCTTACTCTCCATGCACAAGAGCTTCTAAAATAGGAATACAACACTGGCTGAAAAACAAAACAAGTCAGGGAGTAAGAGGAATTTCGGATGGGTTATCTGAAATGTAGAATATCGATCTAATACTAAAGCCAGTCTCGTGACAACTGTTTTTAGTTCTTTAACCGTATTCATTAATGCATATTATTAACAAAACAATGACTAAACTTTCTCAAATTTGCCAAAAAATATTTTTTTGTGAAAACGAAACTTACTGTTGACATTTTTCTAATTTTAAGGGCAAGTTGATCTTTATAAATTCGTAAGAATTTCAATGTTGCTTTAGCATCAAAAGGTCAATTAAAAAGTCTAAGTTATGTATAGAATATGTTTAAAGGTTATCATTTCATTAGAAATGAAAAAAAATATTCCAATTCTAATCGCGATTTAAAATTAATTCTTGATATAATCAAAGTACGAGTTAGCAATTCACTTTTACATCCGGTCAATAACACGCCATTTTCGTTTTCAATAACAAGCTTATCTTTTAAAAAGATTGGTGAGCTAGCGCTGTAGCATAATAAAATACAGAAAAAGATATCTGAACCATTTGTTAAATTTGCTGAATCGATTAATTATTAATAGGAAGGCAGATTGGTGCACTGGGGGTTGAGTTTTTTTTTGGGGGGGGTGTCACAATTCAGAATGGTGAATCTAAGAGTGTGCTTCACGTCGGCAATGGCATAACCCCTAACTGTGCTTTAAGCAATCTGTATTTCTGTGTAATTTCAATTTCGAGGTGAAAAATAAAAGGTCAGTAGAACCACTGAGCACCTTCGGGCCTTTCCGGCAAGCTCGGAAAACATATCCGAGGTTGCTGCGGTTTTCCGAGCTTGCCGGAAAGATTTATGAAGGTCTATTAGAAAAGCTATGTATTCATTACAACTTTAGAAATAACAGTCTTGGTTTTATAAGACCCGAGTTACTGTAACTTTTTGTTCATTTACGTGCAGGTTAGACAACAGAACACGAAACTTCAGATCATATGTATTTTCAGATGATAAACACTAAATTGACATGTCTTTCCGACATACTCTGAAAAAGATTTTTGTTGTTGTTGTTTTTTCCGAGCTTGCCGGAATTATCCACTAAGGTGGTAAAACTGTAAGGAAAGCTAGATGTCTAGAATCTTGGCATTATATGGCCAAATTTTTTCTTGTACTTTTATGTGTAGGTAGACAATAAATTAAAAAAATTTCAGAATCCGGATCTAGACTGGTATTGACTGTCTCTAATCTACGAAATGTATATCGCGCATATCGGACAGGAAAGGCCTGAAATTCGGATCATTTCTATTTTTGTATGACAAAACGAAATTGTTATTGTACAGTCTATCTACAGTAGTTTTCCCAGAATCCCCGACCGTGAAGTCGAGCATGCGTATTTCAGAAATATAGACTAACGTAGTTGCTAGCGCTCGAGAGCGCTAGCAATGATGAATAACTCGTTCTCGGATTGGAGTCTGGTTAACCGGTTCTTATATTGAGTCTTGTGTAATTTCACCTTCACCCTTGACATGTATAAATATTTTATCGTCATATCTGGTATTTATGTAATATATAAAAGCCCAAAGGAGAATACAAAATTCTTTTAAAAACCAGTGACAGATTTGACAGTTAATGTGTGTGTTTCTTTCTCTCTGAGTCTCTTTTTTAAAAATTTTTAAATTAGTTAATTTTTAAATATCATGCATTTTAGATATTTTAAACTCATGTTTAACAATAAAACTAATTAAAACAAAAGAAAACAACAAAATTATTTTACTTAAAAATGAAACTTATCATATTTCAGTGCTATACCCCCCCCCCCCCCCAAAGAAAAACAAACAAACAAAACAAACAAGCAAGCAAACCAAAAAAAAAAAAAAAAAAAACACATCTAACATCCCAATAAAACCTGAATCAATATCCCCAAATATCTCAATATATCTAAGAACTACAGTTTTTAAAAAATGACAGTGAAAGACAGACATACCAGTATATAAATATTGGAAGGAAATAACTTACAACAAAAATGAAGAAACTGCAGTCTGTGCACTTCTCCCGTTTTATGCAGTATATGTTGTACAACCTCTTTAAAACAGGAAGAAAGCTACTTAATATTTATCTGGCCCAAATCAGTTTCTAAATATAAGAAGCTGATACACTGTACATATAAAATACATGTAGATGCAACTTGAAATTTCCTTATATAATAATAAAGTTACATATCTACTTTCTCTGAGTCATTTCCCCAATGTATTTCACCCTAAATATCAATACAGGCTTTACTTTTTTTTAAATTTTATTTTAAATCACACAACATACTGTAAATCTTACATAATTAATTTCTTTTTAATTTCTGATCATCTTTATTCTTCTATGCAATATAAATTCTTGTACATCTTTGTGTGAGATGAAGACATTTAACAACTGATGATTTATAATGTACAAATATATTTGAATCACAATTAAAATCAATTAATTCTCATATACAATAAATGCAGAATAAAAAAAATATATACCAATCAGTCAAAATCACAACTTTTTTTATCTGCCTGGAAAAATTCAATCATGCAGATTCATGCAACAAAGTCTCATTTTTAAACTACATGATTGTAAATATAGCTGCAATGGCACATCATGATTCATTCTTCTCAGTATAAAAGTTATATATACTCTCATATTTAAGTTGAACACACTTATTCTTTGGTCATGCAGGAGAACATCAAGCTGCAATGATAAAATAAGCAAAGATATACATTACTATTTTAAGGATGTCATAAGCATACTGATATACTGATATTTTAATTAATCTACTATTTGGGGTCCTATATCAACTGTAATTCAATTGTCAATGTATTAATACTTCTTTATTTAAGCAGTAATTATCAATAATTGATAAAGGATTGATGTGTGCAGTACATAGATCATACTGTGATTATTTTTGGTATAAAATGCCAAATTTTTACCAAACAAGAGGCCCAAGGGCCTTGAATCGCTCTTTTGATAAACTGTACAACCTATCACTTCTAAAGCCTCTAAGTATCCTGTATATTTAGATAAACCCTTGAAATTCCAATTCACACTCTGAGAACCCAAGATGATTCTAAGCCAATTAGTACCTGAGAGTACGTCATGGTGACCTACTTATCACTTGTCATTTTCTGAGGACCCATCAACTAAGTTTGATGATTCTAAGCCAGTTAATACCTAAAATGTTTTTTTTTTAAATTATAACCATAAAATTTTATAAGTAGGTCAAAGTGACCTACTTTTCACTTGTTGTACTCCAAGGACCCAAGATGCATCAACTGACAAAGTTTGATGATTCTAAGCCAATAAGTACCTGAAATATTTAATTAAAGCCATAAATTTACAAAAGTAGGTCACGGTGACCTACTTTTCAGTCGACCTACTCCGAAGACCCAAGATGCATCAACTGACAAAGTTTGATGATTCTAAGCCAATTAGTACCTGAAATATTTAATTATAGTTATATAAATTGAAAAGTAGGTCATGGTGACCTCCTTTTCAGTTGACGTTTTTGAGGACCCAAGATGCATCAACTTACAAAGTTATATGATCATAGGCCTCAAAATGTCCAAATTATGCCTCTAAAATGCTTTGAAATCGAATGCCTACAAAGTTCAAAAAGTAGGTCACTGTGACCTACTTTTTAATAAATATATTTTAAGGCCCCAAGATGCATCATCTTACAAGATTTAAAGATTCTAAATCTCTCGGTATTCGAATTAATGGCCTTAATTGTTTTGAAAAAGATTAGCCATAAAATTCAAAAAGTAGGTCAAGGTGACCTATTTTTTAGTTGACATACTTTGAGGACCCAAGATACATCAACTGACAAAGTTTGATGATCATAGGCCTTAAAGGGTTTTTATCACGTATCTAAATTTCTTAAAAATGAAACACTATTATATTCTTGAAACATATAATTATCGTTTAATTATGAAATAATGTTGAAAACGGCCGTAATTAGACGATAAAACGCCCATAATATAGGGTCCTCGAAGTGAAAATCTCCACTAATTAGATAGGGGTCACGTGGTACTGAAACGTCATAGGTGTCAATGGTCAATAGAACTCGTAAGGCTTATCGTAAGAAAAAATATATTGAATAGATTTCTACGCTAAATAAATAGAAAACACAATATGGCCGGTTGAAATTTTGACATCGACTATATTCCTTTGGTTATGGACGGTCAATCTTTTATGTGTGAACGTCCAGCAAAGAGAAATAACCAGAAAATATGCCGACAATAGGAGAGGACACCAAAGACGAAGCCGTGGACAACTCGGGACTTCGACTAAATAGAACGAATTAATAAGTTTAACTTCGTAAACATTTATAAATATGGGAATTTTAAATTCTCCTTTATTATTATTTTAATTAATTATATATAAATAAATCCTGTATATCTTCTATCTGTTCCAGCAGTCAATATCATGTACTAGAAATGATACTTCTTCAATGGAGCAGTACGCCATTACGAAGTTCACAACATTCCTACTAGATTCTGTGCGACTTTTAAAAAATGCGTGTTTGTCATTTATTAGGTATCTTTCCTTAAAATATTTTATAGGACAGAAAAAAATCGTGATCGATCGGGCATAAACGATTGTTCTGAATGGAGATAAACGCCATCGCATTTGCAGAAAAAGGCCCCTCTTTCATCTCTCAACCAAGTCCAGGAAATTTGGAAAAATATCTTCCTAAAACCTTTCTTGTGCACATTTGTGCATCCTAAAGCCATGAATTATACCTTACTAGCTGTCAATTATCCAATTATCTCTTAAATATTTTCTAACAGGTTTAATAGACGCAACAAATGAGCCATTTTGTATACACAATAAGTACTTTGCTTGACCAGGATTGACACCTATGACGTCAGAGCAATGGCGCATAACATCGGCGATCAAAATATGCATATTGAGAAATTCAAACTTTGAATCGCTGAAACATCAAAAATGTTAATTTTCTAGCAAAATTTTTTAAATATATGATTTTAATAGCATGTAAACTTTGTCATATCAAAAAATTTTGAGACGTGATAAAAACCCTTTAAATTGTTCAAAATATGCCTCTAAATCATTTCGAAAAAGAATGGCCGCAAAATTTAAAAAAGTAGGTCACCGTGACCTACTTTTGAGCCAACATGATATGAGGTCCTTAGATGCATCAACTGACAAGATTTGATGATCCTAGTCCTTATAGTAAGCAAAATATCAACATTTTAATAAAATGTAATTTTTGGTCAACTTTGAAGTGACCTTGAGACCACGCCCTTTGCCCCAGGGTAAATCCCCGTGCAAATTTTAATCTACAACATATCCTCATCCTTTTGTGTAAGTTTGGTGATAATCTGCCTAGTGGTTCTTGAGAAGAAGATTTTTTAGCAACCAGTACTTTTGTTTCTATTTTTCTAATTATCTCCCCTTGTTTAAGGGTTACAACCCTAGTTTTAGTATAAATGGGAGCCCTTAGGCCAAGGATACCCTGTGACAAATTTGGCAATAATTGGCCAAGGGGTTCTTGAGTTATGGCCCATATTCTAAAAAGTTTACACACACCGCACGCCGCACAAATGGCCATAGCATTAGCTCTTTGAGCCTTTGGCTCAGAAGAGCTAAAAATATACATATACATGTATTTAATCAGACATGGTGGAACAAAATTACGTTTTAATCTTTTTTCTTTTTTTTTTTAATCAAATTTTCAAATTTATAGAAATTAATAATTGCAACCAAAATAAATTTTAAAGAGATGTTTTAAAGATTTGTATTCCCCAATGTCATTAATTGACAGTAATCACATGTAAAATAGCTGTCTAATCTGTGAACTGTTATGCTCATTGAAGGGGGTTGGGGTTGGAGGGCTGTATGATAACTAGCTGCAGAACTGTAGTGTTATGGTTTTATATTTTAGTCTTTGACCATAATGCTACAGATCCTGTAATGTAAATAAAGTGCAATTTACAATTTATAAACTCGCTTGTTGTGAATTTCTTGTCTGGTAACATAAAATTCACAACAAGCGAGTTTAATGGTCTGTAGAGACAACTATAAACGGTTAGGAGGTGGATAAAATATACAAGTTGGTTACAGAATATGTCTAGAATTAGGGAATGAAAGGTTGTTGATTGAACAATGCTGGAAAGTGGTGAAATACATCCCCAAAGTGCGCAGAAAATCTTAATCTTAATCTTAAAGTAAATTGCACTTTATATACATTATGGGATCTGTTATGGTCAAAGACTAAAATATAAAACCATAACACTACAGTTCTGCAGCTATATAATAACTACATATGTATATGTGCATATAACTACGTTGGGGCAGACCAGTCTGTTATTTATATTCAATAAACATTAGTGTCTGTAAATTAAAATATGCAGAAATCTAATTAATTTGTTGGTGTCTTTCTATTGAAGTCAGGGTAGTTTACAACCCCTACAATAATTAAGAGGATGAAGGCTAATCATGGCAATGGCCATTAATCAAAGAAAAAAGTTTGTTCATAATCGGTATGACTTAGCAATAGTCCACTTATTAAGTACCTGTGCACTATCGTTCCAACCAGGTATGCAAAAACAAAATTATCCTGTTGCATGAGATATCTGTTGAACTTAACAAGAGACCGACTGGCCACATTGTTCACCTCAGCACATTAGCTAAGAAGAAGCACAAATCAGTTCAGTATTGAAAAGTTAACAAGGGGAGCTTGAACTTTAAACTACTTGAGGATACTTCCATACCAATATAACAAATGGCTTTGTTGTTTTTGAGCAGAAGATTTTTCCCTATATATTCCTTTGTAAAAATTTGATCACCCCATTGTGGCACCTCGCTACACTGGGGGTCATCAATTGAACAAACTTGAATCTACACTTCCCAAGAATGCTTCTATATCAATATGACTATACATGGCTTTCCTTTTTTTTTTTTGAGAAGAAATTTTTTTCCTATATATTCGTATGTAAAACTTTGATCCTCAGTTGTGGCCCCACCCTACTCCTTGGGGTTGATCATTTGAACAAACTTAAATCTATCTGAGGATACTTCCATTTCAAAATGACTAATGACTTTGCTATTCGTGAGAAGATTTTTAAAACATGCCACCAAATTTTCACTATTTCTAAATTATCTCCCCTTGAATGAGGACGTGGCCCTTCATTTGAACAAACTTGAATCCCCTTCACCCAAGGATGCTTTGTGGCAAGTTTGGTTGAAATTGGCCCAATGGTTCTGGAGAAGAAGTTGAAAATGTGAAAAGTTTACAGACGGACAGACAGACATACTACAGGCAAAATGTGATCAGAAAAGCTCACTTGAGCTTTCAGCTCAGGTGAGCTAAAAATTGCATGGATAAAGTGTGCATATGGTCAATTTAGTAAAATTGAGGAGGGGCAAAAGTGTGAATAGACAACAATTCAAATCTATACCCCCTCCCCCCTTAAAAAAAGAGGTTTGCTAGGTGCTCTACCAACTGAGCTATTTGACCATGACAGTCTCAATCACGTATCCTCAGTGACACAACCTCTTAAGTCCTCTGGACAATCTGGCTGCTTGAAGGGACTTGCTTTTTCAAATGCCTCAATTTTTACTAGCTCTTCATTGACCTTGGATATCAGTGGAAACTTGCTCATATCAGCTGAAAACCTGAAAAAAAATAGTTGTCTATTGAACAATTTGAAAATATGAGCCATTTGTGTAGGGTTCCAGTAAAGCAGGAAACAGAATGGTAAGAAAAAAGAGATGATGTATAGCAGGTTTCTTTAGTTTGTGTAAAATTTGTCTTTTTGCTTGTTGAAAGGTATGTTATTAATTTTGGTGCAACTTTTTTTGGCAGACACAGATCTAGAAAAACATGATTGGCTGACGTTAGTATTGGGCGACGCAGAGCAGTCACATTAATTCCTAGGAACATCAATGACTTTAAAGTTTTTAATATTTATAAGTCGACAATTGTCGCCGGATCATCTGGGACTTAGCCCCAGTTTGATTTTTATTGTCGGCAGACATTTACGAAAACCCAAAACCTAAATGTCGAACAACCCATGACCAACTTAACAAAACTGTCTGCGGATGGTCAGACGATGATTGAGGGTTGGTTGACAGACTATTCAGTGACTGCTTCAATTGAAGAAATTGGCCACAGATGCAGAAAAAATTATAACTGGGTCAGTGGGACATAAAATTGGTAGGCCGGAAAAAAAGAGGTAAAAATCAGGCAAGACAACGGACGATGATCTGCCAACTGCCATCCTAAGAATCACATTTTTGCCTCAAAAAACGTCTGCCGTTCGTCATTTTTAAAAATATGACTGAAGTTTTAGCGATTAAATTTTAGCAGGGTACTACCAAAGAGCTAAATGAAGCCAAAATTACCACCCCCGCTAAAAATTAGTGTTATATTGTAGTTACCTTTTTGCATTACCAACTTGTGGTACCAAGCAGATATCAGCCATGGTAACTGTGTCCCCAATACAGTATTTCCCAGCACATTTGCCAAGTATGGTTTCCAGAGCTACAGAGACAATTTTAAAATTAAAAAAATTATATCCTTAGGTTGAAAACATACGTATGGTGCATAAGAGATGGGGCATTTTTAGATTACTTCTTCTACCTACACTACATGAAATTTCCAGCTGTCAATAAATCATAATATTATACTTTCATGTAAATTAGTTGAATCTGATTCGTGGAGAAACATTTGTTAAAAAACACTATTAACCGCTGAATGATGAAGCCACGCCCTCCAGCGTAGCAACGGTAAACATTGCTTGACGACGGGTGATATTCCAAAAAATAGTGACAGTGCAGAATTTATGTGCACAAGGTTCACTGTTATATGTATTTGTATAAAACATTCAGTATAATATAATAAATATTGTATGTAGTTGAGTGTAACATTTAAAATTTTCACCCCAAGAAAACCATTGTCAACCGAGGCGGTTAATTAATGTGTACATGTACTTGAAATATCAACCGATTGATAATTTTCCTTGCATATATTTTAATAAACTCATTTAAAAATAAAATATAATTATTTCACACAATACCTGTAAATCCCTTTTCTATAAAGAATCTGGCCCACTCTGATTTTTCCTCTGCACTGGAGAGTTTCTCCACTTTCCGCAGGACTTGCGAATTCTGGATGGTGGGCTGAATACCAGATGCTATCAACTCACAGATTTCCCTGACCTAATCAGAATGAAGGAATATAACATTATACTTTTGTGTAAATTGCTTGTATTTGATTTGTTGACAAACATTTCTTAAAAAACAATGTTAGCCTCTGAATGATGAAATCACTCCCTCTACAGGGGTGTCGGCAAAGGGGCGGCAGGGGCAGCGACTGCCGCCCCAATAATTTTGCAAAATAAAAAAAAAAAAACAAAAAACAAAACACCAAACCAAACAAAAAATGAAAGAAAAAAATGAATTTTAAATGAGAAATACAGAATTACAAAATTTGTAATGGCAATATCTGTGGTCAATGGAGCGGCAAGAATAACGGCAATCTGTGGTCAATGGAGCGGCAGAGTGTGAAAGCTATTGTTTACACAGGTGGAAATTGGGATGTACGTGTATATACATGTACCTGTACCTGTTGTGCCTAAACAGAAAGCATGGTATCCATCACTCTATGTGTGAGTTTGCTACAAATTCTCCATCAGGCACAAAGCTAGCAACGTTTTTGGAATTTCTCTTTTTGGGGGGCGGGGTAGGGATTCTCTAAGTTTCTAGAATTTTTTTTTCTTTTCAAATGCTGGAATTTGCCTGAGTTCGACCTAACAACAACAAAAAGTGTGTATGAAAGGGAGGTTGGGCAAGCAGAATATATGAATTTTTACCTATCAAAACTTAAGCAGAAAAACCTATTGTCAGAAAAAGTGGAGAAATTGGGCAAAAAATGGAGCCCCACCCACTTCCTGACACTTTCCCCGCGTATAACAGGCCTGTTCATTGTCTAATAAATTGGTCGATCGATGTTTGGAAATTTTTGATGAATCGAAATTGAAAGCTATCAAATTAAAGCAAAATACTAAAATACTGGGTAAAAATTACATTTTAAAACAACTTCAGTTGATTTTTTTTAAAATTCATACATATTTCTGCATTTCAAAAATGGATGGATTCTGAAGGATTAATCACCCTGTTCATTTTAAAGTTCATAACTATGCATTCTTTCGGCAAGTAACGATAAATATTATACAGTAATTAAATATTATACAATAATAGAAAATTATATGTATTTTAATCTATACCTCTTCATTAACCTTTCAAAGTTCTTTCTATGTCATTTCGGGAAAAAAAACCCCAGCTCCTAGCTATTTAAAAATACTCCGGTTTTGTTTAATCTGGATTTATTTAAAACACATAAAACATTTTTTTTTTTTGGTTGCTTGTTTAATTGTTCTTTTTCAATCAGAAAATATGTCTAGACTATTGACTTAATGGGAAAAATATCAAGATTCTGACGGAAATTTTAATTATTTATTGTATGTCACAAAAAGTTGGTTAGGACCCCCCCCCCTTTTTTTCGATCCAATTCGCCTCCCCAATGTCAAATACTTGCCGATGCCCCTGCTCTAGCAGTACAGAACTTAGCAACAGTCAACACTGCTTGACAATGATATTATTCAAAATATATTGACTGCATGAAATTTATGCACATTTGTTTAACCTCTATTTGTATTTGCATAAAAAAATTCAGTAGAATATAATAAATACTGCATGTAGTTGAGGGTAACATTGAAAATGATCACCCCTGGAATTACCATTGTCAACCTCTGCTGTGCCTTGGTTGACAATGGTTTTCAAGGGGTGATCATTTTCAATGTTACCCTCAACTACATGCAGTATTTATATAACTGTTCACATGGAGTTTACATTAACCAGGGTTGTTGTTTGTTTTTCGAATCATAATAAAGGTATATTGTAGTTACATACTTTTGCTCTTTGAAGGGGGTCTTTTGGCAAAATTGCATTGGCTGGGTACTTTTCTTCCAAGTATTCCATAATAGAAATCTGTTAGGAAGAAAAGGCATTGTTTTAGTCTTGTATGTATATCATTTGTCAATTGTTCAAAAATGGAAAATTTTCTTTCTGGCAGGTTTTACTGTTGTGAGGACATTCATACAAAAAGGTGTTTGTATTACACATGTACCACAATATATACTCTTATGCAATCTAGTCTCTTCTGTGAAGAAACAATTTTGAAAAATATTTTAGTGGGGTGGGGTTGGATGGGGTGGGGTATGTGTCTGAAAAATTCCTCCTGCATTGTTTGACCATTTGCATCCTCTTTTTGGGTAGACAAGACAAATAACCAGATTGCAAAATACTGGTAAAATTGATTAGATATTAATATCAAGATTGTTTTGCCAAGTCTTTAATTATTTGCATACACATGTGCAAAAAATAAAATGACATACCGTAAAAAAAATGTCCCTGCAAAAAAATCAACTATTAAATAAATGTAAATATACATGTATACTCTGGGATACTGTAAACATACTTTTTTTCTATGGAGTCATAATTTCCCAGAATCACAATTTCTGTTCAATCTGTGGGTAGAAAATTATGTGGACATCTTGGTTTCCCCTGTTTGTCTTAAATGTCTAAAATTTTTGACAGCATAATAGCGTAAATTAATCCCATGCAGAAAAATGTACATCTACAGTATATTCAAAAATCAAAGTCAGCAATCAAGGTAGTATTCAAAATATCATGATTCTGATTGTAAAAAAGGAAACCAGGGCTAGAAATAATTATTTTTGTTTACTGGTCACTCGGGCTATCACCTTAAATTTTTACTGGTCAGTTTAGTACTTTCACTGTCCCACTGGGCCAGTAGATTTTAAAAAGACTGGCCCAAAATCATAATAATAATAGTACTATTTTTTTTATATTGTAATACTTAGAAGTACAACTTAACAAAACAAGAAACAGTAGAAGTTGGGACACACAACCCTGTCAAGTTAACTAGCCCTACTGTGAATGAATTTTATTATGCATAAAAAAAATGCTGACCCAAAGGGCACATGTCGTCTGCAATGTACTAGCCCAGATTGAAAATTCACTGGCCCCAGACCAGTGGGCCATCAATTATTTCGAGCCCTGGAAACTCCCATGGTGTTAACTAAATCATTTTTTTTTCAAGTAAAGTTACATACTGAATAATCAACAAAAGGCCCATGGGCCTTAACAGTCACCTGAGTATAATACATCTTAGTAAAGGAGCCATATGTTATGATCCAGTGGTCAAGAATTTCACAAATCTGATGAAAACACCTTGCTTATTACAACTTTGTACTCTGTTTGCCTCCCAGATGTCCATGAGCAGGGGAGAAGATTTTTAAAAAATTCATGCATTTTCAATAAATGATCAATAAAGTCCTGCCATAACACCAGAATCCCTGACCCAGGGGCCATGAAATCACAATTTTGAAAAATGCTACCTTGCTCATCATAACCATGTACTAAGTTTGTCTTCTAAATACTCAGGAACAGGAAGAAGAATTCATGCATTTTTCACTATATGATAAATAGAGCCCTGCCCAGTAATTAGAAACTGAGTAAAATACTCACAGATTGTGTGAGAGTAGCACCATCCATAATAAGAGCGGGTACTTGCTGCATTGGGTTAACTGTGGTATACTCATCTTTTTTCTGTGAAAAACAATCAAAATTAACAAATGTTGTTCTTCTTTAAAGATAATTGTAATGTTCATGAAAGAAATATGTGTATGTGTAGAATTAGCTAAACTGCAAACTTTGAATTAATTCACTTTACTCTACTTATAAGGCCAAATAAAAAAATATGTGTGGTTCCGGTTACCCGACCATCCCTATTTTATACCCCCGACTCTAAACTTTTTTTTGGCAATTTTCATATTTTTTCCAGAAATTTCCCCAATTTCCATCAATGGTTCCGGTTTAAGTTTTAGTTTCAGCAATGACAGCCCCCTTGCACAACATAGTGCAAGTGTTTATTAGTGTTAAATCCAAAGCAAGCTAGCATGTAGGTGTCCCCTATCAATATTGACTAGTATATTATCACACCACATCTAAATGTCATTTGCAAAGTAGTGATACAGTGATTCATTTTGAAAATGGTTATCATGGGTCCAAAGGACCCCTCTTAATGACAACAATGGGTCCCGTGCCAAAATCATTGCGTCCAAATCCAAGAGTACCGTATATATTAGATATTACAGAGGAAATTCTGGTGAAATATAAAAGGGTATTGCACAAAAGTGCAAATGTTTTATTGTAGCTGTGAGTGATTTATACTTTTACTATCAATTGTCCAAGTAAGAGTACATGATTTTGTGTCATAAAAATATTATACTGTCCACTGTGCACTTTGGTTCTATTTTCAGATCGTACATACGATCTCACAAATTGTATCAGTCATAATATGCACAGAAGCAGAATGAAGTAAAAAAAAAGTTTAAGAAGAAATGACAAATAGTCAGAAATAAAAATGATTAAATTTTATACTTGTTAACTTGTAAGGAAAAAAAAAAACGAAAAAAAAACAGCTTAAATACAAAGGCATAGCATGGTATAGTATTCACTTCATAAACGTTCCACGGTATAGACATAATCAGTGATAATCGAGCTATGCTATCTAACTTTCAAATATTTTCTGATAATTGCTTATTAACTGCAATTGTGAAATCTGACCTGTTGTTGACAACCTTATACCTGTTGAAATCGTTCATGCGTGCAGCATATCACTTAGCACGTGGATATGATGCAATCGGTCAAGTTTTGAATCAAATTATACCAAAATAGTTTAAAATAGTACATGTTCTTCTATAAATTTATTGCGTCCATTGGGATGCACATTTATTGAAATAATGCGTCCTGAGCAAAATTTGTGCGTAATTTACGCAGGACGCACACCAAAATGAATCACTGGTGATAAGTATTATTTAGAAAAATTAAGAAAATCATTTTGTTAAAAAAAAAAAAAAATCCCTACCTACCTAATTTTTTTGGAGGTGTAACCGGAACCACACATATTTTTTTGTTTGGCCTAATACATACCTGCATTCCTCCATCTTTGATTAGATTCACTGCTCTGTATTCATACTGTATGCCCTTGATATTGAGGGCTAAAATAAACAATTTTAATGAATCAGATCACTCTCTATATATTATAGAGTCAATGCATAGAGCAAACCTATATTGAACAAATGCTTTATTGTTGTTTTATGATGGTGATTTATTGGGTGTTCTTTGGATCTACATTCAATACTGATTCCTAACCATTTATAATATCCTATTACAGTCATATAATGACAGTAGCAAACTCTTGGCAGTTCTATAGCATTCTATAGCATTAAACCTCTCTAGCGTATGTATGCAGAAGCATGACTGATTCTTTAATAAACAATTCCCTACTTCAACAAATGAAATCAGTTTACTGAATGTATCTAGATGTCTGACCAATGTGATTTAATAAATCGGTGACTTCCGGTACGTCGATTTACCCAAATGGACCCAAATGGAACCCAAATGGACCCAAATGGACTCAAATGGACCCAAATGGAAATCCAAATGGACCCAAATGGAAATCAAATGGACCCAAATGGAAACCGAATGGAATATTAAATATACAAATAGAAATATTTATTATTGTATTATCAAGTTGTTACTTATTTAAAATGAAAATAATGAACTTACAAATGGAGAATATTTAGTATTCATATCTAATATTGTATTTTAAAAATACGAATTAATTTTCTTTAGTATTCTTTAGATCAGCAAAATTATTGGAGGAGGGGGGGGGGCACAGGCCCCCGCACACCCCCCCCCCAACCCGGTTCCTCCTGCCATGAATTCTATATAAACTTTAATATGAAATACTTCAGTTTTGTATACAATGATATGCAAAAGTTATTACAAATAGAAATAAAGATTAATTCATTTTAATTTTAAAATACAATATTAGAAATGAATAATTAATATTCTCCATTTGCAAGTTCATTATTTTCATCATTTTAAATAAGTAACTACTTGAAAATACAATAATATATGTTTAATATTCCATTTGGGTCCATTTGATTTCCATTTGGGTCCATTTGGATTTCCATTTGGGTTCCATTTGGTTCCATTTGGGTCCATTTGGGTAAATCGACGCACCCCGTGACTTCTGCAGCACCATTTCATCAATTCTGTAAATCCTTGCACAATGTAACAGTTCTAGAGAATACAAATTTCCTTGATTAAAAAAATTACCTATTCTTACTCTCCATGTACAAGAGCTTCTAAAATAGGAATACAACACTGGCTGAAAAACAAAACAAGTCAGGGGGTCAGAGGAATTTCGGATGGGTTATCTGAAAGAATTATGGATGTTTCGGGACCGCGATGTTTCGGGACCCCGACGTTTCGGGACCTGACAACACGTTTCGGGACTTGGGTTAACACGTTTCGGGGCTTGGGCTAACACGTTTCGGGACTTCTAAATATTTTGTAAAGGAAATGAAATAAAACTTGTTTACTTGTGTTTTTATATTTATACATGTATAATTTCTCAGTTTGATACACAATTTATAATTTAAGAAGCACTGATTGGAGTTTTTATTAGTTTTAAAGTTTGCCTGCGGCATGGAGCACGCCTGCCGAGAAAATCAAACCCCGGGTGTTGTCTCTTTAATTTCTTATTACAGTATTTGATATATTACCTTTATAAAGTATTTGGTTAACATTTGACCAAAATTTAATTAATTTTTTTTTTTAAAATATGTATTTGATTTATTTATAGTGTTTGATACGAGAGTTTGTAGAATTAAAGCCGGGAGACAATCGTAACTGCTGTGTGAAGACCACGGACGTGTTTTTCTTTCTAAGACTTTCTTTCTCTCCTTTTTAATAAAAATTTTAGGTATTTGATTTCATATTTGTTTACAAAATTTACAAAGGCTCAAGCTAGCACATGTGCAGTAAAAACTTCACGTTTTACGGGTAGTTGTTTTGAATCAGAATCTGAAATATTCCATGTTCAACATTTTAAACATCAATGTATAAAATTTATAATTATTATTTCAGGTTATATATGCAACAAGATCATAAAAGCAAATTTATTCAAAATGTTACGGGTAAGAGAAATGTTATAACTTAAGCTATAAACTTCCTACACATCCATGTATACGTTAAGCAGAGAAGGAAAAAAACGAAATGGGTAAGAAAATCAGCATGTATTTGACTTTTCAAATATATATAACGTCAAAGAACAGCTTGTAAAGTAATTTTTACTGAAAGTATGATGTGTATATATATACCATGTATGCAACATTTGTAAATAAACCAAACTTACTAATTTTCAAAATATAAACACGTTTAACTTATTTTTCATCTTAACGTTTCAAAGTTAGACAATTTCTTCGTCTATGCAAAGTACATGTACTCGATAGCTTAAGAAAAATGATGAAAGTAATCGATTTTATTCATTTATTTTAATTAGAAAAAAAATTATTCCCACCAAAGTCCCAAATATTCCCGCTATATATTATTGTACTATCAAAATTGTTAATTTGTCTACAATGATATGGATGTCTGAATTTATGTTTACTCTGTATACACAGACTACAAATCTCAATGAAACTCAATTATCGATCTTCTTATATACCCGACCAGTGCGTAATATTATATGTGGTGTTACATAGTTAGGTACATGACAAACTTTAAATAATACTGTAAATAAATACTAAATATTATTTAATTTGCAAATATTAAATTTTTCATGCTGTAAAAGTGTTTAAAAGACATTCCACATTGACTACGTTAACAGGTCAACTTACATTTCAAATTTCCACCTTGCCACATTAAATAGATAAAGCTATGATGAAATTTAAAATGTTTTTAAAGACATTATTTGAAACGATATCAAATGAAATCATGTTGTTTATACCATTTAATGCTTTTTTTATAAGTATGGTATTTTTTTTAAATTTAGGGCCAATGTTCTCGCAACATTTGTAAAATATGTTTATTTACAATGTTTTGGAAACTTTAAAAATGTTTTCGTAACATTTCCAGGGAAGAATCTTACAGATACTATGCCAAAACTTTTTGGGGAAAAAATATTTGAAACCGTTTGGGAAAAGGTAGACAAAATCAAGATCAAAACATTTTGAAAACCTTTATATTTTGTTGAACTATTGTTTGATTCTGAGTTATTTCATTTACCAATAAACAAACGATATTTTTTCCATATTTTTAGATTTTTATTTTCTTAAAATAATTTCAAAAGAAACCACACAATCTTTTTAGTTCCCATTACCGGCGGCGTCTTTATACATGTACGTAACACCTCCCTATGTACAGAGTATCAGTTGAGATATGTGTACCTGATCCCAGTTGTTGTTTTAACAATTTACTGATATGTTTTTAAAAGATATATTCGACGGTAGCTGGAGATCACTTGAATATTTTAAAATATCTATCATCAACCTGAGAAGATTAAATTTTGCCCCCCCCCCCCTCCCCATCACCACACACACAAGAAAAAATAACTAATAAAAAAAATGATAAAAAAATAAAAAGAAATAAAAATGAATATTGTAAAGATTTATTCTTCTTCGTCTGTTATGAATAAAACCCCATCAAAGTATATCTTTATGACAATTTTTATTATATATATACATAAAAATAAAATTCGGATATAGCTTGAAATATTACGTACTATATGTAATTAGAATAATATGCTATATCAACATAATAAAATAATTTGTTTAGATCCCGAAAAAAATTAACTCAAGTCCCGAATCGTCTTTACCCAAGTCCCGAACCGTCTTGTTGCTAGTCCCGAAACGTCGTATTAGTCAGGTCCCGAAACGTCGTGGTCCCGAAACATCGTGCACCCATCTGAAATGTAGAATATCGATCTAATGTAGAATGTAGAATATCGAGACTAGCTTTAGTATTAGATATACTAAAGCTAGTCTCGTGTCAACTGTTTCTAGTTCTTTAACCGTGTTCATTGATGCATATTATTAACAAAACAATGACTAAACTTTCTTAAATTTGCCAAAAAATATTTTTTTTGTGAAAACGAAACTTACTGTTGACATTTTTGACATTTTTTTCTAATTTTAAAGGCAATTTGATCTTTATAAATTCGTAAGAATTTCAATGTTGCTTTAGCATCAAAAGGTCAATTTAAAAGTCTCTGTTATGGATAGAATATGTTTAAAGGTTATCATTTTATTAGAAATGAAAAAAATATTCCAATTTCAACCGCGATTTAAAATTAATTCTTGATATTTTCAGAGTACGAGTTAGCAATTCATTTTACTTCCGGTCAACAACACGAATTTCCTCGGGGCACTTAAAACAAAATGAATTAATGATCTGTTTCACAGTTTGCGTTATTAAAAGTAAATGGCCACTAAGAAATTATCATTAGAGGAAAACAAGAATGAATTTTCAAAAGGTTTGATAGAGTGCGAAAAAAACATGGCTAAGGAAATGCAAGAAGACGACGACGACGAGCTTAAGGAAAAGGTCGAACGAAACGAACTTACAAAGGCTATGCTTTCTGATGGCGAAACTCTATCTACTGGTGATAGTGGCCGAACGTATTACTCCATATTATTTTCTATTTCTATTTTATCATTAATATCGAGGCTGTACAACATCGATAAGCCCTCTCATGTTTGGTAAGTGAAGTTAATGAAAATTTATGATAGTTAATGTCTATAGAATTTCAGAGCTTTTCAGAAAAGATAAAACCCTTACTCCATTCAGTTGAGTAGATAATAGGGTTGAGATAATTTGATATTTTGTTTACAAGGTTCTTTAATGATAAGTTATAATTATAGTTGTCACACATAGGGCTGAAACGATTCACCAAAATATTGATACTGTTCAACAGGTTGGGAACAATCGCCCAAATGGGATATAATAACCCGTCTGGGATAGAATATCCCAAATGAGATATAAATTTACAGTGCAAAAAAATGAAAATTTTTTATTTTGGCTATAAATATCATAAATCCGCATCAAAATACTTTAAAAGAAGTAACTTTTGACAAGCAAGTTTTTCTGCAACCCTAAGGGTTGTTAGATTGATCCCCAAGAAGTTTACGAACTTCCGAGGGATCAATCTCTTAAACAGTAGTCATACAGAAAAACTTGTTAACCAAAAGTTATTCCTTTATAAGTATCTTGATGCGGATTTATGATATTTATAGCCTAGATAAAAATTTTAATTTTTTGCATCGTAAATTTATATCCCATTTGGGATATTATATCCCAAACGGGCTATTATATCCCATTTGGGCGATTGGTCCCAACCTGTTCAATACAAACGCTCAATTCAATGTTCAATTCAATATCTCAATTTTTAGTTTGGTTCCTTTTCTTTAATCAGATTTGCTTAAATAAATCTGGCTTGACCTTATTGTATTACTTTCACATGCACAAGGGAGAAATGAAAAAGGTGACGTTGTAAAACAACATTATCCTGACCCATAAGCAATAACCCTATACACTTTTGAGGTCCTACTAAACAGAGAACCCTAGAGAACTCTTAAGAACCCTAGAGAACTCTGGCTATATTAGATTAATTCAAGTAAATATTCTGCAAAATTGAACTTATAATCACTTTATTTATCATATTCTATTAATAAAATGAACAAAAATGCTATTTTAGGAATGTTTCCTTTGAAAACAGCTGAAAAATGTAACAAAATTAGACGGAAAAATAATTGTTGTCATCCCGATCCTGATTGAATTTCCTTATCATTGTTTACTGAAATAATTAGTTTTATAACATGATTTTACAGTTCTTTTTATATATTTTTTTTAATCTAATTTTATTTTTTAAGTTAACAATTCAATCTGTTGCAAAACATATAAATGAAATTAATTTTAATTATCTTTATCACAAAAAGTATAATATACGGTCTTCAGAGATTAGTATTTCGTCGATAATAAACATAAAACGTCTGAAAAAAACATATCTTTAAATTTTTGTCTTGTTTTTATTTGATACATTACATATAAGAAAACATAAATTAGTCATTGAAATACAGTTAATAATTCAAAATCATTAGGGTTCTCTAAGGTTCTCTAGAGTTCTCTAGGGTTCTCTGTTTAGTACTAGTACCCCACTTTTTGAAGCATTTTGTCAATTGCTATATTAAGATGTTTAAGTTGTGTCATTTCAATAGTTCAGGTATGTGACCCACTTCATATAGGGTCCACCTTACCATGTTTACACACATCAATCAATGGCATTTCATTTGGTTTTCATTTTTATCTGATGATGAGATCACATGACTTGTCCTTTTGTTATATAACATGCCTTGGTTGTGAATTAACCTTTACATACTTTTCCCTTTAGTATGTATGTATAAATAAATCATTGAAATATAACTATAACTTGATTAATCATAAAATTTTCTATTTTATTCATTAGAACCATTATTGATATAAAATCACCAGTAGTTTTCTATTTTAGATAATGAATTTATAATTAAAAATTGTGTAATTTTAGAGACTTTCTGCAACATTATGATTTGTTTTGTCTTCAGAATATTGAGTTGTACGTGGCACAAGTATTGCAACATGCATCATACCATGAAGGGAGTGTATTGTTTATGCCCTAGTCCCAGGGTAGCAATATCATCACTTTATTTTGATTTAAATTTCAAAAGAATCATAATCAGAAATGTTTTTTTTTCCCAATTAAACTTTTATGGCACATAACTCCTGAATGTGGGGTACATCAAAAAAAACAAATAATATGGTGTATGAATTGAACTTTAATTAACATGCCTGGTAATACTTACTACTTTAATAAGTACTATGTATTTTAGAGACATGTCTATTTAAATTTCAGTTGGGATGAAACTCACTTTGGGAAAATGGGGAGCTGGTACATAAAGAGGGAATTCTTCTTTGATGTTCATCCACCTTTAGGAAAGGTACAAGTAATTGATATCACCAATATATTATATATATATTAGTTTTAGTTATTATGACACAAATCCCACACTGTGTGATAAAGGTGACATCACAATACCCCAAAATGGCTCGATTAGATTAAAAAAAAAGGCCATATTCTCGTGTGTGCACGAAATATTCTTAAATGACCTTTTGTGAACTCATATTAATATTTTAAATATATGATTAATAGAATACTACATACTAAAATACGTATCATATGCCATATCAGCCCTTGGGCCTTAGGCTGATATAGGGCCACTTGGTCTGATATGACATATGATGGGGATTTTAGTATGTAATATTTTCTATATATTTCCTGCACGTGAAGATTGACTTTTTTGAAGTAATCGACCATAACCACTCAGAACAAGCATGAGTCAGGAATATTTCAGAAGACAGAAAAAATATTTTACTTGCAGATGCTGGTTGGACTTTTTGGTATTTTGACTGGTTATGATGGGGAATTCCCTTTCGGAAAGCCTGGTGATGAATATGGTGAAACAAATTATGTCGGAATGAGGGTGGTAAGAGAACAGAAAAATTAAATTTAAAGAAAAAAGATTACTTTTCTTGACATTTTTTATTATACAATTATGTAATGGTGTATGAAATTGTATCTATTGCCATAAGCCATGGGTTTTCCTTTTGTTCCTAATAGCATTATATAGATCTACCTGTAAGCTAAAATGAATGAGTGAAAAAAAATAAGACTTCAGAAAGCATTCATTGCCATACTTAGCCAATTTTCTATTATGCACATACATTTATATTGCAAGCCTTTATTTCAGTGTTGTGCTATTATGGGAGCTGCTTTAGTTCCCCTGGCGTACATGTCAGTCTGGCTTTTGACTAAATCTCTCATGTCATCACTTTTTGCAGCACTTTTGATCTTGTTAGGTGAGTTTTTGTTATGTTTATTCCTCTAGTATGATTTTTAAAAGAATTATGTAATTATGCATCAATTATGCCAACACAATGTATGGTTAATTCTCCATATTTTTGTAGATGTTGGGACATTGACTCTTTCTCGACACATCTTACTGGATCCAATAATGATGTTCTTCATTATGATGTCAACTTATTGTCAACTTAAATTTCTCTCATATCATAACAGGTCTGTTGTTGTTATCTGTCCTCAACAGGGAATGTTATTGTAATTGGCTAATGAATAAAGTTAAACTGGTTACAGTCAAACCTCATTATCTCATACTCTAAAGGGCCAAGATTAAACTTTGAGATATCCAAGGATTCGGGGTAATGGGGGTAAAAAACATAAGAAAAGTAGTTGGGACTACCAAATCACTTTGACATATCCCAGGTATTCGAGATATCGGTGTTTGAGATAACAAAGTTCAACTGTATATGATATGTAAGTCCTATCATACCCAACAGTTACCCGGTAGACAAAATAAATATTGTTACCCATCATTTTAAAATCTTATAATGACAGTTTATCGAATTCCTATAAAATATCTTTTCTGGAGCAATCTATGTCTTTTATATATGAAACCATACCTGAAATTAATGAAAGATTTTTTTGTTATGAATATTGTACATGTATTTTTACAGACCATTTTCGATACCCTGGTGGATTTGGTTAGCCTTAACAGGAACATTTTTAGCAGCATCAATAGGGTAGGTGACATTTTAGAATACATATGCACCTAGTATATAAGGTATTTATAGTTCCCTGATAGTGAAACTGGAGAGCATGTAGTCCATTTTTAAGGAGAATTTCTGTAACCTGAAATATCTACAATTTTATCCTTTTAGGATAACATTCAAATTTTGAACTTGTAGTACAGATTGAGTATTTAAGTATTTTGCATTATTTCTACAATTTTTATAAACTAAGTTTGTATGTGCCTATATAACTGGACAATCACAAAAAATACATGTACAATCTGTATGTGTAAGGCAGTAAAAATGCAATATTTTTAATGACAGAATGCAATCTTTTCTAGTACTGTTTTATATATACATGTATGCACATGTATATGTAAAACATGTAGATCCATTTATGTTTTATGAATAAAATACACGAATGTAACATTTTCATTTTTCAGAGTAAAGTTTGTGGGTTTATTTATCATTTTATTTGTGGGAATGTCCACTATTCATGACCTATGGAGAATATTAGGAGACAAAACCTGTTCTATGGTAAATTTTTTCAATCTTTGAAAAATATTAAATAAAATAAGGAAAGGAATTCTTACATCTGCATTCAATTGTTTAAATTTCATCATAGACTATGTATTTACAAGAAGCAGTGATTTTTTTTACTTCTTTTTTAGGCAGCGGTTGTGAAACATTTCATTGCTAGAGCACTGTGCCTTATTGTACTACCTGTGTTAATGTATATTGCAATATTTGCCATCCATCTCAAAATTCTGAATCACAGGTTAGTAGCAGCAGGTCATGATATCTGACATCTTTGTTTTTCATTTCTGTGTAGTGTTTTTATATTCTTTTATGTCCGCAACATCAAAAGTAAGTGGGTGTATATTGGTCTATTTGTTTGTCTCATATCATGCCATCACAATGATTAACTGTTTCAGAAAGAAAATTTTTTAATGGTTTTTTAAAATAAAAGTTTTAAAAGATTATAAGTACAAGCATGAAATGATATAAATTTTTGTATTACAGTGGCAATGGAGATGGATTTTACAGCTCGGCATTTCAGTCACAGCTGATTGGCAACAGATTGTACAATGTTAGCATGCCAGAAAGTAAGTATAAGTGACAGAAGCTTTATACATTAAACATGCTGTTGTGTTTAAATTCTCTTACAGAGAGAGAAGTATTAGTGTGTAGAAAACCTATTGTTACTGATAATGACTGCTTAGTATATAGAATTAAGTAATAAAATACACTGTTACAATGACTTTCAAAGGGGGTCCTTGAGTTTGCAATTTATTATTGGATTTGATAGATGTGGCTTATGGCAGTGTAATAACTTTAAAGCAGAGGAGAACAGGAGGGGGCTATCTCCACTCCCACTGGCACCTGTACCCTGATGAACACCCTCCCAGACAACAACAGGTACATCATACAAAAAACCAGCCACCAAACCGCCCCAAACCATTTTATCATTGACTCATGTTAAACTTTGTCCTGCTTTATATTCTTATATTTTTATATTCTGGCTAAATATTAAGATTAGGATTTAAATAAAAATTTGATTTTTAAGATAACCACATATGCACATAAGGACTTCAATAATGAATGGATAATTAAGTTGGCTGACAGAGAACCAGAACCAGGAGACCCGGCTCAGCTGGTTGTGTCTGGTGATCTGGTCAGGCTGGAACACAAAGAGTAGGAATTTTACATTGTATCTAAAGCTATTTTTTAGTTAAAATAATATATAAATGGCCAATTTGTAATATAGAATTATGTGTATAAAAAAAAAAATAAAAGTACTTTTCCATTGATAAAGAAGTTTCTTTTAATTAAATAAAAAATTTTTATTGTTTGTAAAATATTTTGCCCATTGATTTGATAGAACCAGAAGAAATCTTCATAGTCATGCAGAGCCAGCCCCTCTCAGTAAAAGACAGTTCCAGGTGTCAGGCTACGGTGTGGTAAGTAATGTTATAGACTGTTGTTGTAATTAAAGCTTTTATATCTTTATATAGAAACACTCATTAACAATAAAAGAATACGTAATCCTTTTGGTCTTCTTAAGACACCTATTCTTATAATTTATTTGATTGCATGAATAAAATGAATTTCAACATGAATTGGACCCAAAGGACTAATGCTTAAATACCATTTGGAAATGTGAAAGACATAGACTGATGTAGGATAAGAAATGCAGTGTGAAACTCTGGATATAAAAAACATGCAGTACATTTATTACTGACAATGTAATCAGATTTAGATAGCATTTTATTTTAAAAAAAAAGAAGAGAAAAATATAAGCTAAATTTGTGTTTTAAATTACTCTGTACCATATGTGTGTATTTAACATTACAGAATGGTACGGGGGATGCTAATGATGTCTGGATTGTAGAAGTATTGGGATCTCCTCCAGGTACCGCCATCCAAACAGCAAAGTCACGCCTGCGTTTTATCCACTATCATGTCAAATGTGTTCTACACTCCCATGATAAGAAACTCCCAAAATGGTATGACAGTTTTCTGGTAACTTGATATAAAGTCAGAAAAATGCACTGTAGTCACAAAAATTCATTGCCTTATGATTTTGTTTTATTTTACATCTTAAGTAATTATTTTTCAATTTCATTTATGTGTATTGTGTGCATTTAGCTCAAAACAATGACACCCTGTAATAAAGCTAAGAACAATGTTCATTTGTATAATTTATATTTTTATTAAAGTGATTAATCTGATAAAATGTTTTATTTTGTAGGGGTTGGGAGCAGCTTGAAGCTACGTGTAATCCAAACATCAGGGAACCAAAAGCTGTGTGGAGTGTAGAAGAAGTGACAGACAAAAGATGTTAGTGATGTTATTTATTATTTTTTTGTTCAGAAATTAGTTCTCAAAGTTGATTTATGCTCTACTTGTTGAGGGATACAAATACAGTCAATTCTTATTATCTCAAACTCTATAAAACCAAAAAAAAATACTTCAACATATCCAAGGATTTGAGATATCAAGGTTAAAATACATACAGAAAGAGTCAGATAGGACTCCCAACTCACTCTGACATAGCCATGGTATTTGAGACATCAGTGTTCTAGATAACAAAGTTCAACTGTATGTGATGAAAGTCTAAGTTTTTTTTATAAAGGCAGTCATTGTTTTGATATTTTATTTCTGTTTATTAGTACCAAATGCCAGTTTTGAAATTTATTCACCTTCATTTATGGAGAGATTTATGGAAAGCCATGCAGTAATGACACAGGTATTCTGATACTTATATACAGTACTTTTCCATGCTGGTGTTTTTAGCTGTACTGGTCAGAGACCGGAAGAGCTTATGCGATAGTAAGGTGTCCGGCGTCCGTCTGTCTGTCTGTCTGTCTAGCTGTCTGTCTGTCTGTCCGTCTGTAAACAATTTTTCAAAACGCTACTCCTCCTACAGTTTTGGTCTGATTTCAATATAACTTGGCACAAATGTAGACTACACTAAGATACAGAAATTAGTGCATCGGTTTTTGATTTCGATGAACGGTGTTGCCATGGTTACTAAAAATAGAAATTTCTGTGAAATTCCTTTAAAACACTACTCCTCCAACAGTTTTGGTCTGATTTCAATATAACTTGGCACACAAGTAGACTACACTAAGATACATAATTTAGTGCATCGGTTTTTGATTTTGATGAACGGTGTTGCCATGGTTACTAAAAATAGAAATTTCTGTGAAATTCCTTTAAAACACTACTCCTCCAACAGTTTTGGTCTGATTTCAATATAACTTGGCACAGAAGTAGACTACACTAAGATACATAATTTAGTGCATCGGTTTTTGATTTTGGTGAACGGTGTTGCCATGGTTACTAAAAATAGAAATTTCTGTGAAATTCCTTTAAAACGCTACTTTTCCTACAGTTTTGGTCTGATTTCAGTATAACTTGGCACACAAGTAGACTACACTAAGATACATAATTTAGTGCATCGGTTTTTGATTTTGGTGAACGGTGTTGCCATGGTTACTAAAAATAGAAATTTCTGTGAAATTCCTTTAAAACGCTACTTTTCCTACAGTTTTGGTCTGATTTCAGTATAACTTGGCACACAAGTAGACTACACTAAGATACATAATTTAGTGCATAGGTTTTTGATTTTGATGAATGTTGTTGCAATGGTTACTAGAAATAAAAATTTCTGTGAAATTCCTTTAAAACGCTACTTCTCCTACAGTTTTTGTCTGATTTCAATATAACTTGGCACATGAGTAGACTACACTAAGATACATAATTTAGTGCATCGGTTTTTGATTTCAATAAATGGTGTTGCCATGGTTACTAAAAATAGAAATTTCTGTAAAATTCCTTTAAAAATTACTCCTGCTACAGTTTTCATCTGATTTCAATCTAATTGGCACACAATTAGACTACACTACGTTATATAATAATGTATATTGGTTTTTGATTTCAGTGAATGGTGTTGCCATGGTTACTCAAAATAGAAATTTCTGGTGAAATACTTTCAAAATGCTACTCCTCCTACAGTTTTTGTTTGATTTCAATAAAACTTGGCACACGAGTAGACTACACTAAGATACATAATTCTTAATGTTTGCTGCGTGTTGCAAAGTTTAATCCAAGTGCAACTTTTCTTTTGTTATAAGTACAGACCAGTAGAGCTACAGTCTCATCAGAGACTTCTGGTTTTCTGTAGATTTTGTTTTATACTTTTGTTGTATTCAGTAAAGCATCAGGATAAGAAGTCAATAGATTTAACTAATGTGTTCTTTAAAATTTATGATTTTTATTTCATTTGAATTTTTGGTTGATGTTTTCCACAATAATCACATTAGTTAGTAGAAATTCACTGGGATTTTTGTTGTCAGGGAAACAGTGGATTGAAGCCAAGAGAAGGGGAAATAACCTCCAGGCCTTGGCAATGGCCCATAGATTACAGGGTAAGTTTTATCAATGGTTTACCTATAGATTATAAAATTTATAGATTACAGGGTGCCTTCTCTAAAATATGGGGTAAGTTTTGAAACATGAAAAGGACAAGTTCTATAGCCACAGTTCATTTATCATATGTTATTTTTTAAGTTTGTAATACTTCAAAATATTATTGCAGGGACAGATTTTCTCAGGGAAGGACCACAGAATTTACCTGTTGGGGAACCCTGTCATTTTCTGGGGATGTCTGGTGGCCCATGCATTGTTTATTGTTTACTTTTTGGCTCACTCAATAAAAGCACAGAGGGGACATAGTGAAAATAAAATCTGGAGAAGTATGTGAATTGAACAGACACAATTAAATTAAACAAAGACTCTTCAACATTTTTAGTCTTTTTTCATATTTATAAATGAGTATTAAAAGTAATTAAAAAAAACTTGTGCAAGAATTTAAAAGTACTTTTTCTTCCAGATCACAAGGAGAACATGCTGGCAGCCTGCTGGTGGCTCCTCCTGGGGTGGGCTCTGCATTATCTCCCCTTCTGGCCAATGACTAGAGTACTTTACTTCCACCACTACTTCCCGGCCTTCCTCTTCAGTGCCATGTTAACAGGTACAACAATATATAAGCAGGGTGTCTTAGTCTGGCAAATGTTTGATATTCATTTAGCAGTGAAGTTGAAGAATATGGACCTGTGCTTACATGTACCTGCTCTTAAAAGACTTATGTCCCATTTCAAGAGGGTTGTTCTGCTTTGTGGAATAATTGTTAAAATTGTTAAAAATATTAAAAGTATTAATCATTTTATTTTTATTGAAGTTTTACTCATTAGTTTTTAAGTATTTTTCACTAATTTAATATCATAATCCACATGCATAATCAGTTTGCATTTATAATTACACTTCCCACAAAAAGTTGTTGGAGGGTATATTGGTCTATTCTCCTGTCTGTTAATCCAGCTGTTTGTCTGTAGATGCAAGGTTAAGTTCAGCTTTTAGATCATTTTTCTAGCTTCTTTCTTCTATCCAGACCAAACTAGCTGACATGGTTAATCTGTGGATACTTATTGAGATCCATGCTTTGATTGTGTCCTGGAAGGGAATATCATTCATGTTCAGGACTACTCTAGTTATTGGGACTAAGATTTTGGTACGGTATTTTACAGGAGTGATCCTGGACCACACAGTGATTTTACTGATGACCTTGGGCCCAGAGAGCCTGGCAGGGACAGTGTTCCACATTATTGTGGGATCTCTGATATCAGGACTTCTACTTAGGTACGAATTAGGTCAAATGTAGAAGATATTGTTGAAATATGTTTTAAACAATGGGAATAATGATTAATTTTGTGTTGCTAGGTTACACTTTTTATGTAAATTATATGAAATCAGATTATAATGAATTAATACCTGCAGTTCACTGATTATGAATGAATAATATATCTACATGTACATTTTGTTGATAGTTTAGATTCATTTTCATGGTTTATGGTACACTTAAATTTACACATTTGTTTCTAATTTTTGTTGCAGCTTTTACCTATTTTCTCCATTGACATATGGTATGGATGGTCCAATGGCCCACGAAGAAGGAAGCAATATAGCAGGATTAAAGTGGCTGAACTCCTGGGACATTTAAGAAGAATGATTAGAAGCATGAGTGATCTGATTGAGCAGTGCAAAATTTAAGATTGGTCTATTTTTCTGAAAAATACCTAAGATATTAATTGAACCCACTAGTCCTGTTTTCCAGTAACTGAACTTTTGGTGGAGACTTTATGATTGAAAATGAAAGCAGAAAATCTGTTCTTTATTATAGAATTTTGATATACCAGGGTAATGTCAATTGATAGGTAACTGTACATTGACAGGGCCATATATCAAACTTTTGATATGTAAATGTACCTTTAAATTTTTTTTTTATTAATAAATGTATGTGTTTTATGTAAAAGATATTGAATAATGCATTCCAAACAAATTTTTGGTATTTTCATTGTGTTCATTTTTTTTTTCATTTTGTGTTAATTTTTTGAAAATGTTAATTGTATTTTGTGGATACTCAAATCAATTTTATTTTTAAAAATACTATTTTTTTTATTAGTATGCAGTTCAATCAGTTGCAAATCAAATTTTGCAGAAGTAATGAACTAAAATGTATGCTATTAATTTATGACTTTAAATTTTGCAGCTACATGTAAATCTGAAATATACACAATCTAATGCTTTATTTATTTATAATCATTTGTTGAATTATTCTTTAAATAGTACATCTGCTTGTGCCATGTGATAAATATACAATTTATTTTTTTTTTTCTCAATTTACACACTGGTTGTGTGGTGCTTTAATTCCCCTTTAATTAAGCTACCTTTTTATGCAAATAATTTATTCCACTATGCATTTTTCTTGCATCAAATGCTTTATATTGAACCGCCCTATTTGAACAGATTACTTGTGTATGCATAATATGCAAATTACTTGATTAGTACTGTACATATCGGAATTTTTCAATCATGGTATTAAATTTTAAGCATCTGTACTTAAAAAATAATAGTGTGTATCTATAACAATGAAACAAAGAAGTCATGAAAAATGGACAATTTTACAGTTTTTTGATATACTCTTTACAAATTCTATAGAAATTTAGATGTACATAATGATCTGTGTTTTTTTAAGATACTGAATCTGAGATCTAAATCTAACCCTTTAATGGTAGCTTACAGAGAACAAGGTACTTGTAGGTTAAGAATTCTTTTTGTCTCCCTTCCTTGATGACTGAGAAATGCAGTGGTTCAAAAATGAAATTTGTAATTATGCATGTTCCAAAAAGTCACAGGAAAGTCACAGATTAATGTTTCAAAATTTCCTTAATTTTAAAGATTTTTCATGTTCATTTACATTTACTTCAGAAAGAGAACAGTATGTTTTATACAATATAAAATCTCAGTATGCTAAAAACTCATCAAGGTGAGGAAATTCGGAAAATTGTTTTCTCATCTACCACTTTCACTATTTTAGTTTCTTAATTACAAACTATCAGAATTCTGTGTTTGATTTTAATGCCATTTGAAAAAAAAAATTGGCATGTACTTTGTTCTTTTTTTGGATTTGATTTACATATATTTTTTCTCACAATCTAGCTCCTCATACTATGGCTTGTTTTATATTTTTATTAAATTGCTAAACTTTGAACCAATGGAAATGAGGTTATGGACATTAAATTTCTTGAACTCATCACCAGTGATGTTTAAATGTTGTCACAGAAGACCATTTCTTTATTTGTTGTAATGTTTCTTTTGACTTCTGGTCTCTTGGATTTCCAACCATGAATATATACATTTTTTGTGTGTATGATATTTATACTTACTATATCTAGTTTAATTGGGGGGGAAAACTCTTACAGGGCAATTTATATTTATTTACAACACAGTCCAGGGTAAATTGTTCTTATGTGTAGGTTGAAATGCATCCATATTAAATCAAACAGTATTTTGAAACCACCACACTGCAATTGTTACTTGTTCTATGCCTATGTGTACAGACTTTGCATGTTTAGATGTGGTACAATATCTACTGTAAAAATTAACTTAATTGTGTATAAAATTTACATAATTTGAGACACTATAATAAATTATTTAAATATATATGATATACATTTGTGGATTTAACAATTTAATCGCTTAAAAAAAATCCTAATTTGTTTTTTGTAAATGTGTGAATACTATGATTAAATGAAGTAGGTCTTCTGTGATGCTACTGTGGTAGTAAAATCTAGTGAGTCATTGGAGTATTCAAGAGCAGAGAATTTTGAATACAAATATCTCCAGGTGATAACTGAAGAAAGTTGGTCAATTTAAATAAAAGTGAAACTCTATGTTACCAGCAACAAATCTGATGGCAGTAACTTTGGTGAAAATAGGTCAATCAATTTGAAACCAAAAAGCAAGCCATAACTATAAAGATACATATAAAAAGTTAGCTCATTTCTACAAACACACCCAAAAATATTAAAAAATAAAAGTGAATGATTACAAATTCTCAAAGTCTGGGAAAAAAGAGGTCAATCAACAGGAAACTTGAATTCAACCTGTAATTTAAGTCATCCATGTGAAGAGCAAAAATTAGCTTTGTATCTAAATCCAGAGTAAAAAAAAAAGTCTGGAAAACTAACTATGACAGAATGATGGCATGAAAGAATGACCAAATGACAGACTAAAAACAAATAACACTGCCTGGATCTTTATATCACACATCAAAGGAAGATTTTAAAAAAAGAAAAAAATGTTATAGCAGTCATTAATATCTTTATTCCACTATATTCATTGTTAAAAATATGATCACGTCCATTAAAATTCAATCAGAATCGTCCAATGAAAGCGAGCCATCAGTATATAACACTTCATTGTTTTTAATTTTTTCCACTGTCCGTAAATATCGGTTATAATCTTTGTAACCTAGATAAAACCTGTAAGAAAGAAAAGATCTCTTTAAGGAGGTATAATTCAGAAACAACAAATGTTCAATACAATTCAAGTGTTTTCAGTACCAAAGGTGACAGTGAACACTTCAATATAATGCTTAAAAGTATATATATAGTAAAACTCGGTCATAAAGAACTCGCATATAAGGAAATCTCGGTTATAAAGAACTTTTATTGAATCCCGTACAAGATTTTTTACTACAGTAAAACTTGTCTAATCCAGCCACTGCTGGTTTCAAAGAAATTGGCCAGATTAAACAATATTCCAGATTAGACAATGTTTTTAAATTAAACAATTGAAATTGCTAAAAGGGACTTGAAGTAACATCATGTTAGGCAAGATTTCAGAATACACAACATCAGAATAGACAAGTTTCACTGTATATTCATTTTACAAATATAAAGAATCTATAAGGAAGCAAAATTTGAGGTCCCAGTGACTTCCTTATAACCAAGTTTTACTGTACATGTGTTCCTTCTTATGACTTCTGAATATGCTCATTGAAGCATTAAATATGAAACCTACCCTCAATATTTAAGTTTTCTGATTAAAAACATTTTAATTATAAAAAACTTGGGTAATAAAGATAAGCTAAAATGGATATAAAATTGAAAACTTACGTGGTTCCAAAATAAGTACCAATGAAAGCAAGTGATCCTATCCGCACTCCTTTACGTAAATTACCTGAAATTAAAAGAGGAAATTTCATGTGATATTTGATTTATTTTTATTTCAATCTTCAGAGTTATAGGTCTTTCATTCAGTGATACCACTGAAGATGTAACATATTGACTCATTGATGTAACAATGAAATAATAAGGGGTCAAATGGTCATATGAACATCAAGTTATGAACATCTTATCGCGTCACATAACGTCAAAAAAACTTCAAGTGATTGCTCCATGAACCCTATTACCGCACGTTAAAAATCATTGTATGTTTTCAAAATTTTAGTAAATGGACCTGATTTTTTACATACTAATAAACAAAAGATAAGAATTTAATCAGACATATATCATTCTTCTAACAACACAATAAATTTTCCATAAATCAGTGTGACCGCGAACTTTTCTAACAACCCTCGTACAGACAGATGGACAGACAAGTTGATTCTGATATATCCATCTCCCTAAACTTTGTTTCCTTGGGGTATAATAATTGTATTGGGGTTTGGTGTTTAAGTAAGCAGCATGGTCCATAGGCCTCTTCTTTGAAATTAATACAGAATAATACACATTGTTTTGTGTCATTTGACTTACTTGTGAAAAGAAAGTATCCCAAAGTTGTAGAAAATAATCCAATTAGGGAATTCCTTAAAGAAACTTTCATGTATGGTATAGTATTTGCATCAATTCCAAACAGCACTATTCTTTTTCTCTAAAAAGGAAAGAAATCTTTATAAAATTCTAAACATGCCAGATGTATGCATGTAAAATGTCAATATTATATATTGTGCTAGAAGATGTGCAGCTTTTTTTTTTACCAATGAATTCAGATTTTAACATTTCTAAATACACATACATGCATATATTGTATAGATGAATTCAATGAAAATAATTTTTTTCTTTTAAAACAACTGTGTCTGTGTGATTTTAAATGGGGCAAAATTGGTGATGGAGCAAAATAACATATGAGGCTAAAAATATCCCTATGTGCAGTATTTATAAAATTTATAACTACTGCCCACAGTTGTTTTCCTTCTTCAAAAAACTTGCATTTTATGCCTTTAGTTCAATGTAAATCTAATGATGTCATGATAAAATTACATGATATCTAAGTGATAAAACAGTCATTAAATTAGGTTAAATGCTAACTTAACTACCTAGGGGTAAAGAATGGTCCATATTAGCATTTAAATACCATCTTCATACTAGAGTACCTATCTGATCTAAAACTCAACCTGATTATCTTGATTTGAAAAGGAACATAAATAGAAGAAAAAATATTAATATATTTGTTGGCATTGCACATTGTTGCAGGTTCATAATCAATGCCAGTATCATAATATCTGTTTATACAAACTGAATACTGCACATAACTTAGTATGTATACCTTGTGTGATTTACATGTGACACAGTTTAGAGCAATAATCATTCATCAACGGTAATAGGTGGTTTCACCCCGATTACATGTTTGCCTCGAGTGGTTTTGCCTCATTACATGTATACTTGTTACATGTAATTAAAGAAGTCAAAGTTTAGCATGTGTGGATTTTGGCAGTTTGCTATGACAAATCGCCAAAGTGGTTTTTACGTGTGTTCTCTGTCAAAAGTTTATTATTACATCCCTATTTATTTAAAAGCGATCTACAGAGTTTAATAAAGTAAATATTTTTTCAAAATTTCAGAAACAGATGAGATTGTTGGAATAAAATTGTAACAATCAAACAAAACTTATTTACCGGTATTTTACAATATAACCATAGATGAATTTATTTCAAATATAAACCATAGTTTGAAGAAAACTGTGCAGGGCAAATCCACTCAGAGCAAACAGGTAATGGGGAGAAACCATCCAGATTCTACATTAACTATTCAGTACATTTTCTGTTCTGTTCTGTCCTCAGAGCAGAGAAAGTAGGTCAAATAAGATAGAAATAACTTCACACCATCTTCATAGTACACGTTCAGAAAGCAATGTTGTGTCCACAAAAAAAACAATGAATAATCATGCACAATTGTAAGAAATATCTTAGACTGATTAAATCAGAGATGTATATAAATGGACATGACTTATCATCTCGTATCCTGTTTTCGACTGTAATGTATTTTCGACCTATTTTTCCCAATCTGCTTCCTGTGCAGATACCATGCGGTACAACATTATTTTTGGCTGCTGCACTTGGAAAAATATCAAAGCGGTTATCATTTGATTACAAAGATTTTCTGATAATATTTTACCGAAAGAAATTTAAGATCTCTGTCACAAAGATGCATGAATATTAAAATTAATGGGTGGATCAAACAAATTTTTTTCCTTAGATATGGGCATTTTCTTATAGGTTTTCATTGAAAAATGCAATGTAATTTCATTGAATTTTTTTGGAAATGCACAGCTACTGACGGAAGGGTACAGCCAATGAATAAAATTCTCTACAACCAAAGTAAGCAACATGTTAAGTATTTTTATGAAAGAGAGACAATCATAGCGAGCCAACGAGCGGCGCAAAGCGACGCTCGTCACAGCGAGCTCTAACGACAATGCCTGGGCGAAGAGAAAATTCGGACAACTGCACATTCATTCAATAGAATTTTTTTCCGCAGTAATTCTGGACCCACAATGCATTGCTTGTTGATCTCGCTGTTAACTTCATTCGTGCGGTAACAACAACTAAAAATTCACAAAAAAATAAACTCACCTTAATTTAATGGATATTGCATACAGATAGTAGATTAAACATTCTTTGTTAAATTTTTTGCACTTTTCAAACTTCATATATGAAAATGCAGCTAACATACGACGTCATGTGACCTCACAGTCTAGAAGTTCCAAATGTCTCAGGCGGTTTGAAAAGGCGGATCTTAAAATTAAGTGAACAATGCGCTCGCCCCAACGGTCGCACCGTCAACATATTATTTTTATTGTCTGGAATATCCTACAGATATTTACAGCCAATACTATCTGGGAGTCCATACTTCATTTAGGTCGAAAACACAAGACGCTATTATTTTTGTATGGAAAACCGCACCCTCCTCATATTATGGCATATAAATAAACAGAAAACTGCAATTTGGGTTATATTATTTTATTAACAGACACATATACTATCCTCGTAAGCCTTTATTTTATTCGATTTTTTAAAGCTTGCAATAAATCAATAAATAACATCTAAATAGGTCGAAAATACAATACACCAGAATATCAAGAGTCCACCTGTCCACGATGAGAGGTACGATTAATGCATTTTAAAAAAAGGTTAATTAGCAAAAAAAACCCCAAACCTTTGGTGCTTGTTCATTTTCGCCTACTACCGATGCAACTTCAGACATCCTTACAAGGTACTTGTAGTTTGTAAACAAGCTACATTTGCAAGATCTTTTGACTTTTGTAACAAAAAATCAAAGTAGGAAGCATTGTCACGTTACTAAAAAACAAAACAAAACTGTTCGTTTTCCGGTTGTCCTTTTTTTTCGCTCACAAGTACGGTTCAGGGTCCTTGTATTTCTAAAATGACTTAAAATTTGAAAATTTAGAATTTAAATATTTTAACTCAATTCTAAATCAAAATTTATGTCAATGATATGGGTTCCAGAAGTTCCAGTTATGGTCAAGGCCAAGACTCTAATGCTGCATTGTGCATTGTTGTGAACGTCATTCGAAGAAAGATCACTTGAGATCTGTCATGTTCATTTTAGAACAAATTGTTTTAATTTTGGCACATACATAATTTAAATTTTTTTTATACAAGGCAAAATTTCCACAGAGAGAGAGAGAGACCCAGAGAGAGAGTTCAATATATATCAACGATTCACAATAAACATCCATATATTATTTTTGATTTAATAGTTTGAAGAACTTATTATTGAAAACAACATTTCTCACTGAGTGTATCCAAAATGTTTTGCTTTTCTTACAAATCAGTTTGTTTAGCTTTCTGGAAAATGTACTTTCTGTAAAAACTGAAATTCTTTAACAGTAAATCTCCAACAGAATTGATTTTTTTTCATAAAAAATAAACTACGTACTATATCTCTAACTGTTATAAAAGGTTTAATATGAGGTTAATTTTGCTGTCCTACTGTATTTGTTTTGCAAGAAGAACTCTCGTCATCTCGTCACTTGGCCCTTGCATTAATAACATCATCTTTATTCTAATGATCGTTGTATACTGACGTTGTTCAAAGGGAGATCATTTGAGTACATCCAGAGTTACCTTATTCAAATTTCACAACAAAAGAGCCGAGCATTTGAGAGAATAGTATAAATTCGAGATTTCTAGATAGTGGTGGAGGGATACTATGTATCAAGGTTATTTACAAACTGGAATCGGCTGTTTCTTTCAGACAATAAAGCATATGCAGCTATATGTACCTGCACGTACATGCATAGTACTGCAAGTGTAACCTGTGTAGCAAATGCGCTTCATCAAATTAGTCGTACTCATTTTAAGTTTCACATATTGAGCAAATTCTTTTGACTTAAATCTTAAGATATTTTTCTTTCTTCAAACTAAAGTTTTACCTGTATAAATCACAATTGTGACTGAGTTAATTGTCTAGGATCAAAATAGTTTTAAGAAAACTTATTCTTTACAATGTTTGCCAATGCAAAGCTGTGAGAGGAAAATTGCACATACTCAATGCAGTTAAAAAAAAAACTATACACATCAAAAAAGTTCCCGATTTCTTTCTGTTGTGAAGAATTTAATACAAACTTATCTAAGATCATTGTTGTAGTCTTTGAAAGTAACGGTTTTGTGAACTGAACTCAAGTCATCAAGTGACCAGTAACCGTTCACCGCTATCAAAGAAGGATTTAAGATTAAGTACTTTTTAAAGATTTATACAGTATTTGTCTTGCATGCAAAATATTTTTGTCATCTCCTCACTGAGGCGTCGCATTAGTTCAATCCAATGATGGTTGTACTTACGTCGTTCAAAGGGAGATCATTTTAATATATCCAGAGTTATCTTTATGCAAATTTCCAAACAATACAGCTAAGCCTTTGAGAGAAAAGTATAAATTCAAGATTTCTAGAGGGTGGTGGTGGGATAATATTTACAAGTAGAAATCTTCTGCTTGTAAGCAATAAAGGCACTTGCACGTACATGTATCTTTACATGCATGCACAATAGTGCGAATGTAACTTGTGCAGCACATTGCTTTGTCAATTTAATATACTCATTGTTGCTGTCATATATTCATCCTAATATTTTCCCTTAAAACTCAGATATTTTAATCTTAGAAGATTTTTCTTTCTTCAAACTAAGAGTTTACCTGTATAATTCAGAACTTTGAGTTGAGGTTATTGTCTAGGATCACTTAGTTATAAGGAAAGTTGTTCTTTACAATGTTTGACAACGCATTTTATGTAGGAATTAAGATACGCCGATTGTAAAAGTGTGAATGAAAAACTGCACAAGATCAGTGCAGTTTAGAATTATGCAGGTAAAAAAAACACAAATCCCGATTTCTTTTGGTTGTGAAGAATTAAGTACAAGGTCATTGTTGCAGTCCTTGAAAAGTAACTGTTTTGTGAGCTGAACTCTAGTCATCACGTGACGAGTAACGGTATCAATAGAAAGCGTGAAAGCTCTTCTCGACTCTTATGCATTTACCTTTTGTAGGTAAAAACGGTTATTGCAATTTTGCATGAATATTAGATACACTGGAATGCACTGCATTCAATTTATGCACCATTCAAAGGGATATTACTTGAGAATTCTAGAACAAATTTATTCAATTTATGCAAATAAATGTAGTAGTAATTGGTTCAGTTTATTGATAATCGGATTATATTAATTAAAAAAATCATGACCTTTAAATCTCTTTTTAAAAATACTTTCAATTAATGAGTACAAAGAAAAGTTACGAGAGTATGCAGAGAGAGAGGGAGAAAGAGAGAAGAGTTCATTGCATATCAGCAATCCACAATATATATCAAATTTCGTATTATTTTTGACTAGTTTGAAAATCTTTTCTTTTTTTTTCTTATGGAAAAGAAGATTTTTGACTCGGCGTTACTAAAATGTGTTTTAAAAATTTAAATTGTTTCCCATTACTGACAATGTACTATTTAAAAAAATAGAAATGCATAAAAAACAGTAAATATCTAATACAATTGATTTTTATTCCAGGAAGAATAAAGTACCAAATATGTCTTTTTTAAAGAAGGATTTAAGATTAAGTTCTTTTTAAAGATTTATACAGTGATTTGTCTTGCATGCAAAATATTTTTGTCATCTCCTCACTGAGGCGTCGCATTAGTTCAATCCAATGATGGTTGTACTTACGTCGTTCAAAGGGAGATCATTTTAATATATCCAGAGTTATCTTTATGCAAATTTCCAAACAATACAGCTAAGCCTTTGAGAGAAAAGTATAAATTCAAGATTTCTAGAGGGTGGTGGTGGGATAATATTTACAAGTAGAAATCTTCTGCTTGTAAGCAATAAAGGCACTTGCACGTACATGTATCTTTACATGCATGCACAATAGTGCGAATGTAACTTGTGCAGCAGATTGCTTTGTCAATTTAATATACTCATTGTTGCTGTCATATATTCATCCTAATATTTTCCCTTAAAACTCAGATATTTTAATCTTAGAAGATTTTTCTTTCTTCAAACTAAGAGTTTACCTGTATAATTCATAACTTTGAGTTGAGTTTATTGTCTAGGATCACTTAGTTATAAGGAAAGTTGTTCTTTACAATGTTTGACAACGCATTTCATGTAGGAATTAAGATACGCCGATTGTAAAAGTGTGAATGAACAACTGCACAAGATCAGTGCAGTTTAGAATTATGCAGGTAAAAAAACAAATCTCGATTTCTTTTAGTTGTGAAGAATTAAGTACAAGGTCATTGTTGCAGTCCTTGAAAAGTAACTGTTTTGTGAGCTGAACTCTAGTCATCACGTGACGAGTAACGGTATCAATAGAGAGCGTGAAAGCTCTTCTCGACTCTTCTGCATTTACCTTTTGTAGGTAAAAAACGGTTATTGCAATTTTGCATGAATATTAGATACACTGGAATGCACTGCATTCAATTTATGCACCATTCAAAGGGATATTACTTGAGAATTCTAGAACAAATTTATTCAATTTATGCAAATAAATGTAGTAGTAAGTAGTTCAGTTTATTGATAATCGGATTATATTAATTAAAAAAATCATGACCTTTAAATCTCTTTTTAAAAATACTTTCAATTAATGAGTACAAAGAAAAGTTTCGAGAGTATGCAGAGAGAGAGGGAGAGAGAGAGAAAGAGAGAAGAGTTCATTGCATATCAGCAATCCACAATATATATCAAATTTCATATTATTTTTGACTAGTTTGAAAATCTTTTCTTTTTTTTTCTTCTTTTGGAAAAGAAGATTTTTGACTCGGCGTTACTAAAATGTGTTTTAAAAATTTAAATTGTTTCCCATTACTGACAATGTACTATTTAAAAAATCAGAAATGCATAAAAAACAGTAAATGTCTAATACAATTGATTTTTATTCCAGGAAGAATAAAGTACCAAATATGTCTTTTTTAAAGAAGGATTTAAGATTAAGTTCTTTTTAAAGATTTATACAGTATTTGTCTTGCATGCAAAATATTTTTGTCATCTCCTCACTGAGGCGTCGCATTAGTTCAATCCAATGATGGTTGTACTTACGTCGTTCAAAGGGAGATCATTTTAATATATCCAGAGTTATCTTTATGCAAATTTCCAAACAATACAGCTAAGCCTTTGAGAGAAAAGTATAAATTCAAGATTTGTAGAGGGTGGTGGTGGGATAATATTTACAAGTAGAAATCTTCTGCTTGTAAGCAATAAAGGCACTTGCACGTACATGTATCTTTACATGCATGCACAATAGTGCGAATGTAACTTGTGCAGCACATTGCTTTGTCAATTTAATATACTCATTGTTGCTGTCATATATTCATCCTAATATTTTCCCTTAAAACTCAGATATTTTAATCTTAGAAGATTTTTCTTTCTTCAAACTAAGAGTTTACCTGTATAATTCATAACTTTGAGTTGAGTTTATTGTCTAGGATCACTTAGTTATAAGGAAAGTTGTTCTTTACAATGTTTGACAACGCATTTTATGTAGGAATTAAGATACGCCGATTGTAAAAGTGTGAATGAACAACTGCACAAGATCAGTGCAGTTTAGAATTATGCAGGTAAAAAAACAAATCTCGATTTCTTTTAGTTGTGAAGAATTAAGTACAAGGTCATTGTTGCAGTCCTTGAAAAGTAACTGTTTTGTGAGCTGAACTCTAGTCATCACGTGACGAGTAACGGTATCAATAGAGAGCGTGAAAGCTCTTCTCGACTCTTCTGCATTTACCTTTTGTAGGTAAAAAACGGTTATTGCAATTTTGCATGAATATTAGATACACTGGAATGCACTGCATTCAATTTATGCACCATTCAAAGGGATATTACTTGAGAATTCTAGAACAAATTTATTCAATTTATGCAAATAAATGTAGTAGTAAGTAGTTCAGTTTATTGATAATCGGATTATATTAATTAAAAAAATCATGACCTTTAAATCTCTTTTTAAAAATACTTTCAATTAATGAGTACAAAGAAAAGTTTCGAGAGTATGCAGAGAGAGAGGGAGAGAGAGAGAAAGAGAGAAGAGTTCATTGCATATCAGCAATCCACAATATATATCAAATTTCATATTATTTTTGACTAGTTTGAAAATCTTTTCTTTTTTTTTTCTTCTTTTGGAAAAGAAGATTTTTGACTCGGCGTTACTAAAATGTGTTTTAAAAATTTAAATTGTTTCCCATTACTGACAATGTACTATTTAAAAAATCAGAAATGCATAAAAAACAGTAAATGTCTAATACAATTGATTTTTATTCCAGGAAGAATAAAGTACCAAATATGTCTTTTTTAAAGAAGGATTTAAGATTAAGTTCTTTTTAAAGATTTATACAGTATTTGTCTTGCATGCAAAATATTTTTGTCATCTCCTCACTGAGGCGTCGCATTAGTTCAATCCAATGATGGTTGTACTTACGTCGTTCAAAGGGAGATCATTTTAATATATCCAGAGTTATCTTTATGCAAATTTCCAAACAATACAGCTATGCCTTTGAGAGAAAAGTATAAATTCAAGATTTCTAGAGGGTGGTGGTGGGATAATATTTACAAGTAGAAATCTTCTGCTTGTAAGCAATAAAGGCACTTGCACGTACATGTATCTTTACATGCATGCACAATAGTGCGAATGTAACTTGTGCAGCAGATTGCTTTGTCAATCTAATATACTCATTGTTGCTGTCATATATTCATCCTAATATTTTCCCTTAAAACTCAGATATTTTAATCTTAGAAGATTTTTCTTTCTTCAAACTAAGAGTTTACCTGTATAATTCAGAACTTTGAGTTGAGTTAATTGTCTAGGATCACTTAGTTATAAGGAAAGTTGTTCTTTACAATGTTTGACAACGCATTTCATGTAGGAATTAAGATACGCCGATTGTAAAAGTGTGAATGAAAAACTGCACAAGATCAGTGCAGTTTAGAATTATGCAGGTAAAAAAAACAAATCCCGATTTCCTTTAGTTGTGAAGAATTAAGTACATGGTCATTGTTGCAGTCCTTGAAAGTAACTGTTTTGTGAGCTGAACTCTAGTCATCACGTGACGAGTAACGGTTTCCGCTATCAATAGAAAGCGTGAAAGCTCTTCTCGACTCTTATGCATTTACCTTTTGTAGGTAAAAAAACGGTTATTACAATTTTGCATGAATATTAGATACACTGGAATGCACTGCATTCAATTTATGCACCATTCAAAGGGATATTACTTGAGAATTCTAGAACAAATTTATTCAATTTATGCAAATAAATGTAGTAGTAAGTAGTTCAGTTTATTGATAATCGGATTATATTAATTAAAAAATCATGACCTTTAAATCTCTTTTTAAAAATACTTTCAATTAATGAGTACAAAGAAAAGTTTCGAGAGTATGCAGAGAGAGAGGGAGAGAGAGAGAAAGAGAGAAGAGTTCATTGCATATCAGCAATCCACAATATATATCAAATTTCATATCATTTTTGACTAGTTTGAAAATCTTTTCTTTTTTTTCTTTTGGAAAAGAAGATTTTTGACTCGGAGTTACTAAAATGTGTTTTAAAAATTTTAATTGTTTCCCATTACTGACAATGTACTATTTAAAAAATCAGAAATGCATAAAAAACAGTAAATGTCTAACACAATTGATTTTTATTCCAGGAAGAATAAAGTACCAAATATGTCTTTTTTAAAGAAGGATTTAAGATTAAGTTCTTTTTAAAGATTTATACAGTATTTGTCTTGCATGCAAAATATTTTTGTCATCTCCTCAATGAGGCGTCGCATTAGTTCAATCCAATGATGGTTGTACTTACGTCGTTCAAAGGGAGATCATTTTAATATATCCAGAGTTATCTATGCAAAATTTCCAAACAATACAGCTAAGCCTTTGAGAGAAAAGTATAAATTCAAGATTTCTAGAGGGTGGTGGTGGGATAATATTTACAAGTAGAAATCTTCTGCTTGTAAGCAATAAAGGCACTTGCACGTACATGTATCTTTACATGCATGCACAATAGTGCGAATGTAACTTGTGCAGCAGATTGCTTTGTCAATTTAATATACTCATTGTTGCTGTCATATATTCATCCTAATATTTTCCCTTAAAACTCAGATATTTTAATCTTAGAAGATTTTTCTTTCTTCAAACTAAGAGTTTACCTGTATAATTCAGAACTTTGAGTTGAGTTTATTGTCTAGGATCACTTAGTTATAAGGAAAGTTGTTCTTTACAATGTTTGACAACGCATTTTATGTAGGAATTAAGATACGCCGATTGTAAAAGTGTGAATGAACAACTGCACAAGATCAGTGCAGTTTAGAATTATGCAGGTAAAAAAACAAATCTCGATTTCTTTTAGTTGTGAAGAATTAAGTACAAGGTCATTGTTGCAGTCCTTGAAAAGTAACTGTTTTGTGAGCTGAACTCTAGTCATCACGTGACGAGTAACGGTATCAATAGAGAGCGTGAAAGCTCTTCTCGACTCTTCTGCATTTACCTTTTGTAGGTAAAAAACGGTTATTGCAATTTTGCATGAATATTAGATACACTGGAATGCACTGCATTCAATTTATGCACCATTCAAAGGGATATTACTTGAGAATTCTAGAACAAATTTATTCAATTTATGCAAATAAATGTAGTAGTAAGTAGTTCAGTTTATTGATAATCGGATTATATTAATTAAAAAAATCATGACCTTTAAATCTCTTTTTAAAAATACTTTCAATTAATGAGTACAAAGAAAAGTTTCGAGAGTATGCAGAGAGAGAGGGAGAGAGAGAGAAAGAGAGAAGAGTTCATTGCATATCAGCAATCCACAATATATATCAAATTTCATATTATTTTTGACTAGTTTGAAAATCTTTTCTTTTTTTTTTCTTCTTTTGGAAAAGAAGATTTTTGACTCGGCGTTACTAAAATGTGTTTTAAAAATTTAAATTGTTTCCCATTACTGACAATGTACTATTTAAAAAATCAGAAATGCATAAAAAACAGTAAATGTCTAATACAATTGATTTTTATTCCAGGAAGAATAAAGTACCAAATATGTCTTTTTTAAAGAAGGATTTAAGATTAAGTTCTTTTTAAAGATTTATACAGTATTTGTCTTGCATGCAAAATATTTTTGTCATCTCCTCACTGAGGCGTCGCATTAGTTCAATCCAATGATGGTTGTACTTACGTCGTTCAAAGGGAGATCATTTTAATATATCCAGAGTTATCTTTATGCAAATTTCCAAACAATACAGCTATGCCTTTGAGAGAAAAGTATAAATTCAAGATTTCTAGAGGGTGGTGGTGGGATAATATTTACAAGTAGAAATCTTCTGCTTGTAAGCAATAAAGGCACTTGCACGTACATGTATCTTTACATGCATGCACAATAGTGCGAATGTAACTTGTGCAGCAGATTGCTTTGTCAATCTAATATACTCATTGTTGCTGTCATATATTCATCCTAATATTTTCCCTTAAAACTCAGATATTTTAATCTTAGAAGATTTTTCTTTCTTCAAACTAAGAGTTTACCTGTATAATTCAGAACTTTGAGTTGAGTTAATTGTCTAGGATCACTTAGTTATAAGGAAAGTTGTTCTTTACAATGTTTGACAACGCATTTCATGTAGGAATTAAGATACGCCGATTGTAAAAGTGTGAATGAAAAACTGCACAAGATCAGTGCAGTTTAGAATTATGCAGGTAAAAAAAACAAATCCCGATTTCCTTTAGTTGTGAAGAATTAAGTACATGGTCATTGTTGCAGTCCTTGAAAGTAACTGTTTTGTGAGCTGAACTCTAGTCATCACGTGACGAGTAACGGTTTCCGCTATCAATAGAAAGCGTGAAAGCTCTTCTCGACTCTTATGCATTTACCTTTTGTAGGTAAAAAAACGGTTATTACAATTTTGCATGAATATTAGATACACTGGAATGCACTGCATTCAATTTATGCACCATTCAAAGGGATATTACTTGAGAATTCTAGAACAAATTTATTCAATTTATGCAAATAAATGTAGTAGTAAGTAGTTCAGTTTATTGATAATCGGATTATATTAATTAAAAAATCATGACCTTTAAATCTCTTTTTAAAAATACTTTCAATTAATGAGTACAAAGAAAAGTTTCGAGAGTATGCAGAGAGAGAGGGAGAGAGAGAGAAAGAGAGAAGAGTTCATTGCATATCAGCAATCCACAATATATATCAAATTTCATATCATTTTTGACTAGTTTGAAAATCTTTTCTTTTTTTTCTTTTGGAAAAGAAGATTTTTGACTCGGCGTTACTAAAATGTGTTTTAAAAATTTAAATTGTTTCCCATTACTGACAATGTACTATTTAAAAAATCAGAAATGCATAAAAAACAGTAAATGTCTAACACAATTGATTTTTATTCCAGGAAGAATAAAGTACCAAATATGTCTTTTTTAAAGAAGGATTTAAGATTAAGTTCTTTTTAAAGATTTATACAGTATTTGTCTTGCATGCAAAATATTTTTGTCATCTCCTCAATGAGGCGTCGCATTAGTTCAATCCAATGATGGTTGTACTTACGTCGTTCAAAGAGAGATCATTTTAATATATCCAGAGTTATCTATGCAAAATTTCCAAACAATACAGCTAAGCCTTTGAGAGAAAAGTATAAATTCAAGATTTGTAGAGGGTGGTGGTGGGATAATATTTACAAGTAGAAATCTTCTGCTTGTAAGCAATAAAGGCACTTGCACGTACATGTATCTTTACATGCATGCACAATAGTGCGAATGTAACTTGTGCAGCACATTGCTTTGTCAATTTAATATACTCATTGTTGCTGTCATATATTCATCCTAATATTTTCCCTTAAAACTCAGATATTTTAATCTTAGAAGATTTTTCTTTCTTCAAACTAAGAGTTTACCTGTATAATTCAGAACTTTGAGTTGAGTTTATTGTCTAGGATCACTTAGTTATAAGGAAAGTTGTTCTTTACAATGTTTGACAACGCATTTTATGTAGGAATTAAGATACGCCGATTGTAAAAGTGTGAATGAACAACTGCACAAGATCAGTGCAGTTTAGAATTATGCAGGTAAAAAAAAGCAAATCCCGATTTCTTTTAGTTGTGAAGAATTAAGTACAAGGTCATTGTTGCAGTCCTTGAAAAGTAACTGTTTTGTGAGCTGAACTCTAGTCATCACGTGACGAGTAACGGTATCAATAGAGAGCGTGTAAGCTCTTCTCGACTCTTCTGCATTTACCTTTTGTAGGTAAAAAACGGTTATTGCAATTTTGCATGAATATTAGATACACTGGAATGCACTGCATTCAATTTATGCACCATTCAAAGGGATATTACTTGAGAATTCTAGAACAAATTTATTCAGTTTAATATGCAAATAGATGTAGTAGTAATTGGTTCAGTTTATTGATAATCGGATTATATTAATTAAAAAAATCATGACCTTTAAATCTTTTTTTCAAAATACTTTCAATAAATGAGTACAAAGAAAAGTTTCGAGAGTATGCAGAGAGAGGGAGAGAGAGAGAAAGAGAGAAGAGTTCATTGCATATCAGCAATTCACAATATATATCAAATTTCATATTATTGAGAGAATAGTATAAATTCGAGATTTCTAGATAGTGGTGGAGGGATACTATGTATCAAGGTTATTTACAAACTGAAATCGGCTTTTTCTTTCAGACAATAAAGCACATGCAGCTACATATACCTGCACATACATGCATAGTACTGCAAGTGTAACCTGCGCTTCATCAAATTAGTCGTACTCATTTTAAGTTTTATATATTGAGCAAATTCTTTTGACTTCAATCTTAAGATGTTTTCCTTTCTTCAAACTAAAGTGTTACCTGTATAAATCACAATTGTGACTGAGTTAATTGTCTAGGATCAAAATAGTTTTAAGTAAACTTATTCTTTACAATGTTTGCCAATGCAAAGGTGTGAGAGGAAAATCTCACATACTCAATGCAGTTAAAAAAAACCCATCACATCAAAAAAGTTTCCGATTTCTTTCTGTTGTGAAGAATTTAATACAAGCTTATCTAAATCATTGTTGCAGTCTTTGAAAGTAACGGTTTTGTGAACTGAACTCTAGTCATCACGTGACCAGTAACCGTTCACCGCTATCAATCGAAAGCGTGCGAGCTCTTACTGTCTCCTTAGACGTACATGTGTATGTAGATAAATGATTTTTCAAAGGTAAATGTCATTGCATTTTGCAGGAATATTAGATATATTGCAATGCCTTGCAAGTTACAAGATTGAAAAGGAACCTCCCTCCAATTCTATTAGGAATTAATTTCCTGGATTTATTTTCGATATTTCGGATTGAGTGACATTTGACAAATTGGAGAGTATCTTAACAAAAAGCTTACAATTTCATTTATTACCATTTTTTATGCATATATAAGTTTTAGGGATGCGCGATTTTATCGGTATACCGGTATATCGCGATTTTTTATTGCGTGATACGTATCGTGATGCGGAGACTAAAATACCGGTATTTGGTACATAACTATAAATTCCGGAAATTGTTCATTTATTTGTTCAAACTATTGAATGACAATAAGAGGAAGTGTAAAAAAAATGTTGAAAACAGTTAAACAACGGCATCAAAACATGCTTTATATTAAATAAATGAAAATTTAAAAAGTAAAGTTATGTTTTATAGCATACTTTAAGAAATATTATGGAAATTCATTTGAAATTGTAGTAAAAGATGCGTGTAAAAATATCACGATTTATCGTGATATTTTTGGGAAAAAATCGTGATATATCACGATACGAAATTTTTGCCGATACCCATCCCTAATAAGTTTTAAATCCAGATATTTATTTACATTAGACACAAACCAAAGCCAAGTAAATAATGCCAAAACTCAACTGCGGTATTGTACGTCATTCAAAGATCACTTGAGATTTGTCATGTTCATTTTAGAAGAAATTCTTTTAATTTGGGCACATACATAATTTAATTTTTTTTTATACAAGGCAAAATTTCCAGAATGAAGAGAGAGAGAGAAATAGAGTTCAATTCTCTCTTCATGCAAATTTCACAAGAAAACACCTGAGCATTAGAGAGAATAGACGATGAAGCACATGCATCAACGATTCACAATAAACATCCATATTATATTTGATTAGTTTGAAGAACTTATTTATTATAGAAAACAACATTTCTCACTGAGTGTATCCAGTTTTCTGTAAAAATTGAAATGCATTAACAGTAAATCTCTAACAGAATTGATTTGTTTTTTCATAAAAAATAAAGTACCATTTCTCTACCTGTTATAAAAGGTTTAATATGAGGTTAATTTTGCTGTCTTACTGTATTTGTTTTGCAAGAAGAACTCTCGTCATCTCGTCATTTGGCCCTTGCATTAATAACATCACCTTTATTCTAATGATCGTTGTACTGACGTTGTTCAAAGGGAAATCATTTGAGTACATCCAGAGTTACCTTATGCAAATTTCACAACAAAACAGCTGAGCATTTGAAAGAATAGTATAAATTCGAGATTTCTAGAGGGTGGTGGAGGGATACTATGTATCAAGGTTATCAGCTGAAATCGGCTGTTTCTTTCAAACGAAGAAGCACATGCAGCTACATGTATCTGCACATACATGTACATGCATAGTACTGCAAGTGTAACCTGTGTAGCAAATGTGCTTCATTAAATTAGTCGTACTCATTTTAAGTTTCACATATTGAGCAAATTCTTTTGACTTAAATCTCAAGATATTTTCCTTTCTTCAAACTAAAGTGTTACCTGTATAAATCACAATTATGACTGCGTTAATTGTCTAGGATCAAAATAGTTTTAAGAAAACTTATTCTTTACAATGTTTGCCAAGGTGTGAGAAGAAAATTGCACATACTCAATACTGTTAAAAAAAAACAATACACAGCAAAAAAAATTTCCCGATTTAAGCTTGTTTATAATACAAGTGTTGCGCCTGCATAGCAAACCTTTAGTGTGTTTTTTAGAATGTATGTTTCATAGTTATGTTTTCGCTATAGAACTAAGATGCATGTTTACCCTTGGTACAACAAACGTCTGACTGTGCTTAATTTTTATTACGTTGATTACATTTACCTTCAGTGTATATTTAAGCATATGTTCCTTTCTATGTCTTTAGAATTATTATGATTAATTAGAAGTCTTGTAGTACTCAACATTAAAAGATTTATTTATTACCGGGATTTCGTTATATGACAACTGGAAATGCATAAGATTCAGTAATTTCGGAAACTGTATGGTAGAGATTAATATATCCGGATTGTTAGCAGACGAATAGTTTCTGAATGTACAACTCTAGAAATAATAAGCTTAAAATAATTATAAGATTATAGTTATATAAAATAGATCTTTTGGAGTATTATTAGTAGGTTGGTTTATCCTAGTTTATTGATAAAAGTATTGTTTTTGGAGTTTTACATTTTACATATGACGTAGTCGCAGCATCACTGCGTCACAGTATAAAAGCAGCAAACTCGAAGCGGCGTCGTCAGATCTAGATCTCCTCCTGAAGAAAAGCAAAAAGTCGGTGTTGGTCGGTGCCAGTAAAGTTTAAGGTAAATTCACATTTTAGATAAGTTAGAAAAAGTTAAAACCTTCTTAGCCTATTTAGATATAGTATATTAAAATGTAAATTCTTTAGAAAATATTTGAGAATTTTTATTAGTTTAAAGTATTCAGATATTGACTACTCGGTGTGAGATTCTGAGCCAAAGTTTGTTTCTTAAATTATTAGAATAAATTTTAGTATTATCGACTGTGCAAGTTTAGAATAATTAATTCCGTTTTTATTGAGATTTAGCTAAAGTTAATTTACGGTGCAGTTTGGCACCGGCGGCACCGAGCACCGGGTTGTACCGTGCACCTGGTCGCACCGAGCACCGAGTAGTCCCGAGCACCGAGTAGTATATATTAGACCATTCTAAGTTGCATAGGTTATAAATGATGGTTGGCATTAGCACAAGAACTTTCCTATCTACGCATGACATGCTAGCATAGGATGGGGGTGGACTTTTTGTTATTAAGAAGTAGATATTTGGATTTCAGATATAGTTCTGATTACAGTATCAGAGTTCCTGATTGTGCCTGTACAGTTATACTTAGTAGTAGCAGCAGATAGCACTGAACATCTTGAAGCTCCGGAAATCGAGAAGAAGTACAGAACACCTAGTAGCACCGGAAACCGAGTAGCACCGAACACCGAGTAGGCCCGAGCACCGAGTAGCACCGAACACCGAGCTCCGTGGAATTTCGGCAGTATACTTAATATTGAAGAGATATTTTAAATATTTTTTTTTGAACTTTATTGTCTTTGATGCTATGATAAATATATGTACTGATGCTATAATAAATATATGTATTAACTGTTTATATATATTTCTTTCCTTTATTAAAACTAGGTAATATACTCGTTGCGCACTGATAGACGCCCAGACCTTGAACCTATGAACCTTGAATGTATATGGGTAGAAATCAGCGATCCTACCTGCAATATTCACCTCTGCTGTGTGTATCGTCCTCCTAACTCCGATAATTCATTTTGGAAAAAAATTGAATGGTCCCTTGAAAAAGCTGTTGATATATCCGATAGAATTTTAATCTTAGGTGACTTAAATGTAAACTTTCTAAATCTCCAAAATCACACATGTAGTCAATGAAATTCTCTTAAAATACTCCTTTCAAAACACAGTATGCGACGCAACTAGAGTCACGAAAAACACGAAATCTCGCATAGACCCAATTCTTGTTAGCGAAAATCTACACGTCGATGTATTGACTCTGGGACAATAGACGTAGAACACTCTCTCAGCGACCACAAAGGCACATACATCCATCTTAAATCACATACAATACAGAAACAATCATTTGATAGGAAAATATGGCTATACAAAAATGCAGATTTTGAAACAGTAAATATACTTATACGCAACACAGATAGGAATACGTTTATTAATGACGCCAAAGATATAGACCAGGCGGAGAGTAATTTTTCAACGAGTCTTTTAAACCATGTAAAACAATGCATTCCCGAAAAAACAGTAACTACCGTATATACTCGCCTATAAGTCGGTTTTTTGGGAGTTAACTTTTGGTCCAAAACTCTATGTCCGACTTATAGGCGAGTCATCAAAAGCTTGGTATTTTTCTGGACGACGAAATGTAGTATTTTTTACACAACTTCGACGATTATCGTTGAGAAATGTCTGGACGTATTATATTATTTATGTATTCTAAGATTATATATAAAGTAAAAGTATTTACATGTTTTAATGATTTTATTTTGATCTTAAGTGTATATTATTTATTTGATTAATTATTAACAAAAATATTTCTTTATATTAACTTGCGACTTACTGTAAATCTATCGTTTATCGGTAAAATGGAATTGCGAACCCGATATAATACGTTTAGGATTAATATATAATTATATGTACCGTCTGCAATGTTTTTGACAACAGATATGATATTCTTAAAAAATAATTCAGAATAATATGTTAGACGGTGTGACCGTTGGTGAGGGCGGAGCCATCAAGGGAACATTTCTACATTTTATTGTTCAATGATAAATCAGTTTTAAAATCAAGTTGTAATTAGTGTCAGAAAATCATAACAAAGAGCTCAGCTGTAAGTTCTCTTACCTCAAATATTTTTCATTTCAAATGAAGAAATTTAAGGGTATTTGGTGTTATAAATCTGGAAAACTTTTACTAAGATATTTCATCATGAATCGCCTAGCCAGTGCACTCAAAATCAAGTAGCATAACGGGGAAAGAGCGTGCACCGGACCAGTCAAGGATTCAACCGACCAAGGCCGTGCAAGGCCCAAGAACTCTTAAACGTTAACTCTTTTACCTATGTATCTGTGCAACAATTAATACGTGAACTTGCATGTATGAGCATCATTTCTTTATCTTTCACGACTTAATTTAAAAACCTCAATCCAGAAACATCAAGTCATTTAATTCTCATCTTTTACTTCCAATGAATGGTCATGACATCAAATACAAATAAGGACAATTGTCAGGGACTACATCGGAAGTCGAACTTGGGACCCAAACTACAGAAAGATGATTTAACTCCTGGGTTATCAGGACATTTGGAAACTGATCATCTGACCAACACTAGGGCTGTGTATCGTGAGGGCTAAAAGTATCAGCATCGCAAAATTTCTGAGAATTATTTTCTTAATTTTAATGGAAAAAATGTAGAGTAAATTTAACGTTTCTGATTTTTTTAAAAAAACTTATCTGATTCGAATAGGCTTTAGTGCTTTCAAAACTAACATATAAGCAAGGTAAAAATCTTTTCTTTTTAATATCTGGAAAAACAAATTTAACTCAATAAAATTTTTTCCAGATATTAAATTGTTTATGCCAAAACTATTAGAATTTTAAAACCCAAACTTGTGAATAATAGGGTACATTTCAGGGAAGTATCGAATAGAATATGTATCGTTGTATCGACACCCCCCCCCCCCTGCATCAGTAATTGATGTTTTGTGACATCCCTATCCACCACATGATTAATGAAAAGGATCATATACGGAAGCTTAAAAAAATATTTTAGTCAGTTCTAATCAACAACATTGACCTCTAAGTCTTTACATGGATTACCATGGGTAATGTCAAATGAAGATCCAACTTCTGTATTTGCGGGGTTTTTTTTAATCAAGAGAACATTAAACTTTATTTTATACATGTCATGTGTTTTGCAGTTCCTCATGTATTGTTTAACTTAGATTTCCTCATATGATTTTGGACTTTATACACTATCATAATCCACCATGGGTTCCAAATAGCTGAATAAATTTTCTGTTCTATATTTTTAAAAGTACTTTTTAAAATAAAAATTAGAAATCATTTTACTTTATCCGTTGAAGCGTATCCACATGTATAAATGGAACATGTGTTTGATGTGGTAGTTTGAGCCTCAGACATGTCAAAAGATTTTTCTTTTGATGGTGAGTTTCACGAAACTGAAATTTGACACTTAAAAAAAATGGTAAAACTTTTGAGAAAAAAAAAATCACAACAACAAAAATGAGACACAGGCCTCCACTTGCAAACATATATAGGAACAAGCAGATAATCAAAGACAAGAATGAATGAATGAATACATAAATAAATAATAAAAATAAAATTTAAAAGAATTAAAATGCATACCCCTTCCCCCCTTCTTGAGTTCATACCAGAATTCAGTAAAGCTTTTCATGCAATATTTTACCACTAAAACATTTTTTTAAAAATGTATTATTCAAGAGGAAAATCATACTATGTCACAAAAAATCTTATATTTCTAGTTTGTGTATTGAAAATAATCCTAAAAACATTCGTAATTAATAAATTTATCAACAAATTAAATAAATTACAGTTGTTTCTTTTCCATAAAGTCTGGTAAAAGGGGCCACAGAAAGATCCGCCCCTCCATAGTGCGTAGTACGCAGTCTAGACAGTGACGTCACTGGAATTCCTTGAACTGAGTTTTTTTGTTTCACCAAAAACATAGACTCTAGTAAGGTTTATTAAAAGTTGAATAAATCTTTCTTTAAAAATACAGTACGCATATGAAATATCAATTATTACAGTTTGTTAAAAATTCAACAGTTTCCGCTGATTCAGTAATGAATGACGTCACATGTCAGGTCTATGACGATCGAATGCAAGTTAGTTGAAAACGAAAGTAACAAAGATGTGTACTATAAGGGTGTTTTTGATTATTAGAATTGATAAAACTTCATTAAAGCAGGATTGGAATTAAAATTACGATTCTCCAGCATCTCGTCTATGCGGGAATTCGTCGCGAGATTCAAGATGGAAAAGACTATGGACGCTATATTGGCGACAAGGTTCTCAGTTCCATAGGTATTGTAATAAAAATATAGTTTACAATAGAATTCAATATATTTTACATACATACGTGTTACCTATAGGGAGAGCTTCGCTCTCACGGGCCCTTCGGGCCCGTGAGAGGGCTCCGCCCTCTATTATTCTTGAGTCTATGAAAACTCGATTGTTTATGAAAATGCTTCCCATGTGTGGTGCACAATTTTCTCGGGGCGCGTGCCACTAAATAAACATGGTGTCAGGTAAGGGATACAGGTAATTAAGAGACGATAATTGCTAATATAAGATCAAACATAGCGTTATTAAAAACTATAGATATGGCTTGGACATTGAGCACCTCCTAATTAAATATCATCAAAATGTTGGTAGACTCGTTACATAGTTCATCACCATGCCAAAGAAACAGAGATCCGCCAGTGATCGAGATCGATGTATAAAATATACAAGACAAGGGATTTAACGCTTAAACAAAACAGTATAGAAGAAACTAAAATGGTAGTGGTTTGGTTTGTTGAAAAATAAAAATATTAATTACCGATGTCTTACCATAACATATTATTTGAACACAGGTAAATACATTAGAGTATTGATATGAAATTTATAAGAGAAGAAAAAAGAGAGATAAAATATCGGCGTAATTTCTCAAAATATTATTAGAAACACATGTTAAAACATTAGAGCATTGGTTTGAAATTGTCCACCGATCCTGGCAAAAAGTTGTACCGACTTATAGGCGGGTCAATGGAAAATCCCTCCAAAATAACCTCAAAAATCACAACCGACTTATAGGCGGACCGACTTATAGGCGAGTATATACGGTATAAGGCCTAAAGATAAACCCTGGTTTGTTTCCACACTGCGGAAAACAGTTCGTATTCGAAATCGCGCAAGAAATAAAGCCCACAAAACAAAAAAAGATTCGATTTGGATAAGTTTAAAAAACTACGTAACAAAGTTAACAATATGAAAAAAGTAGCGATGGGAACTATTATAACAATACAGAGACCAATCTTATCGACGCAAGTATCAAACTTTCTAAAAATTGGAAATTATTAAAGGATGTTTTCAAAACCAAGGTTAGGTCCGAAATACCACCTCTGCAGGATATTACAGAAAATTACGATGTGCATGTTACATACATGTATAGCAAATTGACAAAGCTGAGGCGTTAAACAACTATTTTGCTTCGATTTCGGCATCGCATGATGTCGAACCTGCATTACCAGTTTTTTCTTTATTGTGTAATAGTGTTCTTAAGGACATACGCAACGTACCTTACCTACTGATACTTTTTCGAGATATTCTTAATTTAAGATTATAGTGCTATCAGATGTTCGTAGACAAAAAATCAGCATGCATTACCAGGGGTTTTGAAAAGATATCAATTGATAAAAATTCTTGTATAATTCAAAGAAAAATATACAAAAATTACTAAACATATATTCTAGATGTTTTGTTTATCCAAACTTGTTTTAGAAGAAGTGTACAATAGCATATATAGACATTAAAATTTAGCACACAGTTCCTTTAAGTATTGGAACGCTTCAACTCCAAGGAAAAAGACAATAAAGTTCAAACTATGTTGCGTATGTCCTTAATAGTATTGAAATACCGGTAGTTGAGCAAGACATTTTTGATAGAATTTCTATTCTCCCTGTGAACAAGATACTATTTTTAGCGTCTCATTTCCCTTGTGTATTCTGATTAATAGATCTTTAAGAGAATGTGTATTTCCTAAACAGTGGAAAGTAGCTAATGTACTTCCTTTATTTAAAAAAAAAGGTGACCCATCATTATTATCAAATTATAGACCTGTATCATTATTAAGCTGTGTAGGTAAAATTATGGAGCGAGTCATTTTTAAATATGTTTATAATTATTTTCATTCAAACAATCTTTTTTAGGTCACCTGAGTCACTCAGGTGACCTATTGCTATCTGTTTTCGTCCGTCGTCGTCCGTCGTCCGTCGTGCGTCGTGTGTTAACATTTGAACATTTTCAGCTTCTTCTCTGAAACCGCTGAACCAATTTCAGCCAATTTTAGCATATGGCATCTATGTGTGAAGGGGAACAAAATTTTTGAATATCATGGTCCCTGCCCCCCTGGGGCCTGAGGGGTGGGGCTAAAACCACCAAAATTAATGCAATCTTTAAAAATCTTCTTCTTTACTCCTGGACATCAAGCAGTCAAACTGTTGGCATGATTGTAATAAGCATTGAGCCCTCTACCAAAATTGTGAAATTCATGGCCCCAGGGTCAGGGGTTCTGGTGCTAGGGCGGGGCTATATAGATCATATAGTGAAAGTGCATTATTTCTTTGAAAATCTTCTTCTCTACTCCTGGGTATTATTGAAACAAATTAAATACATAGTTATGATAAGCAATGATGCCTCTTCCAAAATTGTGAAATTCATAGCCCCAGGGTCAAGGGTTCTGGTGCTTGGGTGGGGGGGGGGGCTATATAGATCATTTAGTGAAAGTGCATTATTTCTTTGAAAATCTTCTTCTCTACTCCTGTGTATTATTGAAACAAATTGAATACATAAATATGATAAGCAATGAGGCCTCTTCCAAAATTGTGAAATTCATAGCCCCAGGGTCAGGAGTTCTGGTGCTTGGGTGGGGTCGGGGGGGGGGGCTATATAGATCATATAGTGAAAGTGCATTATTTCTTTGAAAATCTTCTTCTCTACCCCTGGGTATTATTGAAACAAATTGAATACACAGTTATGATAAGCAAGGGTGACTCTACCAAAATTGTGAAATTCATAGCCCCAGGATCAGGGGTTCTGGTGCTAGGGCGGGGCTATATAGATCATATAGTGAAAGTGCATTATTTCTTTGAAAATCTTCTTCTCTACTCCTGTGTATTATTGAAACAAATTAAATACATAGTTATGATAAGCAATAATACTTCTTCCAAAATTGTGAAATTCATAGCCCCAGGATCAGGGGATGGTGCTTGGGTGGGGATGGGGGGCTATATAGATCATATAGTGAAAGTGCATTATTTCTTTGAAAATCTTCTTCTCTACTCCTGTGTATTATTGAAACAAATTAAATACATAGTTAAGATGAGCAAGGGTACCAAAATTGTGAAATTCATGGCCCCAGGGTCAGGGGTTCTGGTGCTTGGAGGGGGGGGGGGGACTATATAGATCATATAGTGAAAGTGCATTATTTCTTTGAAAATCTTCTTCTCCACTCCTGGGTATTATTTAAACAAATTAAATACATAGCTATGATAAGCAAGGGTGACTCTACCGAAATTGTGAAATTCATAGCCCCAGGTTTAGGGGTTCTGGTGCTTTGGGGGGGGGGGGCTATATAGATCATATAGTGAAAGTGCATTATTTCTTTGAAAATCTTCTTCTCTACCCCTGGGTATTATTGAAACAAATTGAATACACAATTATGATAAGCAAGGGTGACTCTACCAAAATTGTGAAATTCATAGCCCCAGGATCAGGGGTTCTGGTGCTAGGGCGGGGCTATATAGATCACATAGTGAAAGTGCATTATTTCTTTGAAAATCTTCTTCTCTACTCCTGGGTGTTATTGAAACAAATTGAATATATAGATTTGATAAGCAAGGGTGACTCTACCAAAATTGTGAAATTCATAGCCCCAGGGTCAAGGGTTCTGGTGCTTGGAGGGGGGGGGGAGGCTATATAGATCATATAGTGAAAGTGCATTATTTCTTTGAAAATCTTCTTCTCTACTCCTTTGTATTATTGAAACAAATTAAATACATAGTTATGATAAGCAATGATGCCTCTTCCAAAATTGTGAAATTCATAGCCCCAGGGTCAGGGGTTCTGGTGCTTGGGGGGGGGGGGGGGGCTATATAGATCATATAGTGAAAGTGCATTATTTCTTTGAAAATCTTCTTCTCTACTCCTGTGTATTATTTAAACAAATTAAATACATAGCTATGATAAGCAATGATGCCTCTTCCAAAATTGTGAAATTCATAGCCCCAGGTTTAGGGGTTCTGGTGCTTTTGGGGGGGGGGGGGGGCTATATAGATCATATAGTGAAAGTGCATTATTTCTTTGAAAATCTTCTTCTCTACCCCTGGGTATTATTGAAACAAATTAAATACATAGTTATGATAAGCAAGGGTGACTCTACCAAAATTGTGAAATTCATGGCCCAAGGGTCAGGGGTTCTGGTGCTTGGAGGGGGGGGGGGCTATATAGATCATATAGTGAAAGTGCATTATTTCTTTGAAAATCTTCTTCTCTACTCCTGGGTGTTATTGAAACAAATTGAATATATAGTTTTGATAAGCAAGAGTGACTCTACCAAAATTGTGAAATTCATAGCCCCAGGGTCAGGGGTTCTGGTGCTTGGGTGGGTGGGGGGGGGGGCTATATAGATCATTTAGTGAAAGTGCATTATTTCTTTGAAAATCTTCTTCTCTACTCCTTTGTATTATTGAAACAAATTAAATACATAGTTAAGATGAGCAAGGGTGACTCTACCAAAATTGTGAAATTCATGACCCCAGGGTCAGGGGTTCAGGTACTAGGGCGGGGCTATATAGATCATATAGTGAAAGTGCATTATTTCTTTGAAAATCTTCTTCTCTACTCCTGGGTATTATTGAAACAAATTGAATACATAGTTATGATAAGCAAGGGTGACTCTTCCAAAATAGTGAATTTCATGACCCCTGGATCAGGGGTTATGATGTTAGGTCCGGGCTCTATTTATTATACAGTGAAAATGCATTAATGCTTTAAAAATCTTCTTCTCTGCTCCTGGGTATTTTTGAAACAAACTAAGTACATTGGTATAATAAGCAATGGTGCTTCTTCCAAAATTGTGAATTTCATGGTCCCAGGGTAAAGGATTCTAGTGAAAAGGTTGGAAGGGGGGGGGGGGGCTCTATTGATTATAAATTGAAAAAGCAAAATTTCTTTGAAAATATTCTTTTCTGCTTCTGGTTTAAAAAGCAAAGAAGCTAAGTATATAGTTATGATGAGCAAGAGTGCTTCTTCCAGAGTAGTGAATTGCATGACCCTGGGTCAGATGTGCTGGTGTAAGGGTGGATCTCTTGATAATATAGTGAAAATGCATTAATTCTATTAAATAATCCTGTCTGCTCCTTAGTGTTAAGCAGGTAAACAAAGTGATTACTTATGATGAGCAAACTTCTGTTCCCAGGGTGAGAGACGCTAGTGTTTCTCGGTGGGGAGGGGGGAGGCTCTATTGATAATATAGTGAATCTGTAGTAAAAATGCATTATTTCTTTAAAAATTTTCTCTGCAATTGGGCATATCAGAGGCAAAAAGATCAAAAGTTTTAATAAGGAAGGGTATTTTTACCAGATTTTTGAACATCTCGACCATTGGTCATGTGTTCTGGTCCTGGCCAGGGCTCTATTAATTTGTATTCTACTGAGAGGAGTTATTCCCCTTTGCCATTTACTTTTGATAATTAATCAATGTAAACAGTGTACTTGAAAGGTTAATCGAATAAGAGAATTATGCAAGAACTTTTATTGTATAATATAAAAAGTATTTTCATAGTTTTACTGATCAGGTAGACTTGTAAGTTATAGATAAATAAAAATGGAACAAAAATAACTTGTCTTATTAAATGTTCATCAAAGACCAAGAGAGGCCAATGTAAGAGATTTCAACAAGAAATTAAAATAGTACAGAAATACTGATAGTTTTTTAATATACTGTGTAATGATAGTGATAAATAGGGAACAGATTAGAACCTTATTTATAAACTGTCAATGAATACTAGATTAATTATTTTGTTGATCCTGATCACCCCATTTTTCTTGCTTTTGGGCAACAAAGCTTCACCTTTCAGTTCATTTTATACTCTATGGATCCTCTAAATTGTTGTATTATATTCAGGTGACCGTTAAGGCCCTTGGGCCTCTTGTTATAAATATCAGGCTGGTCTTTTAACAGGTCATTCAACTGTTTATCAGCTTACTGAGACATACGATTACATAGCTAAATCTATAGATGAAGGAAAACACTGTTGTATGGTTTTCTGTGATTTGTCTAAGGCATTTGATCGGGTATGGCATAAAGGTCTTCTATTTAAGTTACAAACATATGGTGTTCGTGATAAGTTATTACTATGGTTTCAAAGTTATTTAGATTTAAGGACACAAAGGGTATTGCAGAGGAATACTATGTCTAATTTTAAACCTTTACATGCTGGAGTCCCCCAGGGGTCTGCATTGGACCACTTTTATTTTTGATATATGTCAATGATGTTGCTGAAAATATGTCGAGTTTAAGCAGGTTGTATGCTGATGATAATTCTTTACAGAACTGTTCTGAAAATATACATGATATTCAAGTATGATTGAATAATGATTTAAATCAACTTGAACAGTGGTCTAAACAGTGGCTATTGAAATTTAATCCTTCGAAAACCAAAGCTATCTTTTTTAGTACAAAGAAAAATGTAGATCTACCATGGCTTAAATTTCAAGACTGTTATTTAGATTTTGTATCATCACACAATCACTTAGGTATTCTCTTTTCACACGACCTTAAATGGTCATCGTACATTGATTCTATCGTGGCCAATGCATATAAAAAATTAGGTCTACTTAAAAAAATGCACTTCAGGGTCAGTGCTAAAACTTTATCTCTTTTATATACTACTTTTATAAGACCTCAGTTAGAATACGCAACTGAAGTTTGGTGTGGGTGTTCTAGTCAAGATTCCGAAAAACAAGAAAAATTACAGCTAGCAGCAGCAAGAATTAACTTCTGGATTAACTTCTTTGGCATCGCGAGATTCTCTCTATTTTGAAACTGAATGGGAACCACTTGTTGTTAGAAGAATGTCCAAAGTAAGAACAACTATGTATAAAATTTTTCACAATATGGTACCCGAGTATCTGAAAGAAATATTTCCAAACATTCGATCACACGAATCAAATTACGTAACAAGACAATCACAAAATTATTGCATCCCTAAGTGTAGATTAAACATTTATAAATCATCTTTTGTCCCAATGGCAATAAGGGAATGGAACCCTTTACCTCTTGAATCAAGGCAATCCACCACTATAAGTTCCTTCAAAAATTGTATAAACTCTCAAAAAACACCTACTCCTGCCTTTTTTTCTTTTGGTGTTCGTTACTGGAATGTAATTCATACTAAATTAAGACACAATTGTGTTCTGAATAAAGATTTATTTAGGTGTAACACCATTGACAGTCCACAAAATTCTATTTTCTGACCTGAAGACCTCATAGAAACGTTCTGTAATTATTGATTTTCATTGTTTTATGCATCTACAAATGATAACGTTTAAAGTCAAGGACAACATGCAAGTTCGATAGCGGTTTAAATTTTTAAGAGATAAACTGATAAAAGGAAACACACTTTTTACAATTTCCTTTTATATTATCTATTATTTTTCTGTTATGCATTCTTCTTTTTGGCATGGGGAATTTATTTCAATTTTGTTTAGAATTAATTAATCCTGAATAAATAGTGATTTCATGCCCAAAATAAAATTATTTCTGAATTTAAAGAATCCACAGTCTGCAAACCTAGCTAAAACATCGTAACCCCCATCCTGCATGTTTCACTTTTCCTTTAACAAGAAGGTAAACATGGCCTCTTTACAACCTTCATACTACGCATTTAAAGGCAGAATTTCCCACTGTAATAAATACATTTATTTTTCTAAACAATCTCCGTTCCATCTTTGCCCTAAAATCAACCCATTCCACACCATATACATCTCCAGAACTTTTTAAAGAAAAAATCTCTCTACTTTTAAATGGCACTACTTGCGTAGTCAATGAAATATGGGTAAAATTAGTGACTGAAACTGGAGTAAAATTAGTATTCTATGACATACATTTGCTTTCTAATATCTAATTAAGTATCGCAGTTTCCAACATTTATTTTAATTACTTTTTTTCTTTTACTTAGTTTTTATTTATTCGTTTATTTTCTAATTTATATATATATATTTTTATTTCATTTCATTTATATTCATTATTATTATTGACCACATAGGATATTGAAACCCATTTGAAAAAAAGTAGAAAGGCCTCTCTCTGAAAAATGAAATTTCTAGGTTTAATTTCAAATCTATAAAAATTTAGGATCCTTTCCTCAAAGTTGTTGACATTAATTGCCTGGCAACACTGTGATGGGTAATATAAAAGATAAGCGTTGATTGCACTTTGATTAAGTTCACTTCTATACCTGAAAAAAATCCACAGATTTTTTTCTCTGTGCGTTCATATTAGGAGTAAAATGTTGTTATGCTCTAAAACAATATCATTCAAATTTTTCTTTTGTGCATGATATGCACATTTGTCAGAAATTACAAGTATGTCCCAAACAAATTATTTCTTTTTATATTCCATTAACTACATGTACAAGCAGCTTAGTTCAATAAAATCGTTAAATATGGAGGATCGGGTACGACAAATTAGACTAAACCATGTGTACAACATCTACCACGGTAATGCACCATCTCATGTGAAATCTTTACTCGTGCAACACCATAGCATCCTCCATTAAGGATTTGTTTTAAAAATATCTTTTCATAGAAAGGACCCCATTGGAAGCTCTGGAGCTTTTATGGGTTATCCTGGTATTTCTATCAATGTGGATATTTAAATATTTAATTAATTAGGCCATCTTTAAAATAATATTTGTTTGCCCTCTCCCGACTCAGGGTAAAAATATTGAGTCGGTAGGTAGGTGGGGAAACTTTTTTCCAGAAAATTTTTTAATATATTTGTTGATATATAAGAGGATAAGATGAATAAAGAGAAAAAATATCATGCCCTGGAATGTAAAAAAAAAAAAAAAAAAAAAAAAAAAAAAAAAAAAAAAAATTGAGTCGGGCCATTTTTAGTCAGTCGGTCGGGAGAGGGCAGCCAATCAATTTTTTAAAGATGGCATTATGTATAATTTTTTATATTAATATGCATCAGGAATTTTAATATATTTCAAATAATTTATGTTAACCTGGGGCTTCATAGTACTTGTATATACAGTCCATGTCAATCAAACTTGCCTGCATTGCAATACTTTCCATGCTGCAAGCTTTTCGGGGTAGGCATAAATTATCTATAATAATAAGTAGACTGTGTAAACCAGTTTTACTTTGGTATTATCACTTAGGATAAACTTAGTTCTGTTATCAGGAATGCCCCAGCTGCTGGAAGTGTCCTTCCGGATTCGAAGTTTATTGGTAGCGGAAAGGGAACAAAAGACGTTTCTGCATAACGAACTATTAATTTCGCCAAAAAGCATACTGAAATACAATAAATCAAACAACTTAAAATACAATCAACAGACTGAACTGCAAAATTAACAACCAAGAGTCATTGACTGAATTGACGCTAGATGGCTGTTTTTGCAATCGAGTCTGTTGAATTTATTTTTTAAGTTGTTTGTTTTGTATTCTAGTGTTTTTGCAAATTTATTGTTCGTTATGCATAAGCGTCTTTTTTGCCCTTTCCACGGCCGCACAATTTCCACTCCAATGTGAGAGTCTTGCATGTACACCGACCCTACTCACAATTGAATAAGACGAAAGAATTTTTTAAAAGAAACTTTAGTTATTTTTTGTATGCTTTTATCTTTCTTAACAGGTCAATGCCCAAGTTGAATAAGTTTTTCATTGACTGATACGGGATACTGAAATTACTGAAATTAGTACATGTACTTCGGTATATTTTCCAGGCCAATTGAGAGACATAATTGTCATGAACGAGTCAATTCCTAAAATAATTAATAATTATTAATTATATATAAATTCAGCATTGACATAATTTGAATCTACAATTACACAGAAAACCTTTCACCTAAATCTCTGACCAAGTTATCTAAAACTTGGAGAATTTTATTATGCCGATTGAAATCGGCAGTTTTGTATGTAATAAGAATAAAAAGAACCAACACTAGTATATGAGAATTTGGACCCAATTGTTTTTATGACCATAAAGAAAAGCCTGTTCCTGTCATGTTATAAAACAATCCATTGGTCAATCAACAATTTGGGAACAAGTGGTGAAGCTTGAATATCAATATCATAAACATATCTTCCATGCGCATTTACATTCTAGAACTTTTTAAAATTGAATCACATTATTTTGACATCGTATTAATAATTTCTATTCTATATATCTATACATTATTGTCTTATACTGACATCAAACACTCACACTATGTTTGTTTAATATAGGATTTGACTCGGCATGGGTGATATATATATATATATATATATATATATATATATATATATATATATATATATATATATATATATATATATATATATTAAGGATGTCAAATCGGTCAATTTTTGATAATCTGTTACTCGGACGTTTTTCCGATCGAGTACCCGGGTACTCGGTAAAAATGAAAATACATACAAGTGTGTTAATTTTCTTGAGCCCGGTTAAGTTCTGTTAAACCCCAAAGCTGTTTTTTTTCTCACGTTTATAAATGTATATAAACAATTGAGTCAAAGGGAAATGATTTTTTGGTACTAAATTTACTTACCAAATGAACACAAACGACACAATTAATACACAAAAATTACAAATGGTTTACACTTTTTGTTTAGGATCTATTTCATCAACACAAAAGGAAGACAATCTGTTATCAGGTTTGTGGTGATTAGACTAGCGAAAGGGAAGGAACGGACGTTGTTGGGATCACTAGTCTAATATCATTTCATATGTTGGTTGTTTCCCCCATATACACTAAACTACGCAAACTGACTTTCAACATTTTTTAAAACTTTAGTTGTTTCTAAATATTTCTTCCTTTAAGATTATAGACCATACAATGTACTTTAAACTATGTTCACTGAAAACAATCATTGAAGCCATCCAAAAATTAAGGACCACAATAGGTGAGAACAGCTGTGTACCAGGTGATTGGTCACTAATTACTGTATATTCACAGCCACAGGCGATAACGGGTGTTTTACAGGTGTAGATGACGACACGCCAATTACCGTATGCATATTTAAGTTATTGATAAGTTTTTGATAAAAATATGTACTTTGAAATAAGAAAAAAATACACTCCGAGTAACCGAGTACCATTTTTAGTATTCGATACTCGGACGTTCGATCGAGTACCCGGTTAACTGGTTAACCGGGTACTCGTTGACATCCCTAATATATATATATATATATATATATATATATATATATATATATATATATATATATATATATATATATATATATATATATTCTAAAATATTGTCTATTGTCTTTTACTAGATGTTATGATGTATTCTTCCGTAGATGATTCTCTGCATTTTTTTGAAATTCCTGTAAAATAAATTCTTTTTGATAAATAATGTAAGCTAAGGATAAGCTATTAGGATTTTAAGGAACTTAGTTTATAATTACCTCGTCGATAAGCGTTTGATTTACACTGACGACGATCCAGACGAAGAGAGGTTTGTATTTGACGAAAATTACTTCATATCGCAGACTGGAAACGCCGTCAAAGTTCTTGGAGTGTTTCGTTTTCATTAGGGTTCTGAATCTGGTTGCAATTTCATTTGATGAGTTTTTCATACAGAACAAGGTTTCTCCATCAATGACATATTACAGAGTACAAAATGAAATGTTTATAAAGTAGTTATGTATTTATTTGAATTAGGATCAGAGGGGAAAAAATCTGATCCAGATTCAAAGTTCTTGCAAATAACAAAACATACCGAGACACAAACTTCTTGTCTTTCTTGTGTGCTAAAGTTGTGACAAGTCCGTCTTGATACTCTGTTCTATCAAACCATATTTTACTCTCTATAAATCTGGAAAATAATATTGACGTATTCTTAAGCATGATTCCGGTATTCTTAAAAGAAGCAAAATTCTATCTTTAACTTATTTATTTACCTGTCAAACAGATTGTCATCTTCTCCTCCCCAAACGAAGAACATGTTGGAGTAACCATTTAGTGTCATCATCTGTTTGTCAGTTATAGCTATTACTCCTCCAAGCAGTCCTCTATATGGTAGGCTGTTAATACACGGTGTTTGAAGTTTTGATAAATTTTTTTCAAAGATGCTCCTCGTTAAGAATGTATTGATATATTCAAGAAATAATAATTACTCACTTTTAATGAAATAGTGTTAAAATCAATGTAAATTAGTTTTGCATTTATCTTACTGAACGAAAAACTTTTAAATTTAAAGATTCACACAAAATTTATGTTACCAAATTCAGAATAACCAATTACCTGTAATTATACCGCCGCACACCAGAAACTAAATGATGAACAAAATCTTGACCACACATGAAGAGGTTCCTGTCATCCTCAATAATGGTATCAGCGTCATTGAAGATATAGCAGTCATAACGAAACCTCTTCTTCGCCTCTACATATCCTATATTACGCATCATTCCTCGATTGAACGCTTCATTCTCCCTCTGTGAAATATCAGCTTTTTCAGAATTATAATTAAAAAAAACTTTTATATATAAAATTTAGATTTAGCTGAAAATAACATGTAAGTGTCGAGTTGTATAATTATAGTTTGAATATCCATGCATTCCTCATTAAAGCATCGTTAAATCCCTTGTGCGTTTTCGCTTCGTTACAATGTAGTGTGTTGGAGAAAAAAACCTTTAGTTTTGAAAATAATCTTAGAAGTACCTGTTCTATAACGTAGATTGTAAAATCTATAAGCTGCCTTTTAAGCTTAGGAAGGAGATTCAAAAGGAGACGTTTCAGATGAGCTTCACGGTTCCTATAGGGAATGATGATGGCGATTCTCAATGAAGGGTTACAATGAGATGGCCGATATCTTCCCCCTCGATGATCCGTAAATGTTCGCTCTAGTTCCGAGAACGTTAAGACTCGGGTATCTATCTCTTCACGACCTTCTACAAAAACATGAATGCAATAAAAATTGTTTTTAAAAAATAATTTTAAAGATTTTTCTTATTTTATCAGATTCGTTTCGTTTTTTTTTTTTTAAATGCTCACTAACCATTTGCATGGGGAAACGATAAAGGTTTTGGGCATCCCCAATATGCTAGCAAAATCATAAACAATAAATGCAATTTCACTAAAATAAGCATTATATGTAAGACGAAAAGCATAGCAAAGAAAGTATTGTCTGCCAGAAAACAAAACATTTCTTGAGCTACCAAAGAAAGTCGAGAGTCATTGTGGGAAGGGCAACTTCCTGTTATAAATATCAACAAATGTCAATGCAGCATCTTCCTTTACGGGATGGAAAATAATGCGAGACAGACAGTTTTTGGACTGAAGAGATAATTCTTTAATCCTAAAAGACAATAGAGGAATTCTATAATAACAAAATCTAGATACCAGAACTTAATCGGTTCTCAGATGTCATCAAAAATGTTGACAATCGCGAGCTTAAGAATACTTGTATCTGACTTCTCGGAAGAGTGAGCATCCCCTGCCGACCGGTCACACCCGCCGTGTGCTCCTTTTCATGATCGGGAAGAAATTTTAAACGGAAAAATCAGTAGACAGTTCAGTGCATAAATAATGGCCTAACAATTAGTATGAAAAACGTCAGTCAGCATTTACTCAATGATAAGTTGTATGTGATCTACATGTTTAGTGATCTATAAAGGAGCATTAAACCATGATCAAGGATGCTACTTGTTGATCGTTTTATGTTCCTCCTCAACCCCATGGAAAGCAGAATATTAACGGTCTGATAGAAGATGAATGAATTGTGACCCGTAAAGCAAAACCGGTAATAATTTGAGATTTTAACTTGTAAAATCTTGCCAATCTTCTAATTTGATTGAAAGGTCTTCATGCATCAGTTTTTAACTTACTCAGTTGTTCTCTTGTAACATTACACATAAAACTACGATTCCTATAGGTTCCATTTGTTGGAAAATATTCTAAACCAGTGCGTCCCTGATCTTCAGAAAACAAACCGAACAGTCTGTGATGACCTATATAGTCTCTGTAGTTTAATTCTTGGACAGCGGCATCTCTCACTGTGGTTAAATTGTCAAGTAATCCATTACTAATTAGAAGAATCATAAAAATACACGACAAAATTAGATTTATCTTTTGTAAAGCAAGTTTTCTTCTGCTGATCCTTGGCAACATAACTGATCGTATAGGGTATGTTAAATTCCTTGCACAGAATGTCGTTAATTTGTTGTTTACACATGTATTGTTTAAATGGGGCCTTTAAATTAGTGCTTAACTTTGATCAGCAATCACTACATTAAATGATTTCATGATAAATATCTATTAACCTTTATCTTAATTTTGGAAATTCATTCAGAATTAACACTGTGTACAGATTTGCATTGTAAACAGCCCTGATTCTAAACAGTCGATCGCATATTGTAAGAAATAAAAAAAAAAAACCTTTCTTACTGCTTTGCACCAGTTACAAGGAAAATATAGGCATTCTGATATAGACATAACCAAATCCTAAAAATATGTTCTATGAATTTTCAAATTTGTCAAAGATTTTATTATCATTTTAGAATATATCGTTGAGCTTTGTGTGTATGCATAAAATAAATCTCAAAGCACAATTTTACCAGTATATTGGAAGGCAAATTTTTATTAAACTTCAAGCTCCTCTAAATTTTCTTAATGTTTTATTTCAGTTAGTTGAATTTTAGTACACAATTTTATCAATGTATCTAACATCAGCACTTAATTACAGCAAAACTTTTAAAAACCTCATGAACTTACTTAAAGGTATCATATATATACTGTAAGTCGTTTTAATTCCACGGTGTTAAAATTTCACGATTTCTCAAAGAGTACCAATCGCAATGGTTTTAATTTCACGCTGCAAAAAATTAATTTAAAATTCGTATACGCATTTAAACGTTTTTAAAAACTTATGTAGCATTCACGATAGGTTTAATTTTGCGGAAAAATGATGAATCGCGAACATAGTGAAATTAAAACCATCGTGATTATTTGCCAATCTACAGTATATATATATATATATATATATATATATATATATATATATATATATATATATATATATATATATATATATATATATATATATATATATATATATATATATATATTTATATTTATATATATATATATATATATATATATATATATATATATATATATATATATATATATATATATATATATGTGTGTGTGTGTGTGTGTGTGTGTGTGTGTGTGTGTGTGTGTGTATGTGTGTGAGGGTGTGTGTGTGTGTGTGTGTGAAATCGGGATTTTTTTCATAATCGATTATCGAAATAATCGGATGCACTTTAATCGAATAAAAATCTATCAATATGTCACGGAGGTGACCGAGCAATTATAACTTTTATGAATTCCATATATATATATATATATATATATATATATATATATATATATATATATATATATATATATATATATATATATATATATCAAATTGTTGGTATAAATCCGTGATTAGTAAATCCTTGTAACTCTTGTAATTCCCAATCCAAATAAAAATTCAGTAAACAATGCACTAATTTATTTACATATATACATTGAGGAGGCACAGTACAAACGAAAGATGTTACATTTATGCTAGCATATGTACTGTCTAAATCCTAGTAAAGCACTCCCGACTTCTGAACATTTCACACTTATTATATATAAACCTTAGCTCCAATAGATGATTATCTAAAACATTAGCTCCAATCTATTAATTAACTAACTCCAGCTCTACATATATCTTTATCAAATCCTCATCAAACTGTCCTAACTCTTATTTGACCTTAACTCAATATACGGCTCCCAGTTCTACAAACAATAGCTCCCATTGCTCCACTGATTAAAACCTCATTATTCTTGACCACACTAGACATCGCTCTACTCTTAATTACCCTAACACAGCTTGAATAGTCTGGGCAACGCATCCTTATGCCTGTAACTCTGAACATTTAATCATAAATCACTTCTTTACTTTTAAGCCTAAAATTACTACTCATCAAATATTATATTTGTTCATTTTTTAAATTGGTTAGAAATTCTGGAGTAATTTCTAGAATACATTTTTGAAATATTTTATATCATTGGGTTCATTTATTAAATTATTACTTAGGATTTAATTAAATTCAAAGAAGAATGAATCAAAAATCAAAGGAATAATTTGCTTTTAACTAATATTATAAGTAATCGATTATCAAAATTATAATCGATTATCTATTATCGGGGATATTTCGATTAGATAATCGATTTAATTGATTAATCGGTACATCGCTTATATATCTATATCTATATATATATATAGAGAGAGAGAGATATAGATATAGATATATAATTATACATATATAAATTTAGGACACGTGCATGCAAGTCGATGTATTAGCCTATGAAAGTACCAAAATTTAGAATTTTTATTCTAAATTTAGTTCTGTTTTGTTGAAAGAAAAGGAAGTTATATCCATTTCAAGTTTCAGCAAATCAAATTGCAACCACATGCTTGCGCATGTTTATAAGAATTTCGTTTTTCATATTGTAGAACTCTATTATACACATGCATAATTTCGAAGAATGTGTTTTTTTTAAAAAATAGGACAGTTTAATCTATTTGAAGTATATCAGTCATTTCACATATCGCACCTGCACGCACTTGCGTGCACTGTGCATAAAATGATACACTTAAGGAATCACTGTGTAGTTGCTGGGTATGCCAGGCATCAACGATAGTTGGAAAAGTGGGATAATTTGCATAACGAGCGAAGCTCAACATAAGGTTGACATGATAAAGATGAACCTCGAAAACATACCCTGCCCAATATCAAGAAATCAATTTGAAAGCGGGAGGGGGAATCAGAGACTATATATATAACAGAGAGTTGGATATCAAAACAAATTTAACTTTTTGAATATAAACAAGTTTATTAAAGAAAAGAAATAAAGTACAAGGTTGACAAAATAAAAAAAAATAAAAATTATGGTAAAATATATAGTCCAAATTAAGCCATATTTGTATAGCAATTCACATGCGAGTTTTGCACATATAAAATGATGATAATAATATTACGTACGAGAAAATTCTAATATGATCATTTATATACATGTACCTCCATTGAAATGCAATCCATTTCTTTTTAAAAATTTATGTTGAAAAGCTGGTTTATATATTTCAGAGGTCTTGCATTTTATGCCCCTGTATCGAAGATTCGGGGGTATATAGTTTTTGCCCTGTCCGTCCGTCTGTCTGTCCACAAAAACTTTAACCTTGCCCATAACTTTTGATTGGTTGGAGCTATGACTTTCATATTTCACATGTGTATTCCTTGTGACAAGACCTTTCTTTGGGTACCATCATATTTGACCCTTTGACCTTGTCCTTGGAGTTTGACCCACTTTTGCAAAATTTTATGAGACTTTAATCTTGGCCTTAACTTTTGAACAGTTGGTACTTGGAGTTTCAAACTTCACTTGTGTATTCCTTGTGACAAGACCTTCCTTCGGATACCAACAACTTTGACCTTTTACCTTGACCTTGGAGTTTGACCTACTTTTGAAAAACTTTAACCTTGGTCATAACTTTTGAACGGTTGGTGCTTGGGGTTTCAAGCTTCACACGTATAATCCTTGTGACAAGACCTTCCTTTGGATACCAACCACTTTGACCCTTTGTCCTTGGAGTTTGACCTACTTTTGAAAATCTTTAATCTTTGCCATACCTTTTAAACATTTGGTGCTACGGCTTTCATGCTTCACATGTGCATTCCTTGGGACAAGACTTTCCTTTAGATACCAACAATTTTGGCATTGACCTTGACCTTGGAGTTTGTCCTATTTTTAAAAAACTTTGACCTTGGCCATAACATGTGAACGTTTGGTTCTAGGGCTTTCACATTTCACAAACATGTGTATCACTTTTGACAAGATCTTCCCTTGGGGCCCTTGACCTTGACCTTGACGTTTTACTTACTTTTAAAAACATTTAACCTTCGCCATAACTTTTGAACAATTGGAGCTAGGGCTTTCAAATTTCACAGGTGTATTCCTCGAGACAAGACCTTTCTTTGGATACCAACAATTTTGATCTCTTTAACTGGGTTTTTACTTGCATTTGAGAAACTTTAACCTTCACCATAAGCTGGCATACGGGGGCATCAGTGTTTCACAAAACTATCTTGTTTTTTAAAATAAAGATATGCGCTATGGATAACTTTACTAATCCCATATACTAGTATCACATTTTTTAAAGATGTGCTTGTACTAGGGATGGCAACGAATATTCGAATATTCATTCGATGAGTTGATATTCGAATATGAATTTAAGATTCGAATATTCAGTGTTTTTCAGATTTCATAAAAAAAGTACTGTGATTAATAAATTTTGATTAGAGCAGTGCTGGGATTATCCCTGTTTAAATTACTAGCGATCAATTTCGATCGACTGATTTCTTTCACTACTTTCTTATCTTATAAATCTTCTAAATTACATATATTTTGTTTTGAGTAAGGTGTTGTAAAGAATTGTACAATAATGCTTTATGTATAATACAAAACGTACTTTCATAGCTTTTATTAGTTATAGATACGATCGGATCTAGAATCGAGGACAACAAATGAAATCTAAGAATATCTAGAAGGCGTGAAGAGTATACTTATCAAAATAAAATTAATTGATCATTGAATGAATGTCCGATAGAATTAATCTGTAATTAATATTGTAAAGGGCTTAATTTCAGAATAAATGTGTAAATTACTTGATTATCTCGGGATGTACATAATCTATATTCATTATCGGGAAAACAGTTAATTACCTAGGAAAATTGTCTATGGAAATATTTGTTTACATTGTATCAAAGATTATAATCATACAGTGTATCTCTTATCAGGCAGATAATTGTAATTTATTACACTTATTGAAATCTGAACAGTATACCGTTACGGCTATCTTCCCTTTTGTAAGACGACTGGTTCCTCAGGTGGGGCTACTATAAATACATGTTTCATTTGTTAAAATTATACTTTTCTACATTTAAATCAATTATTTATTTCAAACATTGACAAATATCAAATGGAATTTCTTATTGTACACCTACAAAAGTCTTCATACAATTTTACTTCCTATATAAGTATACCTACGAAAGTAGGATGATGATATTTAAAATAAAACAGATTTTATTTATTTTATCGAATATTCGAATATATTCGAATACTTTCATTGAATATTCGAATATGAATTTTTGACAAAATTGACATCCCTAGCTTGTACATAAATGATATTCCGTATTAGTCATTGGAAAGTTGTTATTTGGATTCAAGTACTTGAACACGTTCCTTTATTTCCTTCATATCTTGGCTACTCTTGTCCATTTGTAGTTGAATATTTTTAAGCGCTTTATTTGTAGTTTTCATTGCATTTTCTATCTCTTTCGTCGATTCTTGATTGGCTTTAAGATCAGAGCGTAAATCATTAATTTGTGTGGTGAAATTTTGTGTTAATGTTTCAGTCAAATTGGTCATCAGATTCTGAAAAGTGTCAAGTCCTATAGTATTTGACACGCCTTCCTCTTCTTGGTTCTCATCAGACTGGAATTTTGATAAGCTGTCATTACAGAGTCCTAAGCTCTTCAAAACGTCTTCAATGGGTGTCATTAAACAGGATCCATACGACGTAACGGCAACTCCCAGGCCGACGCATTTCAGTCTTGGCGGATTATCTTTGGTGACCATGAAGATAAATGCTCCAGAATCACCTATCTCAAAAAACGGTGAAATTTTACTATTTTCATCTGGCAATGGGAATACTTCGTACTGTTTGAATAACTTAAAGCGGAAGGTGTCCTCTGAATTCGTTGAATATTTCAAACAAACCTCCTTTTCTTTCACAATCATAGCATGCGCCCTATCCATACGAAAAAATCCAATGGTGAGACCACTCTTTGCTCCAAACTTTATGACGTTTCTGAAGTTGGACGATGTAATGGAATCCATTTCTCCATTGGAAAAGTTAGGAATTTGTTTACTTGTAAATCCTACAAAATCAAAATGCGAAGAAAATGAAGCAACACTCTGGGAAATAAGCGCATTTGGTTATATAATGAAAAATTGTAACTTACCGGCTTTTCTTAACTGGCGCATTCTGTATTGATCATTGAATTCGCCATTTTCAGGAAATCTTGCCGAAATTTTTACAATAGCCGCATCAACACTCACTTTGTTTGGATCATCATGCTCAATTACTCCACGAAGAACAGTGCCAATTTGCCCATCTCTTGATTCATTTACCGAGGTGTCATAAACAAACAATTCTTGTTTCCTAAAATATTCAGCGCAATACCCACGTCTTAGTATTTCATTAGGACATAACACATGTGCACATGTAATAAATACTTTACAGTTTTGCTGTACGTCAACAAATCCACCTAGAGTTCCATATTGCATAGAATTATCGGAGTATATTTTTTCACCGATTCGTAAAGGTTCGCTGTTGCTTGCAAAAGTGCAAAACCCTTCACGAACATCTACAGGGTGTCCCTCGAGCTTGGATGGAAAACATGATTCTCCTTGAGGAATAACTCCTTTGATTAGACAGTAAATTACGATACATGGGGTAAATTCAACTTCCTCTAGAGAAGTATCGTATCCTTTAGATCGCACACTTGATGTACTTATTAAAGTAATGTTACTGTGAGATGCTAAAAGATCCATAATTACTTCACTACTGATGTTCAAATCTTTTGAATGACTTCGTAATTCATGTTTTAGTAAACTCTTCGCTTCTTGATTTACTTCTTTCTCACCTCTAATAAGCAAAGAATGCCCCAGAAATGATTTTGGTAAGTCAAATGGCTTTGTCGATTTATGTATGATTACTAGGGTAACTAAATTTGCGTTAATATCTGCTGTCAATCTTTTTCCAATCCAGATACGAACTATTTTACATTTATCTCCATAAAAGTGTAAAAATGCATCAATTATCATAGTTTTTATACATTTAAGAGCGGCCTTCTGAACAGTTTCTGATAATTTGGTCTCCAGCCATTTCAGTCCTCCGGGTCCTAGGAAACTTATACCTATTGATACATATTTTTCATTTCTTTCTTTCAGTCCTGTTTCAATCAAATAATACTCAAATGGTTGTTTTTTCTTCAGTGTGGCAGTGAGCAAACAATATCTATGGCCAAATGAATTAAGTTCTATGCAACTTTTGACAGAAGATTCTTGGAGTTTTTTCTCGCATAATTTACATTCATTTTTATTTGAATGAATTGAATGTTCATCAAATAAATGTAAACTACAAGTCAAGCACCTCAAAAATGTATTACATGTATTTTGATTGGAAATGAGATAATAAACATTTTGAAGAAAATCATAAGCTATACAATCCGTTGTGTGTGCTTTTTGAAAAAATAAGGTTTGATTCCTGCGTGTTAAACATTCATTCTTTAAAGTATCAGAATCCTTGCCTAACACTTCAGAAGGATATGCAGAATTTACAATGCCTTCTTTGGGTTTATATTCTAATTCAGGCATATGGATCAGTAAGTATGATATCAAAGCTATATTTCGATGTTTCACACTGAGGCTGAGGAAATCTGCCTTCAATTCACTGCTCAGATTTTGTAAACAATCTGAGAACATATTTCCAATGGATTTATTGAAACCATAATCTTCCCAAATAGGAGATTTCCAGAGACATTCAAACAGTTTCAAAGAAGGATTTTGACTCAGTTCTGAAATAATTCGTGAGAAGATACGGCTGATCTTGTCGTCGGATATAAAATATCTTATCAGTTGGTTTTTTGAAGACATCTCTTCAAAACATCTTACAGGACACATGTCTATGAATTTCCATGGATTTTTTTCATACAAGACAGTACAAACTGCATCATGAACATATGTGTTGATAAATACATAGGTATGAAGATGTCTCTGATAGGATAAGAATATACCATCAAATGCTTGTGCTATTTCATACATATGATTTGTTTGTGATCTGTCGCAATTCTCAGCTAATAATATTGTCAGATCTTGAAAGAATTTTTCATTTGGAAGCCCATCTTGGAAAGATTCAATTTTTAAAGCTCCGTTCAATGCAGTAACAGAGAGCAGTAATAAAGGCAAGTGGTCCATATTTCTTATATGGTCTTCATACATTCTGACTGCTGTATTGAAGAATAATGTTGACCTCGGTTCTCTTGAACACATGAATGATTTGTAAAGCTGACAGAATTTTGGAAAACCCAAATTAGTATCTGCCAATGCTAAAACTTTTTGCATATCCGTTTCTGGCAATCTTTTGTTACCAAATTCTAAGAACTGTCTTTTGACTTCTTCTGTGAGATGTGTTTTCGAGAAGTCAACAATCGAATCTTCAAACAACAATTCCTTACTATGTATTTTAATTTTCAGATATCCATAAACTTTATTTTGCATAACAACGATAATTTTTATCTGTTGATTTCCGTGTCTCAGAAATGAAATTCTTCTAAGCATACCTTTTTAAACCCTTGAAGTTGTTATCTGATCAAATGGACCATCCACCAGAATTGCTAATTTGTAATTCGAAATTATACTATTAAGGTCTTCCAATTCGTAAACCAGCCATGACCTGTAATTATTTTCAGTAAGATGATTGAGACATTGATGTGCAACGCTTGATTTTCCTGTTCCGAAACCTCCTGTAAGAAGTACAATGCCGAACGTATTGAGTTTATAAATGGCGCTATAAAAGCATTCTGTTTCAATGAGTCGAGGTGAGGTCTTCTTGGCAGCTATCATTTCTGTTGAAAAAGCTATTTCTAAAAAAATAAAAATTAAAATATATATAATCTTTAAATTCACACAGCCTCAGATTTGTAAATGTTTATTATTTTTTGTATAAGTGACTCTGTTATGTATTTTACAATATAATCTAAAAACAGTTACTTTCACTATATTCAGATAAAAAATTATTGTATTTAGCAGAAAAAGAGTTAAACCGTACCTTTAACACACTCTGGACACCCAACATTTTCATTGGCTGTACTGTCTGACCGCCAATATATTTGTTGGGAAGTACCACCAGTCGAGCTCTGCTCTATTTCTTTATACTCAATCAATGGCACCTTCTATAAAAATTTGGAAAAAAACTAATGCAAAAAAACAAAAAGGAAAAGACGTCACAAAAACTTGGGAAAATCCACTGATTTTGATGTATGGATCACTATTTAGATCATGAAATCCAATTTTCTTCAAGAAAACAACTGGACTTATTTAATGACTAATGAGTTTTTATCTTTTTATATTCTCAGATACTGATAAAAATTGTTAAACCGTGTTTTTTTAATTAGCTAGGTATTTTATTCAAAATGACAAAAAAAAGTATAAACACCAAGCGTCAAGCACCAAGCGCCACACCGCTCACCTGAGTGTTATTCATCCTGGTTTGAGGATCATGACTTCAGCAATTTTACATAACATATGGTGGCGTGTGTATTGATATCTTTTGTAGCCTTCCGAGAAAATGTCAAACGTAAACAGAATGATGACAAACATGTTGATGGACTGTTGATACATTTCGATCAGGAAAGCTCACCAGGCCTCTACTTTAGGAGATGCAGCAAAAATTATTTTGATATCGTAATTGTATACTTACAGGTTCCATAGTTAAAGAAGACGCTATCAATTATTCCGATATCTAGAAAAAGATTGACAGAAAACATTTCTTGCATTAACTTTGTACAGTGTATTATTTTTTTTTCATAACATTGTTATCTGTCTTCAAAATTCTGAAAGTAAAATCATTTGTAAAATAGTCATGCATTCAAGTAAATACTACAATCCAGCCTCCAAAAAGATAATAATTTCTTTAAATTATTACAGTAGTAGTATCTTTATTGGTGTATACATTGCATATATTTAAATTATTACAATTGGTATTAAAAGTAATTGTCATATTTTTCAGCCGTCTTTCGCAGTTGAAACTAATGATTGTAATTTTAACCCAGCCACAGCTTCCCAGCATAAATTAATTACATTAATTTGTTTACCTTATTAACTTCATTTTAATTAATTTAGACTATTTACAGAATCTTCAAAATCATGTTATAACTTCTTTCAGATCTTATCCACTTGCATGAACTGTACATTCCACTTGTATTCCTGTTGTTTGAGATACAAACAACAAATATGTTTACATAAATTTTGTTCACTTTTCACTCTTCTGATGAATCGCAAAAACAAGCTAAACTTAAAGAAAAACATGATGTTTCGTACTAAGTCGGTAATGAAATATCTCCCTCCCCCTCCCCCCGCCAAAAAAGGACGGAAATATTTATTGCTTATTCGTTCTATACATTTTGATTGTTTTAACGTCCATTTGAGAATTTTTCACTCATACTGAAACGCCACCAGTTGCCGGTGGAGGGCTGCAGATTTAGACCTATACTCGGCACTAGAGCAGTGGGGGATCTTTTTTCGTACCAGCACCTACTGCGACACGGGATCGCGGTTTATACGGTCTCATCCGAAGGACCGGTCTCCACGCCCCACAGTGGGATTCAAACCCGCGACGTAAGGACCAATTCCTTACTTCGCAACTCTAGAGCAAACGCTCTAACCATTGCGCCACGCGGGCGACTTGAAAAGCTTTTAATTGTATACATAAAGAAGATGTTGGGTTTGTTCCGGAAATTAAACTAGAAAAACACTTGCATATAAAAGGAATGCGTAAAGGATGACTGCACTTAACGCCTGTTTTTGGGTCTTTTTCGGTTGCTTCTGTTGCTTTTATATCTAAACCTTAACTCACTTTTGTATTTTTATGAAAGAATACTGTCAATTTGGAACCACATTTATATCTAAAAATGATTTTAGACTGTGATACAATAAAATGATTAAATGTTTTTTTGTCCTTACTGCTTTCCAAATATAGTGAATTTACACTTACCTGCCCTTGATTGAACATTAGATATGCATGAGAGGTGGAGCTAACATTGTAAGAATGGCTCTAAAATTAGACTACATAAATAACAATGCCATGTTTGGAAAAGCGAACGTGATCACTCTTTCCCATCTCCCTCTCCATTCTGTATGGCACAAATATACTTCTGACAAAGGTTTCAAAACGAAATTAACAATATGAGCACGTCAATGTAATTAAAGCAGATTTTATATCAATGCAAGATGACTTAACGTGTTCGAACACAATGTCCTGGTTAGCACAAAACATGCTTCCTTACAGGTCACGAGACGGAATTTAGTATTCACGAAGTTACCTGAGGTAAGAAATTACGTGGTGAATTATAATATTCAACATGTCACAGTTCTTGGTTACAACACAGAGAGCGAATGTAAGAAGAAGCAGATTTTTCTCTTTTTAACCATGTTTGTCTATTAATCTCCTTTTGACACATTATTATTTATGCAAATATACAACTACTGTTAAAGGTAGAACAATAGACAAACATGCGCTGACTATGTATAAAGTCTGTAAAAAAGTGGGCGTCCTCATTATCGAACGGAGATTCAAGAAATTGTGATGACCCCTGCCTTTGAAAACAGAATCGAACTTCGTAAATACACACTTCTATTAATCGTAATTATGTAAAGTTGTAGATTGGATGTTGACCATTCTTGCAATGAAAAGAAAAATGCTTGTTTTGAAAGTTTATTTTGTCGCAAATTCCGCATGTCCTGAAGTGCAGTCATCCTTTGCAATAAATTCAAAAATTGATAAGGATTTTAGACATTTAGCATAAAAATTTCTTTGATAATGATTTAATAAATTTAAATATTTAAAAAAAAAATTGAAATTACTTAAAACAGGATTGTCGAGGTTTGCCTACAGAAAGCAGTCTTAAGCTGTTTAAAAGTTAATGTTGGGGGGGGGGGGTTAACTTTAAACCTGCTTCTCGATCATTTAACTCATCTTTAGCAAGCGACATGTCTGCCTCCACACATAGTATCATATCATTAGATCATGTTTCCTTAGTGTGCTTATATACTTAATGTAAGGTATTCATTGTGTTTGGTAACTGATATCTTAGAGTAAAAAATGTGTAAAATTTGCGGTTGAATTCCTTACATATATAGTCATTTCTAAAGAATCTTAATGCAGTGTACACCTATAAACCTCCACAAAATTGCTTTTGTTAAAACAAGTGAATTACATCATCAAATTGCAGAATAAAGATTGTTACAGAATACCATAGAGAAAAAAAAATAGTATTAATATATGCTTTACTATAGCATATAGTTAGAAAAGATGTCAATGAAGATCATGATAATGAAAACATTGTTATTTTTGTACCCCCATTTTGCCATAATACTCAAATGTTGGGAGGGTGTTATCATTTTGTGAGTTTAGTGCTCACAGTACCTCTACTTTGCTTTGTTATTATATGCTTTGAACATTTTTGTAATTTGATAAACCTGTCACCAACTTTGATTTGCTTAGCACGGAGACAAACGAGACTGAAAAAAATATCGTTTTGCAAATTCTAAAATATTAATTATTATGATGCTACATAGTATACACGTATATCGGATGGATTACGGATAAAACGTTTCCCCGCTGTATCTATTACAAGACTTCGTGATGATTCATGTATCGTCTTGCATTATTCTACCTTTTTTTATTCTGAAAGCTGTCTGAAAAAAGGAAAGCCTATACACAAGTATCGAAATTGTAACTCTCCAACGATAGATGCGCAAAAAGTATCCATGTCAGGAAATGGGACAGGTTGTTACTGTAAACAAACAGGCATAAATAAATAAAGGATGGCTAGGGCTTTTAAAATTATCTGACATATTAGACCATCTTTGTCTTGTATCCCTTACATATTTTCTTTTGTTTCGATATTTTTGGTAGAAAAAGAAATTGACGAATTTACTTATATTCGGTAATTTTCGATTTGAAGAGTCAGTTATGATAGACCGGCTTATTCCCGGTGTAAAGACGAATAATGATCACGATAGAATAATGACCGGGAGTCATTTTTCGCCGTCGAATAATGGCCCCCGGTCATTATTCAACGGAGAAAAATGACCCCTGGTCATTATTCGACATCGAAAAATGACCCTTTTGCCCGTAGAAAAAGTGTTATTACCCTAAAAATCTGCATACCCCACGTGAAGAAAAAAGACCCCCGTAGAATAATGATCCCTTGTGGATTAAAGGTGAAATATTTAGGGGCAAAAAAAAAAAATAAATCAAGAGACCTGTTGGCCAAAATGCTCACCTGAGATAAATTGGAAATAAATCGATGATGTGTTGATCTCATTACATTTAACATTTATTGCTGTTTTTAAGGTCAATGCGATGATTCAGAATCTAGAGGAGTAAAAGATTTATCGATTTTTTTAACTATACTGTATAAAAAAGAGGGGGTGGCTACAAGACTTTCAATGAACGTTTTCAAACTTGAAATTGCTAAAATTTACATTTTGAAAAGGTGTGAGGGGGGTACAATCCCCCCCCCTTCTCCGATTCTTTGTGCCTAAATATTTTCGCTTGAGTGGAATTCGGATGCAGGTAAAATAACTTTTCAGAATTGTTTTCAATCTATTTTTAGTTCAACGTAGGAAAAATAAATCCTTATGTTCACCTGGAAGGTCAATAAAATGGTCTGTCTTGAAAACATTTATCTACTTCAATATACACTGTTTTGAAATGTTTCCATATTGATTTGACAAATGTATCACTGTTTTAAAGTGGATTAAAAATATTCCTCTTACATGTATGTATCCTATTGTTAACACACTTGAATGTACATTATACTGGGATTGTTCTTGATTACTTCTGTAATATTGAAAAGAAATTCCCATGGACAACTGTTCAAAAATAAAATTTATTGCATATTATACGATTGTTTATATTTCAGACATGTGGAAATGTTATGTCCTTCTTATGTTTGCCTCGTCTGCTTCATATTTGGACGTTCTACTGACTATAGACGATAAAGACCAACCAATAACTAAATTGTCTGACAAACGGGATAACTTCAGCTTTTTCCATCGTCAACTTTCCTTATTTATGTAGTAATATTCCGCTATCATTTGCATATGATGTTTACGTCTACCAACTTATTCGATAACCAAGAACACGATTAATTTTTAAATCGAGGCAGGGCACTGACAGATACATGTAAGTTGATGTTGCAGGGGGAAGTCGGCATTTCGTAAATTCAATGGTCGTATCAATGACCCAGTCAACAAATATAACCTACAATTGGGTCAGATATTTGGCCTTTGTCTTTATACTAAATTCGACAGCGGAATGTCCCGTTTACCTTATTTATTCATAGGGCTCACGGTGGGTGTGACGGATCAACAGGGGATGCTTACTCTCTCTAGGCACCTGATCCCATCTCTGCAATTTTTGGAGGTCCTTTTTATGCCCTGTTAACAGAATTGTATTGTTTGAGGATATTTTAAAATCATCACCTTTCGTTATCTTCACCTTTTTTATATTAGGAAATATGTCCATAGATGTCGTTCGCACGAGATATTAAATCATTTGCGCTAAATCCTACCTCATTTGCACGACTTTTTATGTCATTTAAATATATAGATAAATATTACATTGCATAACTTTCCGTATTACCAAAAACATATCTCATTCATTTTTTTCCCTTCACTTTTTTGAAAAAAAGTTGATCGTACTCAAAGCATGCTGAGACTTTGGGAGACATGTTTACCACTGAAAAGCCAGAACATCCCGCTTGTCTGTTATTTAGCTATAAATGTCTATAATCAGTCAAATATCCAAATAGGAAACAAATGGAAGACAGTCATAAAGAGAGATTACGTTAAGCGTTATAACCAATACTAGTAGCGATAACCAATGTGCTGGGAACACAATAGGCTTAAAAGATAGAATTATGCAATTAAAATGCAATGCTGTTTTTTTTTTGTTTTGTTTGTTTCGTTTGCATTTTAATTGCGCGTTCCTCCAGTGTTGATAAAAAAAGGGCATAACTTTAGAAGAATTAAACATTGAGGTTGAAACCTTGGCGTCAATCATCTTTTATGTATCACTGTTGGAAAAGGGGTCATTTTTCAACGGGGGTCAAATTTTTATAGGATATATATATATATATATATATATATATATATATATATATATATATATATATATATATATATATATATATATATATATATATATATATATATATTAAAAAATGACCCCTAGGGCTAGGGCTCTTTTTCTACAAAAAACTAATTTTTTCTACAGCTGGGGGGTGGGTGGGTCATTTTTTGTCCTTGAATAATGAGCCTCCAGTCATTATTCTATGGCTGTCATTTTTTGTCTTTACACCGGTTTACACAGAAACAAAATTTCCCTCCGTAACTAAAAAATGCACCAAGGGAGATAATCTCGAAACTTACGTATTAGGATCAATGTATGGTGGAAAAATTTAAAACGCCAGTTATATCGCCAGGTGAAAAGGCGTAAAAAGGCAAGAAAAAGGCCATATAACGCGAAAAAATGCGTTAAAGCGCCTTTCCTAAAAACATTACGATGCAAAGTTAAAAAGCATTATAACGCTTTCCAAAAAGGCGAAATAACGCAAAGTGAAAATGCTTTCTAACACAAAAAGACGTACACCGCACCAGTGATTTTTGTACACCCAATTTTGGTCCGAATATCGGCCCTTCCCCCTTTCAAAAATTACCGATTTTTTCACAATTTCAGTTGCTTTTTCCCCCAGAAAAACCGTTATTGATTTTGTTAATGAATTTTTTATGTACGACTTATCTAAATTGGAACGCTATTGCTCTCCGTCATTCATACTCTTAAAATAATAGTGAAATACAGCAGATCATTTTGTGCGTTTACAAGACATAGAAAAACACATGGATCATGTCAAACGTCAAACTAAATACATCGTAAGAAAGTGTAAGATGCATGTGAACAGGCGAAACATAGCTTTATTTGTAAATCCAAGTACTAGTAGTTCTACAACAAGCATCCCTGATTCCATGAAAATCAAACTGTTTCTACACCCGGCAGATGCAACTAATATTGCAGGGTAATTGCAGCACAATGATTAGGGTGATTTAGAAAGCTAGAAGAAAAATGATTTGTTTTAAATCATGTCAGATTATATCATCTTCAATGGCTATTATGAGTAGGATTTTTTCTTATGTCTACCATTATGGCAAAAAAAAAAAAAAAAAAAAAAAAAAAAAAAAAAAAAGAATTGGAATATAGGACGGTCACAGCTAATGACAACTTTCAAAGATTAAAAAAAAGTTGAAAATGTAGATCTGTGTCTAATTTGTTATTTTGTAGTAAATATTTTGAATAAATGATATTACATTTACTTATATATTTTATTTTACTGTCAATTAAGGTTTATTTCAATTTTATTGATTTTTCCCAATTTTACACAAATGTCAATGATTTTTCCCAATTGTAAAGGCCCAGGCCCCTTTTAAAAAATGTAGAAAAATCACTGCCGCACAAAAGTGTTATAGCACCTTTACAAAAAACGTTATAATGCGAAGTGATATAGCCTTTTCAAAGGCAAGATAATGTATTTATTCGTATTTTCAGAAAAGTCTAATAACTATGGAATCCGGATAGGATCATGTAGTTCAATATCGCACCATCTAAAATGTCGATGGCGCGATAATACGATGAGAATGACGCGACGGTGCGATAGTGCAACGACGATGATGCGGCAATGCGATGACGATGGTGCGATAGAATGATGAAGCTTCATCGTCATAGCACCATCGCTTCATTGTTATCGCACCGTCGCTTCATCGTCATCGCACTATCGACCCAAACCTCGATGGTGCGATAGTGAACCAAGTTGCCATATCCGGATTCCATAAATAACGTCTTTTAAAATTTAAAAGGGTGTTACAACGCATAATGAAAAGCATTAAGATATGATAATGTTAGAAAGTTTATGGGGGTTGGATGAAAGACATCTTAATACATTGTTTTAAGGAATTTTTTTATATTCCTACAAATCTAGCAGGAAGCAGGCAACTTTTGAGTGTAATGAGAATCAACCCTTTACTTGCTGACTGACATATCTCATACTAATTGTTAGGCCATTATTTACACACTTAATTGTCGACGGATTTTTCCGTTATTTCCCGATCATGAAAAGGAGCACACGGCAGGTGTGACCAGTCGGCAGGGGATGCTCACTCCTCCATGGCACCTGATCCCACCTATGATGTTTTGGAGGTCTGTGTTTGCTCTGCACCTATTTTGTAATGTTTAATGGACTTTTGAGCTTGCTTGATTGATTGATTGTATGTTGTTTTACGTCCCATTCGAGAATTTTTCACTCATATAGAGACCGCAGTACAGTTAAGGCTACACATGAAGATAATATGGTAATGAGGTCATAATGAGGTTTGACGTCATGACAGTTGCTCCGCCTTGATAGATCCATATAAGGAAATAGAGCTCAAAAAAGCTATTTAATGATGATTGCGAGAATTTGTAATGAATGTCTGTATTTTCAGGTTTAAATAAATAAACATTAGTGACTTTCTCTTATATAGTAACAACACTCTTCGAAATAATTCTCTTTTTATTGTGTCGTTTGGCTGCATTCGGCTTCAGCCAAGCGCTTGCACTCGGTGACACGGAATGTTGTTTACATCTAAAAACGTGGCGACAGCAGCTGAGATATGCAGTGGATAAATGCAACAATCAGGCAATCTTTAAAGAGAATAGGGATAAAATAAGAGACCTGGGCCTTGTTTATCTTTTTGATGAGAAGATGATGACGTTATTTCGGGAAATCATGGAAAACTGAGACGATCCGCACTACCTCCCTAGGTCCCTTTCTGTTCATTAAGGTGTGTATGTGCATAGGTATTAACATGTAGACATAATATTCTTTATATCGATGTAAAATAACCTTGAACATGTACAATAAGATGTATTGTTACAGTCCGTCACAAACTGCAATGCAATGCCTTATGTGCCCCCCCCCCCCACACACACACACACATACACAAAAACACACACATTATGAAAGTTGCACACTTTTAAATATGCAATGATGTTGTCCTTTGGCATACATGTACAAACATGTAACATAATATAAGCACAGCATGTCATGATATCAAATAGTATAATTTTGATGCAGTCACACTTACAATGTATTTGTGAAGTCAAACTGCACAGTGTACAATGTATGTGCACTGTACATACAAGAGTATAAGACCCTATAAATTTTAATTTTTACCTCTGGCAATCAAAAATATGTGAATTTTAAGATTTCAGTTTTTACCAGTGCTTCATATTTTAAATTCATCATAGAACTTTTACTATCTATATCACTAGGCTGTAAATTTGTAGAATTTCTACATTAATGAAGATAAAATGTTTGAATTTTCATTTGTCTGACTACATGTACATTAAGTCAGTCTGATATGTATATACATGTATTTATGTACTGTTTATATGTATAATTCTTTTGTCATTGTAGCTATCACAGAACTGGTTAAAACTAGCATTTACATCAGCTAGAACTATCAAAATAGATGCATCAATTTCTCCACTGGGTATGGTCACACTAAAGCATTTCACATTAATTTTATAGTATGCCAGTGTTAAATATTTTTTTTCAAAATGTTGTATAGGTGAAAGAATTAAATGTTATCTCTAGTATATTGATTTTTTTTTTACTTAAATTAAGTATAGCTACCAATTCTACTTTTGCAAGGTTTCAATTTCCCAGAAAAGTTTTGTATCAAAAGTTTGTTTCCATTTATTTTATGAATTTCAGAAAATATAGTATAGCATGGTTTGTTTTGTACAATGCAATGTCATTTCATTCTACAATAGTAATCATTATGTTTTTCACTCATTACATATATATTGTGTTGTAGCTACATGTACTCCCAAACAATTTGAACAATTCATTCAGGCAGCAAGTGTTTCCACCAATAAAATAAAAAGGTATGCTCCATATAAGTTCTAAACCATACATATTCCTAGCAAGATTATTGAAATGTTTTTATAATAAAAACAGTAGAGTCATGTATATGCTTTCCATGTTACTCAATGCATTGTTTTGAGTATCACTTTTTTAAAACACCAATGAACCTTCCATAATGGTATTTCATTTTGTTTTCAGAATTGCTTTCATCCAGAAGAACTGTTTGAACTGTGGACTGTTTGAAATATTTTGAACCTGCTCAGAAATCCCTTCACAGCTTGTCTTTGAATTTGAAAGGCTGTTTTTAATTAAATAAATTTTCTAGATAACTAATACTCTGAATTTTTAACAGTACAATGGTGTTAAAGTTTGAAGGCTGTTAAGATTTGAGTATCTTTACTTGCATGTATTCTGACAGGCGCGTAGCTGCTTATAGGCAAATACGCAGGTGCGTACACATCGTTTACAAATTTAAAAAAATGGGGGGGGGGGGGGGGGAGAGATTTGTGAGAAGAGAAAAAAATATCAATACCATCCAGCAAATATTTGTGTGTCAAATTATTTTATCTCATACTGTTTCGATTCAAATTCAAATTCTATATTACCATGTCTTTATAAAAAAAAAAAAAAAAAAAAAAAAAAAAAAATATGGTATTGTTTTATTAAATCATTGCCAAAACCAAATAAAACATTCACTAATTTGTAATTCTTCTACAACACATTGATAATTTATTTTAAGATCTTTGAGAAAATATCAACGGTTGAATGCTGTGATCCACTAGAATATGATTTGAAATATTTTTTGTTTGTTAAAAATTGAAATTATTAATTATATTTGTTGCCAAAAGATGATTCCAATATATCTTTTAAAAAAATATTCAGCCTCTACATGTACAATAAATTTGCACGGAAGTATTTAACTTTTTTTAAAACAATATTACTATGTCTTGTATTTTCTAAAGAAAATCGAAATGGCATGATTTTGAATGAAATATTTGGTAAAAACCATGAGCTTCCAGGGACTTCGCCCCTGGGCCCTCATCTGGACCCACTGGGGGTCTCAAAGCAGACCCCAGCCGTTCTCTGCGTACATTTCACTTCCATTCTGGTATGCGCCTGTCTGTGCTTTGGGGTACAAGAAGATCTAAATTGCAGCATGTATATTGTGTTCACCTGTTCTTTAACAGAGTATCTGTTTCTGTATTACAAAGTTTTTACTATGATTATCTTGTTTGCGCATTGATTGATAATTACTCAAAAATATGAGACTAAAGCCCCCCCCCCCCCCCCCCTACGCCGATATGATTTGTGCTACAATACCCAAATAAGTAAAACCTGATGTAAACACTGTTTAATAATTTATTTTTAACATGCCAGTAAGTATATGGTATCAAAGGAGCCAGAGGCAAACTGGTGAGGGGGGAGGGGGTTAGATCTGTAGAAAGGAAAACAGGTTATTAAATACAGGAGTAAGCACCCCAATCCCTTCCTTCTGTTCTTAAAACTTTTAACGTAGTCTAGAATCCATAAACAGTTGAAGGTTTGATAACTAAAATAATCACATATGAAAAAAAAAAGAAGAAACTACCAAGTTCTGTACAGTTGGAGATATTTTTTCTGTGTGACTACTGAGGAAGAATAAATGTTTAATCATTGATAGGGGCTGTCTATGTTTTATTTTTATTACAAATGACTGAATCTTTCAATATTTTTAACCATGGGCATTTTTCAATTTATTTACATGATGGATGTTGCGGCAAATTTTAGGCGAACGGAGGAAATGCGGTAGGTGTCAAATACGTCTTGTGTAGCGTATAAAAGAACGAAGATATACAAAACAAAGTAATGTCAAAGATTTTTTATGCATACCGATTTGATTTAGTGAAATAAAGCCCAGCGCAGTCCGTAGGTATTTATTAAAAATTTGCGAGGTACACAAACTCTACTAAGTACCACAGAGTTATCTCCCATGCTGGGTCAATGATGCGTTTGAAAACTATATTTAGAATGAATGTGTTAAGATTTCAATTTTTAATCAAATAGTGCAAGGGCAAGGCGACAACCCAAGAGGTAGGTTTATATTTTAAATTCTTTATTTTACTGTATAGTTTTTAAAAAGTGATGCTCATTTCTTTGTAATTCATTAGGCAATTTAAAATTTCCGATTAAATGATGAAAAATACCCTATTTTTGAATACTGGTGTTTGTTTTCAATGACTAACTTAAATATCTCAGAAATCTGACTGAATGAGCATCAGTTTTTCGATAGGATAGTTACCAAGGGACACAATGAAACCTTGTGCAGTTCAAATATTGTTTGCCTTGCCCTTGCACTTTTTGGTTAAATTTGACATTTCATATTTTGACCTAAAATCGGAGCTCACGTGACTTTAGAGGGTCACATGATGACAAAAAATACCGATGTGAAAAGCGATGGACAAACTCTTCATAAAGCCATTAAGATATTTCAGATAGAGTTTCATGCTAAAAAATAAGACGGTTGAACTTTAAGTGTCTCGTTTTTGGTGCCTTTTTATAGAAAATGTTGCCTTAACTGTACTGCGACGTCACCATATAACGGTGAAGGGCTTCATACTTTGACCTTTACTCGGCACTTAGGGCCATTGAGCAGTGAGGGATCTTTATCGTGCCAACGCCTGCCGTGACACGGGGCCTCGGTTTTTAAGGTCTCGTCCGAAGGACCCGCAACTTTCACTTCAAAGTGCCGAGCGCATGGCGAAGGAACAGTTGCTACCTATTTTTATCGACTTAGATCAGTCGAGGCCGAGATTCGAACTCACGACCTCCCGATCACGAAGTGAGCGCTCTTCCGACATACAATCAATCAATCATGTGGAAAATACACATCCTCATGGGTATTCTACATGAATTGAATTAAAGTGAAATTTAAGTTAGGCTAAGCTTAGAATCGTGGATAAAAGGAAGAATGATTTGCGAATTTAAGCTACAATTCCGCTGGTTCCAGATACACTATAGGATTACTGTTATACGAGGGTCGTTCAATAAGTAATGGCTAAAATTTGAATATTTTCTTGATTTTTTGGAATAAAAAGATCTCATAATGACTGAGATCTAGCGAATACGGAGGATGACTAAGCTCTGTAAACGTTTCTTTCTTCAAAATGTGCCTTTAAAATTCTATGCATATTTGCAGCAGCGTTGTCAGATACAAGAAAGTTAACTTGGGGACCGGTATTTGGTCTTCGCTCACAGAAAAGCTTTCATCAATGGAATTTCAGCATGAAAATTACCATTGATGGTCCTTTCTTTGGGTGTATTATTAGACCTCTTGACTAAAGAGAAAATCTGTATAAGACATGTTTGGATCTCTGGCTTCTCTTTGCAATCATAACAGGAAAACTTTTTCTCTGATTCCACTTTTTAGGTCACCTGAGTCACTCAGATGAATTATTGCTGTTTTCTTCTGTCGTCGTGCGTCGTGTTTTTGAACAATTGAACATTTTCAGCCCTTTCTCTGGACCCGCTAAACCAATTTAAGTCAGCATATGGCATCTATGGGTGAAGGGGAACAAAACTTGTGTATTTCATGATCCCCGCCCCCATGGGGCCTGAAGGATGGGACTAAAATCTCCAAAATGGATGCAATCTTTAAAAAATCTTCTTCTTTACTTCTGGACACCAAAGAGTTAAGTTGTTTGCATGATTGTAATAAGCATTGAGTCCTTTATCAAAATTTTGAAATTTATGGACCCTGAGTCAGGGGTTCTGGAGTTGGGGTGGGGCTCTTTTGATCATAAGGAGAAAATGCACCAATTTCTTTAAAAATCTTCTTTCCTGCCCTGGGTATTTAGTAAACAAAGTAAGTAATGCTGAGTAATGATGTCTCTCCCAAAATTGTGAAATTCATGGCCCCAGGGTCAGTTCTTTTTTTTTTCGGGGGGGGGGGGTTATGTTGACAATAAAGTGAATTAACATTATTTCTTTGAAAATTTTCTTCTCTGCTCTTGGATATTTAGCAGGTGAGCTAAGTACATGTTTATGATAAGCAAGGATGCCTCTTTTTATATTGTGAAATTCATGGCACCAGGATCAGGGATTTTGGTGTGCGAGCGGGGCTCTGTTGATCATATAGTAAAAAATGCATAAATTCTTTGAAAATTGTCTTCTCTGACCCTAGGTATTTAGCAAACAAAGTAGGTGCATGGTTATGCTGAATAAGGATGTCTCTTCCAAAACTGTAAAATTCATGGCCCGAGGATCAGGGATTCTGGTGTGAGGGCGGGGCTCTGTTCATCATATGGTAAAAATGCATAAATTCTTTGAAATCGTCTTCTCGTACCCTGGGTATTTAGCAAACAAAGTATTTGCATGGTTATGCTGAGTAAGGATGCCTCTTCCAAAATTGTGAAATCATTGCCTCATGGCCAGGGGTTCTGGTCTATTGAAATGCATAAATTCTTTGAAAATCTGTTGTTTTGAGCAAGGATGTTTTTACCAGATTTTTGAAATTCTTGACCACAAGTGTTCTGGTGCTGGGCAGGGCTCTATTGATACATTGTATTGTTGGGAAATTTGTACTCTACTGAGAGAAGGCATCCCCCTTTCCTATTTACTTAAGATAATTTATAACTGTAAATAAATAATGTAATTGATGGGTAAAACTGAATAAAGAATTAAAAAAGCATTTGTATTGTATAATGCAAAAAGTACTTTTGGAAGAGGCACCCTTGCTAATTATAATAATGCACTTTGTACGTTTGCTAAATACCCATGGGAAGAGAAGAAGATTTTTGTAGAAATAATGCATTTTTTTCTATATATTCAAGAGAGCCTCGTCTAAACGCCAAAATCCCTGACCCAGGGATTATGAATTTCAAACATTTTGAAAAGGCATTCTTGCTCATCCTTGCTCAGCCATGCAATTAGTTTATCTGCTAAATACCCAGGAGCAGAAAAGAAGATTTTCAAAGAATTAATGCTATTTCAATATTTAATCAATAGAGTCACCCACCCTTTCCCCACAGAACCCCTCATCCTGGGGCCTCAAATTTCACAATTTTGAAGAGGCATCCTTAATCATCATAACCATGCACCTAGTTTATCTGCCTTTTATACAGGGGAGAGATTTTTAAAGAATTTATTAATTTTCACTATATGATCATTAGAGCCCAAGCTTATCTCTAGAAACCTTGAACCTGGGGCCATGAATTTCATCATTTTGGTAGATGGCTCAGTGCATATCATAATCCTGCCAACAGTTTGACGGCTTGATGTCCGGGAGTAAAGAAGAACAATTTTAAGGATAGCACTTATTATGATGGTTTTAGCCCCACTCCTAAGGCCCTAGGGGGCAGGGACCATGAAATTCAAAATTTTTGTTTCCCTTTATCCATAGATGTTCTATGCCAAAACTGGTTGCAATTGGTCCTGCGGTTCCAGAGAAGAGGTTGAAAATGTTCAAATGTTAACGCACGACGTACGTCGCCGGCCGAAAACTGATAGTAATAGGTCACCTGAATGACTCAGGTGACCTAATAATGGGACAAAAATACATCATTTTCATACATTGTATACTTCTCAAGTTTATAAGTACTGGCAAGTAAATAGATCTACTTTAAGATTTATTACGGAGAACTTGACTACATTGTAACTATTTTATTGATCTCTGATTATCTTACTTCTCTTGCTTTGGGGCGACATATCTTCATTTATCCGTTTGTTTTATTTCATACTTCATTGGATCCTTTACGATGTTGTATTATACTCAGGTGACCTGTAGGGCCCTTGGGCCTCTTGTTATTACTCTTCCTTTTATGCGATAAATAGAGGATAGTCATGTTTTGTAGATGAATATGGAATTTATTTCACGAGTGGGACAGGATTTTTTGATATTTTCACGAGTGCGAAGCAAATATCAAAAAATCCTGTCTCACGAGTGAAATAAATTCCATATTCATCTACAAAACATTGAATTTTCTGTTTATTACATTTTCTTTGATTTTCCATTTGCCTCTGTCTTTTCTTAACACAGTGTCATAGGCTTGACGTCATAGATGAGCGGTTGAGACGTCATAGCTTAGCAGTTGTGTGATTGAAAACATTACGTACATAGCATGGATTTTAGCAACATATTTGGGAAGAAATTTGCAGTTTTAGCTCTATCAAGATGCTTAGTTACTAGTTCTATCTTATGACAGGCCAGAAATTATTTTTTGCTTACTTAGTTTCCTTTCACACTGTGAGAGAATATCTTTTTGGTATCCTTCCACACTGTGAGAGAATATCACTTTTATTCAATAAATAAATCACAGTATTTCACTTTTGAAAATCTATACTTATAAATTAACAAATTTTGCAAATAAACTCCGAAACGGGTGCACCAGAGTTCTTAATTACTCCTCTAACAATGCACTATATACAAGATGTTGTCCGTAAACTATATTTAGATTTCGATCGCATAGTAAGTATCGCACATTAAATTAAAAAAAAATTTCATTTTCTATAGACAGCCATGAAATAGCAAAAACGTGAGTACGGTGGCGTTTTCGGTTGGCGGATCTAAGTTACTGGCAATTTTTAATGAAACTGACAACAAGCAATATTTTATTTATTTCATAAAACGTCATCACTAAATTATTCAATCAAAACTTTATTTAAATGATATAAAAGAAATAAGTTGTGATAACCGAATAAAAACGGAAATGTGCCAACTATTTTCGTCAATCACCGATCCTAATGTTGACGGAAGCTTCTAGAACATCATAAAGCATCAAGCCCGATGTTAAAAAGAAAAATACCTGCATGAACATAAAATTTGTTTTTGTGTGAATGGCCATTGAAATAATGGTAAATCATTGATAACACTATAAGTTCTGAATATATTTATATATCGAAAGACTATAATTACATATATGTTGTAGGTTTTCCTGATAGATTTGTATATATATATTCCTCATTGAGAGCATCGTGGCAACGAACCCGAAGTACAATTTGTATTTCGTAATAATCTTGCTTACGTGAAAAGAGAAAATTGCTAAATAAGGTAGTGTTCAAATACAATTAAAGGTATAAAATTTCGTGCTTTAATCAACACATTTCAGTTTTTTTCTCTGCTATTTCACTGGGCGTTAAAAGTTAATTTTTACACAGATACTTGGTTCTTGGTTTATAAATATGTTTGTACCTTAATACTGATATGTAAAAAAAAAGTAAAGTACATATTTTACATATCAATAAGGTACGTACATATTTATAAATCAAGACCCAAGTGAATTTTTACTCCCCCCCCCCCAATCAATTTATCATTAAAATGTGGATATTCGCTACTTTTATCCTTGACGGAAATGAAATAAGAGCATCTGAAGTACAATATCCATAACATAGTATGACAGGTTTCACAATAAACGTCAATTAATGAAATTGATATTTTTTCAAGCTTTTACAAAAAGGGGAGGGACGGGGTGGTGGAGACGTACATCTACTTCATGCTTATTTCTTCTAGCTTATACGCCTGTAGGCTGTCAGTAGAAACTACAATATATTTTCTGTCGGTAGTGGTATAAATTCAATTCCCCGCGCTTGCGTAGTTGAATAAAAAGTGCACCAGTGTTTTGACACTATCACCTAAGTTTATCATACCTTCTTTTGTAACACAATGTTTATTTTTTTAATAGACCATTAGCACATTTAACATATGTTTTCTCTTAGGCATCCGTAAGGAAATACTCTATATACGGTGATGACGAAATGTTTAGTGTCTTACAAGCGGCTTTCACAGATTTACAAATATCATGTTCCTCAAAGCATCGACATATTTGATGTCTCTAAAGGTTCAACTGCGATCTTGTGACACTCCTTTTCCATTTCTGGATTTCTTAATCTATGTGAACACTACAGTGTGAAAGGCTTGTCTTTCCAGATACATGTATCAAAACCATTTCTTTCGTATTCGGTCTTCAGCGATTTTTATAATGAAGCGCAGTTTTTACATACGCCCTTATTTTCATCTTCTTGCCATAGACCATTTTAAACAGTTTCCTGTTAAGTGCAGTGACCATGCTTACTTTAAAAGTGAATTTCTTTGCGAAGCAAGAAGGAAAAAGCATGCGATTTTCGGTCATTTTGAGTTCTTAATTAGCACTTCTCTACTGTGAAAAAAATAAAATTAACTGCTTCTACATTTATTATGATAAACCGTGCGTTAAATTACTTTTTTGTACGATCGTTGTTGAATTATTAACTTCAGCAGAAGGGTATTTAAACCTTTTCATATAGAACATGCACTGTAATTTTAGCTTTCGGGTTGAAAATAATGTAAAATAAATACACATGTAGTAAATAGATAGAGACAGGGCTGAAAAGTAAACTGATATGAATAAATTACTTTGTACGATCCTCGTTGAATTACTAACTTCATGCAGAAGGCTATTTAAACCTTTTCATATGGAATGACATGCACTGTAATTTTAGCTTTCGGGTTGAAAATAATGTCAAATAAATACATATGTAGTCAATAGATAGAGACAGGGCTGAAAAGTAAACTGATACGAATGATATACGTATACTTTAAAGACTGAGTATTGTGCGTGTGATTGAATTCAAATACATCTACCAATCTTGCTTGATAGATCAGAGAAACTGGATTTCTGAAAAAAATAGTAAGTACTTGTACATATTGTTCCATTTTTAATACAATTAAGTACTCTCTCATTGTTTCATGTTTTTGATATTTATTGAACTAACGGTACTGTTATACAGACTGACTTTTTGAAAGGTAGATGGTTCCTCTTCATCTATACTGAAAAAAGAAAGGTATAGTCAGGTCAGTTGTTTTCAATTTCTTAATATATTAATGTAATGTTATTAATATTAAACGCTAGAATCAAAACAGTATTTGATAATCATAAAAGAAAAGGTACTACTGGTTGGCAATATTCTTTATAAAAAGTCAATTTAATGAATAGGTGAGCTTTTTACAATTCTTTAAAGAACTCTTGGGTATGAATTGGAATTCACAAGTCAGTAGCGTGTATGACCACCGCCAGCATTCAACACTGCAACACATCTCCGATGATGTGTAGTGTCCAGGGATATTGTTCCATTCCTCCTCTAGTGCTGTGCTCTAGCCCATCCCAGAAGGATCCGGAGATTTTGAGGGCCAATCTGGAACATTGACATTGTTTTAATTCATGACATCTCTTGATGTTCGGGTCTTGTGTGCAGTTGCTATGTCCTGCTGGCACGTTAAACCACTTTGGTGCGCAGATATGACAGTACTACTGGAGAGAGAATTTCATCTTTGTATTTTTGTGCTGTCATGGTATCGTTCACTACAAGAAGTTACGTGCGGTTTCGCTCAACAAATTCCTCCCAAACCATTACAATACCACCACACCCCCTCCCCATATCTGTCTAGTTCCGTCACACATGCAACAACCAGCTCAGCAAAACACAAAAAATTTTTGAATTCGATATAACGAATTATCGAATTTGTTATGACGAATTTAATTCGTTTTAACAATTTCTTTGAATTCGTTATAGCGAATTCAAAAACTTTGTTATAACGAAATAAATTTGTTAAAATGCATTCCTTAATTCGTTATATCAAATTATATTCGTTAAAACGAATTCGACAAATCGTTATATCAAATTCATATATATTTTTCTATAGGCCCTGATTTCTGAATTTGATTAAAAGAATTAATTTGTTACAATAAGTTTTAGAATTCTTTATAACGAATTCAATAAATTTGTTATAACAGATTAAATTCGTTATAATGAATTCAAAGAAACAAATTCGACAATCCGTTATATCGAATTCCAAAAAAATTTTGAATGGTCCTAAATGGGCTTCCGTACTTCCCTAATCGCACGGCATTAGAAGTGATAGTCGCAGGTCTTTCGGATGAGACCTTATAAATCGAGGACCCGTTTCACAGTAGACGTTGGAGAACCATCACTGCTCAATGGGCCTCAATGCCAAGTATATGACTAAATTTTAAGCACTTCACAGGTATTAATATGGTGACTTCTCTATATGGGTGAAATATTCTCGAATAGGATGTAAAACAACAACAACAATCAATCAATCCCCAGGGCCTTCTTGATATTAATTAGAAATATATAATTCTACCACAGTTATTGCTGAGATCAAAGAAATGCCGCGGACATTATTCTCCAATAAATCCACAGGCGCCTGAAGTGTGGATCGATAGCCCCCCCCCCTTTTAATTAAAAAAAAAAATTGGAAGAGCTTATAATTTCTCAAAATTATCAAATTTCCCCGTCAATCACATCCATATGTCGTTCTATGCAAGCAGATTGTACTTTTCTTATGTTTAGAGAATGGCCCGTACAGGTATGATAAAAATACACAAGGTAAGAAACAAAATCTGTAAACAAACGGGGGGTTCCCTGCTTCGAGACATATTTCCAAGGTAATAACAGTGTTACCTATCATAATTTTGCAAGCGAGATGTTCTTCTAATAGTCTCTTTAACCTAAACCCCATCATTAAAGTTTTATATGTCGTAATCGGACGATTTATTTATCGGATACATAAAATTTTCTCCATTGACAACTTTGAAGGAGGTTTTGGAGTTCGCACATCCGTCTCGCTTTATCTGATTGGTTAAAGATTTAAACTGTATCACTGTTAACCAATCAGATAAAGCGAGACGGATGTGCGAACTCCAAAACCTTTTAATTAAAACAATAATTACTATGCGAGTTAAATTCAAATACAGTCTAGGGTAACCCCCTTATACATAAGAGGAGTAAGCATGAATAGGTGTAATGATTATCACAGACAAGTTTATACTCGTAGATATAGATTCTATAATTGGAGATAAAACACCTATGTGGATCTTTGAAATTAAAAAGACAAAGATAAAGACAGTGATTGATTTCGAAAAATAATCTACAAACAAAACGAATCTGTGAACAGAACATAAAACACGAACCCCCCGGAAATTCAAGAGGTAGGATCAGGTGCCTAGGAGGAGTAAGCATCCCCTGTCGACCTGTCACACTCGTCTTGAGCCCTGTGTTTTTAACAATTGCTATGAAATATGTAAGTCAAAGTACAAGCAAATGATTGTTTATATTTAGTGTTGTCAAATAGGACGATTTTAGTAACCGGTTACTCGCTTACTTTTCCGATCGAGTAACTCGGATGTTTTTTTAAGACATCGAAACATTTTTGTTCGCGGTATATATACTCAGCTGTAATTTAAAATGTATGAAATGTCGTTACAATTTCTGCATTTATCTGATCATTTACAAAACACAAATGCACTGCATATGAACTTTATTTATAATCATTAACACACAGTATCTTCTAAATAAATTTGTTCTCGAACACCCTGTAATCTTTGGCTGTTTTGCACTTTATTAAGCATAATAGTTGTCCCACCCGTGTATGTTAATTCCGTTTCACATGATTTACACCTCATGGATTTAAATTCAGCCATTCTTTTAAAAATGTTTTCATACTTTCGATGTATGTGGCGGCATCTTCTTTAATCTTGTACTACGGACTAGCACAGATTTATGGGGAGGTCAACATCACTGCTACATTGCGAAAAATTTCAACTCATTACCGCTACATTTTCTCAAATTTTCGGGCGATCATTACAGCTACATTTTATCAAAGGAGCTTATGCCGACAACAACTCATTACTGCTACATACCGAATCGGCCAGCAATGGCACGGTATTTGAGTTCCATTCAATATAATTCACTCACCATGTAGTCAAGTACAATTTAGTTCCGAGTTCTAATCAAAATGAGTATAGGCCTATACGAGTCTGTAGTCGATTTAGCGTCACATGAATGTCATGGCTACTATTGAGAAGTTTGTGACAAATCGCGGTAATATTAATGCAGGATTATTTATCAATGGATAAATTTGGTATAAATAAGACTTTAAAACACTCCAAAGTGTGGAGGTGCAGGGATACAGGTCTTATGCATGTATATATATATATGTAATGTTGTACTGTACACGCATAAGACGCTGGCTAACGAAAAAGGCAATGTAGCGGTAATGTATACTTTTAAATGTAGCGGTAATGTTTTCTTTTTTGTAGCGGTAATGTGCATGTAGCGGTAATGAAAATTTTGAAAATGTAATGATACCCACCCGATTTATGTGAGGTAATTATAATTGAATCAAGCCATCAAATCTTATATACCCCTAAGCGATCAAAGCCATTAATTAGATAAACTGTGAAATACTAATCAAAACAAATGATCGCATTTGTAAAACGCTAGGTCGAGACTAACGTTAAATAAAATGGGGACATTATAAACAAAAATATATTATTCCTACGGATTTACTCATAAAATTCAATATATCCGAGTAACCAATTAGCAGTTTTACTAACCGATACTCGCATCGTTCGACGATTAACCAGTTAACCGGGCACTCGTTGACAACACTAGTTAAATTTGCAAAGGTTATTATAGCGACCATAGAATTTACAAAATGTTAACTTTATGCTAGGTTGGTGAAACCCCTGTAACATGAACTTATCTGTCAGTAGACTTCATCGGTTTAAAAATTGATCGTTCCCAAAGCCCGCTCATGAACTATATCGAATAAGTTGGGAGACTTAAACACAATATGCAGGTGATACTAGTCCCCTACGGCAAGTGTAATCTGTTTCCCCTTAAGAATTAAAAAAGGTCATAATTCCATAAAAAATCATTGAAGCGGAACAAAATGCAAACATGATCTATAACTCATTAAAAACTCACAAACCAACATTCAGTTCACTATCTGCTAGCGTTTGGGAAAAAGTGCGGAAAACCAAGTGGGAAATCTGAGTCCCATTAAACATTTCAAATGGCCGTAATTCCGTCAAAATCATCGAATCTGACGCAATGCAAACTTGATCTGTAACTAGGTACATCTGCAAGCGTGTAGGAAAAAACTAGATGGGAAAACTAATAGGACAGAATGACAGTTAGATAGTGGGACAAACAGACAGACGGATAGATAGACAGAAAGATAGTCCCCTTCGGTTATGTCATACTGTTTAATTGTTTAATTAGTTGGCCCTTATTGTCTATAGTCGGTAACATCCAAATATGAAATAGATATGACAGACTCTGTGGTGTCTTTTATTTCGAGTTCACTGGGATAAATCAAGTCGACATATGAATGAAAATAACTATTGTTAATTGATTAAACGTCGGCGATATATCTGAATGTCGAGTTGAATGCCACAAGTGTTTTCTTTCTCATATTTATAAAAGTTTTTGAATGAATTCTGCTTCATCGGAATATTAAAACAGGTCGGCTAATAAATAAGTACAATTGAAAATTAATCAAGGATAACTGAAAGAGAAAAGTTGTGTAAAGTTGATGTCAAGTAAAATATATGAAATTTGAAGAGAATGTATGTTCACTAGGCTACATAATACAGTCTGGAAAACATTTGTAGATTTCATATTCATTAATAATACAGGTGTGTCTCAATCTATTGAATCGCTGGAGCGGTCTGATACGACTTACAGATATGTAAAGTATATATTTCTCAACGTACAATAAGGATATTGTTTAATTGGAATTTGAGTACGATTACTGTTCGTTATCTTTACATTTTAGCAGATTGATTTGGTACTCAGAGCACCAAATTAAGGATTAAAAATTCTCAATAGTGTAAACGAATCTTTTGGTGATTTAGAGAATATACATGTATTTCAAAGTAAGCTTATTTCTTTTCGCATAAATAATTATTATACTTATCTCCAGAATTCAAAATTGCAGATTTACTCATCTCTAGATCTCAGGATTTAAATGAATGTGTTTATGTATGGTATTGCCTAAAAGTAGTCTTTTTTTTAAAAGGAATCTTTAATAAAATTTTAATTACGAAGTTGAATTTGAAAAGTCTCCAAAGTCTACAATTATTACCCTCAAAATTCTTTTAGAAAATATTTTCAATAAATAAAATTCTTAAACACATCAATGACGTGTAAAACGTTCAGGAGGAGTAGAACAGGGATATTTAGAACCATAAAGAACTTTGAACGATAGTATTGTTCTGCCGCCTACCTCCAAGTCAATTTTCAAAAGATAACATATTTGAATGATTTTTCATATTTATATACCGGTAGATATTTATGGGAATTTTTATAAAACATGACTTACTTGGGAAAACAAAGAAAGATAACTCTAAAATTTTGGTAAAACTTGTATTTTTCACTTTAAAATTCAACGGAAAACAGAAAATCTTTTTGACCCCCCCCCCCCCTCCGAGAAACAAAACTTCCTTTTTACAGGTATTAAGAATTGTTCTTTCACAAAATCATAGCAAAGTTTTCGTTGTTTCACGGGGGGGAATATATGTTTACAGACAAAAAAAAAAAATGGCAAACATGGTCATTTTATTACTACCGTAATTATGTTCCCCAAACGAAGTTTGGGAACATATTGTTTTTACTCTGTTTCTTATTATTAAAGTCTTCCGTTTCAGATGGAAGACCTTTTAGTGATTCAACTGTTTATTATTATTTTCCCCCTTTTTCTTGTCGGGACGATTTCTCAGAGATGGCTGGATGGATTTTCTTGAAATTTTCAGGGTTGATAGAGAATGAAAATACCCCCAGATGTTTTTTTTTCATTTCTTCAAAATTCACTTCCGGTCGTCAGATATTTCCGATTTCCGTTTTTTCAAAAATATTTAGCCCGATTGAGATCTCAGAAATAGTAAGAGATTAAAGAAGCCTGGACACAGATTTGAAGTTAATATTTTCTCAAATTTTCTGTATAATATCATGACTTATATGTTCACACGGAAATATAATAAAAGCGTGTTCAGAAACTGTGTTGGTCTCACCGGAAACAAACAAACAAACGAACAAAACAAACAACACCCCCCCCCCCCAAAAAAAAACCCACACAACTTCCTGTTATAAGAGAAAAACTACGTTTAAGGGGTTTTTAGCTAACATGAGCCGGGGGCTCAAGTGAGCTTTTCTGATCAAAGAGTGTCCGTCGTCCGTCTGTCGTCTGTAAACTTTTCACATTTTCGACTTCTTCTCAAGAACAACTGGGCCAATTTCAACCAAACTTGCCACAAAGCATTCTTGGGTGAAGGGAATTCAAGTTTGTTCGCATGAAGGGCCGCGCTCTCTTTCAAGGGGAGATAATTAAGAATTCGTGAAAATTTGGTGGCATTTTGTAAAATATTCTTCTCAAGAACCACTGGGCAAAATAAGACGAAACTTATGTGAAAGCTTCATTACATACTCTAGATTCAATTTTGTTCATATACCCCCGGGGGTAGGACGGGGCCACAAGAGGGGTAGAAGTATAACATAGGAATATATAAGAAATGTATTTAAAATCTTCTTCTCAAGAACAGCAAAATTCTGATTAATCATATTATAATAGAAGTATCCTCAGGTAGTGTAGATTCAAGTTTGTTCCAATCATGACCCCTGAGAGTAGGGAAGGGCCACAACTGTCGATATCTCTATTTTTAAAGATGTATCACTTTAAAATAAGAGATATTTCTTATACAGAGATATATAAAGAGATATCATTATTTTCGAATAAATAGTATAAGGGCTTGCCATATCCATGGGCACCTGAGTTTCTCAGATTAAAATTATTATTATAAAATTAGCATACTCATACTGGATTCCAAAACCCCATATAAATCCTTACAAAGATTCATAGCGGGTTCCAGTAATGTTCCACCAAGCCTCCTTGTATACTCTTCACTAAAATATTTACAGCAGTGAATGAGAAACCTCAAGAGTACTGTACAACAGTATACTTATTCCAGAAGTGGTGTACTTCAAGGAACTTTTTGAAAATTTTAAACTTTATACAACTATTCCCCACAATAAATTAAAATCCAGGCCTTTTGACATCATAGACAGCTGCATTTTCAATAAAAATATAGTATATTAACTCGTAAATATACTTACCTTGTCCTTGGTCATTTGCAAAATTATTTTGTTAAAAAGCATTCTGATTGTACACACAAGTACTCTGAAGTTGATATTAAAAAGATGCTTGAGTTTCTGATTGACAATATCTACATGTATGTAGTTTTTGGAGATCAGGTCTTCCAACAATTTGTATGAAATTCAATGTGTATCAAGTTCGCCTCGTTATAAGCAGACCTATTTTTGTATTCATATGAAACAGAATTTATTCAAAAACTTCTACATGTGGACTTCAACTCGACATTTAGACATACTGACGGCGTATTATCAATTAACAATAGTTACTTCCATTCATATGTCGATTCGATATATCCCAGTGAACGTGAAATAAAAGACACCACAGAGTCTGACACATCTGTTTCATATTTGGATAGATATTAATGATAACCTTACAACAAAGCTTTATGATAAACGTGATGACTTCAGTTTTTCAATCGTCAACTTCCCTTATTTATGTAGCAATATACCCCTTATCACCTGCATATGGAGTTTATGTCTCCAAGTTGTTTCGATACGCAAGAGCATACTCTACGTACGATCAATTTTCAAAACGAGGCAAGCTATTAACCAACAAGTTGATGAAACAAGGATATCAACAGCCTCGTTTGACGTCATCAAGTTCTATGGTCAATACAATGACCTGATCAACAAACACACTCTAATCCTTAGGTCAAATGTTGATGATGTTTTTCATTGCTAATTGTTAGGCTATTATTTACACACTGGAATTTCTACCGTTTTTTCCGTTTACCCGATCATGACAAGGAGCACACGGCAGGTGGGACGGTCGACAGGGGATGCTTACTCCTCCCTGGTACCTGATCCTACCTGTGATGTTTTTGGAGGTCCATATTTGCTCTGCTCCCGATCTGTATTGTTTAGATGGACTATGAGCTAGAATACTGTTCGTTATCTCCATATTGAATCATATTGGTCCCATCTGGAACTGAACTTGTTTGTTTTTTGTTTGTATGTTGTTTAACGTCCCTCTCGAGAATTTTTCACTCATATGGAGACGGCACCACTTGCCGGTGGAGAGCTGCAAATTTTGTCCTATACTTACGGCCATTGAACAGTGAGGGATCTTTTTCGTGCCCGTACCTACTGCGACACGGGACCTCGGTTTATACGGTCTCATCCAAAGGACCGGTCTCCACGTCCCACAGTGGGATTCGAACTTGCAACGTAAGGATCAACTCCTTACTTCGCGACTCTAGAGCTGACGCTCTAACCACTGCGCCCTGAACTTGTTTGACAATTTTTTAAAAAAAGTTTAGTTACATGTAGGACTCTATTATCAATAACATGATTAATAATTTATATATATATATATTCAGGTCATGGATGAACAGGAAGAGTGTCCATCGCCAGATGTTGATAAACTGCTACGCAATATAAATACTAATTTTTATCTAGGTCTCGATGTACGTATTTCAGATACAATACTTTTCAATATAAATCATCACTTTATTCATAATTATGATCAATACAGTGTTGCTTTTTTCAACAAGTTGTCATATATTTTATGTGTGAAAATAACAAAATATTCATACTGCAACAAACTTTACAGGCTTAACTAGTCATATTTGTTTTTAATTATTAATGATTCTAAGATTCTTACTATTTTAGCCAAAGCGAATCGCGTGCCATGAATTGGTTATTGCAGAAATCAAAGATATGCAGGTGAGTGAACGAAGTGAAAAACTATCCAAATTATATATATATATATATATATATATATATATATATATATATATATATATATATATATATATATATATATATACATATACATATACATATATATATATATATATATATATACACTCCCAGAAAAATGTTTTCATTTATTGTGCACAGTTTTACTGGAACCGAAATTAAAGATTAAATCAATAAAGTAACATTTTTAACATTAATTAAGAAATAAATAACAAGTTTAAAAACTTCAATGGGAATTGAAGTGGGTCGGTCACGTGATCAAATCCTGTGAAGGCCGAAGGCCTTCTCAGAAGATTTGATCACGTACCGACCCACTTCAATTCCCATTGAAGTTTTTAAACTTGTTATTTATTACTTATATATACATTTGAGATGGACAATCAAATGTAATCGAATATAAATATAGCACTAACTTTGCGTCGTAGATTTTGACAAATTACGCTAGGTGTAAATCGGCTTGAAAAGCGGTTACGCTTCAAATTCATCTGGCAAAGGATTCTGTTTTGAAGGGAATATTCTGTGAAAGGCTACTTGTGATCAATTATAGTGAGCATATTGGTGTCTGGGAATTTTTGTATTCATGAGAACCCATATTCGATGTTAAAAAACACAAGAAACACGTCCGATGTTTGATAATAAAAAGTTGGAGGAATTTCGGTCGGAAAGGGATGGATGGAGACACTTGTCCGGACCAGATAACTTGAAATCAAGTACAAAATTTGATCAAAAACATAAAATCTACGATTTCAGTAAGGCATATTTATTAATTTATAATGTTGGGAGACACTGGCGACAGCTTACATTGTTAAGACAACGTCACAAAGATCTCGATGATGGAGGTGTGCCTACCGAACTTCCAAAGTGCAGTGTTTGTCAGCTGTTTGTGGCGTGATTGCATTACATTGATATTTTTCAACAGATTTTCAAATTTATTGTGAGTAAAGTTTAATGAAAAAAAAATTTATAGCATTCAGAGGTCTGCGAGAAAAATAAGGGTAAACGTTGAGACTATGCAGCTAGACATGAAACTTATAACACGTAGTTTTCCATTCTCTATGTAAAATCGATCAAGAACTGTATTAAATACTCGTTTACATTGTAAATAAAATGATTATTATTTTACTTGCGTATTTTGTACATTTTTATGCATGAAAAACATGCTATATTGCTTAGTGGAGTAAGTCTTTTTATGTAGATATTACTGCGCTGTGTGATTAGGTCACGTAATGACCTATGACCTTCGAAAAACTTCATACAGGTATGAAGATATTTGCTCTCTGCATGTTTATATAATAGAGAGATACCACAAATGTATATATTAAGGCAAAAATTAACCTCACTCATTCTAGATCACATATAAAATTAATTTTCCACTAAAACAATGTTCAGACCAAAATAATATGTCTCAGTAATAAACAGATATCGAAAGATTTTGATTTAAAATCTTTAATTTTTAACCATGAAGTTTTGAACAATCAGAATTTTCTTTTCCACTTCTAAAAGATTTTGTGAACCATAAAGTAGTAGATTAAAACATATAGGGTGAGCTACGTACATTGTAAGAATTCTAAGAAAATGTTAAGTGCATAAGAAAATGTTCGACAGGTACATTCGCACCACATGAACATGGTGGCGAATATTACTTGAATTTCTATGGATCAAATGTAAATTCAGAGAACTATACACGAGTCTGAATTTTGCATGATTTGCTTGACTAATCCTACGCCAAACAAGATGTGATCGTGAAATACAGATGCCCCCGTATGGCAGCTTTAATCCAAGGTTAGAGTTTTTTTTAAGTTAGGTTAAAAAACCTAGGTCAAGAGTTAAAAAATGTTGATACCAAGAAAAGGTCTTGTCGGAACGAATACAAATGTGAAATATAAAAGCCCTAGTACCAATCATTCAGAAAATATGACCGAGGTTAAAGTGTTTGTTTTTTTCAAAAATATATGTCATACTCCATGGTCCATGTCATGAGGGGGGAAATAGTGCCAAAAGAAAAGTTTTGTCACAAGGAATGCATAAAAGAAATCTGAAAGCCCTAGAAAAATCTTTCAAAGGGAATAGGCAAAGTTAAGTTTTTTTTTTTCAAATGTAGGTCAAACTCCAAGGTCGAAGTCATGAGGTCAAAAATGTTGGTACCCAAAGAAAGGTCTTGTCACTTGGTTTACACATGTAGTATATGAAAGTACCTAGCACCCATCGTTGAAAAGTTATGGCCGCGATTAAATTTTTTCAAAAGTAGGTTAAATTGCAGAATTTATTCAAAAACATCTACATGAGAAGGAGAAAATACTTGCTGTGGCCTTCAACTCGACATTCAGATATACCGATGACATTTTATCAATTAACAATAGTTATTTCCATTTATATGTCGACTCGACGTGAAATAAAAGACACCACAGAGTCTGCCACATCTGCTTCATATTTGGATGTTTTATTGATTATAGACGACAAAGGCCAACTAACAACTAAAATATATGTCAAAACGATATGACTTCCAACTTTTCCATCGTCAACTTTCCTGATTTATGTAGTAATATTCCGCTATCACCTGCATATGGTGTTTATGTCTCCCAACTCATTCGCTACTCAAGAGCATGCTCTGAGTACGATCACTATTTGAACCGAGGCAGTCTACTCAAAAATAAGTTGATGTCACAGGGATTTCAACAACCTCGTTTAAAGTTAGCATTCCATAAATTTTATGGTCGTTATAATGACCTTATAAACAAATATAATCTATCACTTTGTCGTATTTTGGCTGACCTGTTTTCTAACAATTGTTAGACCTTCGTTTTTATACTAAATTAGACTATAGAATGTTCCGTTTACTTGATCAATTCATAGGGCTCACGGCGGGTGTGACCATCAACAGAGGATGTTTACTCCTCCTAGGCACCTGATCCCACCTCTGGAATTTCCAGGGGTTCGTGTTTATGTCTTGTTCACAGATTCTTATTGTTTGAAGTTTTTATGAGATCGATCACTGTTCGTTATCTTCACTCGTTTTAGCTCACCTGAGCTCAGAACTCAAGTGAACTTTTCTGATCACCCATTGTCCGTCCGTCTGTAAACTTTTCACATTTTTAACTTCAAGACCTACTGCGCCAATTTTAATCAAAGTTGGTACGAAGCATCCTTGGGTGAAGGGGAGTTTAAATTGTTAAAAAAGAAGGACCTAGCCCCCTTACAAGAGAGATAATCAAGAAAATACAAAAATAGGGTGGAGTCATTGAAAAATCTTCTTCTCAAGAACCACTGGGCCAGAAAAGCTGAAACTTATTTGGAAGCATTCTGGGGAAGTGTAGATTCTTAATTGTTCAAATCATGACCCCCGGGGGTAGGGTGAGGCAACAACAGAAAATCCTAGTTTTACATTGAAAAATATAGGAAACATTAAAAATCTTCTTCTTAAGGACCACAGGGCCAGAAAATCTGACAATTGAAAGCATCCTGGGGAAGTGTAGATTCTAAATTTTTCAAATCATGACCCCCAGGGGTAGGGTGTGGCCACAATACAGAAACCAAATTTTACATTGAAAATATATTAAAAATTTTTAAGAAATGTTCTTCTCAAGAACCACTGGCCAAGAAAGCTGAAACTTATGTGGAAGCATCCTGGGATAGTGTTCAGTGACTTTTTTTTTTAAACCACCACACCAACACCCCCTCTTTTTGTATTGGAATAAATTAGCGACATTTTCCTCAAATTTGGAAAAATCATTTATAGTAAATTATAATGCTAAAAAATACATAAAATAATCAAACTAAGTAATAACAACAGATTTTGTTTGATTTTAACTTTAAATTTGATTTAAATTCATAAAATAATCATTTAAAAAAATTAACATCAATATTTTATTGAATGTGTACATGGCTTATATTAATCACATCTTGTAGCTTATATTTTCTTGGAATTGCTTTGTCTAATTTCATTCAAAAAAAAAATAATAACCACCATTTGGACTCATAATCTAGTAAACTGTCTTATATTGATAATCAAGTTTACAGTCTTTTCTGTTTGTTTTTTCCTGATTTTAGTGAAAACATATGTGTTGTCCATTTCCTATAATTAGCCTGACCCTCTATGTAATAATGGCGGTCAAACCAAAATCATTATGTCAACATGCAACATGACTTGTATCTGTGAACTATTTACCAATTCATTAAGAATATTATAAGTTACCTATCTGCTAATATGGATATCTGCATTGTTTTACACATTCATTAAAAAAATCGGCAGCATATGCATGGATTTAAAGAATAAAAACGTATTTACTCTGTCAGCAAATTTAGCGACTTTTGTTCAAAATTAAAACATAATTTTCGTATGTTTGAAATTGGGAAAAATATACTTATAATTGCGAAAATATAGCTTATTTTTGTGAGGGGACACAGCCGAATATCGGTGGCATTTTGACCCCCAAAAAATCACTGGTGTTAATTCGAAATTGTTCAAATCATGACCCCCGGGGGTAGGGTAGACTCAATAGGAAATCCAAGTTTTACATTGAAATATATGGGAAAAATCTTTTTAAAAATCTTCTTCTCAAGAACCACTGAGCCAGAAAAGCTGACATTTATGTGAAAGCTTTCCGAGATATGATAAATTCTAAATCATGACCCCCTGAGATCAGGTAGAGCCACAATAGGTATTACAATGTGGAAAATATGGTGATGAACAGCAGGGCCAAAGCTACTCAGGTGAGCGTTGTGGCCCATAGGCCTCTTGTCATTAAATTCAAAGGTCAATGTCGGAAGGTAAAAAAATGTTGATACCCAAAGAAAGGCCTTGTCACAAGGTATACACATGTGGTATATGAAAGTCCTAGCACCCAACGTTCAAAAGTTTTGGCCAAGGTTAATAGTTTGGTAGAATTTTGCATAAGTGGGTCAAACTCTATGGTCAAGAGATCAAATGTGTTGACACCCAAAGAAAGGTCTTGTCACGAGGAATACACATGAAATATGAAAGCCCTAGCACCAATCAAAAGTTATGGGCAAGGTTAAAGTTTGGTAAAATTTTGCAAATGTGGGTCAAACTCCAAGGTTTGCCTTAGATACAAATATATTTCATCTTCTGACCTTGACAGAAGTTTGACCCACTTAAAAAAAATTAACTTTGGCCAAAGGTTTTGAATGGTTGGAGCCAGGGATATCATATTTCACATGTGTATTTCTTGTGACAAGACCTTAATTTGGACACCAACAATTTTGACTGTTGGACCTTGACTTTTGACTTTTGGACCTTGGAGTTTGACCTACTTTTGAAAAACATTAACGTTGACAATAACTTTTGGACGGTAAATGCTAGGGCTTTCAAATTTCACATGTGCATTTCTTGTGACAAGAGACCCTCCCTTGGGTAACAACAATTTTACCCTTTTACGTGACCTTGGAGTTTGACCTACGTTTGAAAACTTTAACCTTGGACATAACTCTTGAAATGTTTGTGCTAGGCCTTTCATATTTCATATGTGTATTTCTTGTGACAAGATCATTCTTTGGGTTCCAACAGTTTGACCATGGAGTTTTACCTACTTTTGAAAAACTTAAAACTTTATCATAACTTCTGAATTATTGGTGCTACGGCTTTCATATTTCATATGTGTATTCCTTGTGACAAGACCTTCAGAAGTAAAATCTCAAACCATTTTCTGTTTTCTAAAAGTATTGATACGCCCTTGGTATGCGTACATAGCATAAATACTTTTAGCAAGGTTTGCTCAATTTGTAATAAAAGACTGTTAATTTATTTAAATGTAACGAGGATGAAGTAGCCTTAATTCTCCAAATGTCTGACAAGACCAAGACTTTCTTCAAACAATACATTTACAAAAGGACAGACAAAAAACAAAGGATAAACGAACTAATAATTCAAATGATCAATCTCTCTCTCTCTTAAATATTCACACCACAAAAATAATATTTACAATGAAAAAAATCATATGATTCTCTAAACAGCTCTAAGTTAACATATGCTTTTAAACTATCAATCTCGATTTAAATCATAAACGGGTTTCCAATAAAGCCACATGTATCTATATGAGAGTTCTCTTTCTGCAGTTCGACACCCTCCGCCAAATCTTCAGGGTTCATTTAATTCACGAATGCCAGTGATTCATGCGTCTACTTCATAGAAATCATCGAAGTCATCTTCATCTACATTTCTTAAATCACCATCATCGTCATTGACATCATTGTCATCAACATCATTTACATCATCATGAACATCATCCTTATAATGAAGACCTCAGCATATTGCTCGGTCTGTTTCCGTGCAAGACGTACACATTATGGAAACACTGCTATTGTAAGTTGCAGCCACACTGGTGCAAATTTACGGAGGTGAATCCTGTGTCATTACAACGTGTCTCTTACACTGGACAAATCTGCCAGGAATGACCCAGCTGCTATTGTTACCTGTAGGCTGAGCTTTTTGCAAAGAATTCTGTGTATTTATAAAGGGGTATTCGAAGTTAAATACTAGTAGTAATGAAGCAAGGTGTATGTTACACAACCCACTCCGAATGAAAAAGTATCGTGGTTTTTCGAGACAAGGTCTTCCAACAATCGATTGAAATTCCCATGGTTACCAATTGCGCCCCGTTATTAGCAGACCTTCTTTTTTGTATTCATATGAAGCAGAATTTGTCCAAAACCTTATACGTAAAAAGAGGAAAACACTTGCTGTGGCCTTCAAAACGACATTTAGATATATCGACGACGTATTGTCAATTAACAATGGTTATTTCCATTCTTATGTCGATACGATATATCCCGGTGAGCTTGAGAAAAAAGATACCACAGAGTCTGACACATTTGTTTCATATTTGGATATTTTACTTGAAAAGGACGTTAATGGTAATCTAAAAACCAAGCTTTATGATAAACGTGATGATTTTAACTTTTCAATCGTCAACTTCCCTTACTTATGCAGCAATATACCTTCATCACCTGCATATGGGGTTTATATCTCTCATTGATTCGATACGCAAGTGCATGCTCTACGTATGTACAATTTCTAAAACGAGGTAAATTATTGACAAACAAGTTGATGAAACAAGAATATCAGCAGTCTCGTTTAAAGTCATCATTTCGTAAGTTCTATGGTCGAAACAATGACCTTGTCAGCAAATACAATTTATCATTGAGTCAAATGCTGACTGACGTTTTTCATACTAATTGTTAGGCCATTTTTACACACTAAATTGTCGACGGCTTTTTCCGTTATTTCCCGATCATGACAAGGAGCACAGTCACGGTGGGTGTGACCGGTCGGCAGGGGATGCTCACTCCTCCATGGCACCTGATCCCACCTCTGATGTTTTGGAGGTCAGTGTTTGCTCTGCACCTATTTTGTAATGTCTAATGGACTTTTGAGCTTGAATACTGTTCGTTATCTCCATATATTCACCTTGAAAACCCCTTCGCACCACTTACTGCTGACTAAGATAGTCCCTCCCATTCCGTGTTCTTATTACTTCAATTTATTGCTACGATTCTGAAACGATATGGCTGAGGTTTTAATGCCTAACGCAATAATCCTGAGATTTGTTTTTGCCTTCTTGATGATCAGTTTCAGCACAATGTCTTCGTAGAGATACTGATGAATACCCTAGACAACTTCTAAGCACTTTTCAATAATGGCGTATGATTTCCCCCCTGCTATAGTTTTCTGCTAGCGTATAACCTGAAATTTTTATCACTTTCAATTTGAAGTAGAACTGCACATATTCCTTCATCCGCAACATCAGCACGTAGAATAAAAATTGTTTGGAAGTCGGGTAACTTCTGAATAAGTCTGGAACACAACAATTACTGTATTTCAGAGCATCGAACACTCTTTGTTGATATTTGTCCGTTTGACTTATTTGGGCTTACCTTTCTTTATAAGATCAGACAAAGGTAAGGCTATTGTTGAAAAGTTGGGAATCAACTTCGTACAAATGCAAACTAAACCAGGATAAGAATGTACTTGTTTTATTTTTAGTCTGTGATTGGGAACATTCTTGATTGCCTCAATCTGGTCTTCTGGGGCTCGTAACATAAAGCTTGCTAAGATTTTGACTTAGTAGGGTCATAAGTATGTTTTAAGTGCAATCTTAGGACCTGCCTAAGTACAGCTTAAGTATGTCTTTAACCGGTAACATAAAACGAACTAAGCCAGGTCCTAGTCAAGTCAAACTTAAGTTCAAAATATTTCTTATGAATGATCCAGGGGCGTAGCTTCCATTGTGGCAATGAGGCAACTGCCTCACTAGATTTTTCACCACCACCACTCCTTCCCATAATCAACAATACATTGCAGATAATACGTAAAATTAATGGCATTTCTTTTAACATTTTAAGCAGTTCTATCATGTTGAATTGAAGTTTTAAAGAAATAAAAGCAAAGTTTAATAAGATGCGCTTTCACTTTCAAATGTTTCAAAAGTTTTAGTAAACATATTTATTTACTCTTTTACATTCTTTTACAATATGTAGTATCATGCTGAAGTCTTTAATAAAGAAACCAGTACAGCAAATGAAATTTCATGGCATTTTAAAACCCCCAACTTCATTTTCTGTCGGAGTGCCCCCCTCCCATGACACCATCCGGAACCTGCTGGGGGCTTAAGGCAGCCCCAGGTCTCTTGCTGCTACATGTATGGTTTTGCTTCGCTAGAATTTAAAGTCAAGCTACGCCCTGGAATCACCCTAGTTTTTCACTTTATTTGCGTATATTGCTAAAAAAATGATTCATTTAGGTTTTGAATTAAATATATATTAAATTTGACGTCCTCGCCTACCGATTTTAGTAACTAAGATTGGATTTCGTATTTTAAAATATATAATTCTATTAAAAATTATCAGAAAGTGGCAATAGTGGTTCAATGTAAAATGCATGAGTTTTGTTTATCACTCGAGACTGCGATGTTTTCAGTTTACCTTTTGTTGTTATTCCTTTGTTTTGAGAAATGTTCACTCGCTTTGTCATTGTCGCAGACTTGGCATCTATCTATTTGAAATTAAAACTCTGTTAAAGAAGTGGAAACGATAGGGACATTTTGAATTTTCCCCCGCCATGTATCAGCAAATATCAGTAAGGAAAGACTGTAGACGTTTTATGATATTAAAACACTTTATTATTGCCTATTTTCAATTTAATCATGAATCGAAGAAAATTGGTTTCAGAAGATACTTTTTCGTATGCCCTAATTTATCAACATCTCTCTCTCTCTCTCTCTTTAGGAAGCTAGTATGCCCTGCACGCATGTCCGAGTCCGCGTTTGTCGATTCTACATTGAATCTAATTCACAATCACTATTATTTAGCATTCTAATCATCATCTTCTAATTCACCACCAATTTCTTTGTCTCTTAAAGTGTATTTCATCTCATATTTTCACAGCAAACATACAATTTCATGATTTCTTTGTCCAAGTTACATATAGTAATCTGTGTTTATATCCTATTCAATTTTTTTTTAAGTATCCCCAAAAATATAATTTTTCAAGGACATAATTATACCATGTTTGGAGTGGAATCGGTTATCAATAAATCTGTTTTCACCACCTCCCCTCCTACCCCCCCCCCCCTCCCGCAAAAAATCTCAAATTCAAATACCAGTATTACGCAGCGATAAATTATTTCTTTAATGCATAACATAAATAGAAGAATGCTTTAACGTTGAGATTCAACATTTGATAGTTTTAAATTTGTGTATAAGATATTTAAGACATACTTAGGTCACCTCCACCGGCCGCCGAAGTTTTGCTAAAATTGTCAAATCTTAGCACGCTTCTAGTTACGGTCTTAGGTCTGAGAGTGTACTTAAGACCTAGACTTAAGTATCCTTTATGTTACGACCCCCTGGACGCAAACGTTGATCTCTCACTAGATAACCTAAGCAATCAATCTGAATAAACCCAATAAAACATTTAGTAGGTTTAGTTGTAAGACCTGCTTCTCTTAGTCGGGTAAAAATACTTTCAGCGTGTTTAGATGTTCAATAAATGTTTCAGTGAAAACTATGATGCCATCATCGAAATATTCCACTTTTTCCATGACTTGCAGATGTTTGTGCTTCGATCTACTAAAGTTGATGGGACGTGTACTAACCTAAATGGCATCATTCTGAATTGGTACAATACAGCTGGGGTAGAAAATATAGTTGGTGGTTTAATATCCTCTTTTATTTGTACCTGCCAATATCCTTTGAACAGGTCATTTTGAGACAAATTTCTTTCCTGTCTGCTGAGGAAAAAATGCTCTCTTGATTAGGCATTAGTTTTGCATCGAAAACTGTGACGCTATTAAGTTTTCTGAAGTCAATGCAAAAATCGACTTATCCTGTCTTTTTTCCTTGCAATTACAACTGGATCTGAATCTAGGGAAGAAGAATGTTAAATCACCTGTAACTACAGCATCTTTTCAACTTCTTCTCTAGTCATAATTTCCACATTAAATGCAGTTGAATATTGTTTCACTCTCGGTAATTAATTAATTATTAATAATTACAATTAGTAATCACAATCTAAAGCATCTAAAAGAAAATATTAGACAAGGATTTTTTTTAGATGAATGCTAAGGGCGTACTTGACAATATTACTTATGACTTTCTATGGAAAGCTAAAGATACGAGGGTAGGGAGATTATATCTGCTCCCTAAAATATACAAGCTCAATACTGAGACTTTTAATGAGATTAAAAACAATGATAGCTTGATTTTACCGATGATTCCACCAGGTCGACTTACATGTATAATCTCACAAACATACCAAACACTGAGCACTTATCTCAGGGACAGTTCAGACTTCATCCTGAAAATTGAACAGCTTAAACCACACACTGAGTGCCTGCTGATCAGTTTTGATGAGACTTCGCTCTACACCAATATGTATTTCAAAGAGCATATAACGGCTGTTCAAATGACCTATACTAACTTTGACAAAGCAGGATATACGTTTAATTCCAGCTCTACCTACATCGGATCTTTTATTAGTCCCCTACCGGTGAAACCGGAGGGGACTATAGGTTTCCTCTGAGTCTGTCCGTCCGTCTGTCCGTCCGTCTGTCTGTCTGTCTGTCCGTCTGTCTGTCTGTCTGTCTGTCTGTCCCTCTGTCTGTCTGTCAGTCTGTCCCACTTGGTTTTCCGCACTTTTCTCCTAAACGCTTGCAGATATTGAGCTGATTTTTGGTATGTGGCTTTACCTTGATTAGTTATAGATCAAGTTTGCATTTCGTCCCGCTTCATTAATTTTTGACGGAATTATGGCATTTTCAATTCTTAACAGGAACCAGATTACACTTGCCGGTAGGGGACTAGTATTGCTAATGCAATACTCTCAGAATGCTTGTTTTTATCTACAACGCACATCAAAAGGATGTGCTGTGGGTTCAAAGTGTTCCCCATCTGTGTGCGACATTCGCCTACATCAGATCACTGATGAAATCGATAAATAAAATAATTTATCATAGTTGCGATCGCAACGACGGGTTTATCACTTTTCATGAATTGGAACTTGACATCCATGAAGTATTTAAAATAGCTAATTCACACCATCCTCATTCAAATTCAAGTATGAAATCTCTACACAAGAAATCAATTTCAAAGCAACTACAGCGTTCAAAGGAAATAGATTTAAGACAACTCATTTTTTATTATTTTAAAACCTACATCAAACCAATAAATACAGTCCAATATTTGGAGCGTTGCTAGCAGTGCACATAATTTCTCTGTTTTTAAAGGATTCATCAAGTGGGAAACAATACGCCATGTGAGAAATGCAAGCAATGAACATATCTTGCTTAAAATTCTGCGTGAGGTTGAGATAAATCTCTTAAAAAGATAATATAATGGAAATGAAATAAAATCAAACATGCAAAATGTACTTTCTAACTATGATGGAGAAAATACCATGCAAAGTAAAAATGGCATCATGAAAAAGGGAATTCCTCACAATGATTACAATACGGGTGAACTCGAGTGTCTTTTGTCAGTTTTATATCCACCGATGGACGCAAGTCGCCTTACAGAATGGCTTTGGGAAACCTAGAATTCTATTTTCATCTAACAATTGATTGTAAATGTGAACCCGGAATAATAATTAATAATGAACATATTTTCCTCCTATCTTCTGTGAAATGCATGAAAATAAGAGATCGTTATGTTTTCCGATTTCGAGTAGATTTGGTCTTTTCTAAGAGTAAAATTTCTCTAGTATTCGTAGTGACCCATAATGCAATTCAACTCATTCAGCTGATTTGTCGTTTACTAGTCACGTTGATACATGTTTAGTATGTAAATTTAGTCTCATGCCAGAAAATGTAGTTCCTATGAAAGCATGTTTGTTTAAAAAGAAATTTAAAAAAATCTTAATACATAACTGCAGAAAATAATGTCATAACGAATACTTATGAAGAAGTTAGAATGAATTCTAGACATATTAAAGTACATTTCCAATGATTTTATACAGTGGTGAAAACTGAAACGTAACGTAACTTTTCTGTTTCCCATGTCTTCACGTGCTAGTCACTTCCTAGCTAAATTTCCGTGAATAATTTACCCTTATTCATAACAGTCTCACTGTACTCTCACTAAATCTCGCCAGAGCTAGTACTGCGAATTCGTCGGGTATTATAATTTGCAGAACACCGAAAATCATCATCATCATCATTTATCTGGTATCATGCCATTATACATAAAACAAAATACACATAACCATACATAATCACTCGAAAGACAATATTTGGGAATCCATAAATTTTAAATAGATTATAAATAAATATTCAGGAAACCATATTTTTAGAAATATAATTCCATTGCGACTAGATGATACCAGGATAACCCATTAAAGCTCGAGAGCTTATTTTCAATGGGGTCCTATCTTAAATACATGTAAGATAACAATACAATGTTTCATTATTAAAGCACTATAACGATTTTTTGGCACTATAGTTTTAACACTGTGTTGCTTACACATTAAATTTTAATTTAAGTATGACAACATTGATAGGATCAATAAAATAATAAAATATGTTTTATAAATTAATATTGAAACATATCACTTTCATGTTCTAAAATGCCATTTTGTAAGATAAAATTCTTAACTTGTTTCTTAAAAGTACTCTTTCCTTTAGTACATTTAATAGAAGCTGGTAAAAAATTCCAGTCCTTAATGCCATTATAGTAAAAAGTATCTGCTTGTCATGCTTTCACATGAGGTATAAAAAAAATCTTCATTAGAGGATGCTCTGGTGTTGCGAGAAGACACAGCTGATCTTAAAGTAAAATTTCCACTTAGATAGGATGGCGTACTACCATGTTATACACATGGTTTAATCTGAGTTGTCGTACCCGGTCTTCTATATTTAAATAATTTTATGTACTAAGCACTTTATAGTTTATGGAATGTAAAGGAGTTAAATTCAGTATAAATCTTACCATTTTGTTTTGACATACTTGTAATTTCTTTTTCAAAATCTTTGACAAACCTGCATACCATGCACAACAAGCATAATCTAAATGACATTGTATAAGAGCAGAACATAATAACATTTTCTTGTATCCCAAAAAAAAAAAAACGAGCTTGTCTGTATAAAAAACGCAACCGATTGTTAACTTTTTGTACAATGGACGAGATTACTATCATCAACATAAAGACTTTGAAAGTTTTCGACTTTGGAGGAATAAAGTTACACTCTTGATTAATAATGCGAAATGTACTTATTACAAATCAGCAACTGAGGAGAGCTCTAATCCAAAAGAAATGTGGAGCTATCTCAACCATTTAGCCTCAAAGCCAAAATATTTTCCCCCCACTCATATTAAGGACAATGGATCGGAAATTGACGATATACAAGGCATTGTAAATGTTTTTAATGAGCACTTCACAAAAATTTCTAGCAATTTATTAACTACTTTACCAAAACATAGCTTTAAACCAGAAAAATTAAAAGAATTCACAAAGTCAAAACTTGGTGATATAAATGTATTTAGCCTACTTCCTATAAGCCGAGACGAGGTCTTATCAATGCTACGTGCACTTGACATTAATAAATCGGCAGGTATAGATTTCATTGGTCCGCGTCTCTTAAGACTTTCTGCAGATATAATTTCTAAGCCTATAACTCATCTAATTAATACTAGCATTACTAATGGCATCTTTCCTTTACATCTGAAACAAGCTAAAGTCACCCCTATATATAAGAAGGGCGATAAAAATGATCCAAGTAACTACAGACCAATATCTATTTTACCGACTCTGTCAAAAATTTTTGAAAAGCATATTGCTAATCAAGTACGTGAATTCACCAGAGCTTTTGACCTCATTATGAGCTCACAGTCTGGTTTTAGGGAATTCAATTCTTGCCAAACGGCACTAACCAAACTTACTGACAGCTGGTTGCATGCAATGGACCAAGGAAATCTCATTGGAATAGCATTTCTAGATTTCAGTAAAGCATTTGATTTAGTCAGCCATGATCTTAATGAGAAATTAAGACACTATAACTTTGATCCACTTGCAATTAAGTTGTTTCAGTCTTATTTAGATGAAAGGACCCAGAGTGTTAAAATTGGCGCATGTTCTTCTGATATTTTACCTATCACAGCAGGAGTGCCCCAGGGATCTATTTTAGGTCCACTACTATTTTTATTGTATATAAATGACCTTCCTTTATGTGTTAATCACTGTAATATTGATATGTTTGCAGATGATGCAACTCTGCATTTATCTGACAGCAATGTACATAATATTGAAACATATTTAAATTATGATTTATCTGAAATTGAAAATTGGTGTATACAGAACCAAATGATTCTGAACACGAACAAATCAAAATCTATGCTTATGTGTACACAACAAAAGAGGTCAAAGTTAGATATTCCAGAACTTCATACAGAAATTTCTGGAGAAAAACTGGAAAATGTTGAAGTTGAAAAACTCTTAGGTGTTCAGATAGATCAAACTCTTCAGTATAATTATCATGTAGATACAGTTTGTAAATCCTTATCATACAAGTTATTTACACTTCGTAAAATTAAGAAATTTCTTCCATTAAGTACCAGAAAACTTTTCTATAATGTATACATCTTGCCTTCAATAAACTATTGTCTTACGGTTTGGGGTAATGCATCTAAAACTAACATTGAAAGAGTCCTTAAACTTCAGAAACAGGCTGCTAGAATTATTCTTGATGCAGCACATGACGAACCATCAAAACCATTGTTTGAAAAACTGGGATGGCTAAATGTGTTTGAATTAGTCACGTTACATAAGTGTATTTTATTGTACAAAACTTTTTATGGTATGAGCCCTGAATACCTCCAGGACCTTTTTGTTTTTCATAGCCATGATTCATATTCCCTGCGTTCAGAATTAAATTATAATCTTCGTTTACCAAAACATCGAACAATTCTATTTATAAATTCGATTCAATATTCAGGTGTACATTTATGGAATAACCTACCATTAAATGTAAAATTGTCACCATCTTTACATATTTTTAAAAGAAATGTGGAAAAAATTATAATTAGCCAACGTCTGTAAATATATGTTTGTATATTTCTTTTGTACATGTTGTATTATTATTACTATTGCTTTTCAACTATGTCTCCTGAACTATAAATATTGACTTATTTATCTTGAGCTTATATTTCATTAAGTTGAACATTATGTTACATTTAATTATTCATGAATTAATGAACTTATCATTACATGTTTTATCTTTGATTGTATCATTTTATGTAATATGTTGTTTGAAATTTAGAAGGCCCCGGGGAAGAATAGTACCTTGTACTAATCGGGTTACCTTCTCTAAATAAAGCATTATTATTATTATTATCATTAATAAACTCTCCACTCAAAAATTTATCAACAAAAACTCCTAAACATTTAACTTTTTTCATAGACTGTATTGTATGTCCATTACACTCAATGTGAAAGTCTTGGACACTTGAAAGCTTCTTTCTTGACCCAAATAAAATACATTCAGTCTTCCCGGGGTGTAGAGATAAACTTATTATCTACTAGCCAATTTGAACATTGTTTTAAAACAGTACTAAGTTTTTCTGAAATAAAATCTGCATTTCTATGAGAAAATAAGATTGCACTATCATCAGCTTATAAAATAAGTTTGCAGTCAGGATCAATACTGGAAGCCATATCATTGACATAGATTAAAAATAGTAGAGGGCCTAAAAAATAAAAGGTTCCGAACATATAAGTAGGGGTGTAACTGTTCTACTAACGCTTTGTTTCGTATAGTTCTAATTTAAAGCCTGTAAAATTATCGATCCATCTCTTAAAGCTACAGACAGCAACAGTAACGACATCGCGCCGCTCCAAGGGGAATATTGATTAGTGTTAATCACAGGCCCTTAGATCGCTTAAAAAAATTAAGATGTTAAAAAAAATTAAGGTATGGAACTCCTTACATAGGGTACCCACATTCGCCAATAAAATACTTTTAAATCAAATGATCTAAAACTTTACTTTCTATTCATAACTGTTCATATATAAACAATCTACGTTACTACCAAAGTTCTTTCCAAAATTCCGTGTACTTCCCGAGATATGCTGAAATCATATTCCAAAATTGACATTATTTTTTACTCGACATTAGCTCGGGCCTCTGAATAGTTACACTAATTGTAAAGCGGGAACGACGGGACCAATTCTTCCCGGAATTTATTCTATCTTCTCTGAATATTTGTTTATTAGCACTGTCTCTACAAAATCTTATCTGATTTGATCATATGGGGGTCGTAACATAAAGCTTGCTAAGTTTTTGACTTAAGTAGGGTCATAAGTATGTTTTAGGTGCAATCTTAAGACCTGCCTAAGTACTACTTAAGTATGTCTTAAATCGTAACATAAAACGGACTTAGCTAGGTCTTAGCTAAGTCAAACTTATGTTCAAAATGTTTTATTAATCATCCTAGTTTTTCAATTTATTTATATATGTATTTGTAAAAATGATTTAGTTACGTTTTTAATCACATGCATATTAAAGTTAACTTCCTTACCTATCGGTTTTAGCTAGGTTAGATTAGTACAGTTAATTCTGTTTAAATAATTTTGAATATTTGAAAACAATTATTGCACGGTCACAAAGTGGCACTAGAGGTTCATTGTAAATGCGTGAATATTGTTTATCACTCGAGACTGCGATGTTTTCAGTTTACCGTTTGTTGTTATTCTTCCGTTTGACAAATGTTCACTTGCTTTCAAATTGTCATTCTCGCAGACATGGCACGACAACCGAACGTCTACGTACTTGAAATTGAAACTCTTAATAAAAAAGTGAAGAAAAAAAACAATAGGGGCATTTTGAATTTTTTTTTCTCTACCATATCAGCAAGCAGAGACTGCAGACGTTTAATGAAGGGTGGAAAAGAATTGTTTTCAGAAAACAATTTTTCGTATATCTCCAACTTATCAACGAGAGAGAGAGAGAGAGAGAGAGAGAGAGAGAGAGAGTTAACGGTAATGAACCCTTTCTGAATCCTCGCTTGTTGCGTTCTACATTCAATCGAATTTACAGAAAATCTTTATTAGTTTTCTTCTCATCATCCTTTACTTCACCTACAATTTTTAACATCATTTCATCTAATTTTTTTTCTCAGTGAACGAACATGATTACTATATACAATTTACATATAAGGATTAGTGTTTATAACCTAGGTCCCACTAATATTTCAAACGTATCCCAAAAATAATATTTTGCATTTACATGTATGTCATTTAGAGAGTGATATTGGTATAATTGATGTATAATCCCCCCCCCCCCCCCGGTACGAAAAACTAAAATTCTTATACCAGTATATCAAATAGAGAAAATTATCTTTTAATGCATAATATTAATAAAGGAATGTTTTAACATAGTAGGTCAACCTTAAATAGTTCTAAATATGTGTATAAGAAAGTTAAGACATACTTCAGTCACCTCTACCGGCCGCCTAAGTTTTGCTAAGATGCTTCTAGTTACGGTTTTAAAGGTGCTTGGACACAGATTTGAAGTTAATATTTTCTCAAATTTTCTGTATAATTTCATGACTTATATGTTGCTATAGCATTTCAGACTAAAATATAATAAAAGTCTTATTTCATCTCGAAGTTATTTAAACTTCGAATTTCTAGGCGCGTTGGATTGACACATCCTTGAGCTTTCACATATTTTAATTTTATTCTTAATACTTAAGAAAAGAGGCAATTTTGTTGTGTATTAATGAAAAATATTAAAACTATAACCCAGAAAATTCAGAGTAGTAATGTTCGAAATCAAAACCCACTCACAGTATTGTAAGTCCGTGCTCAGTGGTGTGTGAAGAGTTTAACAATTGAACACACCCGGTGAATCGTAAACATTAACAATAACAGAGCTCGTGCCCTGTGTACAAAAACAGTTTACGTTTCACGGGTGTGTTCAATTTGTTTAACTCTGTACACATCACAGAGCACGGACTGACAATACTGGTGAGTTCTTTTTGCTTTCGAACATTTCTACTATGAATTTTCTGGATTATAGATGTAATATTTTTCATTAATACATAAAAATCGCTTCTTTTCTTAAATATTAAGGATGAAGTTAAAATTTGTGTAAGTGCAAAGATGTGTTAATCAAACGCGTCCCGGAATTCGTAGTTCCAATAATTTCCAAATAAAATAAGTTTTTAATTACATTTTCGTGCGAAATGCTATTGCAATATATAAGTCGTGATATTATACAGAAAATTTGAGAAAATATTAAGTTCAAATCTGTGTCTAAGCACCTTTAAGTTTAAGACTGTACGTAAGTCCTACTTAAGCATGGTCTTAGATTTAAGTACCCTTTATGTTACGACCCCATGGTCTTACTAAGTTACCACCAACATTTTAGCGGTATAATTTTTAAAAAATCAAAAGGTATATTATACATTCCGGGAAAATTTCGTTCAATCATAGTTCTTTTCACATTAATAAACAACATGGCTGTGAAGTTGTTGAAGCAAACGTTTTCTTATTTTTTTTTTTTTTTTTTTTTTTTTTTTTTTTTGCGCGAAAGAAATTAATACTGACTTAACCTTACGAACTTGAGTAAAAAATCAACTTTAAAATGTTGAAAGATTGTGCAAATACTATGCAGCTGATCGCTGCAATCCAAACACCGTCTGTATAAGGCCTCTAAGTGACCTATAAAATTTAGGCGCCAGCTGGCTCCTAATAAAAATATGTAGTCGGCAATGCAAATTTTTAGTCGCCAGGCAATTTTTTCTTAGGTTTTTCTTAGTTATATGGACTCATTGGGTTAGTCCAGAGATGGGGACAATCGGAAAGATTCTTTTCTCCTCTTCAGAAAAAAAAAATCTTGAAAATATTCAAAGTTTCGGAATTTGATGATCGCCAACTTAATTTTAACTAGTCGCTAATTTGGCAACTTATAGAGAAATTTTAGGCGCCATGGTGACTAAATTAGTCGCCAATTAGAGCCCTGTGTATACATGTGAATAACCAGGGCCCAAGCTAATGTCGAGTAAAAAAATTAGGTCAATTTTGGAATTGATTTCACTATATCTCGGGAAGTACACGGAAGAACTACGCACGCTAACTCTCGATTCCCGCCTACATTTTATACCCATTTAATTCAATACTAATGACAATTTGACCGTGAAATCTTTGTTGGGTGTAAAGAACAGTTCAATGGTAATTGACTGATAATTTTAATGTCAGTGTTAAATAGTTAATTACCCTAAATTCCAGCTCTTAAAATAAGGAGGGGTAGATGATATTTTCCATTGAAATCGAGCTTTAAAGCATCAACACATTTTAAAATATTCTTGGATATGAATAAATGTTCCTAAAATCTTTTCTTATGTTTTACGCATATAAAATTAAACATATATTATTAATAAAATACAATATTTTAGTTTTAAACCCTTTGAAATTGGTGAAAAAATAAGCATCTTTGTAGTTTGGGTCTGTAAACATATGCCCCCCCCCCCCCCGTTAAACACAAAAAGCTTTGGTATGAATTTGTGAAATGACAGTCCATATTACCTGTAAAAAGGAATTTTTGTTTCACGGGGGGGGGGGGTTAAAATATTTTCCGTTTTCCGTTGATTTCTATAGTGAAAAACACAAGTTTTACCCAAATTATAGAGTTATCTCTCTTTGTTTTCCCAAAGAAGTATTCATATAAATATTTATATAAATATGAAAAATCATCCAAATATGTTAACTTTTGAAAATTGACCTGAAGGTAGGCGGGAGAACAATGCTATCGTTCGCAATTCTTTCGGAATGAACTTTGGTAGTAATGTAGATTGATTATATATGAATACATATGAATAGAGAGTAAAATTTTAGAGCATTCGATTTAAAGTATTTTATTAGCGAAAGTGGGTATTCAATGTAAGGAGTTCCATACCTTTATCTTTTTTATAGGCCTACACTTTAATTTTTTAAAGTCGGATTTAAGCGATCCAAAGGCCTGTGGTGTTAATTACACTTTTATTGAGTTCGCCCTAAATGTAGACTGAACAAAAACGCATTACATTTCTTGTTATATGAAGAGAATACCTTCCACGGAGTCCCTAAGTAATTGTTATTTGTTCGATTTTAATGGCGTGTGAAAAAATAGTAAAGGTTTTTCTTTAAAGCCCGTTAAATTTTGGACCCAGCAGAGCTCAAAGCAGACATTTTAAAACATCGCGCCACTCTTAGGGGAATAACAGTGACTAGCGTTAATTACACATTTACCTAGTTCATCCTAAATCTAGACTGAAAAACAAGTATTAGCTCTCCCAAAAAGCTTGTCTGACTTGAGCAAATTTATTTTTACATGAAGAATCAAAAAAAGTTAAATCCAGTGTAATCAAAATGACTTTTAGTCATGAAATCAATCTTTTGCTATAAAGAAACAAGAAAAGTTCAATTCAGTGGCATCAACGAAAATTAAAACTTGTACATGAATTTATTCTATATTACTTGACTTCTAACTTCATTATCACTTTAATTATTATGCATTGCAGTTGTTGAAATATGTATACTTTAATATGTCTAATAAAATATGAAAAAGTTAACAGGTAAATCTTTGATAAAATTCAACTTGTAATTTGATGAATTTAAAGTTCTTTCTGAAATATGACATGGGTAAGGACTCAGAGGTACATCCCCTCCCTTCCTCCCCAAAATGCAAAAAGTGGGATCCTTGCAGGATCAAAGATTTTCTACCATTTTTTAATGTTCTTTTGGATCAAGTATTGCAGGCTTATATGATATCATGTGCTTAAACACTTCATTAATATTCACATTTAGATACGAAAACTACATAATCAAACGCAGGAGGATAGGATGTGTTTACAGTCGCAAGTAAGTATATACACTGTACAAGAAAATCACTCTAAAAATTCGAATTCATTAATTTTTCATAAAGTAGTCCGCCAACCTTTTTCAAAATAATTTAGATATAAAGAAGGTGTGATAAATTTTGTATTAGGCCATTCCCATCTTCCTAGGTCAAGGTTTCTGATCTACTCCGCTTCAGATACCCTTGACTTGGGAAGATGGGCCATTCCAAGTTTTTTCTTTGCTTAGCGTCCGCGTGCGCCTTGGTTTTTGACACCCTATATCAGAAAAGACAAACTCAGGAGTCCTGAAATTGATTATTCTGGTCAAAGTCTTTACACGTGTTATAACTTGTACATTGTTGTATTTTTAAGTGTCTTGTAAACGTATAAAATGTTATAACTTCTTATTTATATCACCGAGCAAAATTTACATTTTTGAAATAAATAACATTTTAATATATTATACTAAATTTGGACGTTTATCTGTAAAACTCTCTATCTATTATCATTGTACATGTATGTCTATTATTTAGTTGATTGAATCTCATTCTCTTTGAAGCAGGATTAAGACATTCCAATTGACTTTAAGTGACTGTCAAAAGAATTGATATTCGTAAGGTGTAAATGCCTCAGGACCTGTTAATCTTATATCAATAACCTTGTTTATATAATTATTTAGCAATGTCTTTTATGTCCATTCTATCAAAGAAACACACCTGTTTATCAACTCAACTAGTGTCATAATTCTATTATTATTTACTCTCTGTCGTACAAAAAGCTATGTCTATTATACCTTCTTCAGTTTGGAGGCCCGATGCTCTACCGGCCACATCCAACTCGGTTAAGACTTGTAAACTATTGTTGAAATTCATGTTGATTGTTATTTACCACCGTCTATAATAAATTCGGAGACCTGATTTTACCAGTTCTTGGACTTTAAATTGGAAGACCCTAAGGAATAGGCACCTTTCTCGTTTATGTTGTATTACGGCCCTACAGCGCCACCACTGTACTAACCGCCAACATTCCTTCTTCCCCGTTTACGCAAAACAACGGATATAGTCCAGGAATTAGTTTTATAACTTCATAACCAATATTTATACACACTAGATGAAATCCCGCGCAAGCGCGGGATGTTGAATTTATACCACTACCGACAGAAAATATATAATTGTAGTTTCTACTGATAACCTACAGGCTTATAGCAGGAAGAAATACTTTGTTCAAAATCCTGCATGAAGTAGATTTACCTCTCCACCCCCATCCTCCCTTTCTGTAAAAACTTGAAAAGTAATAATTTCTTTAATTAACGTTTAAATTGTGAAACCTGTTGTACTATGTTATGGATATTATACTTCAGATGCTCTTATTTCATTTCCGTTAAGGATAAAAGCAGCGAATATATTTATTTAGTTTAATTGATTTGGGGGGGGGGGGGATTCACAGGTACTTGGGTCTTGGTTTATAAATATGTATGTACCTTATTGATATGTATAAAATGTACTTTTCTATACTTTACTATATTTATAAACCAAGACCCAAGTTCCATCTGTAAAATATAGCTCTTAACGCTCTATTAATAGGCCGGGTATTTGATACAAAGGTCTAAATTTAAAAAGAAAAACCTGAAATGTATTGAATAAAGCACAAAATTTTACAGCTTTAATTGTATTTAACAATGCCTTATTTATTCATTTAGTTTTCTCTTTTTATGTAAGCAAGTTTATTACGAAGTACAAATTGTACTTCGGGTTCGTTGCCTCGATGCTCTCAGTCAACTTTCATTTTCTATAAACAGCCATGAAATAGCAAAAACGTGAGTACGGTGGCGTTTACGGTTGGCGGATCTAAGTTACTAGCAATGAAACTGACAACAAGCAATCGTTTATTTATTTCATAAAACGCCATCACTGAGTTAATCAATCAAAACTTGATTTAAATGATATAAAAGAAATAAGTTGTTGTCATATTGTAATTTTTGAATTTACCGGGTGGTAGTAAATACAAAAATTACAAGGTTGTCATTTTGTAATTTTTGTATTTACTACCACCTGGTAAATTCAAAAATTACAATATGACATTGTGATAAATGATTAAAAAGGGAAATGTGCAAATTATTTTCGTCATTCACCGATCTTAATATTAATAGAAGCTTCTAAAACATCATATAGCATCGAGCCCGATGTTAAAAATGAACATAAAGCTTTTGTGTAAATGGTCATTGAAATAATGCTAAATCATTGATACCACTATAAGTTGTGAATATCTTTATAGATCGAAAGACTATTACATATATGTAGTAGGTTTTCCTAATAAATTTATCGGTTAAATTTGTATAATTATATTCCTCACTGAGAGCATCGTGGCAACGAACCCGAAGAACAATTTGTACTTCGTAATAAACTTGCTTACATGAAAAAAGAGAAAATTAATGAATAAGGTATTGTTCAAGTACAAAGAAAGCTCTAAAATTTTGTGCTATAATCAATACATTTCAGTTTTTTTTCCCCTGAATTCAGTTTTTTGTATCAAATACTCGGTCTATTCATAGGGCGTTAAAAGCTATAATTTTTACACAGGTACTGGAGTCTTGGTTTATAAATATGCATGTACCTTATTGAAACATGTAAAAAAAAAAAAAAAAAAAAAAGTAAAGTACATTTTTTACATATCAATATCAATACCCGTGAATTTTATCCCCCCCTCCCCCAATAACAATTTATCAGTAAAATCTGCATATGCATATTCGCTGCTTTTATCCTTGACGGAAATGAAATAAGAGCATCTGAAGTACAATATCCCTAACATAGTATGACAGGTTTCACAATAAACGTCAATTAACGAAATTGCTATTTTTCAAGTTTTACAAAAAGGGAGGGGGTGGAAACGTACTTCTACTTCAAGCAGGATTTTGAACAAAGTATTTCTTCCTGCAATAAGACTGTAGACTGTCAGTAGAAACTACAATATATTTTCTGTCGGTAGTGGTCTAAATTCAATTCCCCGCGCTTGCGCGGGATTTCATCTAGTGACGTCAATAAAAGCTTGCGTCCGATGTAGCTTACTCACACCCTATTACCGGCAACTGGGACTGCCCATGCAACTGGGACGACAGACGGCAAAGTTGTTTTTCGCTATGACAGATACCTGATTTTATCATATTTTAGACTATTTATAATAATAGATTAATTTACTTATGTTTGGTGGCATGGTTTCTCGTTTTGATCATACCTAAACTATTTTTCTGTGGAATAAAAAAACTATGATTTCTTATAAAAACAAAATGAGAACAGAATAAAGTTAAATTTCAATCGTCGTTCAAGAAAATTTGGTCAAACTCAGCTTGTATAATTAAAACTGCTACTCCACGGTCACATTTCTTGTTGTATATAACAAATTTAGGCTCCTTAAGGCATAACTGCAAAAATGTTGATAGTCTGTGTTGTTTAATAAATGTGCTGCGAGTGCTTGATTTTGATGGGTCAAGATATTTTGGCTGTTTTGAACAACAGATGGTTGTTAACATGGCAAGCACTGACGACGGATGATGGCAATCGATAACAACTTTATTTCAATTTTTTCTATGTTCCCATCACTTAAAAAGTTGAGTTCTACTTATCAACAATATATATTTGGAACCACTTGAAGGATAATTATAGTTTGAAACATTTAAAGATTTAACAAGAGGCCCATGGGTCACATCGCTCACCTGAGTTACCATTGCCCTGCTGTCCTCCCGCAGATTTCCCCCCTTATATTCCCACGTAAAACTTTAATAATATATTGTGGCCCCACCCTACCCCCAGGGATCATGAATTGAACAAAGAATGAGGGCGCTTTTGATCGACATTCGGCAGGAATCGGGGCGCACTTAAAAAGTCAAAACTTTATTGAACTGTAAAATTAAATTTTAACATTCTTTTGATGTATTATGTTCCTATGAAATAGGAAATGAAAATATTTCCCCTAAAGTGTGTTTTGATTCCTTAAAAATAACTTGAAACATGGCTAGATGAGTCATTTGGTACAAAATGCTACATTTTTAAACACGTTTTTCTAAAAATTTGCTATCTCTGGGTCATCTCTTCACGATTTTAAAAAGATATTTGTGTGCGTTCGTATTCAAAGAACATTGGTAAAAAATGGAGAGAAGACCCAGAGACTATAAAAATGAACTTTTCCTAAAAAACATACCAATGTGTAAATGCGCTGATTCTTAAGTTTGTCATTTTAAATTCCGGAGTGTTTATGTAGCGATGATAGCTCAGTAATATGCGTTACCAGTCTAGTGCACTTATAAGTCGAGAAATTTTGGTTCGATCCTCGGACGGAGCAATTTCTTTTCTTTTCTTTTTTATACAAACAATCACGTTGTTTATCAGTTGAATTTTATTTATAAGTTTCGAAAGAGATCAACTTTGGTTCAGTTGCACGGGGAGCGAAGGCAATTTTTCAACCCTACTGAAACTTCATTTCGTCTACATGTATCATACCCTAATATCTTGTTAGGTGCTTATTATTTATGTGAAGTATTACTGTGTTATCGTAACTACTAAGATAATTGGACTAAAATATTTCAAATTTGAAAGCTATTTTAATGTAAATCTAAATATTTTCCTATGTGCCTAACTTTGTTAAGTCTGTCCACTTCTGGTCAGCCGACCAAATCGTGGACATTTAAACCATAATTGTTTCGTACATATGATTCCTGCAGATCACACGCCAAGTACGCCCATCTTCTTTAATATACACTCATAAGGATGCTTCCATATACATGTTAATGTGACTAATCGTGGCTTTGTTGTTCGTGAGTAGATGATTTTAAAAGAATTTTTTCCTATATCTTCCTATGTAAAATTTTCATCACCGATTGTGGCCCCGCCCTAGCCCCCGGAGTCATGGTTTGAAAAAAAAAATTCGAATCTACACTACGTAAGAAAGCTTTAACATAACTTTCCTCTTTTTCTCGCCAGATCGTTCTTGAGGAGACGATTTGTAAGAGATGTGCCATTAAATTTCACTAAAACCTAATTATCAGACGGTTGCTAGACATGCACTCTTTGATCAGAAAAGCTCACTTGTTTATTTTTTAGAATTATATGCTATTTAGGATAATTAATGAACTCCTTTACAAACGTCGTTGTCAAAAGAAGTTATAAAACCAGGCATGAGAGGGTCACCACAAATCAAACTTATAGCATTTTTTTCTCGAGATAAGTGAGCATTTCACATTCATGTGTTTAATCTTCACCATTCAAATTGAAGAAGATTGGCGAACGAGGCGAGCGAAGCGCCTATAGTGCGATAAACATTAAGGTGAAAAACTAAATTTCAATTATAACAAAATTTTCGTTGATATTTCATCTAACATTAAAATATACTATATGCAAAATCTGCAAGGATCTCACAAAGATTGAAATTATTTGCCTATGAAATAGCATACGCACACTCAAGAGGACAAAAAGGGCCATTTTCTCATAAAATAACATAATTTTTCGATAAGAGTGGATCATTGCTCCATTTTTTTTGAGTTTTTCCTGAAAATTAAAGTAAAAATATACATTTTTTGGTTCACAAAAACATGGAGCAAAGACCCTCTATACCTTTAAAATACAGTTTCATGGCGCAACATTCGCATCTTCCGAGAAATACTTGAAGTCCATTTAGTCAAGGGTCATATCACAAACATAATTTAAATGCCACCATTCATCAGGAGCTGTGTAGTGTAGTGTTTAGCGCGTTAATCTCAAAGGAAATGATACTCAGGAATCTCACGAAAACCACATTATTTTTTAATGACAGAATGATTTTTGCCGAGAAAATTTCCCCCCGAAAAGTTTTGTTTCATAATTTCATAAATTTCAATAAAGATAACTTTACTCTAAATAGTAAATTCACAAATTGAATATGATTTTTAGATATCTGAAGCTATAGACATTATGCACGCCTTGTTCACCCATCTCCTTATTTTATGACCAAAATACATATAGTTAATCGAGAGATGGAATTTCAGTTAGTGTTGTCAGATCCAAAGTTTTGAACCAGAGAAGCTGGGAGCCATGCAATATCAGTTTCTGTATTCAAGAAAATCCCGACTTCACTGCATGATAAAACAAATAACTCATCATAGGAAATGAACTGTTTGACACATTTTCAGAATATACAAATAAAAATCATTATTCGGGCGTCATTCCCTTATCTAATATTAGATATTTTTTCATGAAAAATCAGTCTGTACCGAGCTCATTGACAAAATTGTCATTATCATGCTAGATATCTCTTAATTGTATGATTTATTATTTCAGAAATGGAATATGCTCAAACCAGCAATTCAAAAACCCAAGGTTATGATGACATAAGACTAAGTCTCGTGAATAAAAATTGGAATAACTATTATATTTGAATACTTTACTATGGTCCATCATATTTTACAGTCCCAATATCCTTTTTTCGTTCATTGTTGTTGGAAAACAAAATTTGCGACTCTTTAATCATCTATGGACCGTCTTAAAACATGTTCATGTTGGTAATAAATGAAAAGTTTGATTCAGTAACTGTTATATAGCTACTATACATACGACCAATATTTACAGCTAAAAAAGTTTTCCGAAATTTGACGCTCAATAAGATACAGTAAATTTATATTTTATTAAAATTCGTATCCATTGTTTCCGATTGCCATATTCTGTTCTGAATCTGCTGCCATTGTTTGCCCCATCTGCCGTTCACGAACGCCAAAATATCTTGACCCACCAAATTCAAACACTTGCGGCAAACTTAATAAACAACAAAATTCTTTATCCATATTTTGCAGTTATGTCGTAAAGAGCCTAACTCTATTATATACAACAAGAAGTGTGAGGAAAGAATAGCAGTTTTAATTTAAATAAGCTCAGTTTGACTAAGTTTTCTTGAACAACGCTTGAAATTTAACTTTATTCTGTTCTTATTGTAGCGTGAAACCTAATGATATAATTATAATTAACAGAGGCGGCTGAATTCCCCCCGTTAACTTTCTGAGGACCTGGCATTTCAAAAAATATATATATGATAAAGCAATATATACAGATAAATGTTGAGACTACCTAGCTGTCTTTAGTCAGATATATACAATGAATTAAAGTTATGCTGGCTCTTGAGCGCTCGGTTCTTATGGTTACCAGCTCTTACAGCTTGGTTCTTATGGTTACCGGCTCTTACAGCACAGTTCCTACAGTTCGGCTCTTTGCAGCTCTTGCTGGCTCCCACAATCACCTTCTTAATAACAAACAATATCTAAAGCCAGGAAAGACTTGTTCAGTCACGTTTAATCTTTAAATATATTTATTATCATTAACTAAAAGTTACCTATTAAGGAATGTTTTTAAGTTTTGTATGAGTTATTGGTGTGTAAATCACACAGACTTGTCACGTAGGCATATTTCATGAAGCGCGCTAGCGCTTCATGAAAAATATGCCTACGTGCAAGTCTGTGTGATTTACACACCAATAATTCACACTATACTTAAAAACATTCCTTATATTTACATTTTACATGCTTAAATCACCAAATATTTACTCAATGTTTAAATTTCTCGCTGCCCTATATCGTCATATTTTTATTAACGTCTCTGTAGCCTCATTGTGACGTCACTTTAGCGCGAGTTTCACCGTGTATATTTCTACGCGTGAGTATACACAAAAATGGCTTTCAAATCAATTTCACAGTTGGCTTAGTAGAAAAACACAGCAAATGTAAATATTGGTCATTATTGGTCCGCTTGTCTTGCCGCTTCAGCATCAACTTCGCAATTAACTCAACTCTGCCGCTTCACTTATATTCATACTCTATGTTCCCAACAACGCCACCTAGCGGAAACATATGACTATAAAATGCCGCTTGTACCGGAATGACTTTTCCGGATTGTCTCATTATTTTATTTTAATAAGAAATCATAGTTTTATATTCTACAGAAAATTAGTTTATGGTATGGTGGAAACGTGAAACCATCAGTAAGTGAATGTTATAAATAGTCAAAAAATATGATAAAAATCAGGTCTCTGTCATAGTGAAAAACAACTTCTGTCGTCCCAGTTGCATCGTTAGTCCCAGTTACCGGTAATACGGTGTGTTACTTGAAAAGAACAAATGACAAACGGAACATGCTGGCGAGTGCAGAAATATCGACACTATAGACGATAAAGGACTCTGAGTATCAAACAAACAATAAAGAAGTTGATAAATCTTTTTCGAAGCTTTCTTACTGAGAAAAATAGAAAGCTTTCAACACATGAACGTAACGACGATCGACGATTTTTTTGTTGTTGACATTCTAAATCAGTAAGACATTCAGTATAATAAAATAAATGGTGCCTGTTTTGGAGGGTATCAGATGAAATTGACACCACTCGGAAAACCGTTGTCAACCTCCGCTGACGCGTCGGTTGACAATGTGTCAATTTCAGCTGTTACCCTCCAAAACAGGCACCATTTATATATTGTATTTAGGTGTTTTTACATAATTTAAAGCGTCGCCCGCGTGGCGCAGTGGTTAGAGCGTGGTTAGAGCGTCTGCTCTAGAGTCGCAGAGTAAGGAGTTGATCCTTACGTCGCGAGTTCGAATCCCACTGTGGGACGTGGAGACCGGTCCTTCGGATGAGACCGTATAAACCGAGGTCCCGTGTCGCAGTAGGTGCTTTCACGAAAAAGATCCCTCACTGCTCAATGGCCGTATAAGTGCCGAGTACTTTATAGGACAAAATCTGCAGCTCTCCACCGGCAAGTGGTGGCGTCTCAATATGAGTGAAAAATTCTCGAGAGGGACCTTAAACAACGTACAAACAAAAAACATAATTTAAAGCACCTTCTTTTATTTGATTGATTTTATCTATATAAGTTATATCAACTTAATAAAATATTACTAGTAATTTGAAAATATTCATCTAAGCATGATATTTAAACATATTGATGTAGTTATCTCGATATGCAATAATAAAAATATATGCTTAGTAGTAATATCGATATAAATTTGGTAGTGGTTTTGCAGAAAAGTCCGAAAATATTGTTCCTGAATTAACTTTTGGGAAACACGTGAACATTGTACCACGCGTACTGTTCAAATATTTGCTATCGTGTACGATTATGAGAGACACAAAAAAGATTTGAGGAAGGATAAATTGGGGAGTTATAGGCAGTGCAAATAATGCATTTACAGCATTTTAATTAAGAAAGCAAATATATGCAAGTCTAGTTAAAAAATATTATTTATTTTATTAATAAAGATTAATATCCCAAATGAGCTGAAAATTCAAGTGAGCTTTTCTGATCACATTTTGCCTGTAGTCCGTCCGTCTGTAAACTTTTCACATTTTCGACTTCTTCTCCAGAACAACTGGGCCAATTTCAACCAAATTTACCAGAAAGCATCCTTGAAATAAGGGGATTTAAGATTAATCTTCAAATGAAGGGCCATACCCTTATTCAAGGGAGATAATTCAGAAATAATGAAAATTTGGTGGCATGTTTTAAAAATCTTCTCAAGAACCACAGGGCCAAAAAAGTTAAAACTTACAGGAAATCTTTTTTACATAGTGTAGATTCAAGTTTGTTCAAATGTTGACCTCTGGGGAAAGGATGGGACCACAATGGGATCTTATACAAAGGAATATATAGGAAAAATCTTTTAAAAATCTTCTTCTCAAGAACAGCTTAGCAATGTATAGTCATATTGATATGGAAGAATCTTCAGGTAGTGTAGATTCAAGTAGATTCAAGTGTGTTAAAATCATGAAATCATGACCACTGGGGGTAGGGAGGAGCCACAATGGGGAATCAAAGTTTTACTAAGGTATATATATATATATATATATATATATATATATATATATATATATATATATATATATATATATATAAATATCTTTATAAAATCTTCTCCTCAAGAAGAAGAACAGAAAAGCCATATTTAGTCATATTGATATGGAAGCATCCTCAGGTAGTGTAGATTCAAATTTGTTGAAATGATGGCCCCTGGAGCTAGGGTGGGGCCACAATTATGGATCAAAGTTTTACATAGGAATATATATGAAAAAAATATTCTCAAGAACAGAAAAACCATGTTAAGTCAAATTGATATGGAAGCATCATCATGTAGTTTAGATTCAAGTTTGTTCAAATTATGATCCCTGGGGTAGGTAGGGGCAATTCGGGATGAAAATTTTACATGGATATATGTAAGATAAAAATCTTTATAAACCTTCTGGTCAGAACAACAAAGTCATTTGTTATATTGATGTGGAAGCATCTTTAGTTATTTAAAATTCAGCCCCTCCTATGCTAACCTTTCAATACTGAACTAGTTTGTGCTTTTTCCTAGCCAATGTGCTTAGGTGAGCGATGTAGCCCATGGGCCTTTTGTATCAATTTCGTTTTGAAATAAGAATTATATTTTTGCAAAATATACCTAATTAATATTTTGATGAGTAAAATAATGAATGACAATTTCCTCCCCCCCCCCCCGGGGGGGGGGGGGGTTCAGTGTTCCATTCGTATATAATGCATGCTCTATCAGGCCTATCGAAAGTAGTAATATTACAGAATTCAAAGTAACACTGGCTATGTAATCTACGAATCCCTGTAAATGTTTGATGTTTTGTCACCATGTGGTGAACAAAGGATCCGCCACAAAGACGTGAACCTCAAAACTCATGACCCCCACCCGAAAAATAAAATCAGTGTACTATGACTGCAGGATATCCGATAAATTGTAAATATCAACAGATCAGATCCAACTGTTAATTACGTAGAAAGATGTAAATTCATTTTTGCTTCATTGAGACAGTCTACATACACATAGTCCTACAAATTTAACATGTAAGCTTAGTCATAAAGTTAAAAGTTGGGGGGAGGGGCTCAACCAAATAAAATATTTAACAAGCAAACATGTAGAAAAAGGAATTTTGTCCAACGAATCGAAATATTTTAAAAGCAAAGAAGAGAAAAGGGAAATGTGATAATTCTAATACGAGTATTGTCCTTAATTTTAGGAATATATTTACTACTCAGATAAAAAAAAAAACGCTGGAGTAAGTGGCACAAAGACATTCTTTACCCCCCCCCCCTCCTTTCAAAAGTAGTGATGGTGACACTAGCTCCCTGTGACTACGACTTTGATCCAACTGCAGTTGTCTCCCCATCTACCCCTGCGAAGTTAATTCAACAACTATAATTTCTCACCTCCCCCCCCCCCCCCCCCCGAAATATTAATATATTTACATCGATATAACTATTATCTGTATATTTTATTGTTGCATGTCGACATTAATATATAGATATGATTAAATCTCTTGCTTTGATAAATAAATATTTTTAATCAACATTTTATTAAAGGAGCTTGAACACAGATCTGAAGTTGATATTTTCTAAAATTTTCATTATATATCATGACTAATGTAATGCTAGAGCATTTCACACAAAAATATAAAAGCGTGTTTAGAAATCTCTTTATCTGGAAATTATTAAAACAACAAATTTCGGGACGCGTTTGATTGACACGCATTCTTGTACTTTCATTAAGTTAACTTATCCCCAATATCTAAGATTTTTTTTTTTTTTTTTTGAATGTTGTATATTAATGAAAAACATTCAAATTATAATCCATTAAATTTATTAATAGCAGATATGTAAGAAAGCAAAACCAACTCACGAGAATTGTCAGTCCGTGCTCAGTGATGTGTCCAGAGGGACAAATTGAACACACCCTGTATAATTTAAACATTAACAATAACAGAGCTCGTGCCCATGTTTTCCAACACAGATGTTTGACGTGATGTTATGAATAATTCCGTTGTCATTGAATCTTAAGAATTTTCAATTAAGTTCAATTAATTAAAAATGAAGTTATTTTTTAAATAAAAAAATAAAAGTCTAAAATTGTAAACAAAACGGCAATGCAACTGTGTCCAGGCCCCTTGAAGTCGATAAAACTTACAGCTATCAATCAAATTTAAGAAAGTGCTTTAGATTTTGTTAAAATACCTAGACACAATACAAACTGTGTATAAATAAGAAGATTATATATAGGATCTAACATGGTTTGTAGTTGGATAAGATTTTTTATCCTTCGAATTGTGTGTTTTTATCCCGGAGCATTGGTGAGGGGATGAAAACACACCACAGTTGGATGAAAAATCATATCCAACCACAAACCATGGGAGATTCTTTTTATCACATGTTTTAGACATAGCTTTTTCGTTTCATACCGTTTTATAGATGTAAATCCACAATATTTTGATCAAATGCACGCAAAAACCATTGTGACCTCACAACCGTGGATATGAAAACGATATCATATGAGCTATAACCACTGTCTAAAGGACTAAACATGTGATAAAACACTTTATGGAAATTCCACCTTCCTGTGATGTCATAGGTTTGAGCAAAAACTGTTATTCATTTAAATTCATACCCAATAGAAAATATCTTTTGAAAGAATGTTTTCCAGTGGGTTTAATGAAAAATATTGTCAAGTAAAAGAGGTAAAAAATTGAGTATTTTCCTTATTTAATCAATTGAAATGTTGCTAAGGGCAGTAACTCCTGCTGATGTATCTTCATTCAGACATTTTCTAAATTGTACTTCTAATGTAATATGGTTTCCCTGATATTCACAATTCAAACATATTTATAAAGTAACAATTATTTTGGAACTTTCAGCATCAGAAATATGTACTTGAACAAGTTTTTACATAATTTTTAAAATGCTGTTCACTAAAATCTACAATTTTTTATGCCGACAAATACATCTTGTTTATGTATGTGTTACGTCTTTAAAAATATGGCAACCTATACATTTTGGGGGTTTATTAATTAATTTAAACTATATTCAGTGAAAATAAATGCAGTTTTTCTATTTTGAAACCATAAATTCGTGAGGGTGGAAATACCTTATATGTTGATAAGACAATAAAAAAAGACAATGTACAAGTTATAACACAGGAGGTTTTAACTTTAAAGACCTATAGGCTTTCATATTCAAGGACAGTTTTCTTCTAAGTACTATATTTTTCTGTGGTTTTGAAAGGATCATTGTTAGATTGTTATTAAAAAACACACGTGAAAAAGATTATAAAAACCTTTTTGGAAATGGTAAAGCTAGTTTGTCAAATTAATTACTGTATAATTTACAGGCATCCTTGCGCTGTCCACAAGATTATAAAGAAGAGTTACATGACAATATAGAAGATTCGCTTTCCATTACTACATGTAATACATTCATTGAATCCACTGACAGTGCATTCTCTGAAAATAATAAGCGACATGAAGGTAAAGATCTCTGGCGATAGATAGAATTAAATAATTATATGAGATGTTATCAAAATGTTGTTTTCTTTTAAAGAAATCGTTAAGAATATAATTTAAAGCACCTTCTCTTTGTTAATAGATTTTGTTGATAAAATATTGATATGACATGAAATATATAGAGATAACGAACAGTATTCAAGCTCAAAAGTCCATTAAACAATACAAAATAGGAGCAGAGCAAACACGGACCTCCAAAACATCAGAGGTGGGATCAGGTGCCATGGAGGAGTGAGCATCCCCTACCGACAGGTCACACCCACCGTGTGCTCCTTGTCATGATCGGGAAATAACGGAAAAATCCGTCGACAATTCAGTGTGTAAATAATTGCCTAACAATTAGTATGAAAAACGTCAGTCAGCATTTGACTCAATGATAAATTGTATTTGCTGACTAGGTCATTGTATCGACCATAGAACTTACGAAATGATGACTTTAAACGAGGCAGCTGATATTCTTGTTTCATCAACTTGTTTGTCAATAATTTACCTCGTTTTAGAAATTGTACATACGTAGAGCATGCTCTTGCATATCGAATCAACTGAGAGATATATACCCCGTATGCAGGTGATGAAGGTATATTGCTACATAAGTAAGGGAAGTTGACGATTGAAAAGTTAAAATCATCACGTTTATCATAAAGCTTGGTTTTTAGATTACCATTAACGTCCTTTTCAAGTAAAATATCCAAATATGAAACAGATGTGTCAGACTCTGTGGTATCTTTTATCTCAAATAATGAAATAATCATAAGATTTAAAGATATCGATGCAGTAATCTTGACAAGCAACATAAAAACAAGATGTGTTTGTGAAACACTGATGCCCCCGTATGGCAACTTATAGCAAAGGTTAAACTTGCTCAAATGCAAATCAAATATGTTTGTACCCAGAGTAAGGTTTTGTCTCGAAGAATAAACCTGTAAAATATGAAAGTCCTAGCAGCAACCATTGAATAGATATGGAAAAGGTTAAAGTTTTTTCAAAAGTATGTCAAACATCAAGGTCAAGGTCAAAATTAATGGTGCCGAAGGAAAGGCCTTCTCCCAAGAAATACACAGGTGAAATATGAAAGTCGAAGCACCACTCGTTCAAAAGTTATGACCAAGATTAAAGTTTTCCAAAAGTAGGTCAAACTCCAAGGTCAAAGGGTCAAAGTTGTTAGTATCCAAAGGAAGGTCTCGTCACAAGGATTATATATGTGAAGTATGAAAGCCAAAGCACCACTCGTTCAAAAGTTATGGCCAAGGTTAAAGTTTTCCAAAAGTAGGTCAAACTTTAAGGTCAAGGTCAAAGGGTCAAAGTTGTGGGTATTCAAAGGAAGGTCTTGTCAGAAGAATTACATATGTGAAGTATGAAAGCCCTAGCACTAACCGTTCAAAAGTTATGACCAAGGTTAAAGTTTTCTAAAAGTAGAGCAAACTCCAAGGTCAAAAGGTCAAAGTTATTGGTATCCGTAAGAAGGACTTGTCACAAGAATTACATATGTGAAATATGAAAGCCTTAGCACCAACCGTTCAAAAGTTATAGCTAAGGTTAAAGTTTTTCAAAAGTAGGTCAAACTCCTAGGTCAAGATCGAAAGGTCAAAGTTGTTGGTATCCAAAGAAAGGTCTTGTCACAAGAATTACACATTTGAAGTATGAAAGCCCTAGCACCAATTGTTCAAAAGTTATGGCCAAAGTTAAAGTTTGTTAAAATTTTGCAAAACTAGGTCAAACTCCAAGGTCAAGATCAAAAGGTCAAATATGGTCGTATCCAAAGAAGAGTCTTGTCACAAGGAATACACATGTGAAATATGAAAGCCCTAGCTCTCACCAATCAAAAGTTATGGGCAAGGTTAAAGTTTTTGCGGACAAACAGAAGACAGACAGACGGACGGACAGGGCAAAAACTATATACCCCCCGAATCTTCGATACGGGGGCATAAAAATATGAACAGTAGTTATATCGATATAAATACGCTAGTATTTCTAGGGGAACATTATACATTTATTGACTGGGTTCGTAGGCAACATGTGTTTTGTTGGACCCAAGAACCAAACTGTTTGCCTGAGGCCGTTGGGCCGAAGGTAAACTGTTTGGTTCGAAAGGTCGACAAAACGCATTTTCCCCGAGAATTAATCTTTTTTAAAGATTTTACCTGTATATTCCCACATAAAGTTTGAACCCATATTGTTCCTTCACCCTTTCCCCAGGAGCCATAATTTGAACAATTTAGAATCTATGTCAGAAAGCTTTTATATACGTTACATCTTTGTGACCTAGTGGTTCTTAAAAAGAAGATTTTAACCTATATATTACTGCATAAAACTTCGATTTCCTATTTAGTGACGGAGATGTCCGGACGTCCGTAACACGTGGGGGTACCCTTCTTTATCCGCAACTCCTCCTATACCAGTGAATAAAATTTAACGAGACTTTCACAAAATCCTTATTACATAGTGCCATTGTGCACCTTCTATTTTACGTTTTGATCGGACAGTTACTTGAGGTTTCCTTATCAAAAACTTGGCACTTACATTCTTTTAATAACATTTGGGGTATCAAACTCTTATCCAAAACTCCTCCTATACTACTGGATAAGATTTAATGAGACTTTTACAGAATCATTATTGTATAGTGGGGTGGTGCATTTATTTTTGTCCTGATCTCAAAGATATTTGGGGTTTCCCTCAGCAAAAATGGACTTACCGTTACACTTACATACTCTATGGGCGTTGGGGGTATTATTTTGTGAGCTCAGTGCTCATAATACCTGGTTTTATTTAAGATTATTTTATTATATACACTATATGCTAACTATGTTTACATAAAAATGCTTAAAACTTTTTTATGAATATTGCAGCTTTATCCTTAGCAAAGGTTGAGGAAAAAACGAACAAAGAAAAATTCGTCAAAACAAACTCATTTGAAATTGCAATGGAGTATCTCTCAAAAAAAGACGACTAATAGTAACAGGAAATCCAGGTGATGGAAAATCAGCTCTTGCATATGAATGCTTGAAAAGATTCATGCAAACAGATCAAAATCATTCAAGAACACCTTGGTTGGTGTACAGAGAAGAAAATCTTCTCAACATTGGGCCAACAGATAACTTAACTATTTTGATCGACGGTCCTTTTGATCATATAACTTTATCTCGTGTTCCAGCGAAGTTGCTTGAAACTCTAGCATTTGTTACATGTAAAAATCAATCAAACCAAGTCATCATTGTAATGCAAAAAGAAGTTCTTCATTTATATAAAGACAAATTAAAGTCAATGGAATGGTTCTCAGATGATATAATTGTGGACTTATCACAAGAACAGTTTTCTCCAGATGTCCGGCTTAGTTTTCTACAGATCTACTTGAAGTACAGAAATGAACAGGAATTGAACGAATATACTAATGTATTTTCCGCAAAATTTGCAAGTGGATTTCCTGAGCTTTGCAAAATTATGAGCAGGAAAGAAAACAAAGCATCATTAGATTTTTCCGGTGCTTTGATAGAACTGTATGAAAAGCATTTCGAAAAATTTGAGCCTTTACCGCTTGCCTTTCTATCAGCAGTATTAATAAATAATGGATCAGTAAACATTGAAGATTTTCAGGACGGATTTCCAAATGAAAAATTTTACGATGACCTTTCAGTTTTACTGGGCTGGAAATATGAAAGAATCCAAGCAAACAATATGCTTGTCGTAGCAAAATGCTTTGAGGGAATTTACTTATTTAGAAATGAAAACAAATACACATTTTTTAAAAATGAAGTGTCTGAAGCTGTTTCACTTGTTTTATTTAAAAAGAATCCGTGGAAATTTATAGACATGTGTCCAGTAAAAACCTTTGCGAACTTGGTGTTGAAGCCCAGTCAGAAGGGATTATGTATTTCTGAGGAAATGTTCAAGCGTTTAATTACGCGATTTCTTTCCGAAATTGAGGAAAAACCAACATCGACTTTATTTGATTCTATATGGCAATGTTCTTTATGGACAAATCATAAGTTTAAGAAGTTGATAGGTGGGAGATTTGCAAATTCTGTACAGAAACTTCGTGAAGATATGCAATCATCATTCTACCAACGAAGTGCTAAATATAGAAATGTTGGCTTGATATCGTATTTGCTTATTCATATACAAAAATTGCAATGTGCGGTCGTGGAAAAAGGGAGCCCGAGTCTTCGATTTCTGTCGACAAAGTCAGAGCGAGAAGACTTTAATGGGGGTCTTAGAGCATGTTCTTGTTCACTGCACTGGGGATTAAGGAAGAGATGTGTACATAGTACCGAATGTTTATTTACACGTGCTGTATCTAAAGGCATTATTGATATTCACAATGCAATCAAATCAAATTCTAAACATTTATGTTGCTTTATAAATTTGTGTTTAGAATTCTTACATGCTGCAAAAGTTTGTTCCTTTCCAGATGGTGAATCAGCTGCAGCATACCACACATATCAAATTAATATCTGTCATTTGAAAAATTACCAAGTTTTTCCACAGTGTTTACATCGAAAATTTGAGAATTCTACTGATGGAAAATGTATACTCGATGCTTGCAAGAACAATTACCTCTGGATGTGTAAGTCTATACTAGAGTCAGGGACATACATAAATAAAATCTTTGGCTACGTATTCCTCGATTTCATACAAAGGAAAAATGAGCTTTTTAGGGACATTCTTATTAAAAAAGCACTTAGAGCTTTTTCTTCTATTTATGGTCAAAAATTTAAAATTCTTGACTTATGGATGGGACAGAGATATTTGAAAAGTAAATCTCCAATGATAGATACGCTGGTAGTCATACTCGGGCTGCAAGAGTTATATAATTTACCGAAAACATTTTTAGGACTGTCCTTGCTTGTTCGCAATGCCAAAGAGGTGAGCCCCGAGGCTTCCAGCATTCTGCAGCATGAGAATGTATTATATGAGCGTCATCATTCGGATATCAAGCTAAGTGATGAAATCATATCGAATTTGTTCAGTTCTCATAGAAATATTTCACTGGTGAGCTCATCAAGCGTGCGGTCTAAGGGATACCACACAGATTCTCCAAAAATCGTTTTTGAATCGTGTGTTGTGATATACTGTAGAATAAAAGGAGTTATCCCGGATAACGAAAGTAGTTTTCCCTCTGAAATTGGAGGGTACCCTGTAGACGTCCGGGAAAGCATTTGCCATTTTGCAAATAACACCGAACCTTTGCGTATGGGTGATTCCATATATTCAGACATCTCAAAACAGTTTGGAACTATTGGGGTGGTTGTTGATATTGATCAAGATACTCAAGGATTTTTAACATGCGCACATGTTTTCTGTCCATCTTACGTTCTGAGTAGTGGCAGTTGTCAGAACTATTTTAAGAAAATTGATTTCGATCACATAAAGGTGTTCGACAGCAGAAATACGCAGTCTGAAAATTCGATAGTTGGTAAGTTAAAGAAACCTATTTTTAGCAACAACAATCCAAACAGGGTTAGTGTGGATGCAGCTATCGTTGAAGTCACAGCAAGGAAACCTAGGAATGGACAATTCACTGATAATTTCAAAATGTATCAGCTAAAACAGGCAGGTAATTAGACTTTGAAATACATTTGATTGATGATTCTAATCCTTGAATTTAAGAATATCATTGCGTAAAATGCATATATTGAATGTTTCTGATTTGGCCTAATAGCATGACGATTTAATATTATATTGTTATACCTTTAAAATTGTTTCATATATAAATCTATACCGAAAAAGACTTTCTGAGCGGTCAAAAAAATCGATGTTTGACCGCCGAGTGATATTCTGGACCTGCCGATGATATATTGGACCGCTGTGATGTTTTTTTACGTCACGCTGTAGGTGTACAGCTATATTTTATTCGCATTTGTTTGTGTTCGACAGATACGATATTAACCTAGTTAAATCAGTAGTGCGGATAAACAAAATATCGCAATAAAGAAAGACAGCGCAAGAGATGTCAAAATAAAAAGTAAAAGGTATAGCAAAACAAATGCGTATTATCGACCCCTCGAGCCAACCCTACCTAACGGCCTCAGGCAGTTTGGTTCTTGGGTCCGACAAAACGCATGTTGCCCTCGAACCTAGTCAAAAAATGTATAATATAACAGTTTTAATCCAGGTTAACTTAAGTATAAACTGTATTATATTTGCAGGATTTTCGCCAAAGGAAATTCCTTCATTTCGTAGTGGTGAAATTGAATGCAATACCTCACTTTTTACAAACAAAGTAATCAAGTTTGGAGCAAAATCTGGTTTGACAGTGGGACATTTTCGAGAGGACCCAGCACATGTACAAGTTACAAAACATCATAAAATATTGACAGGAAACAAAGCTAGCTATAAAATGTTTCATCAAATAGAAATATTTCCACAAGGGAAAGGTGTATTTTTTGATGAAGGCGATTCAGGATCCTGTATCTTTATGACTGATGATACAAACTCACCAGATTTAAAGTGCATAGGCCTAGGGGTTGCTTTCACGTCCCATGGATCCTGTATTATGACACCAATCAAAAATGTCCTCGAAAGTTTAGGTTTAAACCATGATAGTTTGACAAAATTTCCAGATGAGGATGAATCAAATGAATTGAGTACAATTGGAATTGGCGCATTTAAAACATTAATAGATGGTTTGACTGAACAACTTACGCAAAGTTTTACCGAGGGACTCGCTGAAGTAAAAGATTCTAATAAGCTGAATACCGAAAAGCTCGAGAAGATAGACCAACGACTTGCTTCACAAGAAGAGGATTTGAGAAATCTGAAGGGGCGCGTTTCTTCGCTTGAAAGCAAATGATTGTTTGCTAAAAATTTCGTGTTCTTTTCCTTTATTAATTTTTATTTTATTTATATTATTATGTATATACTCTACATGTATTTCCAGTGAAAGCCATGTAACAAGAACAGTTAAAGTTGACCATTTATTTATCGAAGTGTTAAGCAATCGACGCACAGTACTTATACTATCTTTTTATGACGCGGGAAAAACTTCCCCTTATTATTCTTGTATATATTCAATTATTCTTTTTCCAAACAAGTTGCACTTTTCTTTGTTGTATTCTAGTGTATATTTGCACTTTTCCTCCTATATGTTCTTTATTTTCCTACCAGTGTAATTATTTTGCACTTAAAATGCTGAGTATAATCTTATCAAATTATTATGGAATTCTTGTTACAAATTATACATGTACGTATATCCTCCAAGTTGGCGAAAAACGGAAAAAAATGTTTACTGCTCCGGAAATTGTTGATCCTTTCAAATTCTATATTTATTTTGAACATGTCAACATCCTGTGTGTACCATGTGGTGAGACTCAGGTATTTTTTCTAATTATTCAATTGATAACTTATGATACACATGATTAATTTTCTTTTATGTGCTAAAAACCAGAGTCTCCCGAATTATTTATATATTCCAGATTGTCTGTCACTTATATGTAACTATTCAGACTTGAGGTTCACATGGCTCAATGTTGAATCACATCTGCATTTTTAAATGTGTTCAATAATTCTCATTATTATATTTTAGTATTGGGTTTTTTACTCATAATGGGTAATTTAGAAACAAACCCTGGACCAATACCAAATAATTTTGGAACTCGAAATTTAAGCATAGTCCATAATAATGTATGTAGTTTACTTAACAAAGTTGATGTGGTTTATAATGAGTTGTCTGAATATGATATTATTGGTATTACTGAAACTCACCTTGATAATAATATATCCAATGATGAAATCATGTTTCATGGTTTTCATCCTCCGATTAGAAAGGATCGTAATAGGTATGGGGGTGGAATACTGTTTTATATTTCCCTAGACTTGCATTTTATCATAAGAGATGATCTCAATATTACTGACATTGAGCTTCTGTGGTGTGAAATACATATGCAAGATAATAAGAAAATTTTACTTGGTTTAATATATCGACCACCTAATTCCACTGCCTCCTACTCTGAGCGTCTTTCTGATTCACTAGATATAGTATCAAATGAGTCCATGCCAGTATTTCTTATGGGTGATTTTAACATTGATATGTTGAGCAGTGGAAACAATATTTTTAAACAATGTATGATACAAAAAAATTATTAAACCTGATTAATGAACCAATAAATTTTACAACTACTCCTGGTACTTGTATAGATTTAGTTTTCACCAATAATCTAAGTATTGTAGATAATGTGTATGTAGCATCTCCATTCTGTAGTACACATTCACCTGTTAGTTTTGATATAAAATACAAAACTTTCAAACAATATGCTTATAAACGCACCATAAGAAACTATGAGGATGTTAATTTTAAAAATATTGAAAATGATCTTAACAAAGTCAATTGGGACTCCACAGTCTTTAATTCCTCAAACATAAATGAAATATATGATAATTTCTTAACAAAGTCAATTGGGACTCCACAGTCTTTAATTCCTCAAACATAAATGAAATATATGATAATTTCTTACACACGTATGATGCTATCTTGGATAAACATATACCTAAAAAGGTAGTCACAATTAGGCCACGAGATAAACCATTCATGAATAATAGTATACGTCTAAGAATAAGGCAACGAAATCGTATACACAAAAAAGCAAAACGTAAAGATTGCCCAAACCTATGGTGTCATTTCAGAGAATTGCGAAATGAGGTAATTTCTATGGTTAGAAATGCCAAAGAAAAGTATAAGAAAAAACTTACATCTCAAATACTTAATAAAGATATTCCATCAGGAAAATGGTGGCGAATTACAAAATCAATTGCAAAACTTTCAAATAAACATAAACCTATGCCTCCCTTAAAATCAAATGGTCAAATTTTACTTCATCCATTAGAAAAGGCAGAAGCATTAAATAATTTTTACTCAAATGTTTCTAGTGTCGATGAAAGTAAAACCTTGCCTGAGCATGGTCCTGGTCCTCCCTTAGTAACCATAGAAAACATATTTGTCACTGAACAAGATGTGGCTGATCAATTGAATAATTTAAATGTAAGCAAACCCCCTGGTCCAGATGGTATAACACCAAAGATTCTTAAACAATTATCCTCCTCCATCTGTATACCACTAGTAAAACTTTTTAATAAGTCGTTTGAATTAAAACGTTTACCAAATGTATGGAAGCAAGCTAATATTACCCCAGTTTTTAAGGGTAAAGGTAGTCCTGACTTAGTTAATAACTATAGACCAATTTCACTAACTAGTAGTCTTTGCAAGATTATGGAAAAAATTATATTTAAATATTTGTACAATTTTATATTAGAAAACAATATCTTAACAAAATACCAGTCAGGTTTCCAACCAAATGACTCAACTATCAACCAATTAATGGAAATTTATAATACGATTATATCAAACCTTGATAAAGGTAAAGATGTTAGATTTATCTTCTGTGATATTTCAAAAGCTTTTGATAAAGTTTGGCATAAAGGTCTACTTTTTTAATTAGAATCATATGGTATTCAAGGTACATTATTAAAATGGATCGAAAATTATTTGGATGACAGAGTTCAAAGAGTGGCCTTAAATGGGTTCTATTCTAATTTTAAACCTATATCTGCAGGTGTTCCTCAGGGTTCTGTTCTAGGTCCTTTCTTATTCCTCCTGTATATTAATGACATAACTGATAATTTAGCTAATAATACAAGGTTATTTGCAGATGATACATCACTGTTTATAATTGTAGATAATGATGTTAATGCAGCAGCAATATCACTTACATCTGACTTAGATAAAATTAATAAATGGCCTTCAACATGGGCTGTGGATTTTAATCCAACCAAAACCTGTAATTTAAATTTTTCAAGAAGTTCGAATGACCATCCCCCAGTCCATTTTGGGTTTAATGGTAGTATTATTAATGAATCTAGAACACACTGTCATCTTGGACTCCTTTTCCAAAATGATGCCAAATGGTCATCTCATATAAATAATTTATATGAAAAAGCTTGTTCTCGGCTAAATCTTTTAAGAATGTTGAAACATTTGCTAGATAGGAGTGCATTGATAAAAGTTTATTTTGCTTTTATTCGACCCATTTTAGAATATGGTAGCATTGTCTGGGATAATTGCTCACAGGAACTTTCAAATCTTTTAGAAAATATTCAAGTAGAAGCAGCCCGAATAATAACAGGACTTAGGAAAAATTCATCCAAAAATGCTCTGTATTTAGAATTAGGTTGGGAACCACTAAATAATAGAAGGGAAAGACAAAAACTCTTCTTATTTTATAAAATTGTGTATGGTATAGCCCCTCTCTATTTGCAAGAAATGGTCCTACCTTTTATGCCACCAAATCATGGTTACAATCTTAGGAATATTGGTAATTTTAATTTTGTCATACCTCAAGCAAGGACAGTGTCATATTTCAACAGTTTTCTGCCTTCTACTATACAATTATGGAACAATTTACCATTAGAAACAAAATGTATTGAATCCTATTCAAGTTTCAAGAATATCTTAAAGAAACCTACTATAGACAGAATAAAGAATGTCAAGATCTTTAATTATGGTAATCGCAAGGAAAACATTATACATTGTCAACTACGTAATGAATCTAGTAATCTAAATGCTCACTTGTATAATCATTATTTAAGTGAAATGGCATCTTGTACTAAGTGCGGATATCCAAACGAGGATAACTATCATTTTTTCTTAGAATGCCCTGCCTATAATAATCAGAGAATGATACTTTTTGACGGTTTTCAGAGTATAATAGATTTAGAAACCCTCTCTCCTGATCAAATTTTGAATAATTTGCTATTTGGTGATAGGCAATTACCTGATAAAACTAACTGTTCAATTTTTGAAGCAGTCCAACTATACATCAAGTTTTCAAAGCGATTTTGATATTATTTCATATTTAAGTTTTAATATTAATTTCCTAATATTTTTGATATTTATACTTATTTCAAATCTCAGCATTTCCATGTATATATATTGTATTTTTTCTTGGATATTTGTCTTTTGCATTTTCATTTTTTTTCCTTTATTATTATCCAGTGTTTTTGCTTGTTCCAGATTTATTTATTTGTTATTATTAATATTATTTTCTTTGCTTTTTTTTATTTCCTTGCATATTTGTCTTTTGCACTTCATTTGTTTACTTATTCTATTTTGTTGTTTGTTTGCACTCTATTTTTTTTCATTATATTGTATAGTGAGTATACATGCTAAGTAATAACTCTTGTGAATTTATTAATCTATCTCTCTTTTTTCCCATTTCTAGTTAAAAAAAGAAATTAATGTAACTTATTATGAATTATTTCATCATGATTGTAAATCATTGTCAATTCTTAACATTTGTAACCCTGACCTTCTTGGAGAGGACTTATATAGGCCATGCCTGATGTCCAATCCAATTATGTAAACTGACTTTACATAATAAAATACTGATTAAATTAAGCAATCGAAAGAATTTTTTTTTAACAATTAAAGTAGAATATATGGGTTTTCCAGAAGTATAACTCATCATTTTAGGAGACGATTGATAATTGTAAAGAGGGATGGACATTATGTTAACGCATTTTTAAGCGGTTAGCGTAGACGCTAATCGCTTTATGTCGTATGTAACTAAAGGTTTGTCGACATCGGAAACTTCGCCAAGCGCTTAAGCAACATGTCAGTAAATTGTTAAAACAACTGTTACAATTAGGATCACTTATCCCGACTGATATTATACATCATGTATACAGGAAGGTGTTGAACAGCAAGTAAACTGTGTTTCTCATAACCGTCTCATGTATTGAAATTATTTTTTTTTTAAATGATGAAAAAATATGAAAAAAAATTATTGCTCATTGTTGTTTGTTCATTGGTAAATGAATCAAATATGTATAATAGTAGATTTATATAATATCCCAGGTCTCGTAATAATAATAATTAGTTAATTTCTATGGAATCGTTTTATGAAAAGTCTTCACTGCAAGAAAATGGTAGGTTAATTTGTACATGTATAAATATATCAATGTATGAGCTTTTTTACTTTCTTCATTGCTACATGTATAAGGTTTCAATCTTACAGGATTCTATGTTTTAATTAAATATTTAAGAAATGAATTTAATTTTTGAAGATTCATAAGGACATGAACTACGACGCTTCATGATAAATATGCCGGCGTGAAGCGTTGTAGTTCATGTACCTCATGAATTTTCAAAAATTAAATTCATTTCTTATATTTACATGATTTTCTGATGAGTTACCACAAATATTACGACATTCAACTATCATTTTTAAAGGAAAACGTTTGCACTATAGTTTTGACGTCAAGTACGGTATTATGACGTAACAATGGAGATATTCATGCTTATCCATGGTAGTTCATGAGAAAATATGAACAGTCTTCTATTTTGCAAAGAATCTTAAGGAACAATATTTGGAAATGTAAATATATACTAATGTTTCATTTTATTAGCGATAAATCTTTGGTAATATAATCAATAATATTTAAAAACGAAGATCAAACTTCACTATGTTGTCTCTGTTTCATTCAAAATGTATTTCGGACTGGATGTACGCATAAACTTTGAAAAAGAATTTGAAAATCACATCAATATGGTAGTTAACAAATTATGGTCTGTTCGTGATATATAAACCTTGATGCGCTTGTGGTTCTCATGAAATACAATTGTTCATATTTAATGTTTCTTAATATCGACGTGTAATTAAAGCAGTTATCTATTTCTTAACTAGTGTAGCGTTTCCGAGCGGTCTAAGTTAATTCCTTCTGGTGTAAAAAATCCAATGTCAATATGATAATCCTTGTGTTTAAAATCATAGGTTTTTCCTCGTAATAAAACTCAATAACTGGTTACAAATATTTATTAAATCCAAAGGAAAAATAGAATATAATCCAAAGAAATTAAAAACAAAAATAAATCCAAAATATTAATGAATGAAAGGCACTATAAAATCACTCCTATATCTAACTCTATCACTACTTCTATAACAACTTCTATATCAACTTCTCCTAATTATTTAATTATCCCGTTTATATACTCTATTGACTCCTCTTACTCCACTTAACTCCCCCCGATCCATTTACCTAGTCTAGACGTAATTAATCACTAACATCCTCCTCCCACTGATTATAATCGCCTAACTTTCTCCTCCTTACTTAATTACCGCTAGCTCCCCATGACCTGTCCACAGTCCGGGTCAAACCTCCAATAAATCTATCTAAGTGACCAATGCAGTAGAATGCTACATTTAAACTAAAACTACAGACATGAATAAGGGAATCTAAAATAAAACAATAAAAGAAAAATAATATATCTACGCTACATTTTCCCCTGCTTAAGTTTTGACTCCGTTCAAAACATTGATAATTAAGAATATATCAAAAGTAATAAAAAAAAAAACTATTTCTACTGCAAGTTTAACCAATCAAAGATACAACAATGCTAAAAAAAAAAATATCAAATTCTAAAATTGATAAAAATGTAAAATCAAAATAATGGCTAAACTAATGAAACAAAAGTACCTTTCAATCGTACAATGCAAAAGATCATAAAATGCAAATATATGTATAGTATCATGTACAACAAAAACAAATTGAACATTAAAAAAAATGATTAAAGCAATTACTGAACGCAAGGAAATTAAAAACATTTCAAATAAAATGTCACAGTTCATTATTTCCTTTTCAAGACACATCATTTAACAGTTAATAATGAGCTCCCATCTCGCTCGCAAAATCGCTCAATAGTTCATCCACATCATGAAGGTCTATATTTTCACTATAGGTGAAAGTCACTTCTCTTTGAACTTCGCTCCTTCCCCCTGGAAAGTCAACAGTTCTCCTTACGTATTGAATATTGATTGATTTTGTCAATAGTTCTCGACCAATATTTTGGTTTTCGTCACCTTGATTGGACTCTTCTGTGCACGGTTGCGCAGGCGAGGCACTATTTGTTGGAGATAAAAGTTCTTCAGAAACATCCTTTGCATGAGAATTATAGTCTTCTCTTTCAAACTTGTCATTGTCATTTCCATCAGAAGTGATTAGAATGTCTTCTTCATCTGAAGAAATGTCTTCATACAGGTCACTTTTCACTGTGAAATAATCCATTGTTTTACTCGTTTCTAAATTACCATCTTCTTTAAAATCTTCTAAAACTTCATACAAAGTATGTTGGGAACTATAATGTCTTTTTAAATTGAATAGTCTGTAAAAACTTTGTTCACAAATGTCACATGTAAAAAATTTCTTCTTTGAATTATGATGTTCTCTTTGGTGTCGCAGTAAATTCCTTTTATATTTATAAGTAATATCGCAGTCTAAACATTTATGTATATCCATCGAGAGTAAATTTAGAAGTGTTTATTTCCTAAACCTTGTCGGTGTCTTTATAATTCTTCCCAGTCTTGTTTTCTTTTCCACCTGGGTTGGAGTTGACAAATGTCCATTAGTCTCATTCCTGCTCCTCTCTAACGGTACATTTTGATTTCCATCTGAATCTGGCAAGGTGTTTCCGCTTTCAGAATTTTCAAGGTTGCTTGTATGATCTTCAATGTTCTCCTCTGGGACCTCATCATTAGGACATAAATTAGGTACAATGACTTCAGAATCCCTGTCTGAACACTGTTGAATTATTTGCTGAAGTTTATGATAGATCGTTTTGTTTACTTTAATTGGTTTAAGATTGTCCGCATGAATCACAATAGGTTTTGACACAGTAGAATGTTGAATCTGATATAACACATCACTAAGTTTTTTAATCACTATCCAAGGTCCACTCCAATTTCTTGCAAGCTTAAGTTTAGTTCCTAGTATCTGTTGTGGTTGGAAACGGCACACAGTATCACCAACACTATATTTTATTTTTTTCACATTTTTATTGTAGTTTCTTTTCTGATTTTGGCTATTTTTCTTTGTTTCTTCTCTGGCAATTTCATGGCAATTTTCTAGTTTTTGTTTTAACTCTCGAACATATTCATGATGGTTGTATAAATCACTAATAGCACTATTACTCGGATCTGAGAATAAATCAACTGGCATCACCATTTCTGTTCCAAATATCATTCGGTATGGACTCACTCCTGTTGTTTCATGAACAGTACTGTTGTAAGCCATCGAAATTCCGTCAATAAATTTGTCCCAGTCTGACTGATGTAAGGAAATATATTTTGACAACATATCCTTAATAGTACGATTTAACCTCTCTACCATTCCATCTGATCTTGGGTGAAACGGGGTTGTGCGGGTTTTGTGAATGCCCAGTAATGTACACAAATTCTGAAAAAGTTTACTTTCAAATTGTCGACCCTGATCTGTATGTAATGCATGAGGACATCCATAGCGTTTAATCCATCCTTTGAATATAACACTGGCAACAGTCTCAGCTTCCATATTTGGAATTGGAAATATTTCCACAAACTTTGTAAAATAATCTGCTACCACAAGAATGTACACATTTCCACTAGCTGTTTTTGGAAATGGTCCAGCTATATCCGCTGCAATTCTTTCAAAACGTCCTCCTGCTATGAAAGATTCCATTTCACTACGTTTTTGTCTGTAAGGGTTCTTTCTTTCTTCACACACATAACATGATTTCACATAATCTGTCACATATTCTCGAATACTTGGCCAATAATAAGAACTCTGATTTACTTTTCTAATAGTCCTCTGAATTCCAAGATGTCCAGATACTGGAGAATCATGAAGGTACCACATTACTACATCCCGCATTATTTTAGGTGTACAAATTCTTAACTTTATATTTTCCTTTTCTGTCCATTTGATGCACAATACTCGTTGATAAATTTCCAGTATTTCCCATCTACTGTACCAAAATTTACATTCTGAGTCGAGATCTGATATTACATTACTGGAAGGCTTATTCTCTGTCCCATACTCCTCAAACAATTCAAGAATTGGTCCTATTCCTGAGTCTTGTTCCTGTTTTTCACGAATTTCCTCATACGACAGTTGCATGTTTGGTATTTCCCGTTGTTTAGCACGTCTTGGTCGATTTCTTCTTTTTGTAATTCTTTCAGAATCCACATCGTCATTATTTTCATCACTAGTCACATTGAATAAATGATAAATGTCACATATGACTTCTTTTGTAATATTTTCACTGGTATTTCCACGCAAATCATTCACATGTGTCACTAAATCACCATTATATTCACCATGATCTGTTTGCTTACACTGCTTACACATAGTTTGACAACTATTGTTTTCTATCGGTAATCTGGATAAGGCATCAGCATTTGAATGTTGTTTCCCTTGACGATGTACAATTGTAAATACAAAAGGTCCAAGTTGTTGTAACCAACGACATATTTGTCCATCTGGTTCCTTAAATTTATGAAGCCACGTTAACGAACCATGATCCGTTCTTAGTACAAATTCTTTTCCCAACAAATAGTGTTTGTAATATTTTACAAAATAAATTATAGCAAGCATCTCTTTCCTTGTCACACAATAGTTCTTCTCTGCTGAACTAAGAGTTCGACTTCCATAAGCAATAACTCTTTCCCTTCCATCCTGAATTTGAGATAGAACACATCCTATAGCTTCATTACTTGCATCTGTGTCCAGTATAAAAGATCCACCATTTACGTCTGGGTATCCTAATATAGGTGCTTCTTGTAGTTTTTGCTTCAGCTCACAGAAGGCTTCGTCACATTCAGTCGTCCAATTCCATTTACTATTTTTACTTGTGAGAAAATGTAAACATTTTGCAATCTTGGCAAAATCCTTAATATACTTTCGGTAATACGAAACCAATCCAAGGAAACTTCTCAATTCTGTAACATTCTTTGGTACTGATATTCTTTTAACAGCATCAATTTTAGCAGGATCTGTTTTGATTCCTACTCCAGATACAACATATCCAAGGAAAGACACTTCCTTTTTGAAAAATGAACATTTCTTTGCTTTCAACTTCAAATTCGTCTCCTCCAGTCTATCAAATACTCTCTGTAAATTTCCCAAATGCTCATCAAAATTCTTCCCATAGACAATTATATCATCAAGATATAACACAGCTACATTCCATTGCAATCCACTCAATGCTCTTTCAATGATTCTTTGAAAAGTCGCAGGTGCATTACAAAGTCCAAATGGCATGACAGTATACTGAAATAAACCTCCTCGTGGTGTAGCAAATGCAGTTTTCTCTTTATCCCTCTTCAACATCGGTACTTGGTGATACGCCATGTTCAAATCTAATGATGAAAACCATTCCGATCCAGCCAATGCATCCAAATTATCATCGATCCTTGGTATCGGATATGCGTCCTTTATCGTATTAGCATTCAATCGACGATAATCCACACAAACTCGCCAACTCTTGTCCTTTTTCTGAACCAAAACAAGTTGTGACGACCATGGACTACTGGATTTCTCCACAATTCCTTGTTCAAGTAATTTCTCTATCTCTTGATCAAGAATTTCTCGTTTAAATATTGGTACTCGTCTCGACGCCTCCTTAAATGGTGTTTCATCACTCAGATTAATCCTATGCTCTCCAATGGTTGTTCTCTGTAACACTCCATTTGGATCAGCAAACATATCTCTTCGTTCAATGAGAAACTTTTTAAATTTCTCAGATTCTTCAAAACTTAAATTCTGTCTTCCATTCTCATAAACTGGCTTCAAATGTTCTGGAATGTCTTCTTTCTCAGACTGGAAAATCCCACCTATCATAATTTCTTCATCACTGATCGGCAGACTTACAATGTTCACAGTAATAAATAATGCTACGTCTGTACTCTTCTTCACTGTTACAGAATTGTTTCCTGGATTGTATAATCGAACATAAATCTCTGGACTATGTGAATCAACCAATGTTCTTGCTACTCCTATTCCATGCGAATACACAAAAGTTGTTAAAGGCATTGGAATTCCATTTTCTCCATTAATATTAGTAATGCTTGATCTTACTACTGCTTCATGTCTTCCAGGAATAGTAATTGAATCCAAAGTATAAATTTTCCTAGATGGATACCATTCTCCTTTATTTTCAGAATCAAAAACCATGTTCAATGCTCCTAATTGATGGTTCCAATTACATTTAAATCTCAGAAAGAAGTCTTCTCCCAACAAATCATGTGTAACACTCCCAACAAAAACCCTAAATTCTGTACTAATATCTTGAAATGTCAGCAATATTTTAGCTGTTCCCAAAAGCATTAATTTATTTCCATCCGCAGAAAAGAATTTACTCTTCACTGGCTCTAGTACAGGTCTGTTATCTGGAGGTATATTATAAAAAGTTTCCTCTGTTATGAAGGTTTTCTTTGCTCCAGTATCCATTTTCCAAGTTATTTGTGTTCCTTGAATTAGTCCATTGACCAAAAATCCACTTTTCCCTGGAATCTGAATTTCACACGTTGTTTTCTTTAGAATATCACAATAATTACTTTCATTGAGCTTCACTTCCCTGAAATCATCATTACATGGTTCCTTATGAGCTCTGTTATTAACTACTCGTAAATTATGGTGATTTACTTCCACTGTACTAGGCCTATCAGTATCACGGACCGGAGCACGGCCTATTGCCTCGGTCTCCCGCTGTTTAACGATCTCTCCTCTAACTTTATGGCATCATTGATGGGTTTGTTCTCTTTACTCAGTCTGGTTTGCAGATTTCTTTTAATTGCTTGGCAGGTTCTTTGTAAATGTTGAGTAGAATTACAATTGAAGCATCTTTTTCTTGTATCTCGTCTAATGACTTCATTTTGATTTCTCTCAAAAGACTGACCACTTATCTGGTAAATTCTGGGTTTCTGAGCCCTTGGTTCTCTATTCTGTTGCTCGCTTATTCTTATACACTCTTCCTGCATTGCAGAAGTCACAGCCTCCTGTAGAGTTTTAGGTCTACTTCTCCTAACTGCTAGTCTAAAACTTTCAGATTCACTGCAGTTATCTAGAAATGTTTTCATACTGCATTCCTGTACATACTCTCGGCTCTCTGGATGTGCACGACGATACAAATCCTCAAGACTCTGGGCAAAATCTCTATAAGATTCATGTTCTTTTCTCTTTCGAAGTTTAGCTTCTGCAATATAACTTTCCTTCATTGACCTGTGTCCAAATCTATAATCCATTGCCTTGACAAATTCCTCATAACTATTTCTCTGTTCATCTGATAAACCATAAGCATATGTTTCAGCTTGTCCTCTCAAGGTAGTAAATAAAATTCGTCTTCTACGATCAAAATTCCACTTATTGAGAACAGCAACATTCTCAAAATATCTTATGAATTCCGTCCAGATTTCATTTCCATCTCCTCTTAAAGTACGTTTAACATTGACCCGATGTGTGGATTCCTGAAATGGTGTTCCAATATTGCGTTCTTTGTCATTGCCATAATTTCCTGGCGTTGTTTGACAGATATTCCATCCACTTTCTGATTTGATTGTTCCCTTAGAAACTTTTGCAATCAAACCTATGATCACTAAACACAGCGCAACAATTCCCACAGAAATAAGAAATTCCTTGGTCAAGCAAAGAAGCATGTATCCCGGAAAATAACGATATAATCGAAGAACAGAAACACATCCACAGAAAAACATTAAAATCCAAAATAATGTTAACATATTCCATTTTGAATGTGAAGAATTGTCTCCCTGAAGTCTCCCTTTTTGTACAATTTCAGGTGAATTTTCGTCCACAAATGAATCCTCCAATCTTCGCCTGACATTTGAAATTCCTGAATTTGAAAATAATCCTGGTGTCCTTTGTTTCGGAGTTCTGTCACAATTTGTCATTTCCATATCCATTAATGAATACGACGTTTCATCCATTTTTTTTTTTTTTTTTTTTTTTTTTTTACATTTCACTGGTACGATGTTTTGTATATGCTTTAATCCTGCACTTACAAAAGGGACACTTTAAGAACTCACTGATTTCTCCTTTTTCCGTGATAAGTGAAAAACGGTTCTCACTCACTTTAAACATACAATAACAGTTCAGACACTCCTTTTTATCGTGAATTGTAATCCTTCCTATATACACTAAATTTCCATTGTCATCATAGTCATACACGTTTGCGAATCTGTATACATCCATAACTATGAAAAGTTTATGATAAACAAATCACATTTAATAATCCAGTTATATGAATGAAATAAATCCATCACTGACACCTTTCACAAATATCCCAATGAACACAAGCAGTGGACTGGTATATTCCCATGAAAAATAAAAGAATCCACGGTAAGATAAATCCCTCTATATAACTGCTGATATTAATCCAATTTTGAAAAACACAGATTTATCCCACCGCTGCCACCATTTGTAGCGTTTCCGAGCGGTCTAAGTTAATTCCTTCTGGTGTAAAAAATCCAATGTCAATATGATAATCCTTGTGTTTAAAATCATAGGTTTTTCCTCGTAATAAAACTCAATAACTGGTTACAAATGTTTATTAAATCCAAAGGAAAAATAGAATATAATCCAAAGAAATTAAAAACAAAAATAAATCCAAAATATTAATGAATGAAAGGCACTATAAAATCACTCCTATATCTAACTCTATCACTACTTCTATAACAACTTCTATATCAACTTCTCCTAATTATTTAATTATCCCGTTTATATACTCTATTGACTCCTCTTACTCCACTTAACTCCCCCCGATCCATTTACCTAGTCTAGACGTAATTAATCACTAACATCCTCCTCCCACTGATTATAATCGCCTAACTTTCTCCTCCTTACTTAATTACCGCTAGCTCCCCATGACCTGTCCACAGTCCGGGTCAAACCTCCAATAAATCTATCTAAGTGACCAATGCAGTAGAATGCTACATTTAAACTAAAACTACAGACATGAATAAGGGAATCTAAAATAAAACAATAAAAGAAAAATAATATATCTACGCTACACTAGGTTACAAGTCCTGGGGCGCTCGAAATGAATTTTGGGCGCTCATGAGAAGAATTTGGGGCTGTCATATTCGTACTTGGGCGCTGGTAAAAAAAACTTTGGGGCGCTCATGCATGGGGCGTTCTGGTTTTGGGGCGCAGTGACTAGCATCCGCTACACCGGAAGCTTCGTCAAAGCGCTACCCATGATCTGTTTACCATTGCTACCTCTATTCTCTCTAGAGAATTGGACAGGCTTTCGCCTACATCCACTTCTCTTCGCATGCCTTCATGTTTTGATTCTGGAAAACGTGTAAATTTCGAATCGGTGACTGCCTACACTTCAACTGACATTTCGTCTAAAATATGTTCGAATGTGTTGTATTAACAATTTTAACATAAATACACACAACTGTCACAAGAAACCCAACCTTTACACATTGTTAATCCATTTTCACAAGTTCTCCATCCCGGATTTAAACTAATGTTTATCTTCCACAGCTTATTATAAAAAATTGAAAATTTGAAGTCGGATAATTTGGAAAAATTTGCAAAGACGTATTTTGATGTTCAAAAAGTTTTTGACAATTCACTTTTGATTTAGCTGCATATTATTCAAAATTAATATTATTACTTAAACTTATTTTTACTATTTTATTACAAATAAAATGTAAATTTGAGCTTAAAAAATACTTCATTACTTCCTCTTTGTCAGTACTAAAAATCTTTTCTTGTATTCTTAAACGATATTAACTCAGACTACCTTTCCCGAGAAATGAAAACAAATTTAAAACAAATATCTAAAGAATTTAAACGAAGCTTGAGGAAATACGGTCTCGTTAGTTTAAACAGAGTAGACGATTTCTCTTGTTTCATTATTATTTTGTAAAAATAGTGTCCAGTTTTGTCCGAATTAGAGATTTTTTTTTAATCCTTCAAGAGTTACTTGCACATAATTTAAATCCGGGATGGAGAACTTGTGAAAATGGATTAACAATACGTAAAGGTCAGTTTTCTTGTGACAATTGTGTGTATTTATGTTGAAATTGTTAATATAACACGTCTATTACGTACATTTAGACGTATTTTAGACGAAATGTCAGTTGATGTGTAGGCCGTCACCGGTTCGAAATTTACACGTTTTCCAGAACCAAAACATGAAAGCTTGCGAAGAGAAGTGGATGTAAGCGGAAGCCTGTCCAATTCTCTAAAGAGAATACGCTACCTCTACTGTTTTTCATCGCTCGGTTTGAATTTCAGGGGTTACCTGCTGAGTATATACTCGTCGTGATTAATAGTTTATGTTTATTTTTGGTAGTTGAACGATTTTGTATAAATTATATAGCACCCCTCAAGAACAATTTGTAGACCGCAATAAAATAATGCCACGATGGGCACTGGAGGATGGACGAGTTCATTGCTGACTAAAGGGGTTGAAAGTTATTGCCGACTGCAAAACATCGGCGAGACTCTCGAGTTTGATTTTTATCTTACGAGTTTACCCTAAAGTTTTTAAACATACATGTACCTTTTATTAAGTGAAGTAATATTTGAAAAAAAAAAAGCTTTTATGAAAAGCATAAAATAAATTTTAAGAATTACTTTCATGATGAAAAGTTATTTCTTCCCTAATTAAAAGATTATAAAAGTTTAGCTCACAGGGGTACATTCTGTACTCTTTTTTATCCCAAACAATCATAAACAATCACATACTTTTATTTTTGGAATTTTAAAAGAAATATTTTACGGGAAACTGAAAATATAAATTCATCAACCTTTATAAAACTTGCAAAGATTTAGCTGAGAAAGTTTTAAAAAGATAATGAAAGAATATTAATAAAAAAAAAATCAGCGAAAAATTAACGAAGATTTTAAATAATAATTATTGTTTGAAAAATATATAAGTTTTAAACATATTTTTAAATTTGTTCAAACTGTTAATTATGCTTTTTATTTTGAGTCTTTGAGAATAAAAATGAAAATACAGGTGTAGGCATCTTGATAGAAATTCACGTACTTGTTATTGATAAAAAAATATCAACGTAAATTGCTTTGCTAACATATTAATTTGAATATTGAAGTAAGTGACATTGTTTACTGGATAATTCTTGAGAAGGACAAATAAACTGGTTATCAAACAATGACTTAAAGTGTGCATTTGAAATAATAAATACTAGTATAGTTGGATTAGACAACTTCACTTTTCACGTTTTCTTTAATATCAGGAGTATTGCAGGAAAAGCATACGTGCCAAATACTCAGTATGTCCCTATATATGTGTAAGACCCTTGTTTTATTTCAAATGATTGACATATATACCATGCATTTACTCATTTGAACATTTAAATTGTTTGCATGGTCATTACTGTTAATTTCTAAAAACTTCATCTTCCACATACGTCCAGTGAGGGTAGTACCGTAGTAGTACATAATATAAACGAAAGTACTCATTACCTCAAAAACACAGAATGAACTTCAACATTTAAGATAACGAACAGTGATCGATCTCAAAATATCAACAATATAAACAATACAAATATGTTAAGGAAGAGATTGCAAGGGTCCATGAAAAAAAATCCGCTCTATGAATTTTTCTCATTTTACATATAATTTCCTTTATGTTAATGATATCATAATATGAAAATTTCAACCATGGTCATCAGGGTTATAAGGAAGATATGGTTGCCATGGTAACCACTGTTTTTCAATATTTTGATATTTATGTAGTGAAATTTTAAGTATGCCATACAGGTATCAAAATTGAAACAAATTAAATAATTTTCACCAGATATTAAATAATATGCTTTATATTCATTGAAAATAAAAATTGTATCGGAAACTATTGTTAGACGTAGTAATGCCACAGTTGCTTTGGGGAGTAGTCATTGTAAATTTGCAGTAATATTTTCACTCCAAGAGCAGTTTTCAACGTCTTGACAAAAAATTGTCCAATGAATTTTCCTAAAATTAATATATTTTGTAACAATTATTATAAGTGACTTATGGTTAAAATATGAAGTGGGGTCATCACATTCTTTTTTAAGCTACATGCATTTTATTACCCCCCCTTTCCTAAAATATTAAAAGATTTCATAAATTTTAATCTGATGGTTTGTTTCTGAACCTTTAATATGCATAATCTGTTAAAAAAAAAACTATAGAAAATACGTATAGATTAACTTTTTTTTCTGAAAATCTTGTGGTGGTTGCTCATTTTATACGTAGAGCAGAATGATAAAAGTATCATGTACACAAAAAACAACAATATGCATATTTTTGTTTTATTTTCCCATCTCCAAAATATTCATTCCGTTTTTATATCAATATAAATATATACATTCTAAACCAGTTCACAGCGGTCCAAGGGCCAAATTGTTCATGCTCTGAACACTCATCGAGTTCTCTGCACGGTGACTTGGAATCGGAAAGGAGGGGGGGGGGGGGAGTCACATGAACACATTGAATGAATAGGTTACTTCAGAGAACTTGTACCTGCAATATATACCGTATCCTAGCTTTTATCTTATTTGACAAATTTTAGTGATTTGTTATATCATTCAATTTCTACAAAATAATTGATTCTGATTGGATAAAAAATTCTTTTGAAAACTGCATCAATAAAATCTGGAGTTCACTTGCACTTAGCAGCCGGAACTACTTTGGCTGACTTTACATGTATATTTCCCGCTTCCAGATTACTTTGTGAAAGAAAAATGAAATACTTTTACTCTATTTTCCTGAATTTCAAAACTTGTCCGTTACGTTCCTGATTTATTTTCTACTTTCGTTTCTTTTCGAATTATCCCCCTTTGCTAAACAAATAAAATCGTCTGCAATGTCAACAATGCAGTTGCGGGAAAGAAATCATCATATGTATATTATATGTTTGCCTTGAAATGAGATAACTGATACGAACAATAGAACTGTGAAGAAATGTTTTATGCTACCAAAGAGGAGAAATGCCGTTAATCTGTTAATTCTTAGGAAACAAATGCATGAGAAAAACGACACTGAGCGAGGACAGAACTCTTTAATGCTAAACAGTCGGCAACCAACTCTTTTAGATTTTACAGCATATTGTGATCTGCATGGACAGGTTGTGATACGTATACATTTATATGTTCGGTTTGAAATTCAGATGAAGAGATGCGCAAATGAAATCCAAAATTTCTGTGACCTACATGTACTGTAGAAAAAGTTGTTAAGGTTATATTTGAGTAGCTTCTTATAATATTTTATTTGATCGATGTATCCAGAGACATATAATATGTCTCTGATGTATCAAAGAATTCAGCCATTTTGAAATTTAGCAACGTTGTTGTGATGTATACCTACGCACAGTCTTTGATTCGTAAATTAAATATTAAAGTGAAAGAAACTTTCATTTTATTTTTTTAAAATCATAATTAAATGATAAGAAATGAACGTAATATTTTTTTCTTTGACCGAAGTATCAAAGAAAAAATTTGGACGGAAAACGTTTTCATCAATGCGCTACGCGCATTGATGACGTTTTCCGTAATTTTTCTTTGATACTTCGGTCAAAGAAAAAAATATTACATTCATTTCTTAATTAATATTTACATTTGCAAGTATTTTTCCTTCAGATTCATTGCAAGTTAGAAAACAATTCATTTTCCCATGGACTAGGTAAGCCTACATATCTCCTTTGTGACGTCATAATGCCACACTTGACGTCAAAACTATAGTGCAATATACATTTATTGCATGATAGTGAGGGAAATATGAAGATTTATTCAGCCAAGAAATATCATATTCCCCGAGGGCTTCGCCCGAGGGGAATATGATATTTCTTGGCTGAATAAATCTTCATGTTTCCCGAACATTCATGCAATGAATTGTTTATTATACCGAAACAAGCAAAAACTTTGAAATAAACATAAACTTTCAAATTCGGCACCGCTCTCAAACTCACTTTCATTTTTAACGTAAAGTTACTGAAACCCTTTGACACATCACTAATCATCAATTTTGTGACGTAAACCAGGCTATTGTGACGTCTACTACTCTCGGGAGTTTTCTTTCAACGAACGATAACTATTCCGGGAAAATGCACTAGGTATCCGAAGAGGGGGAATATGATGAAAAGCATGCCGACGACCGTGAAATATGAAGTTTTATGGCCCGATCACGTGATAATCTAGAACCAATCAGATAACGCGTTGTGTACAATAATTGTAATGAGGTATAATAAACTGTTTTGTTTCAAAAATAATCGCTGAATGATAAATTTGCGCTTCATACTCACGCGGTTCATGAAATATGCTGAGGTGAAGCGTCTTTGTTCATGTCTTCGTGAATTTAAAAAAAATAAATTCATTTTTCAAATATATTCCCGTGAGCATTATGATTTGAAAGACTTTTTTATGTATAGAACAGAACATTTATTTTCTAATTTAGAGCCCATAACAGACAAGTATGAAATTATTACAATAATAAAGAAAAGATATGCCAATGGATAGTATAACAATTTGTAAATGAGATTGCTCATTTCAACAATAATATTGTACTATTTCAGTTAAAGGGAATACTATATATAAAAGTGTATGGCTACTACAACATGTTATCATTTATGAATTTGCCCACAGAATTAAGAGTTTCTTTGTCTTCAGTATTGAGTAACCAAAACAGTTTTTGTTCATCATCTAATGCCGAGAAATTTGGAAATTTACTTTTAATTGATTGAAAAATTTCTTTTCTTTGATGATCATATTTTTTTTACATGTTATCAGAAAATGAGTTTCATCATCTACACTGTTAGAGTTACATCTATTGCATAATCGATCTTCTCGAGGGATGTTGGTAAATCTTCCCACTTCAATTTGCAATCTGTGACAAGAAATTCTTAACTTACATAGAGATTTTCTGTGATGAAAATTTTTAACTACTGATAAATAAATCTCATAACCCCAATTTTGTTTGAGTTTTACATATGTGCTTAATTTACCATCGGTATAACTTTGTTGACTTGTGTCACCGGAAGTAGAACTCTTTAGTGTATAAATTACAAATGTTACCAGCCAACTTGGCTTAAAGGAGTAAACTATCTCCAGTTATCAATGATCAACCCAGGTAAGGGGATTTCTGAACTATGATCAACGCTAAATGAAAACACAGTTGTAAGTTTTATCAATTTAATAAAGTGAGAATTAACCGTTGTAAATGATAACAAATGATAAATAATGATCAAAATTTAACAAACAGAAAAGTCTTTGAAAATTGCACAGGATTAATAGGGCTTTATCAAAAATGTAATTTAATCTGGTAGGTGATTCACAATAATCTCAATGAATAATCTCAATAAATAAATAAGTAATTGAAAAATGTAATAGAAAAATGGGAGGAATGTGGAAAAAACTATGAAAAATAATTTATGTCCCTACTGGGCTTCTCCATACTTATGAAAGTTGTCAAAAATCCTATAAAATGAATGAATTAGAAAAGTGTAAAAGGAATGAGCTACATCACCCAATATGACTACTATCAACACTCTAGAGTTGAACTGAAAATATCAATGCTAATTCTAGGTTCTAAAAATAACTGACCCAGAAAATAAACAACACCCAAAAATAAATAATAAATAGTGGTTCTAGAAAATAAACCTGTTATCTACATATCCCTAGACCAGGCAGGACTTGGAAAGGGAAACTTAATTTACTTTAAATAACCTACATCCTAACCTATCATAAAGTGCTCGCTCAGCACGTGCTAAATGAAACCTATAATGCCGTGTACCTTGAGGTTGGCATAAAATCAGAGATAATGAGCCATGAGGCTTATCCCTAACCAAGTGAAGTAAACTGCTCGAACACGGGTTTAAATACCCTAGCAAGGTCCAAAATAAAAACCAATGACTATCAAAGATCCTAAAGCTAAGTTAACCAATCAGAACACAGCTATCAAAAGTACTACGGAAAGACTGCCAACATGGATGGCACTTCCTGTTTAAAAAGTAAAACATGTGGAATGTCAACTCATGTCCTAACTTATAAACTACAAATAATAAAGGGGTTTTACGTAAGTAACAACTGAAAACAAATGATAAATAGAATAATCTGACTGAAATATCAGCAAATACTTATAAAATATTATTTACGAAACGATGGCTATGAAATAAAAATCTAAACCACTACACTTGTATACCAATTTTTTACATAATAATCTAATATGGTTTTATGACAGAGTGACTTAAATTTATGCTTCCCATAACAAATTACTTCATCTTTGATATTCAGTATATTTCTTAATTTCTGTATAAATGCGAACCATGAGCTCTTTCCATGTACAAAAAGATTTTTATTACATTCATATGCATCTTTAAGTAAAGGGAATTCTGTGGACAAATTTTCAAATCTATGCCAACTTTTGATTAACAATTTGACAATATCATAATGCAGGGGGAACCTTCCCAATTCAGACAATACTGCAAAATTTGTACTTTTCTTATGAACACCAAGAATATATTTATAGAAGAACAAGGTACGGTTTCAATAGAAATCTTGCCCTGTGTTTTTCTTAAAAATAAAAGTGAGAAAAAAAATTAAAACTCATGCTTTTTGAATTATTGAAATTCCATGCAGAAAGATCATACAAATCTTTTTTCTCACATGACCTTCCAAATGCTAATTGTGACGTCATAAACTTGTGCATTTTCCCGTATTTTCTTAAAAAGTTGCAGAAGATATCAATTTTCAATGGAATTTTCTTTCAGATAATATTGTCCACAGGCATCGCCCACAAAGATTTTGAGATATGTGATTTTTCAAAGAATTTTACACAACATATCTAAAAATTAACGTGGGCGACGGCTGTGGACACTATTTTCTTAAGGAAAATAACCCTTGAAATGAGTCATTTTGAGGCGGCTTCTGTTTAAAATAGAGAAATGCATCAAATTAAATGACGTCATATATCGGGAATGGTACTCCATTATGGTATATTCTTTCCTGATTTATTACAGTCATATACTCAACTAATATTTAAGCCAGTTTCAAAACTTTTTGAAAACATTAAATTTTTAGGGCACAATAAAGCTAAAACCATACCTTCTTCTTTAAGGTCAAGATCTAGTAAATGAGGAGTGCCTATAGATTTCTCAAATTTGAGAAACAAATTCCTTGAATGATCTATTACAATTATAGCTGAATAAATTTAGGTGTATCGGGACATACTTTTTAGATAAACTCAACGAAAAATCTATTTAAAACTGCCCTTTTCAATAAAAAATTAAGAAAATCAGATATAAAAATGGGAGTTTTCTCTATCTCTGACAAAGGAAATGTATCAATATTGCCTACAGTCTCTCAGAAAACGGTTTTTCATATCTTCTTGACCTCTGCTTTAAAATTATATTAAATTGAATATAGGCATCGGGGTTACTTTTGACATGATTTCAACTTGATTTACATAAAAATGTGTAATTTTCTACATAATTCTGTTATAGCCGTAAAGTACGGGGAAAAAGAAGTTTAAAATCAATTATGACGTCATAATGGGTCTAGCACAAAAAAGACAGTCTAAACTCATTTACTAGATCTTGACCTTAAGGTGTATTCTTTCACAAAGTAGATTTCTAACTTTTGGCATTTTAGGAATCTTTTAGTATTGATATTACTTGCACCCCACACCTCTGCATTATACAAAAGAATTGGTTTAACAGTAGAGTCAAATACATGTATACTCGTTTTAATCCCAGGATTCAAATTAATAAAATCATTTCTCAATTTATAATATGCTATTAACGCCTTTTTATAAAGCTCTGATCTTGCTACATGAAAACTTCCAGATGCAGTTAGGTGAACTCCAAGATATTTGTACCTAGATACACAGTCTATCCTATTATTTTGAAACATTAGTTTTTGCGTAAAATTACGACCAGCTTTATTAAAGATCATGACTTTAGTTTTTTGAATGTTTACCTTTAAACACCAATCAGAGCAATACTTTTCAAGTTTAGAAAGTCTTGCTTGTATACCTTTAGCTGATGATGATAAAATAACAATGTCATCTGCGTACATTAAACAGTTAACAGTTTTTGTCTGAAGTGATACTTCATCAATACATGAATCTAAATATGATGGAAAATCATTTATAAATATTTTAAATAAAGAAGGGCTCAAGTTATCCCCTTGACGGACACCTATAGCTATTGGAAATGGATCCGAGAAGAACCTTCCAGTTTTCTGACACATGCCTGACTATTCTTATATATATTACTTATAATATTATAAAATTTAGATCCAACATTCCTGTGAAGTAATTTGAGCTTTAATCCTGTGTGGATAACGCTGTCAAAAGCTTTATGAAAGTCAATAAAACAAGCATATAGTCTTCCTTCTTTTAAGCTACAGTATTTATCAATTAAACACCTTAGCACAAATAGATGATCAGATGTTCTTGCATCTTTGGTAAAACCCATTTGAGATTGGTGAATTAAATTATGTTCTTTAAGAAATTTATCTAACCTAGAGTTCAGAATGCTGTTGAATAACTTGCCAAGTGTGCTGGTAATTGTAACACCCCTATAATTTGCAGGGTTGTTTGGATCCTCAGACTTAAAAATTGGACTTGAGTACCCGTTACTCCAAGTTTGAGGATAAATACCATATGTGAAACAACTATTAAAGAGCTTATGTATACAGGAGAGTAAATAGGACTGACTATGTTTTAACATTTCATTAGATATCAAATCAAGCCCCTTGGCTTTTCCATATTTTAAATTTGCTATTGCATCTACAATTTCCTTATGTGAAATCTTGAAATCCAGTTCATTAAAGGATGGATTTTTCTCCATGTCAGCCAAAATTAAACCTAGCTCTTGTATCCTTGATTTAAAAGAGTTATCACAAACAGAATGAAGGTTGCGAGAATTATTTACCCACGTTTCAGAATCTATCTTTGCGGCAGAATTGTCTTTATTATCATCTTTTAGGTCATTAATTAATTTCCAATATTGTTTTGGTTGTTTATTTTGAAGTGCATCAAGTTGATTTAGAATGGAGTTTTGGAAATTTTTTCGCTTAAATTTTCTTAATTTATTGTACTCTCTAAGAAGTCTATAGTAATGATTCTTAACGACTGGATCCTTTGGAAATATGCTATAAATTTTTCCATGCGCAATCAATCTACGGCGCATTGTTTGCAAGTCTGAATCAAACCACTGACTTTTTATTTTTATGCTTTTTAATATTCTTACTTTTATGACCTGGCTTATTTAATGACATGTTAGCAGCAGTTATGATAATGTCATTAAATTCTTCTGCCTTTTTCTCGATATCAGTAGAAGTAGATTCTGTAATAAAAGAATCTAAAAAAGACTTGATTTTTTCTTGTATCCTATCTGAACTTAGAGCCATCTGAAATTTAATAGGGGAATCTTCATTCCATTTAAAATTTTGAGGGGCGGGATGCAAGGTTCTGGCATTAGTAGCATTTGAATTAATTTCCTGAAATTTTGCTAAAACTTCCCATGATATTTTACAGTGACAATCAGAAAGAGTTGGGATAAAATTTGATACCCTAAAATATAGAATTCGTTAACTAAGTGTTCACTTGTAACAAGATAGTCAACTGTGCTTTGACCATGTGTGTTAAAACATGTGTAATCACCAAAAATATCCCCCATACATCTACCATTAATAATTCTCAACTGATTACTAATACAAAAATCAATCAATTCTTTACCCGTTTCATTTAAAATGACATCACGATTACTACGTTTACAAAAATTATCATCAATCTTATACGTTTTACAAAGAGGAAGGTACCTTACATCATCATGTTCTATAAAATCATCTGATGAAGCAGTGCGTGCATTCATATCCCCACAAATCATAATTTCCCCCTTATTCTTAAACTTATTAATATCTTTCTCAATAATTTCAATAACATCATAATTTAACTTTTGAAAGTAAGTTGAATTGGATGGTGGAATGTAACATGCACAAAGATAAATATCATTTTGAAGATTAAAAAACCTTTTTTCTATCTTAATCCACTGAAAATCTTTCTGGGTACCTGGTAATAACTTAATATGTTCCTTAATACAGTTTTTACGAAAAATGCCAATTCCCTCATAAAATCTTCCATTTGCAGACATGTCCCTACATACAGGGATAGATGCTCAAAATAATTTTCCCTCTCTGGTACACGTGTACCTCCGTAGTACCTCGATTGTCAGAATTAATCTCTCTTAGTTTCGTCCGTCATTCTTTATCTTACACGCGTATTTTTTGTATATATGAAAATCGCATTCGTTTTTCTGTTCATCCATATAGGCCTACATTCATTATAATCACTGAGAAAATCACGCCGTCTGAAGCTTCTAGGAAATGAATATCTATAATTCATAGATGTAGATCATATAGTGAAGAAACCGATCTCAAATAAAATTCTAATATTTTAAATAAAACTGAAGGACATAAAGATCCAGATATAAATTAAATTTATTCATGAAATAGATTTCAGTGTTCAGAACTATGACAAAAGGTAGACGTGTCAAAACGAAAAAAAAAACCCACAGGAATAAAAAAAATCTGCGTCGACGCTCACCAACACTATGCAAAATCACATCATTATCTTATTCTTTCTCTATTTTAAAAATATTGCTACGAAGACCTTTTGTCTTGGGCATAATCATAATCACGCTCCTTATTCAGCTGTTATTCCGGAAATGATTACCGTAAATCTTCTTTTTTTTAAACATCACATGAGTCGATCACGTGACGCCTTGCAAGTGCTTCCTTAAAATGGCATAAAACAAGGACCCTAGAAAATTCCATAGGTGGGATCAGGTGCATAGGAGAAGTAAGCATCCGCAGTTGACCAGTCACACCCGCCGCCCAAGCCCTGTGTAAAGTTTAAATCTATAGTTTAGTTGTTTTGTTTTGATCCGACTAGTTTACCTTTTCTTCAAATTATAGGTTAAGAACTGAAGCTCTCCGGAAAAAATATTGAAAAAATTTTCTTCGTCCATCCTAATTTTTTCAGATTACCTGATTTCAGCAACCATAGAGCATGACAGAAAAATCTACATCAGTTTACTTTTTTTCGTCCTGAGCACTTCCGGTCGCCGCCGAAAGTGAATTTTAAAAATTGCGCTTTCTGTCTTTCAAACTCAAGAAATCACATTTTGATATTTTTAAACATGCATTTGTGACATCAATTGATTAACCAGAAGTCTCTGACGAGACTGTAGCTCTACTGAACAAAGGAAGATAAAAGTAGCACTGGGACTTGAAACTTTGCAATAGCAATAAATAGAATTATGATCCTTGGTTTAGTCTCTTTTTGTGGCAAGAATTATTGCAATCAGACTAAAACTGTAGGAAGAGTAGCCTTTTAAAACAATTTTTTAGAAATTTTGATTTTAGTAACCATGGCAACATCATTCAACAAAATCAAAAAACAATAAAGAAAATTGTGTATATCTGTGTAGTCTACTTTTGTGCCAAGTTATACTGAAATCTGACCAAAACTGTAGGATGAGTAGTGTTTTAATAGTATTTGAAGAAAAATTTTATTTTTAGTAGCCATGGCAACACCATTTTTCGAAATCAAAAACCGTAAAAGAAATATATGTATCTAAGTGTAGTCTACTTGTGTGTCAAGTTATACTGAAATCTGACCCAAACTGTAGGAGGAGTATCATTTTGAAAGAATTTTTAGGAAATTTCCACTTTAAGTAACCATGGCAACACCATTCATCAAAATTAAACACGGATAAACAGAATAATGTATCTTATTATGGTCTGCTTGTTTGCAAAATTATATTGAAATCAGATCAAAACTGTAAGAGGAGTAGCATTTTGAAAGAAGTTCACAGAAATGTGTGTTTTTAGTAACCATGGCAACACCGTTCATTGAAATCAAAAACCAATATACAGAATTATGTATCTTAGTGTAGTCTACTTATGTGCCAAATTATATTGAAATCAAACCAAACATAGGGGGAAAAAAGGGAAAAACTTACCTGTACAAACACTGGAATTTGTAAGTGTCCCACCTTACAACAACAAAAATTGGGGGGGGGGGGGGGACCAGTACCTATAAAAGGAAAATTTGCTATAGCAAAATACTAAAATACTATACTCAGATAAAGTGGTGTGGTGGCAAGCACCTCTGGTCCCCCCTCCCACCGCGTTCTACGGGCCGGCTGTCTCGCAGGAAATTTGATTTTAGTTTAAAATCGATTTCATAAAAATTGTAATGCAACTGTATTTCATTTCGCTCAGAAAAGTCCTTTTTAGTGTATATATATATATATATATATATATATATATATATATATATATATATATATATATATATATATATATATATATATATATATATATATATATATATATATATAATTTATGGATGGCAATCGATTACAGAATTGCTAAACGGTTAATCGCAAGACGTTCCGACCGATTAATCGGTTAATCGTTTCAAAATACACATTTTTTCCGAAGTAAATCTATTTATATACACATGAAGAAGGGTTTTTTTCTTCATTTGGATGTACATGTATTTTTCTTCAATTTCAAAAGACAAGAAAAAATTCAGAAAACCGTGAACCTTGCCTCAGAAATCAGACACGAAATTTCCTGTGCACACAGGTTCATTCTGCATTGTCACCATAATCAAACCTATGCTCGAACTTCCACTTAATTTACAATGCTTCTTCTAATGATATGATTTAATAGATAACGACAAAAGATAGGCGTACTAATTCACAGTGCTCAACGCGTTGATTAATTTATTATCATCAAAGAATTACGGGACAGTCGGGGTAGCGACAAAATGTTTTTAAAATCAGTATTAATTAACACTTCCCAAACTGACCAATTACTTTCTCCGGAGAGCCATAATTACCTCCAGTTTATCTTAATTATAAGATTTGTAAAACGCTGAGTTATCAACTTTTCACAGGTAATTCACATGTCAATATTTTATGCAGAGGTTTCCTTTTTAAAAATGAATTTTAAAAAAATTGCGCTCAAAGTTACATATATTTTATTTTTCCGACTAACCGATTACAGATTTTCTAACCGATTACCATCGTTTCGACCGATTAATCGATTAACCGGTTACAAATTGCCATCCCCAATATATATATATATATATATATATATATATATATATATATATATATATATATATATATATATATATATATATATATATATATATATATATATATATATATATATATATATATATTAAAAGAGCAAAGAGCAGTAAAACCATTTATTACATTTTCAACAGTGAAATACTGTGATTAATTTATTGAATAAAAGTGATATTCTCTCACAGTGTGAAAGAATACCAAAATGATATTCTCTCTCAGTGTGAAAGGATATCAAAGTAAGTAAAAAATAATTTCTGGCCTGTCATAAGATAGAGATAGCAACTAAACATCTTGATAGAGCTAAAACTGCAATTTTCTTCCCAAATGTATTGCTAAAATCCATGCTATGTAATGTTTTCAATCTCACAACTGCTAAGCTATGACGACTCAACCGCTCAACTATGACGTCAAGCCTAGCTATGACGCTGTGTTAAGAAAAGACAGAGGCAAAGGGAAAATCAAAGAAAATGTAATAAATAGAAAATTCAATCTTTTTGTAGATGAATATGGAATTTATTTCACTCGTGAGACAGGATTTTTTTTATATTTTCACTCGTGCTTCGCACTCGTGAAAATATAAAAAAAAATCCTGTCCCACTCGTGAAATAAATTCCATATTCATCTTCAAAACATTGAATATCCTCTATCTCTTTGATCAAACTATACAATGTATAGATAAACCATAATGTATTTTTTTTTCAGATTAGCTGCCCTTTTAAGAAGTGATGAACGATAATTGTTACATGTTCAAGTGATACAGCAGTGGCGTCGAGGGCACAGGTGTCTCAAAATTAAAAAAAAAGAAAAGAAAAGAAGGACAGAAACATTTATTACCGTTTTTGATTAATAAAAGTGTGATTTACTTAAAAAAGTAAGAAGTTGACAAAAAAGGTAAATTTTCATGTACGGAATAAACGTTCATAAAACAATCCTTTGACATTATTATGTGCACGTGCCTCTTTGTTATGTTTCTACTCCATAACTAAGACAGCTAGCGAAGAAATAGAATTGTATAAACAAGGGAAACTTTATTATTTAAACATTTTGATTAAAGTATGAAAAAAGTGAAATAAAAATCCCCTTGGAAATAGCGAACAGAGTTTTTATAATTATTTTTTATTAATTATGATTTTTTTTATGAAAAAGTTTACACATCATGGCGTATCTGAATTCATTTCCCATTAGAATTTTTCGGTGATACAGAAAATACATGCTTTGTAACAAAGTTAAAGGGGATAAAGTAACGTGCGTGTATGTGCAACAGCGGCTGTCAGCTATCATTCGCAACTGTACTCGGCAATGCTGGTACCGGACATCCATGACTGTACCTGCTCTGTTGCGGATGTTAGCTGACAGACCCCACTCTCTATGTGGAGTGGGGTCTGTCAGCTAACATCCGCAACTGTACTCGGCAGTGCTGGTACCGGACATCCATGACTGTACCTGCTCACTAATGTCAAAAACGGAATGGCAGAGCAAGATTTTCCGGATTGTTCAACATATTAAACTATATGTTGTTAATGAAGTATGGCATTGTTTTTGGCATTGTTTTGGCATTGTTTAAGTATGGATTGTTTTTAATGAAAAATACGAAATGTGTTAATATGGAGGAAAGAAAATTTCTGATTTTAAATAAATCTACTTTATGGAAGGCTGTAATCGCCAAAACGGTAACGATAACTGGCTTAGTGAATATATCGCGGAAAATATATGTAAACTTGACTATGCCTAAATTTTGTATATCTATGACTGTATACCTGTGCCTGATATACAACATCTGCGACTGTACCTGTGCCGTACATACACACTACCACTGACTCAACCCGCGCTTGATTAATAACATCCATGACAAGAAATTCTGTGGATTTTCTCCGATTTCAATTTAGACTGAATTCAATCAAAGCGCAATTAACGCTAATCTTTATATCATCCATGACAGTGATACCGAGAAAAACGATGTCAGCAGTGATTAGAGAAAGATCCAAAACTTTTACAGATTTAAATTTAAAGCTTTATGATCAGAGAACAATATGAACCAGGTCTTAATTTTTTTTTTTTCGGGGGGGGGGGGGGGCTGAGTGCATGATTTCAATATCCTACGTGCTCAATAATAATGATGAATTTAAAAATGAAACATGCTCATATAATTATAGAAAATATACGAGTAAATAATAAACAAAGTAAAATAAAAAAGGAAATTAAAATAAATATTGGAATTAATTTGTAATCCTTAATTTTATGTTAGAAAGTATAAGTACGTCACAATATTATTAATTTCACCCATTTCATTGATCACGCAAGTGGTGTCAATGAAAAACACAGTTATTTTCCACATAAATATACATTTGTATGTCTTACGATATACGATACGATACGGGTGGAATGGGCTGATCCACCCGTTTTCAATGTGTTATATATAAACATCTCAAGTGCACCCCAGGAAGTAGCCTCCTATGCCCTGAAAAAGAACAGTTCCTGACAAAACACCTTTATTTATTTACAAAGTACATAAAATTTACTAGGCACAGGTATCAAAGTTGTAAAAATAGGCTGGAAGAACCCCCCCCCCCAAAAAAAAAATTTCAAAAGAAATAAAAGTTAATTTTATATGCATGGAACAATTAAACAATTAAACATCTTGACTGGTCGATAACCGTGGTGTGATACCTGAAATATGCAGGGTATGGTATTATAATAATTGATCATATTAAAGGAAATTAATGCTATAATTATCGATAACATCCGAAGAAAATATTTGTATAAGTAAATATTTTTATTGGATCTACCTCTCTAAGATTCTGCTGTACTGTCCAGACAACTCTAGAAATTTTACACCATGACTGTACCGGTGTCTGATTGACAACATCCACAACTGTACCTGTCCAGTTCACACACTTTATTCTACATCCATGACTGTACCAGTACTTATAAACAACATTCATGACTGAACCTGTGCCTTGTAAACAACATCCATGACTGTACCTGTGCCTTATAAACAACATCCCTGACTGTACCTGTGCAGTATACACATCTTACTCTACATCCATGACTGTACCTGTGCCTTATAAACAACATCCACGACTGTACCTGTGTATATATACATACTTTATTCTACATCCCTGACTGTACCTGTGCCTTATAAACAACATCCACGACTGTACCTGTCTAGTACTCACACTTTATTCTACATCCATGACTGTACTTGTGCCTTATAAACAACATCCCTGAGTGTACCTGTGTATATATACATCTAACTTTACATCCCTGACTGTACCTGTGCCTTATAAACAACATCCACGACTGAACCTGTGTATATATACATACTTTATTCTACATCCCTGACTGTACCTGTGCCTTATAAACAACATCCACTACTGTACCTGTCCAGTACACACACTTTATTCTACATCCATGACTGTACCTGTGCCTTATAAACAACATCCACGACTGTACCTGTCCAGTACACACACTTAATTCTACATCCATGACTGTACTTGTGCCTTATAAACAACATCCCTGACTGTACCTGTGCAGTATACACATCTAACTTTACATCCCTGACTGTACCTAGCTGTGCCTTATAAACAACAACCACGACTGTACCTGTGCATATATACATACTTTATTCTACATCCCTGACTGTACCCGTGCCTTATAAATAACATCCACAACTGTACCTATCCAGTACACACACTTTATTCTACATCCATGACTACTTGTGCCTTATAAACAACATCCCTGACTGTACCTGTACAGTATACACATCTAACTCTACATCCCTGACTGTACCCGTGCCTTATAAACAACAACCACGACTTTACCTGTCCAGTATACGTACACACACTTTATTCTACATCCATGACTGTACTTGTGCCTTATAAACAACATCCACGACTGTACCTGTCCAGTACACACACTTTATTCTACATCCATGACTGTACCTGTGCCTTATAAACAACATCCACGACTGTACCTGTCCAGTACACACACTTTATTCTACATCCATGACTGTACCTGTGCCTTATAAACAACATCCCTGACTGTACCTGTGCAGTATACACACTTTATTCTACATCCATGACTGTACTTGTGCCTTATAAACAACATCCACGACTGTACCTGTGCATATATACATACTTTATTCTACATCCCTGACTGTACCTGTGCCTTATAAACAACATCCACGACTGTACCTGTGCAGTACACACATTTTATTCTACATCCCTGACTGTACCTGTGTCTTATAAACAACATCCACGACTGTACCTGTCCAGTACACACACTTTATTCTACATCCATTACTGTACCTGTGCCTTATAAACAACATCCACAACTGTACCTGTGTATGACACACACTACATCTATGACTGTTCCTATGCCTTATAATCAAGATTTACACACAATAAACTTCTCAGGGTTTAAGAGGTACGCGCGTATTTAAGGTCTTCCGTTTTCACAGAAGACCTTATAGTGATTCCACTGTTTCTTATTAGTCCCCTACCGGTGAAACCGGTGGGGACTATAGGTTTCCTCTGAGTCTGTCCGTCCGTCTGTCCGTCTGTCTGTCCAGCTGTCTGTCTGTCCGTCTGTCTGTCTGTCTGTCCCTCTGTCTGTCTATCAGTCTGTCCCACTTGGTTTTCCGCACTTTTTTTCCTAAACGCTTGCAGATATTGAGCTGATTTTTGGTATGAGAGTGTATCTTGATGAGTTACAGATCAAGTTTGCATTTCGTTCCGCTTCATTGATTTTTGACGGAATTACGGCCTTTTCAATTTTTGCGGGTTTTCCGCAATTTTCTTCTGTTAAGGAAAGTAACACAAAAATAGAGATCGGTGCCGGCATGTCCTTGTCTTGTTTCTATATTTACATTTTCAGCTAAAATATCTAGAAGTCATAGGAAATGAAAATACAATAATGTATATAAAACAAAAACCATGTGAAATAAGTGAGTTTTGGAGAAATATTATGGTGAAAAACTATGTAGGTCCCTTTTATCAACATTTTACATAGGAAATGCATTGAGAATTGCAAAAACACTGATTTGCCAAAAATCTATAATAAAAAAAAATTAAAAAAAAAAAAAAAAAAAAAAAAAAAAAAAAAAAAAGGTTTGCTTGGTAGGTTAAACAATCCAGAATATAGCCTGTTTATTACAATTAAAACTACTCAAGAGTTCTTGAAAAATTCTATACGAGAAGTTGTCTGAGCAAGAACTAGAAAACGGTAAGAGATTAAGACACCAAACTTATATGAGCAACAGTCCTTAAGATGTACGCAAAACCATTTTGCTTCAAAGCGTCAGCCGTAACTTCCAGTCGTCACAGGAAGTGATAAAAGAAATCAAAAATTTCAACTTTTTTTTTTAATTGAAAATTGCATCACTTTATTGCATCTTTTTCGCAGATTCGAAAGATGTTGGTCCCACCGGAAACAAATACGACAACTTCCGGTTATAAGAGAAAAACTAAATAATTTGAGTATTTTACTTTCCCATAAATATTCTTTATAGATAAAGTATTTGAAATGAATTTAAATATGTTATTCAGAGTGCAAATGTCTAGAGTAACCTTGAAAACGTCAACTTCCAGTTTAAGGAGATTGCACGTTGGATTTTCACGCTGACGACCAGGGTTAAATTTCCAGAGTGTCTGAATTTCTTTTATCACTTTTTCAGCTTGAATTTACGTTTTTATTTTCAGAATCGGACGGAAGACCTCTCATTGCTCGCAATGAGATTCTAGTGTATACTGTATTTGGACCATCCTACCATAAAAAATAACAATATTTAAACAATTTTATTTCACTCACAAATTTTGATCTTTAAGTGTGTCCTTGACTCTCAAAATTTGACCATGAAAATCAATTAGAATCAAGTTCGAGACACGAATAATCATCAGTGTACAGGTGGAAAACTCAAAGCTATAAGGCAACTCATAGCCAATTACTATTATTAATTTTAATTAATTTTAATAAACATTTGTCGTATACGTTTGACGCATAATCAGTTGTAAACTATGATAATCATACCCCGCAACTTTGGGATTGGCACAGAAGAAGGTGTAAAAATGTTTTCATAGTTGAAAACATTTTAGGAGGGAATAGTGCATTTTATCGTGTTAACAAAGAAAGACCTATTGAAAATAATTATTGCAGTACATATAATACTACATGTATCTACACTTCACAATTCAATGTTTAAATGGCATTCAAAAGAATTAAGAAATAAGCCAATGATGAAATATGACATAAACAGGAGGGGAAAATGAGGAAAAAGTTGGATTTTTTTTCATGTGTTTAAGAGCCCTCTATACAATGCACACTAAAGAGTTCTAATTTTGTGGTACATTTATGCAAATAGAGTAATTAATCTGCCCTTTCATCAAGAACAAGCATTCTGAGAGTATTGCATTAGCAATACTAGTCCCCTAGTGTAACCTGGTTCCCGTTAAAAATTGAAAATGCCATAATTCCGTCAAAAATCAATGAAGCGGAACGAAATGCAAACTTCATCTATAACTCATCATGTTAAAGTCACATACCAAAAATCAGCTCAATATCTGCAAGCGTTTAGAAAAAAATTGCGGAAAACCCTGAACAAATGAAAAGGTCGTAATTTCGTCAAAAAGCACTGAAGCGTAACGAAATGCAAACTTGATCTGTAACTCATCAAGATACACTCACATGCCGAAAATCAGCTCAATGTCTGCAAGTGTTTAGAAAAAAGTGCGGAAAACCAAGTGGGACAGACTGATAGACAGACCGACAGACGGACGGACAGACTCAGAGGAAACTTATCGTCCCCTCCGGTTTCTATAAACAACTAATAAAATAAATTGAAACCGGAGGGGACGATAGGTTTCCTCTGAGTCTGTCCGTCCGTCTGTTTGTCCGCCTAGCCGTCCCTCTGTCACTCTGTCCCACTTGGTTTTCCTCACTTTTTTCTAAACGCTTGCAGGTATTAAGCTGTTTTGGTATGTTAGTGTGTATTGATGAGTTACAGATCAAGTTTTTAATTTCGTTTCGCTTCATTGATTTTTGAAGGAATTACAACCTTTTTAATTTTTAAGGGTTTTCCACACTTTTTTCCCAAACATTTGCAGAAATTGGGTTGATTTTTGGTATGTGAGTGTATCTTGATGAGTTACAGATCAAGTTTGCATTATGTTCTGCTTCAATGATTTTTTGACAGAATTACAGTATTTTCAATTTTTAATGGGAACCAGATTACACTTGCCGGTAGGGGACTAGTATTGCTAATGCAGAAGGCTCGTCTCAAAAGCTTTAATACGCATGCTTGAATAAACCATATGATAGCAAGAATGATAGTAAAATTCTGCCACCTATCGCAGAGTTAATTTAGAAAGTAAACATATTGGAATGATTTTTTCATATTTATATACCGAATATTTATGTGAATTTTATCAAAAAACATAACTTATTTGGGAAAACAAAGAGAAATAAGTCTATAATTTTGGTAAAACTTCATCTCTATAGAAATCGACGGAAAATATTTTTATCCCCCCCCCCCTCACTGAAACAACAATTCCTTTTTCAAGTATTATGAATTGTTATTTCACAAATTCAAATTTATACCAATTGTTTGTTGTTTCAGGGGAGTGAGTTATTGGGGGTGGGGGTGGATGAGGGTGTAGAACATATATTTACAGACTAAAAGCAGCAAAAATAGTCATTTTATTGCCAATGAATCTAATATGTCAGGTGACTTTTACATAAGTTAAACATACGGAGAGATTTTATGGTTATTTATCCATTTCCATGAGTATTTGAAAATCTGGATCACTTGTTATGTTTAAAGCCCGATTTCAATTTATAAAATTGTCTTACCCTTCCCCCTCTTTATGAGAAGAGTTGTAAATGAGCAGTTAACTTTTTGACACTGGTTTTAAAATAATTAATCCATTACTTATAAACTCTTCTACAATAATAATTAAACTTGGCAGAAGTTGTGAAGGCGAGGATGGAGTATATCGAAAGAAGGAGTATTTCCTCTTAAAAACAAAAGTATAAATCCCATGCAGGCATATGATTCAATTTTTTTTGACGGGGTGGGGGTTGCATTGGGGGTGGGGGTTCGGGTCACAAACGAAAAAGAACAAACTTTAAGTAGAGCCTTGAATTTTTTAGATGTTGTTAATAAAGCAAAGATGCAGTCATGGAAGTAGAATAATGTGTGTACTGGACAGGTACAGTCGTGGATGTTGTTTACAAGGCACAGGTACAGTCAGGGATGTAGAGTTAGATGTGTATACTGCACAGGTACAGTCGTGGATGTTGTTTATAAGGCACAGGTACAGTCATGGATGTAGAGTTAGATGTGTATACTGCACAGGTACAGTCAGGGATGATGTTTATAAGGCACAGGTACAGTCATGGATGTAGAGTAAGATGTGTATACTGCACAGGTACAGTCAGGGATGTAGAATAAAGTGTGAGTACTAGACAGGTACAGTCGTGGATGTTGTTTATAAGGCACAAGTACAGTCAGGGATGTAGAATAAAGTATGTATATATGCACAGGTACAGTCGTGGATGTTGTTTATAAGGCACAGGTACAGTCATGGATGTAGTTAGATGTGTATACTGCACAGGTACAGTCAGGGATGTTGTTTATAAGACACGGTACAGTCATGGATGTAGAATTGTGTGTACTGGACAGGTACAGTCATGGATTTTGTTTGTAAGGCACAGGTACAGTCGTGGATGTTGTTTATAAGGCACAGGTACAGTTATGGATGTTGTTTATAAGGCACAGGTACAGTCATGGATGTTGTTTATAAGGCACAGGTACAGCCATGGATGTTGTTTATAAGGCACAGGTACAGTCATGGATGTTGTTTATAAGCACTGGTACAGTCATGGATGTAGAATAAAGTGTGTGTACTGGACAGGTACAGTTATGGATGTTGTCAATCAGACACCGGTACAGTCATGGTGTAAAATTTCTAGAGTTGTCTGGACAGTACAGCAGAATCTTAGAAAGGTGGATCTAATAAAAATGTTTACTTATACAAATATTTTCTTCGAATGTTATCGATAATTATAGCATTAATTTCCTTTAATATGATCAATTATTTTAATACCATACCCTACATATTTTAGGTATCACACCACGGTTATCGACCAGTCAAGATGTTAATTGTTCAATGCATATAAAATTAATTTTTATTTCTTTTGAGAATTTATTAATTTTTTTTTTTTTTTTTTGGGGGGGGGGGGTTTCTTCCAGCCTATTTTTACAACTTTGATACCTGTGCCTAGTAAATTTTATGTACTTTGTAAATAAATAAAGGTTTTTTTGTCAGGAACTATTCTTTTTCATGCAGGGCATAGGAGGCTACTTCCTGGGGTGCACTTGAGATGTTTATATATAACACATTGAAAACGCGTGGATCAGCCCATTCCACCCGTATATATCGTAAGTCATATATTTATGGGAAAAAATCTGTGTTTTTCATTGACACCACTTGCGTGATTAATGAAATGGGTAAAATTAATAATATTGTGACGTACTTATACTTTCTAACATAAAATTAAGGATTACAAATTAATTCCAATATTTATTTTAATTTCCTTTTTTATTTTACTTTGTTTATTGTTTACTCATATATTTTCTATAATTATACTAGCATGTTTCATTTTAAATTCATCATTATTATTGAGCACGTAGGATATTGAAATCATGCACCCAGCCCCCCCCCTCCCCCCCCCCCAAAAAAAAAAAAATTAAAGACCTGGCTCATATTGTACTCTGAACATGAAGCTTTAAACTTAAATCTGTAAAAGTTTTGGATCCTTCCCTAATCACTGCTGACATCGTTTGTCTCGGTATCACTGTCATGGGTAATATAAAGATTAGCGTTAAGGATGGATTCTTCTCATATTTCTTATAATGGCAGAATCTTGATTTTCTGAATACTCAATATTCAGACTGTTTACACTATTTTAACATCCAAAAACTTTGGTGTCATCGGCCTTGATTTTCAGTCAAGGTCATTTGAAAGTTAGTCCTAAAAATAGTACTTTTACACAGAGAAGTTTTGAAATTTATGCATATAAGTAAATTTTGCTGACTGAAAAATATCTTTCACCATAAAATTAAAGTTGTTACTTATTGTTGATGCCTAATTCATATGAAATGAGCTGGTGAAAAGATAACATGAAATCCTTTATATTCAATAAATACATTTAATCCGAATTTCCTCGATATTTTTTCAAAATTCTCAGTTTACATGAATTCACATGAAATTTCATCTCAATTTTTACAATTGACCATATAATGTCAAATATTTAGATTTTTGTCTGATAAATATTCAAAGGTTCAAGATTAATTTACAAGGTAAAAAAGATATAGTAATCAGGCAAATTATTGAAAAAAATTAGCCCGAATTTGCTCTATACTTTCTGAAATCTTCAATTTACAGAGTGTTTTAAATGTCCATAAGAAAGATTTTTAATCCCCAAAAATATATCAATTTGGTGTAATTGTGACATAAATACATTCATTTCTACCAGTTATATATTCTATTTTTATGGTATTTTACACTAATGATATTCAAAATATTCATTTCGAATTTCCTCTGTCATTTTATTCTTATGAATGTTATGTTTGACAATTTTATAAAATACATCAATTTTCTAGTGGCAATTACAGAAAAATTATCGCATACATTCTTCACATGCACAGGACTAATTCAAAGCAACTTCACCTTCAATATAACTAGGAATAAATAATAAACCTTCCAAAAAGTTATGAGAAAAATCATACATAAAATTTTCATAGACTAGAAAAGATTTCAATACATTATTTATGACATAAACATGAAATCAATATACATGTATAGTGAACATACCATTCAATGCTTAATATATGAATATCAGAGGGACTAATATATATGCCTATACATATATATGTAGTTATATTCATATAGGTCCCTGGTATTATGTTATTATTGGATATTTTACATTTGTAAACTGAGTTTTGAAAACAACAAGCAAATTCAAAAAATGGTGGTCCCCCGCTTTCGATGTCTTAGTGGATGGGATGCCATTATTTATGGCATATTGTAATTGTCTTGTTTGTTTGTCCTGTCTTATCTGTGCATCATACAAAAAGACATAAATTATTGAATTAATAACAGTTATGGCAAAGACTATAGCTTCTCAAAACTACAACAAACTTCAAAATCAAGGTCATGAGGTCAAATATCATAATAAAATCCAAAAGATCTTCTCACAAGTGATGCACATGTAAAAAAAAATATCAGAAACCAGAGTATACAATCAGAAAGGTCTTGAAACAGGTAATGCACATGTCAGATGTAAATACCATATCTTCTGTCAATCAAACGTTATTAGCAATGATAAACTTTAAAAATTAGGTCAAACTTCAAGGTCATGGGATTAAAAATCATAGTACATTTGGAAATGCTTGTCACGGGTAAAGCACTTGTCAAATATGAATGCCCTATCTTTGCTCCTTCAAAAGTTAGCAAACTGATGAAATGTTTGAATATTAGGTCAAACTGGAAGGTCAAGGTCACGGAGTCAAATATAATAGCATATTCCGAAACATTTTGACACAGGTAACGCACTTGTCAAATATGAATACCATATCATATGTCATTCAAAAGTAATCACCAAATACAAAATTTTTGAAATTTAGGTCAAACATGAAGGGTCGCCCGCGTGGCGCAGTGGTTACAGCGTCTGCTCTGCAGTCGCGAAGTAAGGAGTTGATCCTTACGTCCCAGGTTCGAATCCCACTGTGGGACGTGGAGACCGGTCCTTCGGATGAGACCGTATAAACCGAGGTCCCGTGTCGCAGTAAGTGCTGGCACGAAAAAGATCCCTCACTGCTCAATGGCCATAAGTGCCGAGCATAGGACAAAATTTGCAGCTCTCCACCGGCAAGTGGTGGCGTCTCCATATGAGTGAAAAATTCTTGAGAGGGACGTTAAACAGCATACAAGCAAACAAACAAACATGAAGGTCAAGGTAAGGGGGTAAAAAATTAAAGCATGCTCCGAAACACTTTCTCACTACTAATGCACAGGTCAACTGTGAAAGCCCTAACCATTCTAAATCAAAAGTTATAAGCAAAGATAAAAATTTTGAAAAGTAGGTCAAACTTCAAGGTAATGGTCATGGGGTCAAAAGTCATAGTACATTTGGAAAGGTATTCTTACAGGTAATGTTCATATTTAATACGAGAGCCCTATCTTTTCTCATTTAAATTTAATGACCAATTTAAAGAAATGTTAATTTTTTGAAAAGTAGGTCAAACTTCAAGATCAAGGTCACGGGGTCAAAAGTCATAGTATAATTTCGAAAGGATTTGTCACAGGTAATGAACAGGCATAATATGAAAGTCCTATCTTTTCTCATTCAAAAGTAATGACCAATTTAAGGTAATGTTAATTTTTTTGAAAAGTAGGTCAAACTTCAGGGCCAAGGCCACGGGATCAAAATTTACAGTATATTTGGAAAGGTCTTGTTACAGGTAATATACATGTGAAATACAAAAGCCCAATCTCTTCTCACTCAAAAGTTATGGCCAAGGTTAAAGTTTTTGTGACAGACATACCGACAGACGAGTGGGATTTAATGTCCCCTCTCTTTCGCGAAAGCGAGAGACAATAAATACCTACACACATTTATAAGTATATAGTTTGTTCAGCACCAATAAATATAACTCCTCAATGTGATCATATATTGCGTTAAATTTGTGGAGTTTTAAGATAACAAAAAAGCCATCTATGACAATCAAATGCCCTTTGACATCTTTGCCTGAATAAGACATCCTTGAACTTTGTAACAATAATATGCATGCAGCTATCAAACTTAATTTCACATTTAGATGCAAAATACTTATTCAAGGATGAATTTCTTTTTGAGAATTTGTAGCTCAAACATTTATTGATCAGTGTCAATAACTTGTATTGAAATTGAATTAAAAATTACCTCTTGAGGGTTTCTACTGCAAGTACATGTATATGTAGTTCATTTGTAAAAATCTAAATTTTAACCCGGCCGCTACCACCAATTTTGTTCGGCATGCTCTTGCTTAAAATCACCCTTTAACTAAATGATCCAAAGCAGGCACATTTTTTGGTATTCCAGAACTGTATTTTAAGATTTTAACTGTATTTGAAAATGTAAAGCAACTGAATACATAGAGCTAGGTATATACCATTTACAAGTTGTTGTGGTGCCAGTACATATAAATCTTCACATTGTAATCTAATGAAAGATAATGCTTGAAAAATTCACTCTGGGAGTAAGATTTCAAATCTGAATCAAAGATTTTGTAAAGTAATCACATTCTACAAAGCATGCACTGTATCGGGTACTTGGGAATCAAATAATTAAACATTATATAATTATAAATAAAACTATTTTTGACTGAAAGTTTCTAAAAAAAAAAAATCAAGAATGGAATCATGCAACAAGCAGCAGTGACATGCATTGACTTCCACATTTCTACAAAAACATTTCTTTGATCAGATAAATATGTAATTCCTGCTTCTGACATGATATATTCTGAGAAAATCTCTTTTCCACAGACAGCCATCATTCATTTGATGTGAGAATTTCTTGCTGAACATGTGTCCACCTGGTGAAAGTCCAAATCTTTTGTTGACCTATAATTTAAAAAAAAGTAATATATTTTACATAGCAGCACAGATGCTGCATTATATGATAGTTAGATAAAGTTGTGTCCATATTTCTTATACATGTACCTCAATAGTCCATCTGCCAGCACTCCTTGCTCAATCATCCTGCATTCTGACCTCCAGTCTTTTTTCTAGTCTAGGGTAAAGTAGGGTTGTTTTTCTCCTAAGAATTAAACATGAACATCCCTTAGACTATTTTTTTAAATTCATGGAAATTGATTATAAGATTAAAAAACTTATCTAATCTTTATTTCATTTATTGATTTAAATGAATGAAAATATTTTAATAGATTCTACCACATGCAATATGTCTTATATTATAGTGTATTGGATATAAATTTATCCTAAAAGTACAGAAAAGTAAAAAAAAAAAAAATAATATAAATAGTTTTTTAACAATAATGTTTCATTTTGCTCTATTTATTAGACAATTGTGTGTTTCAATATTATGGATATTTCCACGTACAATATCAAGTTATTTTTCCGTTTGATTTGTACCCAAGCGGAACACCTTACTTTTCTAATAACTTGATGATTGTTCTGTCTTGAACAAAGTAGGCTAATTAAAAATATAAAATTTGTTGTAATCATATACAAAAAATGCTATTTTTGTGAATTATTATTCCTAAACCTGACGAACACACGAAATATATCCTCTTCAAATGTTGACAAGTCGCGGGAATAAGCAGACGAAATATTGATAACAGGACTTTAATTTCCGTGCGAATTCCCATAAATCAATACAAACCAGCATGTAATTGAATTCAATTTCAAAATTATAAAAATCTTCAGACATATATAACTAACTTACATGCTCACTGCACGACATGACATCAGACGAGGCAACGTGGATCTGCAATCTTGCACATGTTTGTGACCTTCAAGTTCAAGCTTCCCTTTTGGCTGATTGGAATTTCCCGGGCATAAACAATTATGAATTAATTATTCATAACTGTCCCTGGGCTTCTGCAATGCTTCGATAATGTTCACAGTTTGTAGATTTTACAAAACAACCCTCTCGGGTTTTCTACGGAAAATGATCTGGACATGTTGACATTCGCTAGGCCTACCGAACTGCGAATATTATGGCGATTGTCGCAAATCAAAGAAAATATTACGATAAATTTATTAATTTCAAAAGAAATAGATTCAACATTACTTAAACTGACAAATTTACTAATAGTTTTTCCTTCAGTATAATTAAATATGAATTTTTGCATTTTACGACTTGCATCATTTATGGAGACCCATTGACGACGTAAAATGCTGACAAGAATCCATCCTTAATTGCGCTTTGATTGAATTCAGTCTAAATCTAAATCGGAGAAAATCCACAGAATTTTTTGTTGTGGATGTTATTAATCAAGCGCCGGTTGAGTCAGTGGTAGTGTGTATGTACGGCACAGGTACAGTCGCAGATGTTGTATATCAGGCACAGGATACAGTCATAGATATACAAAATGTACGCTGCAGTAAATGTTACTTTTTAGAGATTATAGCGATCCATGGAATGGATTGAGGCATAGTCAAGCTTGCATATATTTTCCGCGATATATTCACTAAGCTAGTTATCGTTACCGTTTTGGCGATTACAGCCTTCCATAAAGTAGTTTTATTTAAAATCAGAAATTTTCTTTCCTCCATATTAACACATTTCGTATTTTTCATTAAAAAACAATCCATACTTAATTAACAACATATACATGTAGTTTAATACGTTGAACAATCCGGAAAATCTTGCTCTGACATTCCGTTTTTGATATAAGTGAGCAGGTACAGTCATGGCATTGCCGAGTACAGTTGCGGATGATAGCTGACAGCCACTGTTGATAATGACCCCCGGTCATTATTCAACGGCGAAAAATGACCCCCGGTCATTATTCGACATCGAAAAATGACCCTTTTGCCCGTAGAAAAAGTGTCATCACCCTAAAAATCTGCATACCCTACGTAAAGAAAAATGATCCCCGTGGAATAATGACTCCTTGTGAATTAAAGGTGAAATTTTTAGGGGGCAAAAAACCCAATAAATCAAGAGACCTGTTGGCCAAAATCCTCATCTGATCTAAATAAATGGGAATAAATCGATGATATGTTGATCTCATTACATTATACAATTGTTGCTGTTTTTAAGGTCAATGCGATGATTCAGAATCTATAGAGGAGTAAAAGATTTATCGAGCCCAAAAGGCGAGGTGAACATTGTTTTTCGATGGTGTAAAATCATGGTACTGACAGAAAAAAAACCCGGAATAGTTGTTTTATTATATGATTCAACGATTAAATTGATACAAACTGATTAAGCAGACATGTCAAGTTTCTTGTTCACATTTGCGCAAGACCTAGCCAATCACAGTAAGAGAATCAGAGTTAACAAAGCAAAACCAATACTAATTTGCATTTGAAATCTATTATTTGTGCAATGTAGATAATATAAATGTCAGAAATAGCGTCGAAAGTGGAAAAGGGGTATTATCAGAGGCAAAAATGACAAGTTACCTTAGAAATATCATTGATGAACCCCTCGAAAATTTTAATGTTGTATGGGAGATTTCCTTTTACTCTGACTACTGAATCAAAAAAGTTGGGGGTAGGGCAACCAGACTTGCAATGAACATTTTCAAGTTAAAAAATAAAAATTTACGCTCATGAAAATGGTATGGGGGAGACACCCCACCTCACCCCTGATTCTACGCGCTGGGTTAGGGTCAGGGACTGTTAAGTTGACCTTGTCCACTCAAGTAGGAGAGATTTATTTAACTATACTGAATAAAAAAGAGGGGGTGGTTACAAGACTTTCAATGAACATAGAAATTGCTAAAATTTACATTAGAAAAAAGCGGGGGGATGGGGTCAATCTCTCTCCCTTCTCCGATTCTTTGTGCCTGAATATTATGTTCACTTGAGTGGAATTCGGATGCAGGTGAAATAACTTTTTCAGAATTGTTTTCAATCTATTTTAAGTTCAATGTAGGAAATTAAATCCTTATGTTCACCTGGAAGGTCAATAAAATAAAATGGTCTCTCTTTATTGATAAATTGAAAACATTAATCTACTTCAATATATACTGTATTGAAATGTTTCCATATTGATTTGACAAATGTATCACTGTTTTAAAGTTGATTTTTAAAGAAAATTATTCCTCTTACATGTATGTATCCTATTCTCAGACGACCATGTTAAGACTTGAATGTACCTTATACTGGGATTCTTCTTTATTACTTCTATATATTTGAAAAGAAATTCCCATAGACCACTGTCTATAAATAAAATTGAATGCACATTATACGACTGTATATATTTCAGACATGCAGAAATTTTATGTTCTTCTTATGTTTGCTACATCTGCTTCATATTTGGACGTTCTACTGACTATAGACGATATAGACCAACATACAACTAAATTGTTTGACATACGGATTGACTTAAGCTTTTTCCATCGTGAACTTTGGTTATTTATGTAGTAATATTTCGCTATCATTTGCAAATGATGTTTACGTCAACCAACTTATTTGATACCCAAGAACACGATTAATTTTTAAATCGAGACAGGCTACTAACAGATACATATAAGTTGATGTTACAGGGGTTTCAACAACCTCGTTTAAAGTCAGCATTTTGTAAATCTAATGGTGGTATCAATGACCCTGTCAACAAATATAACCTATAATCAGGTCAATTGTTTGGCCTTTTTTATACTAAACTCGAAAATCCCGTTTACCTGATTGGGTTCACGGTGGGTGTTACGGGTCAACAGAGGATGCTTACTCTTTCTAGGCACCTGATCCCACCTCTTCAATTTTCAGGGGTCCTTTTTTATGCCCTGTCAACAGAATTGTATTGTTTGAGGATATTTTAAAATCATCACTGTTCGTTATCTTCACCTTTTTTTCATTAGGAAATATATCCACAGTATGTTGTTCGCACAAGATATTATGTCGTTTGCGATACATTCTACCTCATTTGCACGACTTTTTTATGTCATTCAAAATTTATATATAAATATTACATTGCATAACTTTCCATTTTTATTTCCGAAAACTTATTCATCTTTTTTTTCATTCACTTTTTTAAAAAAAAGTTGTTCGTACTCAAAGTATGCTGAATACTTTGGGAGACATGTTTACCATTGAAAAGCCTGAACATCCCGCTTGTCTGTTATTTAGCTATGAATGTCTACAGTTAGTCCAATATCCAAATATAAAGCAAATGGAAGACAGTCATAAAGGGATATTACGTTAAGAGTTATAACGGAGTTTGACCAGGATTTTTTTTTTTACATTTTTTTTTAAAAAATCAAGCCAATGGCTTGATCACATCATAACACACACACACACACACACACACACAAACTAGACAGTTATTCCTTAACAGAACTTAGATCACTACATTGTGAGTGAATTATATTGAATAGAACTCAAATTCCGTGTCATTGCTAGCAAATTCGGATATGTAGCGGAAATGAGTTGTAATCGCCAATAATATTATTGATTAAATGTAGCGGTAATATTAATCACCCGAAATTTCGAAGAAATGTAGCGGTAATGAGTTGAATTTTTTCGCAATGTAGCGGTATGTTGACCTCCCGAGGTTCAAACCTTGATATCAATCACCTGTTATCACTCTGTTGGAGAAGGGGTCAATTTTTATAGGACGCACATATAAAAATATGACCCCTAGGGCTCTTTTTCTACAAAAAAAAAATTTTTTTCTACGGCTGGGGAGTCATTTTTTGTCGTTGAAAAATGCCCCTCCGGTCATTATTCTATGGGGGTCATTATTCGTCTTTACGCCTGGTTTAATTGCATGAGGTGCCCTTCTGGGACACCTATATAGATCTTTTTGTATTTTGATATTACAAGTGCTTTATATCTTATAGAGCTAGAGTATTAATTATAAAAAGAATACCTTATGTGGAATTCAACAAGTATTAATTTTTCGACTGAATAAAATCCGTTCCTAAATCCTGTCTAGACCCCCACCCCTCCCTTTGTATGCGATTTCACTCATGAATAATTACATATACTAGTTTCTTAGAAGAAAAAAATTCTCATGTTTATATGTGTCAAAACGATTAAGGTTATTTATAAAAAATTTAGTTTTTTTTTTAAAGATTATTTGGAAACTGAATTTGACGCACGCGACGTCATTACGTTTTCAGTAAGGAACGTCAACGTTGTTTTGAAAATGCTCATTAATTCTGAAAAAGAAAGGTATTTTAAAAATTGATGTATATTTTTTATTCAGAAAGAGTTAGGCTATCAAAATTTACCAAAAAGTTAATTTGTGAAATTTTGACCTTACGGGCCCTTTTCTCATGACGACAGTCATATATATATATATATATATATATATATATATATATATATATATATATATATATATATATATATATATATATATATATATATATAAAATATATAATATATATAATATAATATAATATAATATAATATATATATATATATATATATATATATATATATATATATATATACTCAGTAATGTCTTTTCTAAAATATCGTCTATTGTCTTTCGTTGAAGTGATGGTGAATTCTTCCTTAGATGATTCTCTGCATTTTTTTTGAAATTCCTGTAAAATAAATTCTCTTTGATAAATAATGTAAGATATGGATAAGCTATCATGATTTAAAGGAATATGTATGATTTATAATTACCTCGTCGATAAGCTTTTGATTTACACTGAAGAACATGTTGGAGTAACCATTTAGTGTCATCATCTGTTTGTCAGTTATTGCTATTACTCCTCCAAGCAGTCCTCTATATGGTAAGCTGTTAATATAATTCACGGTGTTTGATGTTTTGAGCAATTATTTTCAAAGATGTTCCTCGTAAAGAATGCATTGACATATTCAAGAGATAATAATTACTCACTTTTAATAAAACAGTGCTAAAATCAATGTAAGTTAGTTTTACATTTATTTTAGTGATTGAAAAAGTTCTAGATTTAAATTTAAAGATTCACACAAAATTCATGTTACCAAATTCAGAATAAACAATTACCTGCGCTCCAAAATCCAAATGCCTTACCTGTAATTGTACCGCCTCACACCAGAAACTAAATGATGAACAAAAACTTGACCACACATGAAGAGGTTCCGGTCATCTTCAATGATGGTATCAGCGTCATTGAAGATGCAGCATTTATAAGGAAACTTCTTCTTCGCCTCTACATATCCTATATTACCCATCATTCCTCGATTGAACGCTTCATTCCCTCTCTAGAAGATATCAGCTTTTTCAGAATTATAATTAAAAAAAAATACTTTCATATAAAAGATTTAAATCAAGCTGAAAAGAAATAACATGTACGTGATCAGTTGTTTAATTCGTGCGTTTTTGCTTCCTTAAATTGTAGTGTAACGGAGAGAAACCTCTTGTTTTTCGACGATAATCTTAGAAGTACTTGTTCTATAACGTAGAATGTAAAATCTATAAACTGCCTTTGAAGCTAAGGAATGAGATTTTTCAGATGAGCTTCACGATTCCTATAGGGAATGATGATGGCAATCCTCAAGGAAGGGTTACAATGAGATGGCCGATATCTTCTACCTCGATGATCCGGAAACGTGTGCTCTAGTTCCGAGAATGTTAAGACTCGGGTATCTTTGAAGCTTAGGAATGAGATTTTTCAGATGAGCTTCACGATTCCTATAGGTAATGATGATGGCAATCCTCAATGAAGGGTTACAATGAGATGGCCGATATCTTCTACCTCGATGATCCGGAAACGTGCTCTAGTTCCGAGAATGTTAAGACTCGGGTATCTATCACTCACGACCTTCTACAAAAACATGAATGCAATAAAATTGTTTTTAAAAATAATTTTTAAAATTCTTTGTTATTATATTAGATCTGTTTCTTTTTTTAACAGGCTCACTAAGCATTTGCATGGGGAAACGATGAAGGTTATGGGCTCCCCAATATGCTAGCAAAATCATTAAAATCATATATTTAAAAATTCTTGCTAGAAAATTAATATTGTTGATGTTTCAGCGATTCAAAGCTTGAATTCCTCAATATGCATATTTTGATCGCCGATGCTATGCGCCATTGCTCTGACGTCATAGATATCAATCCTGGTCAAGCAAAGTACTTACTGTGTATACAAAACGGCTCATTCATTTTGTCTATTAAACCTGTTAGTAAATAAAATAAATGATAATTGGATAATTGACAGCTAGTAAGGTATAATTTGTGGCTTTAGGATGCACAAGTGCGCACAAGAAAGGTTTTAGAAAGACTTTTTTCACATTTCCTGGACTTGGTCATATTGGTCGATGAGTGAAAGGGGGCTCTTTTTTCTGCAAACGCGAGGGCTTTGACTACATTCAGAACAATCGTTTATGCCCGATCACGATTTTTTTTCTGTACTATAAAATATTTTAAGGACATGGTACCTTTTTAAAACGGAAAAAAGTCGCACAGAATCTAGTACATGCTAGTAGGAATGATTTGAACTTCGTAATGGCATACAACGGCGAAATGTCAGTTCTAGTAGGCCTACATGATATTCACTGGAACAGATAGAATATTTATATACAGTCTAGTTTGCTGGGTATGCCAGGGCATCAACGATAATTGGAAACGTGGGATAATTTGCATAACGGGCGAAGCTCAACGTAAGGGTGACATGATAAAGATGAACCTCGAAAACATATCCTGCCCAATATCAAGAAATCAATTTGAAAGTGGGAGGGAAAAATCAGAGACAATAACAGAGAGTTGGATATCAAAACAAAATTAACTTTTTAAATAAAAACAAGTTTATTAAAGAAAAGAAATAAAGTGCAACGTTGACAAAATAAAAAAAAACAAGATGTGTTTGTGAAACACTGATGCCCCCGTATGGCAACTTATAGCAAATGTTAAACTTTCTCAAATGCAAATCAAATATGTTGGTACCTGAAGTAAGGTCATGCCTGTGAAATATGCAGCAACCATTCATAAGATATGGAAAAGGTTAAAGTTTTTTCAAAAGTATGTCAAAGGTCACATGATCAAAATTAATGGTGCCCAAGGAAAGGCCTTCTCCCAAGAAATATCAGGTGAAATATGAAAGCCGAAGCACCAATCGTTCAAAAGTTATGACCAAGAAACTCTAAGGTCAAGGTCAAAGGGTTAATGTTGTTGATATCCAAAGAAAGGTCTTGTCACAAGGATTACACATGTAAAATAAGAAAGCCCCAGCACCAATTGTTCAAAAGTTATGGCCAAGGTTAAAGTTTTCCAAAAAGAGGTCAAACTCCAAGGTCAAGGTCAAACGGTCAATGTTTTTGGTATCCAAAGGAAGGTCTTGTCACAAGGATTACACATGTGAAGTATGAAAGCCCTAGCATTAACCGCTCAAAAGTTATGGCCAAGGTTAAAGTTTTTCAAAAGTAGGTCAAACTCCTACGTCAAGGTCCAAAGGTCAAAGTGGTTGGTATCCTAAGAAAGGTCTTGTCACAAGAATTACACATGTGAAGTATGAAAGCCCTAGCATCAATTGTTCAAAGTTATAGCCAAGGTTAAAGCTTGGTAAAATTTTGCAAAACTGGGTCAAACTCCAAGGTCAAGGTCAAAAGCTCAAAAATGGTGGTACCCAAAGAAAGGTCTTGTCACAAGGAATACACATGAAAATATGAAAGCCATTGCTCCAACCAGTCAAAAGTTATGGGCAAGGTTAAAGTTTTTGCGGACTTTATTCCTTTAGATACCAACAATTTTGGCATTGACCTTGGAGTTTGTCCTATTTTTAAAAAACTTTGACCTTGGTCATAACATGTGAACGTTTGGTTCCAGGGCTTTCACATTTCACGAACATGTGTATCGCTTTTGACAAGACCTTCCCTTGGGGCCCCATTTGACCTTGACGTTTTACTTACTTTTAAAAACCTTTAACCTTCGCCATAATTTTTAAACAGTTGGAGGTAGGGCTTTCAAATTTCACAGGTATATTCCTCGATACAAGACTTTTCATTTTTGATCTCTTGACCTGGATTTTGACTTGCATTTGGGAAATTTTAACCTTCGCCATAAGCTGCCATACGGGGGCATCAGTGTTTCACAAACTCATCTTTTTTAGATAAAAATATGCGCTATGGATAACTTTACTAATTCCATATACTTGTATCACATTTTTTAAAGGTGTGCTTGTACATAAATGATATTCTGTATGAATCATTGGAAAGTTGTCATTTGGAGTCAAGTACTTGAACACGTTCCTTTATTTCCTTCATATCTTGGCTACTCTTGTCCATTTGTAGTTGAATATTTTTAAGTGCTTTATTTGTAGTTTTCATTGCATTTTCTATCTCTTTCGTCGATTCTTGATTGGCTTTAAGATCAGACCGTAAATCATTAATTTGTGTGGTGAAACTTTGTGTTAATGTTTCAGTCAAATTGGTCATCAGATTCTGAAAAGTGTCAAGTATTTGACACGCCTTCCTCTTCTTGGTTTTCATCAGACTGGAATTTTGACAAGCTGTCATTGCAAAGTCCTAAGCTCTTCAAAACGTCTTCAATGGGTGTCATTAAATAGGATTCATGCGACGTAACGGCGACACCTAGGCCGACACATTTCAGTCTTGGTGGATTATCTTTGGTGACCATGAAGATAAATGCTCCAGAATCACCCATCTCAAAGAACGGTGAAGTTTTACTATTTTCATCTGGCAATGGTAATACTTCGTACTGTTTGAATAACTTAAAGCGATAGGTGTCCTCTGAATTCGTTGAATATTTTAAACAAACCTCCTTTTCTTTCACAATCATAGCATGCGCCCCATCCATACGAAAAAATCCAATGGTGAGACCACTCTTTGCTCCAAACTTTATGACGTTTCTGAAGTTGGACGATGTAATGGAATCCATTTCTCCATTGGAAAAGTTAGGAACTTGTTTACTTGTAAATCCTACAAAATCAAAATGCAAAGAAAATGAAGCAACACTCTGGGAAATAAGCGCATTTGGTTATATAATGAAAAATTGTAACTTACCGGCTTGGCTTAACTGGCGCATTCTTTATTGATCATTGAATTCGCCATTTTCGGGAAATCTTGCCGAAATTTTTACAATAGCTGCATCAACACTTTGTTTGGATCATCGTGCTCAATTACTCCACGAAGAACAGTGCCAATTTGCCCATCTCTTGATTCATTTACCGAGGTGTCATAAACAAACAATTCTTATTTCCTAAAATATTTAGCATAAACCCCACGTCTTAGTATTTCATTGGGACATAACACATGTGCACATGTAATAAATCCTTTACAGTTTTGCTGTACGTCAACAAATCCACCTAGAGTTCCATATTGCATAGAATTATCGGAGTATATTTTTTCACCGATTCGTAAAGGTTCGCTGTTGCTTGCAAAAGTGCAAAACCTTTCACGAACATCTACAGGGTGTCCCTCGAGCTTGAATGGAAAACATGATCCTCCTTGAGGAATAACTCCTTTGATTAGACAGTAAATTACGATACACGAGGTAAATTCAACTTCCTCTAGAGAAGTATCGTATCCTTTAGATCGCACACTTGATGTACTTATTAAAGTAATGTTACTGTGAGATGCTAAGAGATCCATAATTACTTCACTACTGATGTTCAAAGCTTTTGAATGACTTCGTAATTCATGTTTTAGTAAACTCTTTGCTTCTTGACTTACTTCTTTCTCACCTCTAATAAGCAAAGAATGCCCCAGAAATGTTTTTGGTAAGTCAAACGGCTTTGTCGATTTATGTATGATTACTAGGGTATCTAAATTTGCATTAATATCTGCTGTCAATCTTCTTCCAATCCAGATACGAACTATTTTACATTTATCTCCATAAAAGTGTAAAAACGCATCAATTATCATAGTTCTTATGCATTTAAGAGCGGCCTTCTGAACAGTTTCTGGTAATTTGGTCTCCAGCCATTTCAGTCCTCCGGTTCCTAGGAAACTTATACCTATTGATACATATTTTTCATTTCCTTCTTTCAGTCCTGTTTCAATCAAATAATACTCAAATGGTTGTTTTTTCTTCAGTGTGGCAGTGAGCAAACCATATCTATGGCCAAATGAATTAAGTTCTATGCAACTTTTGACAGAGGATTCTTGGAGTTTTTTCTCGCATAATTTACATTCATTTTTATTTGAATGAATCGACTGTTCATCACATAAATGTAAACTACAAGTCAAGCACCTCAAAAATGTATTACATGTACTTTGATTGGAAATGAGATAATAAACGTTTTGAAGAAAATCATAAGCCATACAATCCGTTGTGTGTGCTTTTTGAAAAAATAAGGTTTGATTCCTGCGTGTTAAACATTCATTCTTTAAAGTATCAGAATTCTTGCATAACACTTCAGAAGGATATGCAGAATTTACAAGACCTTCTTTGGGTTTATATTCTAATTCAGGCATATGGATCAGTAAGTATGATATCAAAGCTATATTTCGATATTTCACACTGAGGCTGAGGAAATCTGCCCTCAATTCCCTGCTCAGATTTTGTAAACAATCTGAGAACATATTTCCAATGGATTTATTGAAACCATAATCTTCCCAAATAGGAGATTTCCAGAGACACTCAAACAGTTTCAAAGAAGGATTTTGACTCAGTTCTGAAATAATTCGTGAGATTATACGGCTGATCTTGTCGTCGGATATAAAATATCTTATCAGTTGGTTTTTTGTTGACATCTCTTCAAAACACCTTAATGGACACATGTCTATGAATTTCCATGGATTTTTTTCATATAAGACAGTACAAACTGCATCATGAACATATGTGTTGATAAATACATAAGTATGAAGATGTCTCTGGTAGGATAAGAATATACCATCAAATGTTTGTGCTATTTCATACATATGATTTGTTTGTGATCTGTCGCAATTCTCAGCTAATAATATTGTCAGATCTTGAAAGAATTTTTCATTTGGAAGCCCATCTTGGAAAGATTCAATTTTTAAAGCTCCGGTCAATGCAGTAACAGAAAGCAGTAATAAAGGCAAGTGGTCCATATTTCTTATATAGTCTTCATACATTCTGACTGCTGTATTGAAGAATAATGTTGACCTGGGTTCTCTTGAACACATGAATGATTTGTAAAGCTGACAGAATTTTGGAAAACCCAAATTAGTATCTGCCAATTCTAAAACTTTTTGCATTTCCGTTTCTGGCAATCTTTTGATGCCAAATTCTAAGAATTGTCTTTTGACCTCTTCTGAAAGATGTGTTTTCGAAAAGTCAACAATCGAATCTCCAAACAATTCCTCGGTATGTATTTTATGCTTCAGGTATCTATAAACTTCATTTAGCATAACAATAATTATTTTTATTTGTTGATTTCCGTGTCTCAGAAATGAAATTCTTCTAAGCATATCTTTTTGAACCCTTGAAGTTGTTATCTGATCAAATGGACCATCAATCAAAATTGCTAATTTGTCATTCGAAATAATACTATTAAGGTCTTCCAATCCGTTAACCAGCCAAGACCTGTAATTATTTTCAGAAAGATGATTCAGACATTGATGTGCAACGCTTGATTTTCCTGTTCCGAAACCTCCTGTCAAAAGTACAATGCCGAACCTATTGAGCTTATACATGGCGTTATGAAAGCATTCGGTTTCCATGAATCGAGGTGAGGCCTTCTTGGTAGCTATCATTTCAGTAGAAAATGCTAATTTTAAAAACAAGGGGAAAAACAATGAAAATATATGTACTTGTTATTGTTTTTAAATGCATACAACCACAGACTGGTAAATGATTCTTTTGTATATAAAGGGACACCAGTTATGTATTTCACGATATAATTGAACATACTTTTACTATTTCCAAATTAAAAAAAATATTTCAAGCAGGACAAGCGATAAAACGTACCTTTAACACTCTCTGGACACCCATCAACTTCATCGGCTGTATTGTCTGACCACCCATTTATTTGTCGACGATTACTGCCAGACGGATCCTGCTCGATTCCTTTATTCACGATTTTTGGCGCCTTTTATATAAAAAAATGGAATAAACAATGCAAAATAAATGAAAAATTAAAAGGAAGGGCATTACAAAAATTTGGATAAAACTTGCACATTATATTATTAACTTCGATGCATGGATCATAGGGCTGTCACGAGTACCCGAAATAACCGAGAACCGCGGTCCAAGTTGTTCGGTTCGGTTCCGGTTCCATTTTTCCGGATTTCGGTTCGGGTCTGGTTTATATATTAGAGTCTGTTCAATACAAAAAATGGCGTCGAAATCAAAGGAATGATGACGATAATAGTGATAAATAAACATCACAACTGAAATCTACTTCATTCCATGACAAAACACTTGTCACGGAAGTATTAGATAATTATCAAAACGAGCAGGAATGGTCAGGTTGTGGCTATTAGTAGGCAAGTCACCGATGTCTAGACGTTCGCATAGTTAAGACTTGTTTTCAATGTAAATTTAATGTAACAAATAAAGATTTTTCAAGTTAAATTCATGAAATTAAGGTTTAAAATAGATGTAAATACCCGACCCGAAAAACCCGAAACCGAACCGAAAATTTACAGAACCGACCCGACCCGAAAAATTTTGGAACCGTGACAGCCCTAATGGATCACTATTTTGACCGTGAAATCCAATTTTCTTTGAGAAATCAGCAGGACTATTGAAATTTCATCTTTTTTATTTACATTTGCAAATATTTTTCTTAGATGAACCTATCGAAGGGAAAATATGTTCAATTCTGTATGAACTTATTAGGGGGTCAGAGGTCATGGCGTGACCGAATCACACAGCGAGATGATATCTTGTCTACATTATTTCTGTCACGGTGACACTGGTTTCGGAACTTCTAAGCCGAAAAAAATAGAATTATTGAAACAATCATGGTTTTTTTTGTTCAATAAATGATCATTAGATCTTTCTTCGGTGTGAAGAATGTATATATAGCCTAAATTCACGCTTACCTTTTTAACCCGAAATTCCTTTGAAGGTATGTAAACTGAAGACGATACCACCGCTTTTGACTTCATATATAAAGAACTCATACAATAATAGTAAGGTTATTCTCAGTAGCGCTCATTGTTTTTTTTTTCATTACGAACAGATATTTCCTGAACTGGACTGCTGAACATCAATGTAAGTATTCAAATGTTGGAGCGAGGCGAACTCTCAAGACCAAACAGCTTCTAGGTCATTGTGCGTCACAACATAGCAATAAGGCGGGCCGTTCGTGTAATAATTAGGGTGAATTCACCATGCATCGGACACCCTTGCACTTCAACAAGTTCTAGTGATATCGCTGCCGACCGAACATTATCAAAATGGAACTTAACATGTAGTATTTGGTTAAAATATAAATTTTTGACACAATCGTGCCCTATTTATTGAGAAAATATTATTAGAAACCGATTTTTTCGAAATAAGTCAGAATTCACCATGGATCGGACAATATTCACCATGCATCGGACATACGATATTTAAACCAGAAAAATATCATACCTTGATCTCGGTGCTTTAAAATTAGAGATATCGAAACATTTTTATCTTTTATTTAAAAATTAACCTTCTAATTAAATTTTAATGACTATTTCGATCCACAAATATGAAGAGATTTTAGTTGCATCACATCGCCTTAGAAAGGCTTTACAATGCTAGTAATATGGCAACTCGCGCCTTTGTCTCGTGGGTTATAAATCATCTAGTTTAAAGAAATAAATTGAGCCCACTTCTAGTAGTCATATATCGATAATTTGTATTTTCACTCGCGCCTTTGTCTCGTGGGTTATAAATCATCTAGTTTAAAGAAATAAATTGAGCCCACTTCTAGTAGTCATATATCGATAATTTGTATTTTCACTGAAAATTTAGAGTTTCTATTTTCTATTTCCGTAAACAACAGCTGTCATTTGGGTTTTACATGAAAATGAAAGTGATTACCATGCATCGGAAAGTGTCCGATGCATGGTTAATTTGTGTCCGATGTAAGGTGAAATAAACATACTAGTTAAAAACAACTCTAAAATATATTATACAAACATTGAAGTAAAATTTTTGAAAAAAATCTGTAATATTATCAATCATTGACAATTTTTATCAAGGTCCGACCCGTTCCGTTGACGTCTATTTAAAAGAACGACAACTCTAAAAATTGCTAAATCGTAAAATTCTGGTTACTCCCCTTTGATGATGCAAAATATGACGTAATTTCAAGGCCATTGTTGTGGTATTTTTATCACAACATGAAAATAAAAATCGGCATCATTAGAAAGTTTAATTCTTCACCTTTAAGACAGAAACAAGTAAAAACACGGGGAGACTCGGGTTCAATGAAAGTTTATTGCTTAAAGTTGTCCGAAGCAAGGTATGTGTCCGATGCATGGTTAACTCACCCTACAGTTCTATTCAGAATATTCGTCTCAAATGTAAATGAAAGTAATAAACAACAATATTAGAAAGTTCACTGGGAAATGAATTTGGTTGGTACGTGATCAAATCTTCTGAGAAGCCCTTCGGGCTTCACAGGATTTGATCACGTGACCAACCAAGTTCATTTCCCAGAGAACTTTTTAACATTGTTGTTTATTTCTTAAATATACAGCTGTGCAACTTTATTTCTCAAATATTGATAAAAACTGTGACACTTGATTTTTATTACATAAGTATTTTAATTAAAACAAAAAAGAATTTACACCAAGGTCAAAGCAACAAGAGACGTATGGGCCATTACGCTCACCTGAGAGAAATCTGGTTTTGAGGATCGTGACTTAGCAATTTTACACAACTTATGGTTGCGTGCTTACTAATATTTCTTGTAGTTTTATGTTCGTAAAATGTTTTACGTAAACAGAATGATTACAAACACCTAAACGGACGATTAAGACATTTCTATCATGAAAGCTCTTCAAACCTTTACCTTAAGAGATCCAGGAATATTAACTTGAAATCGTACTTAATACTTACAGGTTCCATAATAAATGAAGACGCTATCAACTATTCTGATATCTAGAAAAAGATTAACAGAAAACATCTCTTATATCAACATTTTAGACTGAAGGAATTACGAAAAACAATACAAAATTATATTTTATGGTCGATTGTATTTAGGCATTATCCCTCTTCAAAACTCACATTTACTTTGTAAATGAAAGAAAATTCAAAAGCGGAAAATAAAAAAAACCGGGATTCCACATCCAGGATGTTTCGAATGTGTCAGGATCCAATGCAATTTTCATTTTATCATGACTAACTTTATAAAGTGGCCAATCCGTTGCAGTTTCGAATATAATGATAAGGTTCGCTTGAATCATCAAGCTTACAGCAATTTTTTAGTAAATTAAAAATTTACTAAAGAAAAACTAAAAATTTCAATTTCTGAGAGAATATTAATTCATGATTTTGGTGATTTTAAGAAAGGGGTTCCCAACAATTATTAGGATTTACATCCTTAACCAAAATCAAGTTTAAATTACTTTATAATGAATAGTCTTTGTCTGGAGATTTGACGCTTCATTTGTTTCAAAGATGCATATTTCTACAAAAAATGTTGTACTGAAAAATACACTCACCATCAATTCAAATGATCGAAACAAACTCTATCGAAGGATTATTGTTGTGTAGCGTTGAGTAATGGTTACGATACTAGGATCTCCAAAGCACCCTTCTTCTTTCTGCAATTTGTTCCCTTATCATTTTTGTATTTTCATTATTTCTGTTTCTTTATCAAAGATTAGTACATTCAATATGATTGGTCAGTGCATGCTGTCGGGTTTTGCTGGGCTCTCTGTTTCACATGCAAAGAAGTATTGATTTCATAATTGAAATCAAACATGCAATCTATATGAGAAATAATTAAGATGGCGATCAACATTTGAAACTTTAGAATGCTCGGTCAAGCAAAGTGACAGGCTGTTATTTGAATGATAGTATGTCTTATTTGCATGCGTTAATTAGTGTTCTACAGTTACAGAATTAATCGATTTAATCCGCACTGCGAATAAATGAAATTTACATCAAACTTTTGTCATCTACATCGCAAACAGAAGCCGCGCAAGATTTTTATTGGAGTGCAACAAAAAATTTATTGACTGGATTCTCGACCCGATTCCTCGAACCAAACTGTTGCCTACTTTCTAGCAATTGGTTCTTGGGTCCGTCAAACCCAGTTTAAATAAATATATATAATGTACTAGACTTGACATTGTAATGAATGCATCCATGTGCATATCGGACATTTACAAAATAGATACATCGACACATTCATATTGTAAGGTACTTTTGAAATAACCAATGAATGTTAATATAATTCTGTTTTTTTTTTTGTGTTTGTGTTTGTTTTGTTCTTGTTTGTTTTGTTTTTTTTTTAAATTGTTGCGTAACGGCGTAGCGCAGAATGGGTTTGACCACCAGTTAGCTATAAATCAAGTCTTGAGTTCGAATCACGCCGGAGCTTACATAAATTTCACCTTTCCAAACAAATTTATTAAAAGAAATTATGGATGTTCATTGAAAATATGACAACAGCAAAGAGTTGAGCACACTGCTGATACATTTCAAGCAAAGTAATGAAAATGAAGAAATGTGCTAAACTGGTATTTTTACACAATCAGTTATTAAAGTAAAGGTGTAAAAATGTTTGTAACAATTTTAACACTGCAGGTCTCAACTTTTTCAAAATATGACCTCAACAATAAAAGAGTTAAGCACTGCTAATACATATACTTTATATATACACAGGTAATAGACAGGTATATAATCTGTAAAAGACTGTCTGTTTTGATAAAAATAGATATAAGATATAAATCACATATAATAAATGTGTCTCCGAGATGGCGAATGATTACCCACATGGCCACAATATCACATTTGTATGGATATAAATTCAGAAACGATTACGATAATACAAACATAAAGACATCAGAAGCAAATTGAAAGTGGAGTGGGGTGGCTATTTGAAAGTGGGAGGGGGGGCTAAACCAACGAAAAAAGGTAAGCTCCAGTTTTCAATGCCTATATTATGCCTATCTTTGCAAAAAAAGGGGGGCTAAGCCCCCCTAGACCCCCCCCCCCCCGGTTCCGACGCCTATGACAAATACGTGTAAATTTTCATTGCAAATTTGCTATATATTCTGTTCATATACATTAATGATTTCTTATTAGAGAAATTATACAATAACAAATATATATCTACTTAGTATTTACTTTTGTCTTTTCTGATTTGAACACACTCTCGACCAACGGCTCATACATTCGTGTATAAGAGAGAAACGAACGACAACTCTGCAAGGGAGATTGATTTGAACACCGTGATTTAGCGTGAATGTAATGCGCACGCGCAAGATTGTAAAATCCAAAAAATCCAGATGATTTCCGGAATTTTTTGAGGAATTTTCGTTGATTATTAATTATCGAAGCTTTATTGAGAAAAAATAAAAACAAATTGGTAATCTTCAAGTACCAATGATGTTTAAAATATATCAAACAAAAGACGGTACTCTTCCGATTTATCGGTATTTAAGGCCAAAAATTCGAGTCTATTATTTTAATATAGTAGTATAGATAATGTTTCCTATCATGAAAAAAGTTTGGTGATATAATAATTCAAAGCTATCAAGCAAGAAACAAATTATATACATGTGTATTTAAAAAAAAACAACAAAAAACAAAAATCACATTACATTGTTATAATTCGAGAAGTTCTGCGCATTTTCTCCGGTTTAGATTTAGACAGAAGCGCAATTAAACCTAATCTTTGATATTCCCATAAGCACGGTGCGAGGCTATTTATATCTGCAGCTTTGAGGAAGGGATCCTAAATCTAACATGTTAAACTTAATAGAAGGAACTGAACAATCGGAGGCTTTTCTCCTTTGTGTGTGTGTGGGGGGGGGGGGGGAGGGGGAGGGGGATGTTCTTTATATGTTGTGCTCTGAAATAAAAATCGATGAAAAAAAAGAGAGAAGGTCGGGTTCGGGACTGCTTGAAATAATTGGCATAAAATTCAAATACGTATTTCTAGGGGTTGAATTGAATACGACTAGCATAAATTAAATTCCAAGTATGCATTTTAAAAAGAAAAACCTGACAATGACAACTTGAAATGATATTTAATAACATTTTAGATGTTTTGGCTTTAAGAAGGGAAGCTGAAGAACTTAAGATCCACCTCACAAAGCTATTGCCATCAGTTGTTTCGAATCACTCTCAGGGATATTTCAGTGATCAGCGTTAATTGCACTTTTATTGCGTTCAAGCCAAAGCTTTACCGGACGAGTTTTCTTGCCATGTTCAGTGTAAATTGATATACCTTAATGTCTTGAAATTTTGAAAGGCCCTTTTGAAATCTTTCTTCGACATAAACTCACCTTTCTAAATAAAGATTTAAAAAGAATATTACAAGTAAATCTGTTGACAAGGGTGCAAGCGGTTGGAGTCAATTTTGAAATTAGTGAATTTTAAACGAGAAAGTTTCTATGGTGATACACACTTCTTGAAAAATCGTTTACTTCATATATATTTCTCTGCCTCTATTCAGTCCTTAATTAGACGAAACAACAATGGTATCAATCAAATTTGCACAAATCCATTATTCTCACATATACTTAGTATTAAAATTTGTGCAAGTTTTAGATTTGGTAGATTAATGACGAAGAAGCTTTATTTACTCACTTGATTGATCCTAAATGAAAATGCCCTAGTTACTAGATGTAGTTTTTGCAGACTAAGAGTAGCGTGACATCAGTTGGTTTATTTCAAAATAATCAGCGAGTGCCTGTTTTTCCTCTGATATATCATTTACATCAACTGGTTTATTTTAAAATAATCAGTGAGTGCCTTTTTTTCCCTTTGGTATATTCATTTATATTTAGATTTAGAGTTTCCGGGGAAAATAATGATTGTCACGAATATGTCAGGTGCAGCAGTGAGCATAGTACACCAGGAAGCATAGCAGAATGCATTCGAATATAATTTTCATTTTGGTAAAACACGAAACCTTGTGACAGTTACCCATCTAATTTGAAGTAGGCATACTTTAGATGTAATTTAGTACACAGATTTAATTGACACACTTTTATAAACCATCCATGTGAGTAGTATAAGAAGCCTGGCCGGCCGGGTCAACTGAGTGCACTTTTGTCCCCCCAGATCCTGGATAGCCGGTTCAACTGAGTGCACTTTTTTTTGGTCCCCTGGCCGGTTCAATCTAGTATACACCCTGGAAAAACCCAAGTAAAGAAGGGGGGTCTACGTTTGATCTACGTATTGTGCTGAGTCAGGTCTAGGCAATACACAATCTTGGCATCGATTCAAGTATACCATTGTGACGTCATGTGTGTCATTCACACAGAGCTCTATTTTCTGAAAACGGAAAAAACAATAACACAGTCAAAAGTGTGTAAGATGATTTATTCAAAGTAAAAAATGTACATCATATTTACTTTTTCTTCTGGAGTTTCAGGATCTTCTCCGTCTGGGTAGTAGGAAGTTTCCTCTTGTTCTCCATCTGGGTTATAGCAGGAACTTTCCTCTTGTTGTTCACAGGAATGGGAATTTTTCCCTGGTCTGCCTCCATTCCTAGATTACGAATCTCATTCCTCATCTCTTCTCTAAACTCACGAAGCTCATGCATCACCACTTCTCTAAACAGACCTATATTATTATCAATTTCCTGCAATATCATGGTCATTTGATCTAAGATATCGCATATCAAACTTCTTTCATTTCCTTCAATACTATCCTGTGTCTCTGGTAAGGTTGCAGGTGAATTCATGGACTTTTCCTCTGCCATATTTTTACGTCTGTCTAGTACCAAATGCCCACTAAGACTGATCCTAAAATTTCCACCTCTGCTTTATATACCCTTTTGTACGCACTGTGTACGTCTCAATACTTAGTCTTGGATCAGCGAACTACCTAGGCATTGTGACGTCATACACTGTATAAATACAGCCTTTCTCCGACTTTCAGCTCATTTTGTTGTCAGATCTATCAAGATGAATTTTGATAGTGCCTTGAAACAATTGTTACATGCACAACAACTTATGAGATGGAAAAAACGGGAGAAAGAATTAGAAAGAATTATTTCTCGACAGAGAACTAGAGAATTAGTTCTCAGGAAAAAAAATGCAAGACTGGTAGAAAGAATCCAGAGAGCCAAAGCCAACCGAGCTCAACACTTAAAACGTTTACGGAATCTACCTGAAGAAGAAGAACCATCCCCATCACCACCTCATTCACCACCACCGAAACCAAAAACCATTTCCCAGTATTACCAAGTGAGACTCAATCAAGCTAAGCATTCCAGAAAATTTAAAGCTAAAGAAGATGTGTACAGTGTGAATTTTAAAGAATTTCCAGAGGAGGAAAACAGAGGCTTTGTTCGGCGATTATTTAGAGACATGCTACAGAATGTCAAATATCAAATGCAGTGTAACCCTAACGATTATGTACGCCTGAACATTCACCACCCTTCTCTGGATTCCGACATTTGGTACGAGTTTACTCAATGTAAACATTTAAACGAGGACGTCATTTTAAATAAAATAGAAGCCGTGCAACAATCTAAGAAAGATTTTAAACTGGGAGACGGGTCTATGGAATTCGACATGTTTCATGTCAAATATCCAGAAGGCAGTGGTGGACAGAATACTAAACACCTGATGGTCAACAAGGAGAGTTTTAAAAAGAATAAACAATCCATCCTTCAGATCGACAATCCCTGGGATAAATTTTGTTTAGCTCGAGCCATCGTAGTCACCCGGTTACACAGTGAAAAACCGGAAAATCCAGAGAGTTTAGTTGAATGGGAAAAATTATGGAAACGCATGAGATTAGGAGATGTAAGAGCTAATGACCAGAAAAACCAAGCTATAGCTCTCATGGAACAAGCCGGGTGTGATATTCATCAGCCTTGTGGACCCGAAGAATGGGGGAAATTACAACAGGTGTTAGCCCCTCGCTATCGACTGAAAATATATCAGTTCAAATCCACCTCCTCTAAACTCAGTTTGGACCCCATTTATAAAGGCTGCGGAGATGGAACTTGTTTAAATATTCTGTTAGACGATCATCATTACGATGCTATTTTGTCTATGCCAGGTGTGACGGGCAATCAATACTATTGTGATCATTGCGATGTGGGATACAGGAACATCACAGACCATCGTACCAAGTGTCCTTACCGCTGTTCATTTTGTTTAACGGACACGCCCTGCCCTCCAGACGGGAGCCACATTCAATGTTATCAATGCCAGGGATTTTTTCAGAGCAGAACTTGCTACGAAAACCATTTACGGCCACACAGTAAGAATACGGCAACAACAGTGTGCAGTTTAATGGGACGATGCGAGCATTGTGAGAAATGGATGCCTAAACGATTACTCCCTCATCATCATTGCGGAGGACAGAAACAATGTAAGATCTGTAAGAAAACTGTAGACACGGATCATCAGTGCTACGTTCAACTCAAGCCTGAGAAAAAGAAAAAGAAAGGCAAAGAGACATTACAGTTTTATATTTATTTCGATTTCGAATGTACACAGGAAAACGGCATCCACGTCCCTAATTTATGTGTGGCACACCGCGTATGTCAACATTGCGGACACTTACCCATAGAAGATCCCTGTCCTCACTGTCGACACATGGGACCCCGTCAACACGTGTTTAAAGGGCCAGATACCTTAAAACACTTCATGGACTGGTTATTACAACCCGACACAGGCAATAAGAATTCCGCCTTATTACACGACGAGGCTATCATCATTGCCCACAATTTCAAAGGATATGACGGACAGTTCATTTTAAATTACCTGGTGCATTCCGCCTGCATGACACCTACAGTCATCATGAACGGCACTAAAATCTTATCCATGCAAATCTGCGGATTGAAATTCATCGACTCTTACAATTTTTTACCTTTTGCTCTGTCTAAAATGCCCTCTGCTTTCGGATTCACCGAACTGAAAAAAGGGTATTTCCCTCACTTTTTTAATACAGAACAGAACCAGAATTATGTGGGGCCTTATCCACCGGCAGCATTCTACAATCCGGACGACATGTCTATAAGTGGACGACAGGCTTTTTACCAATGGTACGAACAACAAGCCGGAAAAGTGTTTGATTTCCAGAAGGAATTTTTAGACTATTGTATTTCAGACGTCGATATTTTACGACGATGCTGTGCTCAGTTTCGAGCCACTCTCAAGAGCTTGGTCCATGTAGACCCCTTCCAGGAATCCATCACTTTTGCCAGTGCGGCCAATTTAGCTTACCGTCGAGGATTCATGCCCGAAGATACCATTGCCATCATTCCCAACATGGGGTATCAGCCTGCACGTCAATATTCCGCCAAAGCCTGTCGTTGGTTAAGCTGGATGAGTCACCAGAGCGGATCTCACATACGACATGCTAGAAACGGAGGAGAAGTGAAGATCGGAAGTTATACTGTAGATGGATACCAGGAAGCTACTGGCACCATCTACGAATTTTACGGATGCTATTGGCACGGATGCCCTACTTGCTATCCCAATCTACAGACCGAAACTCATCCTCACCGGACACAATTTACTTACCAGGAATTACACGAGGAAACTTTAAGGAGGAATACGGTCTTAGAGGAAATGGGGTACTCCGTACATAGTATCTGGGAACACGATTTCGATCAACAAGTACAAAGAGAGGTGACATTACAGAATTATGTTCGAGACCTGGACATTCCAGATCCTTTGAACCCCCGAGAAGCCCTGTACGGAGGCCGCACGAATGCTACAAGATTGTATTGTGAGGAGGGGGACATGAGATACGTGGACGTCTGTTCCTTATACCCTTACGTATTAAAACACAGACCTTTTCCCCTAGGCCATCCTCAGATCATAACAGACCAATTCCAGGACGTGAGAACTTATTTCGGCCTCATTCACTGTCGGGTCTTACCACCCCGAGGCCTCTATCACCCCGTTTTACCTTATCGCACAGGAGGCAAGTTATTATTTCCATTATGTCGAACCTGTGCGGAACGACAGGACTCTACTTCTAAACATCGATGTCAACACACAGACCAGGAACGCAGTCTTACAGGTACTTGGGTGACTACAGAATTACATAAAGCCTTAGACATGGGATATACTTTAGAGCGGATTTACGAAGTTTGGCATTTTCCAGAAAGCAGTCAAGATTTATTCAGATCTTACATCGATACCTTCTTAAAGATCAAACAGGAAGCCTCTGGATTCCCACCTGATTGTCAGACGGAGGAACAGAAACTAGATTACATTCGTAAAGTCATAGACAGAGAAGGCATTAGAATGGACCTATTAAGTATAGAAAAAAATCCTGTGCGAAGAACGATAGCCAAACTCTTTTTAAATTGCTTGTGGGGAAAATTCGCTCAACGCCTGTTATTACCTAAAACTCGATACTTGACCGAAGAAGAGGAAGTACAGCAACTCTTACAAGATTCGACCATTGACATCAAAGGGCTAGAACTCTTAGAAAATAAAGAGCAGCCCGAATCCGACATGATGCTGGTGAATTATCAAGAGAAACAGGAATTCGTAGAAGAGTGTCCCTTCGGAAACGTGGTACTGGCCTGTTTCACTACCGCTCATGCCCGATTACACCTCTACGAGACTTTACAACCTTTAGGAGATCGGGTCCTTTATTTCGATACGGACAGTATTATATACCAACATAAGGAGGGACAATTTAATCCTACCCTTGGCCACAGTTTAGGAGAATGGACTGATGAATTAGACGGGGACCACATTATCAAATTCATGTCAGGAGGTCCTAAAAATTATGCTTACCTCACATCCAAGGGAAATTCCGTGTGTAAAGTCAAAGGATTGACTCTTAATTATCGGGCTTCCAATATCGTGTCACCAGAGACATTAGAAAAAATGCTCAAGAAAGAAATGGATGAAATCCAAGTCTCCTATCCCTACAAAATACAGAGGACTCGTCAACATGAAGTCAAGACAGTACCTTTAGAAAAACAATATAGAATTGTCTATGATAAGAGACAATTAATGAATGATTATAATACTTTACCTTATGGTTATTAAAACATACTGTATTTCAAAATGTGTTATTATTATGTGGGGAAAACCCCTAAAATATGAAGGGGTTATAAAAAGGGGGCAAACATATTTGAACACTTCAGTCATGGCTGTTCATTCTAGGGAGCCAGAGGGGGTTCCTCATTACCCTAACTATGCTCTGCTCTTAAAGAGAGAAGCTACCTTTAAAGAGGGATGGCCCGAGTCTTTAAAAGGATTATTACCCAACCTAGCCAAAGCCGGATTTTTTTACAGGGGAGTGAGTGATAAGACCACTTGTTTTCATTGTGGTATGGGTTTTACCAACTGGGAACCTACAGACGATCCTTATGTAGAACATGCTTATTGGAACCCTAATTGTCCTTACATCAATACCTATAAAGGACGTGAGTGGGTGATGATCGTATTTATTAACCATTTACTCCGGGTGGGATACAAAGTTTCACCTGAAATTAAACCTCTACTAGAGCAAACCTCTACAGAGATTCAGGCCACAGGAAAATGTCACATTTGTTTAGAGGGAGAATTACAAATGGCTTTACTCCCTTGTGGACACGTATGTTGCTGTTCATTATGTGCTCCCACCTTCCGGTATTGCCCCATCTGTCGATCCGATGTGAAGAGAACTCAACGTATATTTCTGTGTTGAATAAAAAGGATTGAAACCCTATTTTTTTCTTCATTTATCATCATGCAACCTGACGAGACACTCCCGTCTTTTCAATTAAAACACGAATTTACCATGGTGGTAGCAGGACCATCTAAATCGGGGAAAACGGAATTTGTTAAGAAATTAGTGGAAAATTTACATTGGATTACCCCCATGCCACAAAAAATTGTCTGGTGTTATCGAGAATGGCAACCGGCTTATACTTCTTTAACAGATCAGGTCTCCTTCATTCGAAATATTCCAGAAGACGATGAGAAATTAGTAGCCAATTTAAGTATTCCTCACTTACTCATTTTTGACGACATGATGGGAGGAAAAGCCATCGAATCGATCGTGGATTGGTTTACCCGGAAAGCGCATCATCGGAATACCAGTGTGATTTACATTACTCAGAATTTATTTGATCGGGCACCACAGCATCGCACTATTAGTTTGAATGCTCATTATTTAGTGTTGTTTAAAAATCCCAGAGACAAATCTCAAATCAGTGTCTTGAGTCGACAGTTAGCCTTACCTCATTTGATGTCAGCCTATCAAGAAGCCACCAGTGTTCCTCACGGGTATCTCCTGGTGGACTTGAATCCACACACTCCAGACGAATACAGATTGAGAAGTCGATTGTTTGAATTGTTAACTATACACATGCCACAAGAGTATAAATAAAAATGTATCAACATTAAACTTGTCATTTATCATTATACAGTCGTCATGGGTCGACCTCTCTCAGCCAAGAGTAAATTAGTGAAAACGTTACGACGTTTACAGCAGGAGCGAGATCCTGCCAAGCGAGCCCATTTAATCGAATTAGGGCGTAAAGCTTTATTGAATTGGTTTGCTATGGGAGCTCGAAATTTGATACGTGGGGTCTTACCTATCAATAAACAGACTCAAAAGTTTATTAATAATCATCGTCAAGATTTAAGTATCATAGCCGATAAGTCGGCGAGTGATGAAGACAGAAAAAATGCCATTTTAAAACGCGGAGGAGCCGGATTTCTAGGCGGAGTCATTATTCGTCATTTATTTAAATGGAATGCACCTAAGAAACGACGTGTTCGTCGTTTAAAAAGTGTGGTAGTGCGAGTCAATAATAAGAAACAAAGAGTGTTTCCAGATTGGATGGTCCGAGTAGGAGGAGCAGCTCAAAAGACCAGAAAGAAGAGAAAACCTCAAAAGAGAAAACCTCAAAAGAGAAAACCTGCTGCTCAAAGAAAAGGTGGTAGAAAGAAAAAAACGACTCCCAAAACTCCAGCTCAACGAAAAGCCATGCCTGAAAGTTTAAAAAACGAAATCAATCAGTATTATAAAGAACAAAGACAAAAAACTATTGGGGAATTATTAAAAAAACAAGCTGAAATGAGAATGGATCGTCCTATGGGACCCATAGGCAGTCAAAGAGCTCCCGATTTAGAAATGTTTCCTCAAGTCAATGTGGGAATTCACACTCCTAGAATTAAAGTACCCATTCACACTCCTAGAATTAAAGTACCCATTCACACTCCTAAAATAGCACGCTTTCAACCTCTGACCGCTTCTACACCTCAACTTCCTAAAGGAATGAGATATAAATGCCGATATTGTTCTAAATTCTACGTCACCCAGAAAAATAGAGACAAACACGAGAAGGCCAAACACGACATGTATGCTCCTCCTCCTTGAGAGAATAAAAAGGGGAGAAACCTAGGACATGTCCTCATTTTAACCCCAGGATGGCTAAGAAGAAGAAGAAGAAAAGATGCTGTTCTACACGATTAAAACCTCATTGGCCTCTTTTAAGAGTGTTATCGGACCCTCACTATTCCTCTCCATTAAAGACGGGTATTTTAAAACATTGTTCTGGAGATTGTATTCTCAAAATCTGCGAGATCGTGTATAACCTATTAAAAGGAGTGTTACCTCTTAGTTCGGCTCATAAACGAAAACTAGCTCCTAAGAAACACATCTTCAGGAGACTGGTCAAACCTCAATCTGTCCAGAAAAGACGAGCTTTATTACTTCAACAAAAAGGAGGAAACATTTTACCCTTATTAATCTCAGCAGCACCTTTATTGTTGGATGCCGGTCAATCCGTCTATAAAGTCTTCAAGAAAAAGAAGAAGAAGAAAATATGAGTCGTAAAATGGTGTTAGTTCCCGAAGTCTTATTAAATGATCTCAAGGCCAAATTACCCAAACCTCCGGAATTTCAATCCACCATCAGTTTAGGTCAGGAATTGGACGAGATTACAAGACGTGAAGATTTAACCCCAGAAGAAAAAGTCGCTTTATATGGCCAGGAACTTCATCGATATAGGAATTATTTACAACAAGCTAGACAGGAACCTATTTCTAAACTGAAAATTCCGGCAGCAGCAGCAGCTCCAGCAGCAGCAGCAGCTCCAGCTCCAGCCCCAGCAGCAGCAGCAGCATTACCAGCAGCTGAAATTGACGATGAAATTCTTGAAACAGTGAATAAAAACATGAAAAGAAAAGCTGGATTATTATTAAATCATTTAAAGAAAAACCCTAAAGTGTTAACTTGGAATAAAGAAGGTGAAATTAGTTATCGAGGTCAAAAAATTCCCGATTCTAACATTGTGGATTTAATGGCTGATAGTATGAGATCTCAGTCTCGTAAGCATCATCCGGTTCCTACAGGATTAGAACAATTTGCTCAAGCTTTAAAAGAAACGCGTACTCCTCTAGAATACGTGAGCAATGGAAACCTTATAAAAGCCATGCAGAGACCTGGAAAAATCAGTACTCCTAAAAGTCACGAAATAGACGATAGTGGATTTTCTTCCTTTTTTGACACTCCAGTGAGTAGACCTATAGAAGATCGAGGAACCGTCATTAAAAAATCCATTTCAACTCCTGTAGGGACAAGGGTAGGATCCAAATATAGTCCCTTTAGAGCTAAAAAGGAATTAAAAGCCAAACTCGAAGAAGAAAATAAATTAGGACAAATTGATGAAAATTGGCTTTCATTGCCTAAAATATGAAAAAGAAACAAGTGGAAGATATTTTAAAAGAGATTTATTATGATCCTAAAAGAGGGTACGGGGGAATACAAGCTTTGTATCGTCAGGTCAAACCTTTAGGAATTTCCCTGAAAAAGATTCGAGAATGGTTAAAAGAGCAAGATACTTATACTTTACATAAACCCATTCAAAGAAAATTCCGGAGACAACAGACTAGAGTGACCGATATTGATGAACAATGGCAATTAGATTTAGCAGATGTGTCCAGTTTAAAGAAACATAATGATGGATATACGTTTTTATTATGTGCCATTGACGTCTTATCTAAATATGCCTGGGTAGTGCCTTTAAAACAGAAAACAGGAAAAGAAATGATTCGAGGATTACAAGAGATTTTTCAACAAGACGGTCGACGTCCCGTCCGCATTCAATCCGATCAAGGAAAAGAATTTACCAATCGAGAATTCTTACAAGCTTTTAAATCCATTCATTTTTTTACTACTCGTAATACGGACACTAAAGCCAGTATCGTGGAACGATTTCAGCGTACACTCAAAGCACGCATGTGGCGTTATTTCACTCGTCATAAAACCAGACGGTATGTAGAAGTTTTACCGGATTTAGTGTATGCTTACAATCATACCTATCATCGGAGTATCAAAAGAGCCCCAGTTCAAGTGAATGCTTCTAATGTGTTAAAAGTCTGGAAAACTTTATATGGGACATCGAATCCAAAACAGTTTCTTAAACCTCAGTTTAAAGAAGGAGATCAGGTCCGCATCAGTAAAGCCAAACGCACATTTGAAAAAGGATATTTACCTAACTGGACCACAGAACTGTTTACCATTTCTAAAAGAGTTCCTGGAAGGTATCCTTACGTGTATAGAGTGCAAGATTATAACGGAGAAGAATTAGAAGGGACTTTTTACGAAAAAGAATTACAAAAGATCATTAAAAAAGACGACGTGTACGAAGTGGAGGAAATCTTGGGGTATAAAAAGCGACGCGTCGGGAAAAAAATCATTCAAGAAGTCAAAGTTCGGTGGAAAGGATATCCTCCTAGTTTTGATTCATGGATTCCCCAAACGGATCTCATCAAATAACGCCTCATTGGAAATTTTGTGGAGAGAATATTCCTCGCGAAGAAATCGTTTATTTCGCACAATTATTTATCTGTGTCTCTCTTATCATTACCAGTGTGGTCATGTTAGCTTTACATGATCCTAATCGAGAATATTGGATGGTATGTGTCAGTTCTTCAGTAGGTTATATCATGCCTAGTCCTACAATGATGCATCATACCCCTAAGAAGACCACCAATACACAGGGGTAATGTCTTAAAAAAAAATAGATACATCACAGAGTATATATAAAATGGGGAAACAAAAAAAAATTCATTTCTGATCTGACTGAGGATAGAGCAACATGGATTTTTTAAGCTCAGAGTATCGTTGGAAAATGCAAGAACATACAGGTTCCACTAAAAAAGGAGAATGGATGAAAAATAAAGATGAATGTATCCAAGATTTCATGGATAAGAATCCGGGAGAAACAGGAGTCAATGATGTGTACCTGTATAAGAGAATCAAATTACCGGACCATGAATGTGGACAACTTATAAAAGTAATATTAGGACCATGGCGACCCCAGTATCAGGAATTCAAATGGAAAGTAAAATATGTTTTCGCTCACAAACCAGAGGGACCAGCAAGGACTTGGATTCAAGGGAAATGGATGGAAGAAATCCGTGATTGTATCAAAGATTATGTAAATAAAGTCCTCAAAGAAGGATACGACATCATGGACTGTGCTTGTGAAACAGAATATTTGTACATGAGGAGAACTTTTCCTATTCAAAAAGAATTATGTCAAAGTATTCCATGTTTGTTACTTTAATGTTATTGTGAATTAAAAACCTAGAAAAAAAAATGTCTTATTTTTCTCTCTCTCTTCAACTATAACATTTTTGTGACGTCACAATGCATACCGAGCTGTGATTTGAATCTCTGCCAAGATTTTGTGTGTATTGCTTATGCCTGACTCAGCATAACGTCAATAAAACGTAAACAGTAGTATCTCAATAAAAAAACGTAAGTCTAACACATTTTTTTTGCACACCACCCCCTATAAATAAAAGGTATATAAAGCTTAGCTTTGAGTACACTGAGCACAATCATGATTTTTTCGTGGAGACTGATTTATTTGATTGACGTAGAAAAGTATTACTGTCATTACTGTGATAGGAAAATAAACCAATGGCGTACATTTACGGTGTATGATTATCCCGGATGGCATCACAGAACTTATCGAATTTGCGAGCATTGTGAAATGCCTTTTCCTCACTGGTTTGTGGATGATCCCCCTTCTATGGAGACCTGTGGATGTAACTGGTGTGTGAAATATTTCACATGGAAGTACGGGGTAGAGAATATGGTACCCTTATGGGTCAAAGTAACGAGAAAGAGAGCTTTAAAGAAATGCCTGACCTGTTGGGAGGAAAATACGGAGGGGAGATGGAAGTGTCAACAATGTCGACAGTATCCTTGCTGTGGGAAATGTATTGAGAACTTTGTCAAGACTTGTTACAAACTTTGTCCCTTATGTAGATATGAAGGAAATGAATCATAAAAAAAAATGTTGTTGGGTTTTTTTGGGATACTAAAAATAGATTGGATAAGGTTATATATAAAGAGGTATGACCAAAAAAATTATTCATTCTGAAAAAGTCAAGTCTCAAAGTCAGACGCCAAAAAAAAATATGCAGTATCGTTGGTATTGTGAGACTTTATTTGGATGTATTTACATGCAGGGACCCTGGATGAAAACTAAAATAGGAGCCATCCTAGATTATTTTGAAAATCATCCAGGAACATCGACTCAAGATGTGTGGTTGGAAAAAAGACAGAAATTCTTGCATCCTAAAGGATCTAAGGTGAGGGTCAAAATATACCATCATTATCAGCAGTACGAATGGTTGATCCTAGGTCGTTGTAAATTCCAGACTCGTGTGGTTCTGGCTGAAGGTGAATGGTGTTGGAATATAGAACATTGTCTTCGTGATTTGTTCTGGAACCAGCAAAAAGATGGACTGAGGATTCCTAGCTATTACTGTCCTACAGAGTACCTGTATTGTCGTATTCCTTTTTCCCAGATTAAAGATAGCTTGGAAAACGAAGAGGGCCAGTGTTTTGAGACGGTGATTCCTTACAGATCCGAAGAAGAAGAAGAAGTAGTGTAATAATATGTCCAATTAAAATTTTAAAAAACAAACAAAAATTTGTTGTTATAAATAGAAGGGTCTTAAGTTATTTTGTCTCAGTATCTCACTGAACATGGTCGAGAGCAGTAGTTTTTACATGACTCTACCCAGTGATGGGTCCATGCAATCTTTTCCGAGTAATACGACGGCTCAATTTAAAACTTTATTACCACAAACAGTGGATTTAACAGATGGACAATGGGAAGTGGCTTTAACAGAATTGATGTATCCCATATCATTGAAAAACATCACAGAAGAGGAAGCTTATTTTGACATCCTGCTTCCTCAATTTTATAGTTCAAAAGTCCAACAACCTAATGTGTTTAAATGGGATAGATTTAAAATGAAAACCATAGATGCGATGCCATTAAGTCAATGTCCTGTCCTATTAGATTGGGTCCATACTGAATTTGGTAATCTCATAACAAAAGACCAGAAAATGGAAATTAAGCGAATTCACTTTAGACCAGGGCCTTACATTCATCCCATGGCTTTAACAAATGAAATCAGTCTTGGACTGGAAAGAACTTTGAAAAAATTATGGAAGTTTTTAGGTGATTCTGTTGATTCTAAAAAAGAGAGTGAGATGAAATTAACCTATCATGACAAATATGATAAAGTGATGTATCACTTTAACGGGAGAGAACTTAAAAAATATCCCTTATGCATTCGTTTCCCCACAGCTTTAGCTTATAAGCTAGGAATAGAAAGTAAGAAAGTGATGCTTCAGAACGATACAGAAACCAAATGGATCAATGTGAGTTACATGGGCAACAATACCGTAGATTTATATGAAAATCTGAAATCCATGTACGTGTATTGTGACTTGATTGAACCCCAGACGGTAGGATCCAATGCTTTGAAATTATTAAGAGTGGTTCCTTGTACACTCAATCTGGAAGATAAAAAACAAGCTAAATGGGAACCGGTTCGAGCGGAATATTTGAAACTGAGTAAAAAACATTTCGATAGCATTGAGATTCATATCATGACTCCTTTAGGGACTCCCATGCCTTTTTTAAATGGAAAATCAGTGGTGAAACTTCATTTCAGAAAAGTGTACTGAGATGAGTGTACATCTTTTTTGTTACATCTTATTGGGAGTGATCACTTGTCTGATATGCTGTCTGTATTGTATTCAACCTTAAGACAGGAGGGTATAAAAGGAGTCCCTGGAGTGCATTTAAGTCAGTCTGACACGAGTCATGAAACATGCAGTATCATCCCGGATTATTGAGACAAAGAGGACACGGACAATTTGTCTATCATAAAGGTTTATTACGTCAAAAAGGACACGGTGTTGTAGGTGGAATTCTCTCTGGATTGGCTGGAGCCCTTACCCCTAATCCTACTGGATTTCCATTACTAAATCTTATTCCACGCAGTTTGCTTCCACCGCTATTTGTATCTCAAAGAGGAGGAAATTATATAGAATTCCTGTCGGGAATGATACCGAACTTACCTATAATATCCCCGAGTTATAAAAAATCTCAAAGAGGAGGAAATTTTATAGACTTCATGTCGGGAATGGTACCGAACTTACCTATAGGGATGACTTTAAAAGAAGCTGTCCAATTAGGCTCAGGCCGGCGGCGACAAAGAGGTCGAGGATTTCTTAAAGATCTAGTCAAAATGGGTCGTAATCAAGCCTTGATTGCCGGAGCTAAAGTAGGAGCAGATGTGATTAAAAAAAGGAAAAATATCAAAAATGCTCTTTTAACTCATGGACTCAATGCCGTTAAAAATACAGGCTTATTTGCTCTCAATAGAGGAGGAAGTTTAGCTTTTAAAAAGATGAATAAAAAAGGTCAAAAAGGTAAAGGGAGAAGAAAAAGAAGAAGACGGCAGAGAGGGAGAGGAGTTTTGAGAAATTTATTGAAAACGGCAGCTAAACATGCCTTGACTGCTGCTGCTAGAACGGGGTTAGATGTGTTAGAAAATAAGAGATCTTTAAAAGACGCTGTTAAAACACACGGAGTACAAGCCCTGAGATTGAATCTCGGTAAGAAAAGAAGAAAAAAGACACCTGTGTTAGCCAGAGGAGGTCCTAAGAAGAGAAAAAGGGGTTTAGATATCTTTGATTGACACACTATAAATAGAGGAGTCGAGTGAGATTGACCTTCATTTGTGAAAAATCCATCCTAGTAGACAGACATCATGTTGCAACCAGATTCCTGTGCGTGTGGGATGAACAATTTAGAATTGTTCCAAGTCCCCCCGACTAATATTGCTTTAGAAGACTCCAAATGGGAAGAATATTACCCTATTTCCAGTACTTTAGATTCGGATACGGCTCCTATTGAATTTGAAATTAATGGACAAGGAGATCAATATCTGGATTTATCTCAAACGTATGTTCAAATAGTGTGTAAATTTACCAAAGAGGATGGTACTAATCTGACTGGAGCTGGCAGTACTTGTGCCCCGGTGAATAATATCTTCCATTCTTTGTTTACGGAAATCGATCTCAGTGTCAATGGAAAAATAGTGACTCCGGGCACCGATACTTATCCTTACAAAGCTTATCTGGAGAAATTACTTTCTTACAAACCCAGAACTTTAATGACCCAGATGAGAGCTTGTAGTCTGTGGGAAAAAGATACAGCAGGACACATGGACGAAGTAGGGGTAGCAGACCTTGGAGTGGCTCAGAATAAGACATTTGATGTAACCCCAAGTGGAAATGGTGGTCCCGATACTGTGACCATTAACCAACCTATCGTCCCAGAGTTACCGGCCAATTCTAAAAACGAAGGATTTAGAAAACGTCACCAGGCTATCAAAGATAGTAAGAAAATAACCTTGTATGATCGTTTACATCTGGATTTATTTCAACAAGACCGATTTCTACCGAATGGAGTAGATATCCGTTTGAGATTTAATCGAGCTAAACCTCAGTTCTATATGATGATCAAAGATGGAAGTACGGGAAAAGTTAAAATATTGAGCATGATCTTGTGGGTGAGAAAAGTCAAACCCACGGCCGTCATGATGAATGGTATTAATCAAAGTTTGAACACTCACAGAGCTAAATATCCATTGAGAAGAGTCGAAGTGAAAACCTTTACCATACTCACAGGAACTCAATCTAAAATCACAGATCATCTGTTTCAAGGCCAGATGCCTAAACGCATCATTTTAGGTTTTGTGGACAATGCGGCATTTAACGGAGATAAAACTAAAAATCCGTTTCATTTTCAAAACGTGGGAATTAAGAAATTAGATGTCAGTATCAACGGAGAGACCATGAGTACTCGTTGTTTCGAACCTAATTTCAATGAAGATTTATATCTGAGATCTTATCTGAGTTTATATCAAGCACTGGGAAAATTAGGAGAAGATTGGGCCCCGGACATCACCCTAGAAGAGTATAAAAACGGATACACTTTATGGGGCTGGGATTTCACGAAAGATCAAGAAGCGCAATCGGATAAATTCCACATCATAGAAACCGGAAATCTGAGAGTAGAAGTCCAATTTACGAACAATACGGTGAACACCTTAAATTGTGTGGTCTATGCAGAATTCGATAATCTGTTAGAAATCAACAAACAGAGAGAAGTCAGTATTGATTATTAATGGATACAGGGCAGTTAAAAGAAGTCTTATCCAGAGAATTAAAGAGTTCTTTTGGTGGTGTGTACCCTTTAGATTTATTACCGGATCAATTAAGACCTCAAGAAAAAGCCATTGTGGTGAATACGGATCCTCAAGATAAACCTGGAGAACATTGGGTATGTTTGTATTTGTCCAGTCCAGTCATCGAATATTTTGATTCTTATGGATTTCCTCCCTTACAAAAAGAAATTCAAGATTTTATCCATCGTCATGCTCAACAATGGATTTATAATCCGTACCGATATCAAGCTTGGAATACAGATGTATGTGGACAATATTGCGTGTATTATTTACATCAAAGACACAAGAAGAGAAAAACCGCAGATGAGTGGTTATTCCCCTTTGACCATAGTACAGCATTACAAAGAGATCATTATGTAGCTGAATGGTTTAAAGACACTTATCATAAAAGACCTACGGGTCATGGACAAACTTGTCAATGTTTCTATCAGAATGTATTGTAATTGTTGTTGTTCTTGTTATCATTAAAAGAATTGAAAAATCTATTCTTGTTTTTTTTTATAAAAAGGGGTTTCCCCATGATACTAAATATAGAAAAAAAAAGAGGTATAAATACAAGGTGTAAAATGAAAAAAATATCAGTTATTGATGTGTCTTAATCATGGGTAACACGTCTAGTCAAGAAAAGAGTAAAATTCAATTTGGAAAGAGAGTTCTGAGAGAGGAAGATGTGGATAAAGGTATACCAATTCAAATACAGGAGGATGGAACTATTGAAATCCTTTCTCATGAAAAATATAATCAATTATGTCCAGAAAAGGATAATGATGGGAGAGATTACATTGAAAGACCCTTGACTGCAGAAGAAGAATATACCCATTTATTACCAAAAACAGATTATCCTGAAAGACCTAAAAGAAGCTGTGTCCAAAAAAAGTATTTTGAGAAAAAAAAGATTGACACAGGATTGTAAGAGAAAGAATCATGGTAGAATCTGAATAAATCATTTAAAATTATCTTTGAATTGTTATCTATATAAAAAAAGAAGTGTCACCAAAAAAAATTCATTGTTTCAAACATGAGTCTGACAGAAAGATGTATCATGGAAATCAGAACTCAATTGTTGAAAGATATTAAAACTCATTATGAGAACCAACATAAAGAAGATCCAGGCAATCATTATATTGCTAAATTTAAAAAGGAGAGATTTAGAAGAGCTGCTAATTGGATATTTAATTTAACTGGAGGTCACCAGGAAGATATAGATCAAATCATTAGAAGTGATTATCAATACTTGATCTTACAAAAAGAAATGCATCCAGAAACAGGAAAACTTCATCATGTGAGAGGATTCCTTCAAATGAAACACTGGACCCATGAGAGAAACATGTACAAAATCATTCATGGGTTAACCTGTTTTGATATGTCTCACAGCACACCAGAATTAGAAAGAACATTTTATAAGCAAGGTGACAACTATGAAGAATATGGGACTTTAAAACCTGAAATGAGAAACAAAGAATTAATTCCAAGAGATTGTAGATTTACTTGAATAAATAACATGGAGCTTTTGTGTGTGTAAGGTTTTTCCCTAGACTGTGAATCAGTATGACGTCATAATCTAAGGTTTTGTGTAGTGACTGACTCAGCATAACGTAAACAAAACGTACAGAGTAGTATCTCAGTAAAAAAAAAACGTAGGTCCAACACATTTTTGCACACCACCACCTCTGAGGGTATAAATACAAAGGTGTGTATAGGATCATGATCAGTTGACCCTAACCATGAGTCAAAGTCAGTTTGGAAAAAAAACAGAGACTATGGATATAGAGGAGGAGAAACAACAGTTATTAGAAAAAATAGAGAGTATGAATATAGATGAGGAAAAACAACAGTTATTAGAAAAAAGATTGATCATGCCTATGGAAGAAGAACATTACAGTCCTCAAAGAAGAATGGAAGTGAAAACTCTGGAGGAGGATGAAGAACCTTGTAATGTTTACAAGAAGTATGATGAGATCCATGACCCAAAGGACTCATACAGAAGTTACAGAGTAGCCACTAATTGGACATTTGTCATCCATGATGTGAGGGAAGAAGAAGACATAGATATGTTCATGAGCTGTGAAGATCAATTTCAATACCTGATCCTAGAAAAGGAAATTCATCCCTGGACAGGAAAAGTGCATCAAATCAGGGGATTCATTCAAATGAAAAAACCTGTAGGAGGACTGAATGTGGCTAGAATTCACTGGTTTGCAGATTTTTGTATGTCTCACAGTACACCAGAATTAGAAAGATTGTTTTACAGGCAAGGTGACAACTATGAAGAATATGGAATTCTGAAACCTGAGAAGAGAAACAAAGAATTAGAGTCCAGAGATGAATTCGGGAAATGGGAAATTGGTGCCTGGAGAGGTTTCCTGGAAAGAAAGAGAGAGAAATGATTGAGTATATGGAAAATTCAGATTAAAATTATTTTTAACAGTTTTATTGTTGTTAGTTATTTTGTTCAGGTTGTATATATAAAAAGGTGTGACAATGAAAAAAAAAATTTATTCCTAAACATGAGTTTACAGGAGATACCAGGAGATTTATTAAACTTTCCTGTAGAAGCTATTGTACATCAATGTAATTGTTTGACTGTAAAAGCTCATGGATTGAGTCAAAGTATAGCTATGAAATACCCCAGAGCTAATCTCTATGCGACCCGCAGACCTTTAAGGTCTAGAAATTTAGCCCTAGAAGAAGATAGAGGAATTCCAGGCACCCTTCAAGTGTTTTCTTTACAAAAACCTGTAGTCATTTGTCTGTTAGCTCAATGGGATTATGGCACAGGACATTATAATCGCCTACCTTATTATCAAGATACACCAGAAAATAGAGAAAAATGGTTTCAAGCTTGTTTACAAGAATTGGGCACTTTACCTTACCAGACTTATGCCTTTCCTTATAAAATAGGATGTGGTTTAGCAGGAGGAAATTGGACACATTATAGACAATATATTGAACAATTTGTACACACTTATCAAAAACAAGTGTACATTCTTCATAAACATTGATTGTGTGTGTGTGTGTTATAAAGATTGTGTTATATAAATAAAATAAAAAATGTGTTTATGTTATTTTATTTTTTTAAAAAAAGATTCATGTTTTACAAAAAAAAAAATAGTGACCTGGTGTTGATAAGTTTCTATAACCTTGAATGTTTTTAAAAAGGTATCTATTCGAATGATTAAAGTGGCCCTTAAAAGGGCCGTTGATACGTTTCTATATGAATGTTTTTTAGGTATCTTTTCGTATAGGTATCTATTCAAAATAAGTGGCCCTTAAAAGGGCCGTTTCTATAACCTTGAATGTTTTAGAGGTATCTTTTCATAGAGGTATCTTTTCAAAATAAGTGGCCCTTAAAAGGGCCGTTGATACGTTTCTATAACCTTGAATGTATAAGAGGTATCTTTTCGAATCATTGGAGTGGCCCTTAAAAGGGCCGTTGGTTGATTTTTTTTATCAAGGGTTTACTCCCTGAGAGGCCTGCCTCTACCTCTGCCTACGCCTCTGCCAGCGAACTCTGTTCGGTCTGAGAGGGGAGGTCGTTGGTTACCGGTCAACGGCTCCATAAAGTCTGGTCTTCCGGGTCGGGGTGGAGATGGCTGTCTTGGAGGAGGGGGTCTCAATCCTCGCCCGCGAGCTGCATATCTCGAAAGCCTGCGTCTACACAGGGGGCAACATTGGTTCATCTGTACCAGCACAGCTGAACACTCGAGACAAGCCGGTCGACGGCGACACTGACAGCAGATGTAATTGGACATCCGATCCTCCTCCAAGCAAACTGCACAGGAATCCATCCTGGCTGCTGCGACTTGAATCCCCCATCTAGGAATTGGCCCCGTAGTACTCACACCTGGTGACATCTCCGGGGTCGGGGGTGGTGGTGGTCTAGCCAGCTCCGGGGAAGGTGGTGGTGGTGGTGGTCTAGCCAGTTCCGGGGAAGGTGCCCAGTCATCGTTGACGGGAGGGTGCCAATCCGAATCAACGGATGATGAAGCCCCCTGTCCAGCCCAATCGTTGTTAACGGGAGGGGTCCAATCCGAATCTACGGAGGAATCCCACTGTCCAGCAGCTGCTCCCGGGGGATGACTGGGTGACCAGGTAGGAGTTGGTGGTCTTCTTGGAGGGGACGGGCTTCTCGGGTGGTCCTCGAGTAGTTCCGGACTACTCAGAGGGGCCGAATAAGAAGCAGCAGGTGGTGTTGAATCTGTCCTCCTCCTTCTCCTTGGCTGGTCATCTTCACTGGTAGACGGCGATCTTCGTCTTCTTCTACGATGTCTTTGTCGTCGTCGCCGTCTACTTCTTCTCATCCTGTTCAACAGGTCACTGGCTAGGCCCAGAGTAGCTATCGGCCAGCGAGCTAACTCCGTCCCGGTGTTGATGTCCCGCACAATCCAGACATTTACGACCTCAACGCCATCAACCAAAAAGTAGTTGGGAACGTCGTCCTCAGCCATACTGATACGGTGCCAGCAGAACTGATACTAACAGAATGACACCGAGCTCTGGCAAGCTGCCGTATTTATGCGCACAGCGCGAGCGTAAAAGAGAGCACCCCTAAACCGAGAGCCAAAAAAATCATGGCGACGTCAAATTGTGTTATTTTGTGCTTCACAAACTATACATTGGAGTGAATAACTTATTATGGGATTAGAAATGCTTTCAAACATCTTACCCATCAGATGAAGGTAAGTTTCAGGCATGATTTCATAGTATTTTTGATGCATGACATTTATCTGTCGTCTAGAAAAGAAGTATTGATGTTGAACCGAAGGGGTAAAATCGGGTCACCTGAATACATCAAATAAGTATTTTTACCTTTTTTAAAGTGTGATACAAGGAAAAGTTAATCTATACAATGAGATTAAACCTAGAGAAAAGTGTTGATACTGTTTTTAAATCAAATGAATGGTTTCAAGTGTAAAAATATAGCCAGAGTCGGTTTAGGTATAGACACAAGAAGGCGAAGGTCGGCCATTTTTTGTAGAAAATCACTGTAATGACTTGTATAGAGAATATAGGATTTTTTTAAATCGTGACCTTTTCTGACTGGAATTTTTAAATAAATCAAATCAGTTTAGTTAAAAAACAATTTGAATCCACTTTATTTCCAGTGGGAAGGTCTAGATGTTTTATAAATATTGATACAACACACAGCGTCTTATTACAAGGCACAGCATTCTATACACATAGGCATGGTTTTTTTTTTTTTAGAAATCCTGAAAGATTTTGAGATAAAACAGATTAGTTTTAAAATCAATCTATATCTACTTTAATGGAAATGGGAATAGATTTTTTTATTCTGACTAAACAACAAAAAAAAAATCTCAGCGTCTAAAAAATCTCAGCGTCTAAACCAGGGCACAAGATGGCGTCCTATTTGTATAGAAATCATAACAAAAGACTTATTGTGGTTGACATCCTTTTATTTTTTATTTAATAATTGTTCAAATTGTCGAATTCTCCTCTGAAATCGTAATCGATCGGCTACTATAGCCATCCATGGACTTTTTCGATCTTCGGGTGGTAAATGATAAATTTCATTCAGGCTGGTATCAAAAGTTACACATTTCTTAACATGTCTGAAATTTCTACATATTTCATCCCGTATTGGATGCATATTTTCTCTACCGCTTCTATTTCCTTCCAGAGTAGACATACTTTGGTCCCTTCGGGATGACATAGAAAACTGTAAGGTTTTCCTAAATAGTCGCTCATTTTCATCCCGTACATTTTTTCTGGTAGAGTCTTTTTGATCCGTTGACAAAGGAAATGTATAATGGCTAGTCTCCCCAGTGTCGGATGATGTAATAAAGCCAGGCATTGTAACCACAAGTCCTGAGTATTTTCTATGATGGTCGTCGCTCTCTGGAACACTGGTTCCGCCTCCGGGGGTAAAGCTGCTGGATTTTTCTCGATACATCGCATTAAAAAATCATACCCTTCCAACACTAAAGAGTGAGTGTGTTTATGTGTTGACATGATAATCAATTGTGAAGAAATGACCAGAAATGTTTTCTTATTTATACCCCTGTTATCTATACAAGACGTACACAGAACGTACAATGTACTGACTCAGCAATGTACTGACTCAGCAAAACGTAGGTAAAACGAGAGAGGGGTAGTAAGCGCGAGGGTCTAAAACGTATGTCAAACCTATTTTTGCACACGAAATTCAAAAGGGTATATAAACCAGAACTGGAAATTTAGGATCATTCTTATTGGGCACTTGGTACTTGACAGACGTAGAAATATGGCACAAGCAATGATGAATTCCGTGGAAAATCGTAATTATATTCCAGCTAGCAATGAAGGGTTAGGATATGCTCTACCGACAATGCCTGACACGCAGGATCCCATCGGATTTGATCTGGGACTTTATAACATGCCTGAACCCATGACAAAGGAAGATATGGGCATCTTAACCACCACTTTGGATGGTATTGTCAACATGCTGACTCAACTGAAAGAGTACAACACCAGTGAATTTTGTTTGATTCGTGGGAAATTGTCCCGATTAGAAGTTAAAGTCGCTAGAATGGAAGAAAAAATGAGAGGAAACGAGAAAAATGAAAACACAGGAGCTGCCAAGAAAAATGAAAACACAGGAGCTGCCAAGAAAAGTAAACAGACAGACCCATGTTTCATATGTAAGGAATTAGGACATTGGGCTCCGGACTGTCCCAGAAAAAAACAGAACTTATGCTACAAGTGTGGAAATTTTGGACATTGGGCCCATCAGTGTACAGATGACAGTATGGAATTACTCAAAGAAGTCGAAAAACTGGAGAAAAAGGCACAAGAAAACAAGACCACCCAACATAAGACCAGTCAACAGGATCAAAAGCAGGCTAACAACAAGAGGAAACTTCCTACTACTACCCAGACGGAGAAGACCCTGAAACTCCAGAAGAAAAAGTAAATATGATGTACATATTACTTGAATAAATCATCTTACACACTTTTGACTGTGTTATTGTTTTTTCCGTTTTCAGAAAATAGAGCTCTGTGTGAATGACACACATGACGTCACAATGGTATACTTGAATCGATGCCAAGATTGTGTATTGCCTAGACCTGACTCAGCACAATACGTAGATCAAACGTAGACCCCCCTTCTTTACTTGGGTTTTTCCAGGGTGTATACTAGATTGAACCGGCCAGGGGACCAAAAAAAAAGTGCACTCAGTTGAACCGGCTATCCAGGATCTGGGGGGACAAAAGTGCACTCAGTTGACCCGGCCGGCCAGGCTTCTTATACTACTCATGTGGTTTTCCGAGCAAAAACTGAAAACAGAATATTCAAGAAATCATTTATTGGGATGTAGCTCTTTGTTTAGCCTTAAATATGCGGGTTTTTCTTTAGAGGGGAAGGGGGGGGGGGCTCTCTCCAGTTTTCTTTCGGTTGCCCATGAATTCTTCATTAAAATCAAATCAAACAGAGCAGCAAGTAAAATACCTTTACTTTTTAATCTATCATTTGCGCCTTTTTACATAGAATTATTATTTATGCAGCCAGTCAGTATTTTTCCATTCAATTCATATTGAACATAATAAAAAAATATAAATTTTATTATATTCTATAGCCGAAAGTACAAGCACAGTCTATATAGCAAAAATATAAATCAATTTTGTTTTAATAAGAGTAAAAACCAAAGGAAGTAGAATTTTAAAATGATATCACAGGTTAGACTATTTATTACATTTTCAACAGTGAAATACTGTGAATTATTCATTGAATAAAAGTGGTATCCTCTCACAGTGTGAAAGGATACCAAAGTGATATTCTGTCACAGTGTAAAAGGATATCAAAGTAAGTAAAATATAATTTCTGGCCTGTAACAAGATTGAGATAGAAACTATACCATCTTGACAGTGATTAAAACTGCCAATTTCTTCCCAAATATGTTGCTAAAATCTATGTTACAATGTTTTCAATCTCACAACTGCCAAGCTATGACTTCTTAACTGCCACAATTAATGACACTGTGTAAAGAAAAGAGAGGGGTAAAGGGAAAAATCAAAGAAAATGTAATAACCAGAAAATTCAATGTTTTGTAGTTGGATATAGAATTTATTTCACTCGTGGGACAGGATAATTTGATATTTTCACTCGTGCTTCGCACTCGTGAAAATATCAAAAATCCTGTCCCACTCGTGAAATAAATTCCATATCCAACTACAAAACATTGAATATCCTCTATTTATTTAGTTATCGAAATTGATATGGCCATGCTTTCTAATACAAATAAAAAAAATACAGAAAAAAAACTCTTCAAGAAAAGAAACGCATATAATAGGATAATACCCTGAATAATATACGATAGTTTTGTCATACAACTTTTTTTAGATGGATTTGATTCATTCGAGTAAAATGCATTATTTTTTAACGCTATTATTAACTTGTCAGCCATTCTACAAAACTCTCGGACAAAAAGACCTGATTTTGAAATGCTAAAGATTTGTCTTTTTTTCACTTTTCTTTTGTTGGCTTCTGATGCACTTCCTTCAGGTGCAAACGGGCTATCAAAAACTGGGGTTCTCGATATTTTGATTCTGGTTTTATCTAAAATTGACGCTATTTAAAAATGCTGCATCTGAATGTTGCATATCGCAAAAAGGAAATTGGGCGACTGGGAGCTTGTGTACCACAGTCTACAATTGCAAAATGTTTTAATGTTGCACAAAACACCATATCTAACCTATAAAACAGACACCAACAGCATGATACAACAAATGATCGCCAAAAAATATGGCGGATCGCTTCAGTGGTTTGCTTAATTTTCAACAACGTTTCACAACGACGACCTTTACAGTATTAGCTATCTCTGAACTGCGTTGAATATCAAACAAGACCGTTTGCAATTGACTACGGAATGCTGGAATTATCGCCAGAGGACTTATTCATGCCATTGTTCTGGCCCCTCCACAACACAGCAAATTTCGACTTCAAAGGTCACAGACCAACTAACAGATATGGCCACAGCAACACCGCTGAACAGTTTGGGTTAGCTACCAGTCCAAAATGTTTATTGCAAAGCCTGATGTAAAAGTCAGAGTGCAAAGGCTTCGTAATTAACTTTTTACAAATAAAACTGCCTCCGGGAGATTGATAGATTTGGTGATGGTAGTGTAATGATGTAGAAAACAGAGGTACATGTAGGATTGATATGGTTTATATTCAAAGGACTTTGACGGAAAACGGTACTCTTACGATGTTCTACCTGCACATATCTTCCAATAATGTAGCATCCTGGAGTCGTATTTCAATCTGACAATACACAGCCACATACGGCTTATTTGACAAGCACATTATTGCATTTAGCCACAGCATCCTGTTCTGCTTTGGCCACCTAAATCGCCAGATTTAAACCCCCATTGAGCATGCATTGGAAAAAATGGATAGGCATGATCCGCCAAAAACACTAGTATTCCCAGACTCAGCAACAGCTGATGAAAGTTCTACAATTAGGGTGGGATAGCATTCCCATATACATGTACACTCATTTGCGTTCTTTAGGATGCCATTTTAGGCTATCATTGGTGTCTGTGTGGGTATGCCAGATTTGATCTTTAAGACCTTGAACAGTCTGTGATTCTAAAATTCTTTAGTAATTATGACATTTAGAATGTACACCTATTGTTTACCACATTTCTTTATTATCAATACATTATTTTACTAAATAATCTTTACGTTCAATGTGTCACAAAAGTTTTACAATGTGTTTCTGTTTCATTTTTTAAGTTACAACTTTATTTGTACTTTTCATTACTTTAGTTGAAAGTTAAAATGTAATATTTAGATGCAACATACGTACATTGCCTGCATCAATTAATGAATCGATGAAAAGGTGTAAAATTATCGAAATAGTGCATTTGTGACCTTTTCTTTCCGGTTGTTTCGTGAAAGTTAATCATCTGATTGAAGTACATGTAGGCATACTTGTGCGCAGAACTAAACGCCACTTCTAAAATCATATGCATATGTTTTCCCAACACTTCATAATGAACTTTTTATGTAGCATTTTTATGATGTAAATCATTAGCATATTGGCTATTTTAATAACAATATACGTATATATCAAAACGAATAAACAAGATGTGTTATTGAAACACTGATGCACCCATATGGTAGCTCAAGGCCAAGGTTAAAGTATTTTAAATGTAGATCAAACTCCAAGGTAAAGAGTTAAAAAATGTTGGTACCCAAAGAAAGGACTTTTCAAAGGGAATACACATGTGAAATATGAAAGTCCTAGCATCAACCATTCAAAAAATATGGCGAATGTTAAAGTTTTTCAAAAGTAGGTCTTATTCCAATGTCAAGGTCAGGAAGTCAAAAATATTGAAACCAAAAACAAATGTCTTGTCACAAGTACCTCGTAATGTATGTGTATTTTTAGTATTAACCAGATCCCCTGGAAGCTGTTTTAGTCAGTGTCAAGATACTAGTAGTTTATTCAATCTAACTATCAATAAGGATTTTTTTTTAAAGGTTGTATTCACAATTTCAAAGGAATTGACCTATAGGAGAGAACAATTTCCCGGAAAAGGTCACATTTAAAAATCAATGTTCATTAGTTGTTTTCTACTGTGTATATGTCTAAATTTTCAAATTTATATTTTGAACCTAAAATTTATTATTAGCAAACTTAAACATTATCCTCCAAAGTTGGCCAAAATAGCATTTTGTCTGTCAAAGCACCAATTTTTGCATGAATTTTGGCCTAGAAGTCCTTCAGGGCCGACATGCCCCTAAATAAAATTATGATATTTTGATAGGTTGTGTTGTAAGGAATATGTTAAGATAGGATTTTTTAGGGCCATCCCTGCCCTAAGTTATATGTAATTTCAAATTGTTCAACTTATGCCCCCTCCCAGGGGTAGGGCGAGGCCACAGCAGAGGATCAAAGTTTAATTGGAAATATATAGGAAGAAATTTGTTAATTATTTTTCCTCAACAATAGCTGGGCCATGATTAGTCATATCAATATGAAACCATTCTCGGGCAGTGCGTATTCAAAGTGTGTTCAAATCAATACCCCCTGGGGATAGGATTGGCCTCATTTGGGGTCAAAGATTTTTAGGGAATATACATGTATAAGAAAAGTCTTTAAAATTCTTCTTCTCATGAATAGCAGGGCCATGATTAGTCATAGATATGCAAGCATCCTCAGGTAAAGCAGATTCAAATTCTTTCCGATCATGCTACCCTGGGGAGGATTGGGGCCACAATTAGGGAGCAAAATTTTATTTAGAAATATATAGGGAAAAATCTTTTAAAAATTTCTTCTCAGGGACGGCAGAGCTATATTATTCCTATTGATGTGGAAGCATCATCAGGTAGTGCAGATTCAAGTTTGTTCAAATCATGGCCCATGGAGATGGGTCGGAGCCATAATTATAATAATAGAGCCATAATAAGGGCTGAATATTTACATTGGAATATATAGAAAAAGTCTTTTCGAGAACAACAGGGTCATGATATACCAGGATCTACATGTAATGCAGATTCAAGTTTGTTCCAGTCGTGGTCCTGGAGTTGGGTGGTGCCACGATCTGGGATCAAAATTTTATGTAGGAATAGGAAAAAAAATCTTTTTAAAATGTTTGCATGAAGGAGGAGGAGTGTCATACATTGAAATTTATTATACAATGTTCCGTATTTCATTTCCTCAGTCATGGATTTAAAGGGGCAGGCTGCATTTTGTTAACAAAAAGTTCTCAGCAAACTGTTAAATGTATATGATACAAGTCTAATACAGATCCAGGTTGGCCCAAAGTGGTCGTAGTCTGAAAAATTCATGATACTCAGAGGAACATTTAAGTCCATGGGCCTCCTGTAATTTCGTGACCTTGACCTAGAAAGTTTGACCTACTTTTAAAAAACTTATTTAACTTTGGTCGTTACTTTTGCTCCCGAAGAGACAGAGCTTTCATATTTTTTTTTCTTATGTGCATTACATGAACTGTGATAAGACCTTTCGAACTGTATTATGCACTATTCAAATCAGAGCAATATGTTCAGGTTTTTTAAGTTGTAAACTACACTTATCAATAGTTCTTCACTTCACACTATCTCACACCAAAGTATTAGTTTCATTATTCATTACTAGTTCAAAAAGTTTATTAACTGTAAACCACACTTATCAATTGCATATTTGGTCTGAGAAACTAATGAAGATAAAGTTCTGTTATATAATAATTCTGTGGTAGGTATTGTGAAAAATAATTTCTTTCTATCCCAGTAAATGTAGTGAGTTTCTGCTAAACGAAAATGTACAAATAAAATTTATTGACATAAATTTCAGGAGGTTTTAGAGAACCGATATACTTTGAAGTAAGTTTGGTATTAATTCATGTTCATTTTACACTAAGAAAATAAATTAATTTGAAAAAAAAAATACGGTTAATCAAATCAGTAAATGAATTATCTGTTCATTTGAAATAAGTAACATCAGTTTTTTTTCTGCCACTTCAATGAAATGCAATTGAGGCGTTTAAAATCCTTATTGTGTCCAGCTTAAGAAATACTAGTATCCAAAAATGCCCAGTCAAAGTCGAAATTGCATCAGAAGGAATAGATAGGAAATATAAAGTCCTGTCAACTGCAAAGAATAAATAAATATATTTGATTATACATAAACATGCTTTTCTATGAAGTGGAAAAGTTACTTCTCATTACTTTGCAAAGAATCCATTTACAGTATATATGCCATCCTACACTCCTTCCATTTCAAATACAGGTTCTTTAAAAGCTATCTGGAGTTTTACTGATACACTTTGCTCAAACAATAAACAATTTTGAAAAAAAAATGTACTGTGCAGGAAATTTAAAGGACCTATTCCGTTAACAGGAAATACATTGATATATATTTTTATACAACTAATAGAATTACTGTTGATATTCATAAAGAAGAAGGTACGGTGTGGCTATTTTATGCCCTATAAATTTGATGTTTTTAAAAAGTGTTGAAATTTGCCTCAATATAAATTGAATATATGAATATGATAAATCATGAAAAAATATGGCATAAAAAAAGACCATTCTGGAAATAATTCTGGAAATGATGTCTTTAATTTGTTACGCTTCTAAGTCTTAAACAGAAAAAAAGCTTCAAATTGACTCATTTCAGGGATTATTTTCCTTAAGAAAACAATGTCCACAGTCTTCGCCCACTTTATTTTTTTATTTTTTTTTATTTATTTATTTTTTCATTTTTTTTTTTTTTTTTGGATATGTTGTGTAAAAGTCTTTTAAAAATCAATTTCTTGAAATCTTTGTGGGCGAGGCATGTGGTCTACATTGTCTGAAAGAAAATTCCACTGAAAATTGATGTCTTTTTAAGAAGTTTTTAAAGGAGTTTTTAAGAAAACACCGGAATATGCACAAGTTCTTGACATCACAATTCGCATTTAGGAGGTCATACAGGAAAACTGATTTGTATCATCTTACTACATGGGACTTGAACAAATCAAAAAGCCTTACTTTTAATTTCTCACAACAATTTCATATTTTAGAAAAAGTACAGGGCCAGATTTGTATTGAATCCGTACCTTCTTCTTTAACATGGCATTTTTTAAATATTTTTGTTCAAATTTCTACAAAAACATGAATTTTCTTCATATATTCTTCCTACCGTTAATAGGAGTTCTTTTGTGATGGTAACCATAGACATCATAGTAAATCCCACAGCTGGACCGTTCAACTTAGAGACAAACAAGCTCACCTGTATCAAACATATCAAGGTTCACATAAATTATTGGGGTCTCTGTTTTGTTCTAAAGAGAGATTCGGGGGGGGGGGGGGAGGGGGGGGCTTTAAAGAAGTATATTGCAAAACCTACGATTAATAAGATATTTTTTTCTCCTGGAAATGAATATTAGATTTGATTTTGTCATATAATCCTGGGAGTGAATTATTATTTTTTAGATGTATGACGTAAAAAGCCTTGAACACTAAAAAGATGCTTGTTCTTCAAGATTTTAAACTTCTAAATAGGATCTGTTTATAATCTTTAGATTTTCAACAGAACGTACATCATTGAAATATAAATAAAATGTACCGATTAAAAAAATATATACAAGGTTAAGTACAAGCACACCTACATTAGAACAGTCCATGTGATTGGCTTTGTTCATTTCTATCCGGTATATATAGTTCAGAGGGCTGTGTGCCTAAAATATATAATCTTAATAAAGAAAATAAAAAAGTAATAACTTCTTCCAGTTCATTTTGTCATTGATTAAAAGGTGTAAATTATGTCGTTTTCTTACCACTTCGTTGACTTGAGCAGCTAGAGCTGACGATGAAATTATTATCACTTTATTCATAACTAGCCAGTATAAATACATAACAAGTTCAAATGCTCCTGTTATTTCTCTGTTTATCAGATTGTACACAATAAAACAACAAATAAGTATTCCTGTTAAGTAGACACCTGCAAAAAACAATTTAATGTCATTGTCTAGTATTTCTACGGCTTCAGTGATCTGCAAATGTTTCAACCGTATTTGGTTGATTTTGAAAATAGCCTCTTGGCCTTCATCTTTCAATAGTTTTTCCAGACGAGATGTTACGACATCAAACTGATATTTTATTAACAGTAGGAGCAGGACAACTAGTCCAAGTGGTAGAAGCCATGCTGCAAAGCAATACAGGCCAACTATAAAAATCAGCAGAGTCGATAGTCGAGAGGCCGGAAAAGGATCTGTAAGCAGGATTTCAAAAGTTTTATTCTCTTCAATAAATACAACCAAAAGACTTCCGATGACATTGAAAACGATCATACTACTGCCGATGATGATTACAATCCACACAATTTTTCTGAATTTGACATAAGACGTCTTTAGGTTCAATTGACGTGAAATATCATCCGTCGATATTGTATTGTAGAAATGAATGAATGCATGTAAGTTTCCATATCTGGTACAAGCTTTGAACATGAAGACAGAATTGAAGAAACATTGGCAGAACCACCCCAGATTGATCAATCTAGGAGTTGTAAGGTCTGATATAAAGTCAAAGCCAACCCAAAATGATGGAATGTAGCGAAGAACGTTTAAACTCATAATGATAAGTACTAATAAACAGTACACGTAATGACTCGTATGCTTTGATTGACGAACTGGTGACTCCATTGGGTGAACTGTTTTTACTTTTTTCACTTGTGACAATGTTTGGCCATTTTCTGGATAATATAACGCAAAACATTGCAATAAAACTAGAAAAGGTCGCAGATGTATTTGAACTGGTGTGAAATGCTCTTTGTTTCCCTTTTCTTTTATATCCTTTTCAGCCGAGTCCAGTGAGAGTGTTTCCAAAGACATTATGATCTCTGTATACGAAGTCCTGACAAACGTTGTATTTCAACTGTTGGAATTATCAATTATCAGATCTTTCAATTCCTGAAAATCCTTATTCATATACTGAATGCAATGTTCATCAGTAACTTACAGACACCCGTCATTATTTCTAAACTTAAAACATCACTCTGAATGTGACGGTCATCCATAACGTACAATTATATAGGACAAGAAATAAATGAATCCGTTGAGGTTGTCTTAAATGTTTTTATGATCAATGAGAAACCCGACTTGTTTGGAAATGCATCATTTAGTGTGAATAAATGGACAATGATATAGAAATAGTAATTCTATATCTGTAAATTATGAAATTAGATATTGATCAGCCTATTATGAATTATGAAGGAAATGTACATTAATTAATGAGCTTCTGAAGGCACTAAAATATACGAGCTCATTGAATTTTATTGATCAATTTCAGTAATTGAAAGCACGTAAGTTTTGATGGATTAAATGGATTGAAAACTAGGTCTTGTTATAAAAAGGCCTCAGTTTTTAATATTTTAAAAAACTTTTCTTAGACATTGTTTAGTTTAAGCAAATAGTGTTACAATTAAAAAGTATTGTATCGACTTTTTTCTTCATATGAAAGACAATAATAAGAAATAAGGCTTACTGCTAGTAAAAAAAAATATTTTTTAAAAACTTTCCTTAAAGATTTGTTTAGTTTAAGCAAATGGGGTTACAATTAAAAAGTAAGCTATCGACTTTTTTCTCCATATGAAAGACAATTATAAGAAATTATATTAGTTGCTAGTAAAAAAAAAATCTACAAAATATTTCTGTAAATTTTTCACTCTTTGATCAGATCATATTTTTTCGTATGTTCATGAAATTCCATAGGAATGCGAAACCTCTTAATGATGAGAACGTTTGCTTCTTGCTTTCAGGATGAGTACTCCAGGACTGTGCATGGTTGGTCATCACTTGCAATGAAAAGAAACGATACTTTATCCTAGGTATTTTGTAGGCAAATAGAATGTGAAGTGCATGTTCCTTAGATTCAAGGTTCAGGCTCTGAGGTGGAGATACTTTATTGTACATTAAAATTCGTCATATCTTTGAAATTTTTCTTTTCTTTTGGACATCTAGCAAATTACTTACTGCCCATAAGACATTTTGCGTATAGAGCAGTATCGAAGTCTCTCCTCCCTTCTCTGTCACTGACTAGCTTTTAGAATAGCTACAACTTTTTATTTCGGTCTACGCTGTTCCTCGCCAGGCGACTTTTCCGTTTTCACTCTAGTGTCCAAAAGAACAGTCTTGGTGATGCTGTGTCCCTTCTCACCACTTGGCCAAACCATTCCATCGTGGCCTTGTCTTCTTGTTTGCACCTGTTAAGAAGGTTCTTGTTTGAGATGGTATTTTAATAGCTAAATCATTCTAAGGATCCTACTCCGGGACTTTCTTGTATTATTTCAGTTTTGTCCAGATGATCTCTGATTCACTTGCAGCTAGGTTCTTAAAAGCTGCTTTTGTCTATAAGAGTCTCTGTTTGGTATTCGTCTCTGCTCCGTAGTGCGTTGTTATTTTACTTCCTCAAAAGTGTAGGTTTAACACTTGAGAGGATGTGATTTTCTACTGTGACCACTGGTGGGTCGTTTACATTCATTGTCAATGAGAAACTCCTGCATCTTTTTTAATATCAACATCAGAGTACTTGTGTGTAGAATCAGAATGTTTTAATAGAGTAATTTTGTAGGTGACGGATCACAAGATATGAAAATTTCCTACTTTCATTTTTACATGTATTGAGAAACTATTTGTCTATGATGTCAAAAATTCTTATCTTTGATTTACCGTGAGTAATAGTTGCATAAAGTGTTGAAAAGTCTCATGTTTTGATGTTATTGATTTTGGAAAGGTTTTGCAAATTTTCCAAGAGTTCTTCTGAGTTTTTGATATCCACATTTGATTTACACCACTTCTCCTTGATAAGTTGTAGCACAGTATGTACGTCTGAAGTTTCTCCTTCACCTGCAGCAGTTAATATTTTGTGAGGAGTAAAGAATAAGGCTTGGTAGAACCCTGCAATACATCTTTGTTTGTAAGGATTTTTATGAAGTTTTTGGAATCAAGTATAGGTACCGCAGATCAAATTCACTTCCACTGACTGAAATGTTAAAAGTAATTAAAACTCTAAAGCATCTGATATTAATGTAGAATTTTTAATGAAGTCTTTTAGAAGTTGCAGGATGCCATATGATCGAACAATTTACCATAGACTGTCTCTATGAAAACTGTGAAAGACTTTTTTTTAATATCATCATCTACAAGAAATTATTTCATGTATACAACTACCTTTGCCATTCTGTGTACTGTTCTACGATATATTTTATCAGTATATCCTCGCCCTGGCCTTAACTTTACCCATATTTCTGGCGGTATCTCATCTTCAGAGATGGGAAATCAGACTTCTAATACTCAGTCTGATTTTGACCATGATCATACATGTATTTTGAATGGAAAAATGTGTTATACCTTTCCAATAAGTAGTTGCAGTCGTTCAGGTTGTCTTACTTTGGTATTTTAATGACGTCTGTCTTTTTTGGTGTTGCTTCCCCAAATGGCATGGAAAATTAGCGGTAAAATAGTGCCCTGCAAGAAATGGATCCCTTTTAATGAGTTCAGCATTAATAGTCATCATTTCGATGAGCTTTGCCGTGTTTCAAAGCTCTTCTACTGCAGAGACAATTTCTTGAATTTAGTGTTATAATTAAGTCTGCCTCTTAATTCATCTCATGTTTTAAGCTGAAAAGGGTTCGTTTAAAATTTACAAAATTATTCTGTCCATCGTTTCTCTTGCTCTTTCTCTGAGGACAGTAGTTTTCCACTCGTATCTTTGACTGGTATGTTTGGAAATGGTCTATTCCTGTCATACACTGCCTTTGTAAAGGCTTCCTTGCTCTCTGTTGGCTGCCTCTTCGGCTTTTTTTGCTTGGGCATCTTTCTAAGCTTTCTTATAGGCGCGTCATGCCTTTCTTACTTCCTTTCGCATGTCAGTGTATTCCTACATTGCAAGTCTCACAGATTTTGCCTCGTTTAATTTCTTCTTGATATCTCCTAGTGAGCCAGTCATCGTCCGTGTTCTGGGTATTACCTAGTCTCTGCTACTTTTCATTTGCCTATTTCCAACACAATTATGACCAGACTCGGAGTAGATGTTACAAGTCTTTTCTCATTTCCCGACGATTGATGCTATGATGTTCTCTGATTCTGTGACTTACACTTGTCAAACATATTTCTAAGTTTGTTCATTCCAAATCTCTCTCTCTCTCTCTCTCTCTCTCTCTCTCTCGGTATGTTCTTTCCCACTTGGTACACAGTTTAAGTTTGATCTCTGTTGTTACAATGTGGTGATCACTGTCAGCATTAGTACCTCTCTTTATCCTCATATCCAGTAAAGATCGCCTCCATTTTGAGTCATTATGACGGGATCACTCTCATATTTGGGAAATGACGTAAATTTATGATTGTTTTAATGGGATAATAGTGTCCTTTCAATTACATGGTTGTTGATGGTACAAAACCTGCTAGTATTTTCCTGTTTTCATTCCTCTAGCAAATTACCTCTCTCTAAAAATTATGAGGATCAAAAACTCTGGATTCAAGCTCTATGGTTAGGGATATTTTTCATTATGTCTTTGAAATTCTTCTTTCCTCCTGGACATTATCAAGCAAACTGTAGGAATTATGACAATGAGCTACGGGCCCATTGATAAATACTAGCAGGAATTTTTGTCCCAGGGTTCAGGCCTCAGGGTTAGACTCTAAGTTGATCATATAATCAACATTATATCATTCAAATCTGTCCTCTTTTGGCATCTTTGTAATTTCTCTCTACATGTATACAGTGTATCATCTTTTGAAATAAAAAAAAATTATGGAGCACATGCAGTTATTAAAACAGAATACAAATGAAAAACTTTATAACATTTAATAGCATTTGGCTAATACATAATTAATAAAACTGAATGTAACTTTTAAGTAGCATATCATGGAAAAAACCAATAATGTGTCGACCATTTCAATATTTCTGATTTTGAACAATTAATCATTTACACTAACAAAACAAAGCCAGCCACTCCTCTCTATTATAAATTTTGATATGATAATAAAACATTCATAGAGATATATGATCTGAATTATTAGACAAAGACTTCAATGTAGATCATGAAGTTTATAAAATGATGTATTGTAAAGCAATGTAAATGAAATTTTTTCAAGTTTTTATGTAATGATTGTCGAAAAAGAAATCTGTCAAATAATTTCAACTAACTGATAAATGCAATATATTTTTTTTTATCTGATTAATGTGAATTAGATGAGAAATATAATCAAATAAATCACTCTGACAACTGCAAAGAATGTCACAAATGGTTTTTGTTTAAATATTTTTTCAGCAATTTAGCATAAATTTTATGAAGTGCATTTCTAAATGGGCTAGATTACATGTCCATAAAAAGACATTATTGGTGTACTTAATTTAGCAGAAACTGCTTTCCTCCAAAGGCATTAAATAGAACACACAATGAAGTGTTATACATTTACAGTAGACTCATTTGACCATATATTTATAATTCAGAAAAACAAAGTTATTCTAAGTAGATATGTACATGTACGTATAAATATATAAATATATCAAATAGAGTGACATGTACCTGTTTGGTATGCATAATTTTGGAAGTTTAAGTTTTTATGGAATGTGATTTCTGAAATAAACATCAATGCAGTCAAGTGCCTTTTTTTCCTTACATGTATATTCAAAAATAAATATTCAAAATTTAATCACAGTAGGAAAATTTACGTACAATATCACTGGTTGAGTAATAAGTGATCAGAGGAAAAAATAAGATTAACATAGAAAAGTAGATATTAAATACAAAAATCCTGACTACATGTTAAACATAAATTTGAAAAATTAGTTACACTTGAATGATTAACTGTAAACTTATTGTACAGGTGCATATTATAACATAAATGAATATACAATAAAGTAACATTTTTCAATAATTTCTATGAGCTTATTAAATCTGATAAAACAGAGACTGGTAAGAAGTAAGATTCTATTAAGTAGTTCATTAATACAATTTATTGATAAATATAATGCTAACAAATTTAATAACAATTCATATTGCTAAGGCACATTGCTATTATCACAACCAACTATTCTCTATAGCACCCAAATTTGTTGGTCTTACATTCAACTTTTCTTCAACAATGAATGAACATTACAGCTCTCCTTGGAATCTGTCCTCCACCTTTTTCCCATGTTCTTCGATCAGATAGTCCATGTAACCTACTACTGGGTATTTTTTCCTGTATGTCTCCAGGAAGACTTTATCGAGTCCTTCTAGTTCATGGTCAGATAGAGAGCTCTGTTGAAATAAAAAAAAAAGTCATTTACAGTTTTAAACCAAGAAAAACTGCTGACTCTACTTCTAAATTTGAGAAAAATTACAAATTATTTTGAATTAGAACACATGCTATAATTTTTGGACAAACGTGTATCATGCAAAAATAAAATCCACATCCTTACCAAAGGTAATCAGTACATGTACAGTATAGTAGGATTCTCACAATAAATGTAGCTTAAAATTTCACATCTCTTTTATACTTCTGTCTTTTACATTACATTTTTAAATACAGCATGTGCATGTTTTGACATATAACTCAATTTAAAAAAAAAATTACCAGGTCATGATGCATGTCTTTCTCCTCTAATGACCATTTAGCTATTGCATAACTTGCATCTTTAGCAGCAAGAATGGAATATCCTGCACCTTTACCATAAAAATCTAGAACAAAAAAAAGGTAACCAATTAATGAAAACACAAATGTGGCATATATGTACAAGATTCATTAGCATATGGATGAGAACAATGATTAAATAACTAAAGAGTTAACAAAATTTTAATTAACAAAAGCTTTGCCTAAATAATAATTACTCTTTTTATTGTACTGAGATATAAACCAGAAGTCTCTGATGAGATGTAGCTCTACTGGTTTGTACTTATAACAAAGAAAAAGTAGCACTTGCACTTGAAAATATGCAAAAAATAGATCAGTGATTTTTGGTTAAGTTTCTTTTTGTGGCAAGATTTATTGCAATCAAACTAAAACTGTTGGAGGAGCAGCCTTTTGACATAATTTCACAGAAATTTATATTCTTAGTAACCATGGTAAGACCATCAAAATTAAAAAAAACAATAAACAGAATAATGTATCTCATTGTAGACTACTTGTGTGCCAAGTTATATTGAAATCAGATTCAAACTGTAGTATGAGTAGTGTTTTGAAAGTATTCACAGAAATTTCTGTTTTTAGTAACCATGGCAATAACGCTCACCAAAATTAAAAAAAAAAATAAAGAGAATTATGTATCTTAGTGTAGTTTACTTGTGTGCCAAGTAATATTGAAATCAGACTACAACTGCACGAGAAGTAGCTTTTTGAAAGTATTTCACAGAAATTTCTATCTTTAGTAACCATGGCAACACCACTCACCAAAATCAAAAACTGATGCACAGAATTATGTATCTAAGAGTAGTCTACTTGTGTGCAGACCAAAACTGTAGGAAGAGTAGCATTTTGAAAAATTGTTTACAGACAAACCGACAGATGGACACCTAGACAGATGGATGGATGATGGGCATCTAACTAATCGCATAAACTCTACTGGTCTCTAACCAGTAGAGCTAAGAAATTAGTTGTGGATTTGGAATGTTCTATATTCTAATAACTCTCTACAGTGGCATAAATATCAATTGACTTAAGTTAGATACCTAATCATGAGTAACCCTCACTTGAACAATTTTATTGTCAGACTCAATTGCAACTATGCCCAATAAGAAACTTGAAGGATTTGTGCATTGTGCAAATTGACTTAAATAGAACTTGACCGCTAAACTCAGATTGGTAAGAAGTCAGATTCCTTGCTATCTGTGAGAGAATTTAAAATGTAGAATCCTAAAAACAGAGCAATACGTGTATCCTGTACTCTGTCTGGAAACAGATATTACCTTTTCCTGATGAAACATCAAAAACCACCCCTCGAACTGCCATCAAAAGAGGTTTTGAGGACTGCAAAATAATGAGAAATTTTTGCAAATGATATTAATTGCACTTGTAAAGCACGTACAAAACTAGTAAGCATTAATAGAATTTTCCATCACTTAAACACTATCTTCTACAATTGATTACTACGAACCCTTTGATATGTTGGAAATATAGATTATTAATTTACATGACATGTGCTTGTTAGTTACTGTTTTTTCTCCAACTCAAGTTCCCTAATCTTTTTCATTGTCAAAGGACATGAGGCTTGTTTAGTGCCTTTTGACAACTTCAAAATTAATGAACAAAAATTGGAGAAAACTGAGAGGTACTGTGAGCACTGAGCTCCAAAAATGATATCCCTGCTCCCATATGAGCTAGAATAAGGACAAAGTCCATTTGTTGCTAACACCAAATAATTGTTCAATCAGAACATAAAATAGGAGGTGCATAATAGCACTATGTAATAAAGAATCTGTAAAAGTCTCATTAAATTTTCTTCAGTGGTACTGGAGGAGTTGCAGATAAGCGATGAGTATCCCCAAATATAATAGAAAGAATGGCAGTGTCCATGTTTTGCTAAACCCCAAATATCTATCTGATTATAACGTAAAATAGGTCACAATGGGACCCAGAATGAAGATTCTGTGAGAGTCTCATTAAATTTTATTTAGTGGGAAACTGTGGAATCATTTTCATTTGTGGGGGTCAATGTTCGTGCGCAAGCAAAATTTTACTTGTTTGTGGGAACATAATTTCATGGGTTACTCATTTATATGGTAGATTCAATGAATCAGTATGTTTATCAAATAAACGTTTGTGGGGATGTAAATTCGTGGGTAAGGTTGACCCATGAAATCCATGAACATTGGTCTCCCACAAACAATGATGATTCCACAGAAGGAGTTGTGGATAACAGATGTATTACGGAGTGAAGGACATACAGATGGCAGGGCATACTGATGGAAGGATGGACATCCCCATCACTATATACCAACCCCTTTTCAAGGGGAAGGGGTATAAAAAATGGAAACTAAAGAAACATGTTATGGAGCCTTTTTTCTACCAATACACAACTGATTTTCTTCAAACTGTGTGCATATTATTACTGAACAGAACACTATATTTGTGTGGACATATAGATAAGTGCAGTACTTCTCTTTTGCAGGGCAAATTGATATGATTTGGTGAAATATGATGGTAACAGCAATTTTTTAATAACCATCATTTAATTATCTGCTAGTTAGAATAATCTAAATATGTCTCGGGACAGGCCTTCACAACAGTTAGAATGCCTCCCATGTACCTGCCATGTAGTAGAAAATTGCAGAATCACTCCAAAACGATTTTGGATAAAATAAATGGAGTTGCATTTACACCAGGTCACCATGTTGACATCCGGATTGATTATAGTATTTGCACTGAGAGTTATTGTCCATGTTTGTTTTGCTACAGAGTTATTGTCCATGTTTGTTTTGCTACATTGAACACGGAATGCATTCTATCATTAAACCGAGTTCGTAGGACATTTCTCATTTTAACGAAAGAACATTCTCTCTACTTATCTGCTAGCAAAAACTTCCCCAAAACTGAAAAGTTATAAATTTGCCCTGCAAAAGAGCAGTACCACACTTATCGTGAAAGGGCCAAATAAATAAACATTATTTCAAAATTAAAACATCATGAAGGCTACGTAACTAATGTCTAACATGTTTTGTATATAAACAAAAACAGAATCACTGCATAGGATAGAATTTGATTCCGAACAATTCAGTCCCACTTAAATACTTAAAGCCAAATATCATCAACAAATATAGATCAATAAAATATTAAGTGAGAAAATGAAATGATGACTCACTTCTGGTCATTTACTATATATCTATAATCTACAGTAACAGCTGTTAATGCAACTCACGTCTGAACCGTCATATTTGATAAGTTCCTCAGCTGTGAAGATTTTTGCGGGCTCCCCACTAGGATTTTCATGAATTTCAATCTTACTCATCTCATACTTTGCCGAAGTAGACAAAAATAAAGACAAGAACACCAAAAACAGTTCTGCACACTTCATAACTTTACCGGTATCCTCCATGTTGTATTGTGTCACGAACATTTTTAAAACGCGAGATTTGATTGGCTATCTCCCAAACTTCAGCAAATGAGCGATGACCTAACATAGAAAATTAGGGGAGGAAACTTCCGGTATTAACTTCACGAAGGAGAGGTGTAGACGATAAATTGAAATCGTCTTTTACTTTTGAAATGGACAGCAATGGAAGAAAGGTTGTTGTGTGTGACAATGGCACAGGGGTAGGTCTTTATGCAGTCTTTATTTTCATAAGTACGTACTGTGCAATAAAAATGTTAATCTTACTTTTAAAGTTATAAAAATTACCCGGAAGTGTAGTGTGACTAACTTGCATTATATCTACACATAAAAACATTTCCTGATTAAAAACGACAAATGATATTCTATATGTTTTTCTTAATTTTGGTTGAAAAAAAGCTGTTAGTCTGACTAAGTTTTGTTTTCTATTATTAATTGGATTTATATTGCATATAGTCAAGTATAATATACTGAAATATATCTTCCCCCTTCCTGCTCTTCCACTGATTGGTACATTTAGTTCACAACTGAGTGTGATGAAATCTGCTTTATGCATAAAATCTGATGCATTGCATTTTGCAATTTTTATTGTGTACTTTATGCAGTTCACAAAGCGCTTTTACTTTTAAAAAGAGATGTGCTTAAAATGCAGGGAAGTTGCACGCTTTACACAAATACCCTAATTTTCCATAAAATATTGACACTGTTGTTAGAATTTATAATTGTCAGAATGTTTTTCACATTAATTACATTAATGTGAAAAATGTGATTATTAATGTGAACAATATTTGATAAGAAGATAACAGGACCTTCATCTTTCATGATCAGTACGATTGAGTTTGCTGTCCTGTCACCCCTGTTCAATAAATTCACTCCTATTTTATTTAAGTTATTTTCAGTAATTTTACCTTCTGTGTCAGATTTTCATATGGCCATGAGTACTTGGACAAATTCAAGATTTTCTCTCAAAACATAATTTTTTATTAAAAAAAAATTGAAATTTATACTCTTTTTTTTTTTTTTTTAATTATTATTTTGAATGTGGTTACTCCTTTATTCACTGCAATCATGGTGCTTGGTGGGGAACTTTCCTCACAACCATAACATTTGATGATAACACTTTTGTTCCATTACATTCACTGGGTAATCTGAAGTTTCTCAGGTGATTTATCTTTATAATGACATGGCGTAGTACATTACAAAACATTATGGATCCTGCAGAATTCTTGACAGTTTAGCAGTACACTGTGAATATCAGACTGTTATTTAAGGCTACATTATATTTTGTTTTGAACATATTTTTATTGACAATATGTCAAAGGGATTTGACACAAGTTTCAAAATAATAGGTAATAATTCTTTTCCCATACATAAAATATCTGAATGCCCATGAATATTTACAAAGATTTACATAACATACATGTAAATAGAAAAACAAAAACAATGAATTTTATATCTAAGGATTATATATTGATAATAATGATGATTATAATGACGATAATGATCAAATATAGTTTCAAAAGAGATGTACCGGTAATACAGATAAGCATTAATTGATACAACCTGTATCATGAATTAATTTTTGAACAATGCATGCATGTACCAATTATTTCCCTGTAAAGATAAGAATTCATCTTTTCAAAGCAATTGATACACATTTAATATTTTTACATTAAAAATTACAAGTAGTACATTCCTCACTAAACGTCTAGCTTCAAAATGATTTCTACACACCAAAAATAATGACTATTTATTGACTTTCCTCTGTACATCCACAAGAACAATTCAGACTCGTTTTATTATTACTTTTATGTAAATCATAATTTAAGATAAATTTGTGTCTTAATCTTGTATGTAAAATGTTCAGATACCTTTTGCCAAATGAGAGATACTTGAGAGACTTGTCATTATTATTATTCAATTTTCATTTAAAATTTTTTATTGAAGTTGTTTTCCTTGTTTTGTTACTCAGTAAATTCCATTTGCAAATGATCGATCAGGGAAATTGTGTTTGTGGCAGCAAGGCTTAGAGCCCTGTAGACTACAATTTCATATTAGTTTGTGCATTCTTAAGATTTTATTTTGTAGGATTTTGCAATTAATAGTTTTTCTCCGAGATCTGTTTAATTTTATATTGAATAAATCAATTGACATTTTTGTACTGCTGGAATATTTTTGATCAATACAATATCAGTATTTTTGAAAATAGTGTAAGAGTCTTTCAAATTTCAGTTTCATTTATTTATTTGAAAAATATCTTAGTACAATGAAGATGTTGGCATTAAGAGTACTATCAGTATCTGAAATTTTTCAAAACTCTCATTTATATATACTCAAGTTTTCAAACCTGAGACATGCATTCATATATATGTAGGACTCCAAAGTGCGATGGGACTTCAAAGTCCGATGGTTATGCCAAAGTCCGATGGCCTGCGCCAAACCCCGATGGTTTGACACGCCAAAGTCCGATGGTGCAGAAAAACGATTGACTTTTGTGACGTCATGGTACTACTGCGCCAAACTGCAATGCCGTGCCATGCCAAGGTCTTAAATAAGTATAAATAAATATCATTATGCGAAAACTAACCTTAATCTCTCGGACAGGTGCGAAACTAACCCTAATCGCTCGAAAAGTGTGAAACATCTATAACCTAGATAACTTGGGTGGGTACGAAACTAACCCTAATCACTCGACTAGTGTGTGAGAACAAACCCTAAATCTCTCGGGTTGGTGCAAAGCAAAGACTAACCCTAATCAGTCGAGTGGTGTGCGAGGACTAACACAAATATCTCTGGTGGGTGCAAGCAATAAGCAAAATCAGTAAAATTGTATGCGAGGACGAATACTGAACTGATGGCTTTTGAATGCAGGATGGGTGCGAGGCTAACCCTAATCTCTCGGATGGGTGCGAGGCTAACCCTTATCTTTCATGTGGGTGCGAGGCTGAACCTAATCTCTTGGATGGGTGTGATGCTAACCCTTATCTTTCGGATGTGTGCAAGGCTAACCCTAATCGGTCAAAAAGTCTGTAACATCCTGGATGGGAGAGAAACCCTAATCAGTCAAACCTCTTTTGGGGTGCGAGGCTAAAATTATTTAATCGAATAGTGTACACGTACAAAGATTAATCATTAATGTCTTGGGTGAGTGCAATCCATCCTATAATCAGTGTAATTTTGCACAAGGACTAACCCTTATCAGCCAAGTGGTGTGCAATTACTAATCCTAATAACTCAAGTGAGTGCAAACATTTTAGTTAAAAATCAGTCCAATTGTATTCGATGACTCATCCTAAATTATTGGTTTTGAAATTACGGACTGTGGCATCGAGGATTGAAGTCAGAATATTGTGACATCAAAAATGTTAATTGTTTCTCCGCACCATCAGACTTTGGCGTGTCAGACCATCGCACTTTAGCGCACGTGTATCATACGAAACGAGCCATCGGACTTTAGCGTGACCATCGGACTTTGGTGTCCGTACAAATGTCAACCCATCGGGGTTTGGCGCAGACCATCGGACTTTGGCGAGACCATCGGACTTTGGCGTCACCATCGGACTTTGCCTACATATACATGTATATATTTACATGTACATTTATATGTTACAAGCATCTTTTTTTTGTTTTTGCATACTGTTTTCTTCTTATTTATTTATAGAAGATATGTTGTTTAGCTTTCATATTGAATATTCATTTTCACAGTTTTGGGGTAATATTGTGTATTTTCAGTTTGTAAAGTGTGGATATGCTGGTTCTAACTTTCCTGCACACATTTTCCCATCTCTGGTGGGGAGACCAATCATCAGGTCCACCTCCAAAGTAGGAAACATTGAAATTAAGGTAAAAACATTATAAAAATTACGTTTAAAGTAAAAAAGATCAGGAAAAAATTTTCACAGTGCAGACCAAGAATGTTTTGAATTCTTTTATTCTGTTTGTACATAAAATTATCATCATTTACATAAATCCTGAATGGACCATGTAGATACGTGAATCGTATGTGAACAGTATGATTTATATATATGTGCATGTCTGTAGGATATAATGCTTGGAGATGAGGCAAGTGAGTTACGGTCCATGCTGGAGGTGAATTATCCAATGGAGAATGGGATTGTCAGGAATTGGGATGACATGCTGTTGCTGTATGACTACACATTTGGTCCAGAAAAACTAAACCTGGATTGCAGGAACAGTAAAGTTCTGCTGACAGAACCTCCCATGAATCCTAGCAAAAACAGAGAAAAAATGATAGAGGTACAGTAAAGAATCAGAAAACAGATAATTTGCAGGAATTGGGGTTGAATTAAATCTTTAATAAGATTCATAAAAATTTGGTGAATTAACAAGTTTCTTTAAACATCCTCTTATGGAAGGATTTTGTCGGAATATACATGTAATTGGACAAATTGGTACTTGAATAAAATGTAATTTTACATCAGGTATATTATAGGGAGGGAAAAGCTGATACACATTAAAAAAAAAAAATCATGAATTTTAATTTTATGACACAATTGTCACCAATTGACATCTTGCTGATTTAAGGTCAGTTGATTCAGTTAAGTGAGCATTTGCTATCTGTGTCTGTCTATTCATCCAATCTACCAGTATTGAAAATTTTCAGCTTCATTCTTCAAATGACCGAGCCAGTGTCAACGTATATAGAATTTATAGGTAAAAGGGAACAACATTCATCAATTTTATTGTCCATGCTCCCCAGATGTCTCAGGGTTGAGGCCAGAATATAAAAATCCGTACCATTTCAAACCTTTTTTATTTACTGATGATCATTTTGCAGACGAACTAGGTATATGATTAAATTTAGCTCTGAAACTTCTTCCAAAATAATGTTTCATATTCTGTGAGTCTTTGGTTCAGACACTAAGTTGGAGCAAAGTTGATCATATTTTACATTCTGTTTAATTTCTTAAAGTGAGTTGTGATCCATATACGAAATTTTTAATTTTATATCTCATGACTGAGTTTTACAGACATCCCCCAGGGCATTGATTCTACTTTCAGAGAAAAGCTTAGTTGATCATACATTGAAAATAAGTTTGATGTCTAAATATATTAGGCTATACAGAAATCATTTTCCCTTATTATAATGATCTAAAGGCCTCTTAACAAAATATATGGTATCCGTTGGATCACTGCTTCAGTCCCTAGTTGGGGGTCAGGTGATCATATATTGAAAGTGAGAATACATTATATCTTTGCAAAACTTCTTTATCCCTTTGCAAACTGCTTCTGGATTATAAGGAGCAGTAGGCATTAACCAAATCCCCCCCCCCCCCTCTTTCCATGGGTGCATGTGTCAGGTCTTCTTAAGGTTGTATTTGTAATTTTTCAGGTTATGTTTGAGAAATATGGATTTGCAGGTGTATATATTGCAATTCAGGCAGTTTTGACATTATATGCCCAAGGTAAGGACAAAAATATATTTAAATCATTAAGTAGAATAGTTTTCATTACTTAAAAAGCAGTCTAAAACTTGAATATATATTTCTTTAAAAAAGGTTATTTATATCTCAGAAGTGAGCTAAACTGGTTGAAAACTTTTTTCCATGTTGCCTTAGGATGACAAGATCCTATCATAAATAAAAGCACAGAACAAAGTTTAATTATTTGTTTGTTTTAGGTTTACTAACAGGGGTGGTTGTAGACTCCGGTGATGGAGTGACACACATCTGTCCTGTATATGAAGGATTTGCCCTGCCTCATTTAACCCGTAGATTAGATATTGCTGGTCGAGACATCACTAGATATCTAATTAAGGTAGGAAGTTGGTAACTGCCTATCAGTAATTCCTATGAAAGTCGATTTATTGATTTTTAGAAAAAAAGGAAAATTTACAAAGGTTTTGTTCAGGTTAGTCTTTAAAAAGTAAAATTACTGATTTTCATTGTGGTACATGTAGAACCATTACAAAGTTTATTACTTATTCCTTAATTCCTCTTTGCAGTTGCTATTATTACGTGGCTATGCATTCAACCATTCTGCTGACTTTGAAACTGTTCGAATGATGAAAGAGAAGTTATGTTATGTCGGATATGATATTGAACAAGAGCAAAAATTAGCTTTGGAAACAACTGTGCTAGTAGAATCTTACACAGTAAGTCTTCATGTAATTAATCTGTAAGCCAGAGGCAGAAAGTGTTATTTATTTAAAAGTTTGTATACAGACCTTAGTGATTATAAAGTTCAATATTGGTCCATAATAATAATGTATTGGTTTGAATCCAGACGTTAAAGTTGTCAATTCTAAGGGTTACCTGAGTTATTTTAAATTATCATTCTTTTTTAGTTACCAGATGGTAGGGTAATACGGGTCGGTGGTGAGAGATTCGGTGCTCCTGAGGCCTTATTCCAGCCCCATCTTATCAATGTCGATGGAGTGGGAGTGGCAGAACTTCTCTTCAATACAATCCAGGCAGCTGACATGGATACGCGACCAGAGTTTTATAAACACATCGTCTTATCAGGGGGCTCGACCATGTACCCAGGCCTGCCCAGTCGACTAGAGAGGGAAATTAAACAGCTCTATTTAGAGAGGGTACTGAAGGGGGATACCACAAGACTGTCTGTAAGTTTGTATGAAAATCTGTTGATTAATAAACTGTTTCCTGTTTTGTTAGGGTTTTTTGTTTTTGTTTTCCACAATGTATGAATTGTTAAGGAAGCAGATACATGTATATGTATTGTAAAGTGATTTTTTGCTGACTAGCCTAGACATGTTTGATTTTCATGTATTTCCTTATAACATTATTATTATCAGTGCTTGATCAAACTTTCAGGCTCAAAAAATAGTATAAAGAAATTGCTTCTTGCTTAATTTTCATTTGAAAACTTCCTGATGTGTAAAGGGAAATATGACACATTACAAAGCATTCCACACAAACTTTATTTATTTGTAGAAATTCAAAATAAGGATAGAAGATCCCCCAAGACGAAAACACATGGTATTCCTTGGAGGCGCAGTTTTAGCAGATATTATGAAGGACAAGGAGAGTTTCTGGATGACACGACAAGAGTATGAAGAAAAAGGAATCCGAGTGTTGGATAAACTGTTAGCAGGACCACAGTGATAAATCTTATACTAGTACCTAACCAAATTCCATTCCACAGCACACACTCTCATGGCTAACATCCTCATTAAGGGATTACTTTAATGTCTGAGAAATAAGGATATACTTTTCAAGGGTATAATTTGATATTTCAGGTGACTGTAAACATTTTAACATTTTTTAAATAAAAATTCCAACAGCTATGATTTACTCAAAATTTTTTTTACCATACATGTATTTGATTTTCTAGATCCAGTTATATATAGATTATTGATAAAATTAATTTTAATCACAAATTTAGCTGAATGAATAGATGGTTCATAATGATATGTATTTTCGTTGGCTTAAAGGTCTTAAAAAAATTATGCAAGAGCTGTTAGAAAGAAATTTTCTTAACTCTATGAATGAACTAATTATCATGGTGCCTTTATGGTTTGGATAAAAGAATGGGTGCATTAATCATGTGATATGAGAAGTGGCGTAAATATGCATAAGTTGTGGACAGCAATCATTATATTTGTATAGAATGATCAAATCCTTAGTAGGGTGCTTTCTGCTCTACATCTGATGTTTTATTTATATACTGATGGTCAGTCTGTGTCTATCTTTTTCTGTATATTATTATAATATGGATTACTTTATCATTGATATAGAAGATTTCAAAGTATTTGAATGTACACTTGAAGAAGAATAAGTTATATAAATTATATAATACATATTCTATGTATTAAAAGAGTACTATTTTTTAATTTGTTTTAATGACATGTCTAAATATTAATAAGATTTTATAAAGGATTAAGTGATATACAGTGTTAGTACAAAAGGTCACATTTTTTGTTACATTTGCTGATGCAATGCAATAAACATTGTATAAAAAAGCTTATGTAATCATCATTTCAAAATAGAATATCTACATATTTACAATGTTTTGTCTCATCAGAGTCTTTGAGCGAAGAAACAATGGTGCATGGGTGCATGGTTACCATGCAACACAGTCAATGAAACCAACATTGCCTGAAATTTGAAATTAACATATTTACATTGTTCAACATTTGCTAAATATTGTATATTTCAATGAATTGCATGTTCAGGTCAAAATGTTGGAATGAGTGATTTCCAAAGCAGATGTTTTATCTTGATAATAGCAATATTAAAAAAAAGATATATATAATAGTAAAAATGGTCAAATATTATTCAACAATTTTTTAATAAACTTGAAAAATAAATTGTCCTGTTTTGTTGTTTGAACTGAACTGATAAGGGAATGAATTTGCAGGATATGCTGAATAAGTTCTATATGCAGTTGTTTAATATCTATACTTATAAATTGATATTTTTTTGCAAATAAACTCCGAAACGCCTACACCAGAGTTTATACTTACTCCTTTTATATTACATTAGGTATAAGATGATGTCTGTGTATTTAGATTTCACTCGAATAGTAATTATCTTAATCAATTTAATTAAAAGTCTGCTTCGATACACAGCCGTGAAATAGGAAATAGGAGAGTACATGGTGGTTACGGTTGGCGAATCTAAGTTACTAGCATATTTAATGAAACTGGCAACAATCGATTGTTAATACATCATTTGTGAATTATTCAATTAAAACTTGATAAAAAGTGGTATATGAGATATAAGTTGTAATAACTGATTAAAAAACAAAATGTGCAAGTCGTTTTCATCAGTCCCTGATCTTAGTCTTGAAGGAAATTTCTACACTGTCATATGGCATCGAACCCGATATTTAAAAGAATATTTATAAAACAGTCTTATTAAAATCAAACCTTCACTAGTTCTTTAATTTTTTTTTCTCGAGACAATCAAAATAAAAAGGAGCTAGTTAAGGTTTGGTTTTAATCAGACTGTGTGAGAAACAACTGTTATTAGTAATTCGCGCATTAGATTATTAGAGTTATCTGTGTTATCTTTATGATAAACGACGAGTGGAATTTAATGCGATTTATTTTTTAAAAAAAATTGCGACTTTAAAGAAAGCTAAAATTACTTTATAGTAAAACATATTCATACGGTATCTTTTTAAGGTAGAGTGGGTCCTTACTCCATGTTTTTCTAACCCTAAAAAATCAATTTTTTTTTACGCATATTTTGGTGATATACATGTACAATGTACCTTCAAAACTTAAAATAAAGTGATGACCCAGTCTGAGTTATTGTATGGGGGAAATGGTCAGTTTTGTCCTCTTTGGTATGTACTTGCTATTTCATAGACGGATAATTTCAATACTTATGAGATTGTAGCACTTTGTGAAGATTTTAAAGAAAGTATACATTCACGTTATCAAAGAAAATATTGCCCTGACTGAGATTTAATTTTGTCGAACCATGGGCATTTTTCTTGACTTCTTTCCCTGTGTAAAGTTTGTATGACAGTTCATGTTCATCCATTGATTAAAAAATTACGATACGACATACTGGTAAAATATTTTTTTGTACAGTTGGCCTTCATTCGAGTTTTAGAATGTGTACCGAGTTTGAAGTGTAAGTGTTAATTTGAATCAGAATTACGAATGTGTTAAGACGGAAAGAAGTCAGTTACTAATAAATGTATGCTAGCTTGTTCTGAACCTTGTGTTGAATTGGGATGGAACCAATTTTGGTTGTTTTTTTTTTAAACTCAATTAAACATTTCCAATCTCTATTTGAGATACTCATCATACTGCATGGTATTTATCAATATATCAGTATGTTTACCCATGTACACAATGAATATAAAGGTTAGCATATTCAAAGAAATTGTTTTGTTAGCTCTACTGGTCAGAGACCAGAAAAGCTTATGCGATAGTAAGGTGTCCGTCGTCCGTCCGTCTGTCTGTCTGTCCGTCTGTAAACAATTTTTCAAAACACTACTCCTCCTACAGTTTTAGTCTGATTTCAATTTAACTTGGCACACACAAGTTAGACTACACTAAGATACATAATTCTGTGTATCGGATTTTGATTTCGATGAACGGTGTTGCCGTGTTTACTTAAAATAGAGATTTCTGGGAAGTACTTTCAAAACGCTACTCCTCCTACAGTTTTCGTCTGATTTCAATATAACTTAGCACACAAGTAGAGTATACTAAGATACATAATTCTGTATATCGGTTTTTGATATCAATGAACGGTGTTGCCATGGTTACTAAAAATATAGATTTCTGGGAAGTACTTTCAAAACACTACTCCTCCTACAGTTTTGGTCTGATTTCAATATAACTTAGCACACAAGTAGAGTACACTAAAATACATAATTCTGTATACGGGTTTTGATATCAATGAACGATGTTGCCATGGTTACTAAAAACAGAAATTTCTGTGAAATTCTTTCAAAACCCTACTCCTTCTACAGTTTTGGTCTGATTTCAGTATAACTTGGCACACAAGTAGAGTTTACTAAGATACATAATTCTGTGTATCGGTTTTTGATATCACTGAACGGTGTTGCCATGGTTACTAAAAATAGAAAATTCTTTTAAAAGTCTACTCCTCCTACAGTTTTGATGATTGCAATAAATGCGACAAAAAGAGACTTAACCAAGGATCATTATTCTATTTATTGCTGTTGCAAAGTTTCAAGTCCAAGTGCTACTTTTATCTTCCTTTGTTATAAGTACAAACCAGTAGGGCTACAGTCTCATCAGAGACTTCTGTTTTTTTTATTCAACTCGCCAAAAGTGATCCAAGAAAATAATCGTTGTCGGATATTACTTTACTCTGGCAGATTAAGAGAAGATTTATCAGTCTTTCATGATTACACATTTTTGCTTCTCTTCTTATATTTATCTAGTAGTATATGAACTAAACAAAATTTCTTAAGACAGCAGTACAATATTATATGAAAACAGAACATTTATCTAATCTACAAGAGTAAATCTAATATGCCATTTTGCCCGATGCAGGAGAATTTGCCGAAGTCTTGGTTTCAAGAGAAGATCCCAAATGGCTTTCATGACCGCAGACCAATTTTCCAAAACCAATTGCGCACTTTTATCCTTGCACTGATATGAAGTTGAAGAAGTTACCAATGATGGTCAGTGGGTTTGTAACAGCAGTGGTATCCATGTTTCTCTAATAATGAAGAGTGATATGTTTATCATATCGCCTAGAAGTCACCCAGTGCTTTTGCATCTGTATCAAGTCCACCACACTTCCGATTGGCACAGAGTTTGCGATACAATCTTGCAATAGTCATGTGGTGTATATTGAATGCCTTGGTTACACATAGAAGACATCTGTATAAATTATATATTTATCAATCTAGGCACAGCATTTTTTACCAGAAGAAACAAATATTTTTAACTTATTTTGATTTTTTTTTTTAAAAAAAACTTTCCAAAGAAACACCCTAGAGAAAACACTCCGACTTCTCTACCATGCTGTTCTATGGTCAAACACAGCATACGCTGTCAATTTTTTTCCTTTTTTTATGAATGCAAACATAAAAGAAGAAAATGTGAATTTTACCCCTAAAAAAGTGTGAGCATAATTTTCCAGGAATTTCTATGCTATGGTTACGCTTCTTTCAACCTGTAATCATTTTTCAGTTTGAGCACTTTAATGCCTTACTTTTTAACCATGATAACATATTTAAAATACACTAAATTCACCATGTAACTGATAAATTTATTCCAGTCATTAACAAAGAGAATTGTAAATACACTGTTATTGGAATTTAAATCCACGTGATCACCATTGTGGTCAAGATGTGTAGTCCACCGGCGTTCAGTTGTGATAGGAACAAAGAATATGGGTGAACAAGGTGAGAAAAATGCCTATTGTGCGAGAAATAAGAGAGTGAAAAATTAAATTCTTGTTATAATAAAATTTTCTTTGATATTTTATTTAACATTAACGCACAAGCTATAGGCATTTTGCACGCCTTGTTGGCCCATATCTCCTATGACCAGAATTTCAAAGTTCTAGGGCCATGGCGCGTCTCCTTTTCCTAACATACCTTTTTTGTCGGGTATAAGATTCTTATATTTCGCTATCACAAAGTTAGGAGCCAGACGAAAATTTTGCGCTCTCTAATTCTGTTAGCTGCAGGTCTGTATCTCACTGGTCTAAAGAAAAAAATGGGGATGGACGACTTTCCCAATATTTTAAACAGTGAGCTGACGCTAAATCTCCGTTACGTTGGAAATAACTTTGCATCAGATTGACAACCATCTGATCTTTAAACCACTGATAACATCACGCGCAGTCAATCTTTTACATCGGTTGTAAAAACCTTTCTGCAACCTAAATAAATGCTTCTATAGAATGCTTTCGGTTGTCATTTGTTTCGTGTGAGCTTTTTCTTCATCCGCTGTATTTGCAATTGTCTATGGAACTGTTGTTGCAAGTCACATTTTTGACTTCTTTTTCAAACATACTGAATAAAGCATCTTTATTCTCCAATTCTCTCGTCTATCGTAATCAGCATCAAAGTTTTGAGTCAGTGTTTGACCTTAAAGCCTGAGACCGATACATATTCTGGATGATCGACAAATTCAAAATTAAGTCTGTCCGTTGTGCGAAAAAAAGAAAGGTCTACAAGACAAAGAATTTTACCAAGGATACCCCAAGTAAAAAAGTAAAATAACATAGAATGGTAACAAGTTGTTTGGAGTTTTCCAAAAAAAAAAAAAAAAAAAAAAGAATTTAAAAAAACGATAAAGTTTTTTTTTTTTTTAATTTTCTATCAGACTCTGAATAGTGCCCTTTTACTGATTTTCTTCCTTGGAAGACGGTATACAGAGTTGAAGTATTTATAACAGTCTTCGGAATATGCACTTCATCTCTTATGTGATTGGTAAAAATTGCTTGATGTGAAAATTTTCAATTATTTCATTGGTTGAAATGCTGTTCAAGGCAAGGGAGATAATTTTCTGGTGATTTAATTTTCTGACTGAACAATTTTTCAGGATTTTTAATCTTGAAAAAATCTACAAAACTAACAAAAGAATATAGCAATAAATGAAACTAATTACACTTTATTTTTTTATAGTAATTACTAAAAAGGGTTTCTATATTTCAATGGTCAAAAGAAATGTTCTTTATTGCATCGAAACATTACACTTGTATTTATTATCTTTTTTTTCTTTGTTTTACACTGCCTTTCATATGGTAGGGATAATGTGTGTATAAAGCTGATGAAAAAATAATAGGCCAAGAAATCCTCAAGAATAATGCAGTATGATAGGTGTAGGTCAGTTTACCGTTTAAGGTTGCTGCTATTTTGAAAAAGTTTTACTTGTTATTCATTTCATGTTGTCTTTTACAACTTTATTCTTATTTCGCTAAATGCTATTTTAAATAAGTGTGCCCTTAGCGTCTTCTACGGACAACTTTACTTCTACATGTATCCTCATTATAATTTCTAAGAGTTTACTATAAATTCTATAAGTCGCCCGCGTGGAGCAGTCGTTAGAGGTTTTACTCTAGAGTCCAATCTAGAGGGTAAGAAGTTGATCCTTGCGTATCGTGAATTTCACTAAGGTACGAGATCAGTCCTTCAGATAAGACCGTGTAAGGTGAAGTCCCGTAGGCACGAAAAGTTTCCTCACTGCTCAATGGCCATAAGTGCCGAGTACAGATCAAAATTTGCAGCCTTCATTCGGCCATTGGTGGCGACCAAACAAGAATGAAAAAATTCATTTGGGATTAAAGCAAATAACCAACCCACTTTCCAATACATCAAAAACTTATTAATAAAATGTTTTTTTTTCTCTGTGAACATTAAAAATGGGCCTATTTCAGTGTATGAAATAAATTTTACTTATGACAACCACTGTCTTCTGATGTTAAAATGATACCCGTAATAAATGGAATTAACGCCACCAGAATCTTACGTAAAGTCACATAGGTAATTAGATCGCTTTTGTGCATAAATTCATTGAGATTAAGCACATAATTACTCCTTGTCCTGTCCTCCACATTGATTCAGTTTGTAACATTGACAGTGAACATCATTTGACACTAAGCGCATTTAGAATTTGCGATCATCAAAACCCTCCTTGTTAAATTTTGTCGTCCATCAAAGAAATACAATTGACATAACCTGTTTTTTTTTTAACTTATAATCCTTTGCATGATAAGTATCAGCAAATATCATCCTGTATTTTTTAAAATATGGTTATCATAATTTTTTCCATGGCCAGTAATTTAAACAGTTTTGATCCTGTTCTCTTCCACCGGAACCTTCGCAACTGAGCACGCAATCTCCCCCAGCGTACTGTTCGTAGGTGATTTGACAAAGCTTACAGTAATCGACACACGCTTGGATTTTTAAGGCGGAGGCAATTTTGATACTGCCAGTCAGGAACTTACTGCAGTGAGGGTCCGTACTGCCGAGGAAACAATTCCTCTGGCAGAGTCCAACATTGTATTCCCCATCTGCAAAGTCTCTGCACTCGTCACATAAGTCCAGACACTGTGGCACACGTGCCTCAGAGGATGTAAAAGACATGGCTAGACTCAGAAAGAAGGCGTACAAAGGTGCCTGCAAGAGATCAGAGAGTATATGTGTAATGAGAGCTTTTGCCACCTCTTGAAGGGGGGGGGGGATTCATAGGGATATACGTGTATAAAGAAACTACAATTTTATTGTGGTTGGGTGAGTGTGACACAGGTTAAGTTTTGATGGGTGTAGCTGTTTTGTAATAACCTTGTTAAAAATGCCCCCCAAGATCAAAGATCTAGGGTGGGGGATATTGATCTTGATCTGCCCCTCTGTCTCTTTGTCCACAACTTCATCCTTGTGCATATTTTATTTTTAAGTACATAACACTGACACGTTATACTTGGCACAGAGGCAGTTTATAACCAGAAGACTTCTCCTGAATCCAAAACATCATTTGGACAAGAGATTTGAATTGTTCTCCGGTACATTACTTTGTTATGGCCAAATAAGCAGGCTATTCAAGTATGTATAAAAGTCTGGATCACATACGTTGTCATTTACACAAGGTAATGTTCAATCGCAATTTCTCGGACCTTTCCGACAGGTTTTTTTCCGAGCTTGCCGGAAAAGTTCGAGAAGATGCGATTGGGCAATTTTAAATTTAGAAATTGAATTCTATTACAAATGGGTCATTCTGAAGGCATTTATCACATTTTTCCAAACTCATTTTTTTTCTTTAGAATTCAAATTCCCCTGAGGAAATAATAGAAAAGCAACTAAAGCAGATAGCTTTATTTTCTAACAACTTAAATTCAAAACATTTAACAACTTAAATTTTATGCTTTAAAATTGTATAGCATCAAACATACAGACAAAAGCTAGTCATGTGCATTTGTAATTGATATTTCTCAAGAATATTAAAAACATTAAAACCTAGCAAAAGGAGACATTTGTTTGTCAATAAGTAGAGAAAATGATGCTTTAAATCCATTCGAAATTTCCTCAACACTTCAGTTGTTACAATCTTGCTACCAACAAGCCAAAGGCCCGAATCATCAAACTTAAAAAAGTCTTATAGGTAAAATCGTCAAAATGTTCCAGAAATTTTACCAATAATTTATACAGTTCAGATCTATTTTCAATCCACCGGACATCTGACATTCGTTTACACATTTACTCCCATTATATTCTGGGTATGTAAGTTTGCAGTAATAGCAGTATTTCTTACATTCAAGAGCGCGTTTTTCAAAACTTCTCTTGAATGTAGCTGTGGAGAACATACTACATTGATAGTCAATTTTTCCTTTTAAACAGCTGTTTTGGCAAGAACCAATATCGTAATCATCCGTTTGGTGCTTGCATTCATAGCACTTCTGGAAGCAGCGTGGCACTAAAGCAGCATTTAAGACACCGATGCATAGAGCTAGACAGAGACTATTCAATACAGCCTGAAAGAAATGAAAAAGAGTGGTTTGAAAAACAGAAAACTTAGGAAGCAGTAAAAGATATCTTCGTCAGTTGATTTTTTTTGGGGGGGAGGGGGGGGGGGACTTTGCAACTAATCTGCATTGTAATACACTTACCTTTTTCTTATGACCGAATATGAATTTTAATTGGCATTTCCATTGTAAAAAAAATATATATATTCATTTCTCTAGTCTTATTTAGAAAAACACAAAGTGTCAATTGTTATAGGCCTATTTAACATAAGACGCAGGGCAAAGCGCTGGGAAAGAGGTAAGGATATTTTACTTTAGAAGCCATAATATTGTAACCATCGTTTAGATTAGGAACGGACAGACGCATATTAACAGGAAAATGAATATAAAAAATTAAAGCTTACGAGTAATGGGAACCAGTATCATCAATTTTTCAAAAATAACAACCAGCAATATTGAATCGTTATTTTTCAGAAAGACAAATTAAGTAATTTTTGGAGCAATGACAAGCTTATTTTGAATAACAAACTGTTATGATTATTTTTTCGTTCAGCAATGTTAACTAGAGAAGAGAATGGTTTGCTTCTGGCACCTGTCACTTAGTATAAGAGCAAACATTTATAAATGGCTTCATTTGTAATCGTCCAATAATAAACACAAAATGAAGCTAATCATCTCTTACTCGAAAAATAATTATCAAATGATATTCTTAACATTTAGCTGTATTTGTAATAAAAATTAAATGGAAATTGACTTTTGAATTATCTGACTGAAAATTCTTGGATTTGTATAATCACAACTGTTTTATATAGCACTCCATTTGTCCTAAGTTTTGAATGATTTTTAAATAAGTCGATGGAATTCATAACCAGCTCTTTACAAGGTGATTTCTGATAGGGAAATTCAACAATAATTAAGTAGGTATTGGATTGAAAACGTATTTAAAGGTCAATGATAGTACGATTGTACGAAAGTGTATTCAAAATTTCAAATGATTACAATTGAGGAATAAAAGTAAACCACATTAGAAAATAATAAATTGATTAAAAGGATGAGAAATTCCATTTAAAAAAGAGAGACTTTGGGCAAGAAATGAATGAATTCAATAAAATCATAATACGTGTGTATATTATGTATTTTAGGGGAAATAATGGCTTGATAAACGTAGCAAATAATTATCATTTAAGATTCGATATCTTTAGTGTGATATTAAACATGACATGCATGAAATCTGATGTATCTTATACATCTTTATATAAAGCATTTTCAAATTGAAATAAGCGCATATAGTGTAGAATGAATGTACGGATTAAGGAAGTTTTAAACACTAATGAAGACTGTTTTTTTTTTTTTTTTTGGACTTTGAGAAAATTGTATTAAATAAATGTGTACATACTGAGATTATCTTGTTTATATTTTCAATATAGGGTACTTGCCATATTTCTCCAGGAAAAACGTTCAAAGACAATGAAGTATTAGTAAATGGAAATCATTGTTATTTACTTATATTGAGAAATTACATGCAAATTAAGTTTTCAGTTATTTTGTCTTGGTCTAATACAATGGTGAGAATACTTTAATCTATTTCAAATTGTGTCATTCACGATAGATTTTCTCTGTATTCTATTTTACATGAAAGGGCAAATCACTGTAGCTGCATAAAACTATACGATAGACTTAGAACTCTTCAGTGAGGAGTGTTTAGATCAAGTCACTTGGTAGACTTCATGGCTTTTGAAATTGAAAAATGCATATTTCAAATTTAGTCAAAAAATAAATAAATATTTTTTTTTATTATAACACACTGTGCTACATTATTGTAACAAATCAAATGACTTTAAAAAATAATAGAATGATTCCTTGCATTTGAAGGGGACTATATTTTATGGAGAAAGTATTTTCTAGATGAATTTGACAAACCTTTTTTTATCTTGTTTAAAATTTGTGAAAGCAATATTCAACGCAGAACAATTCAGATAAAAACCTATTGCACATTCCCATTTTCATAGTGTTGAAGTTAATTTTATATAAGGACCCTCGCGTTTTATTTGCAAATTTTGAAATTGAAGACAATACTTAGCATATCATTTTGTACTTTATCCTGGGTATATATATATCTATATATATATATATTAACTAGATTAATCAGATATAAATATACTTTACAAAAAAACCCCACATACAATCACGCTGAGGAACGGCCAAGGATAAGGTGATACATGTACACGTGTACTACATTCGACTTTTATCACCTTTTGATTACTGATATTTAAAAAAAATGCGTACTTTATCCAAAAAAGAGAGCTTATATATTTTAAATAATACTGAATTTAATAGAGATTCATTTCCCAAATAATTTGGTAAATTAGACGGGAGAATGTGTGATCTTAAAGGCATAATAAATGCAGTATTATACTAGAAATCTCATTCAAAATCGAAACGTGTTCAATAACATAAAAGAAATATCAGATTACAAAAATAACATGTTTTCTGAACACGATGAATTTATTTTTAAAACTTCATCACTTTTTTCAACACCTTCGGTGATATGGTGAAAAGAATTAGGATTGGATTTCGGAATTCATCTTTTAATTGAGTATCTATTTCTTACTTTTATGGCATTGCTTAGTCAAAATTCGATTTAAACTGAAAATTGCTTTTTCATTCCTGGCAATGAAGGCTTAATTGATCAGAATGGTATGAAACTTTAAAATGCTTTTCTTTGCTTTTTTGTTTTCCCTTGAAATATAAATTGCGCATGCATTTGACGTAAGTATATAATTTACTTAACCCTGGAATACTAGTATACTTTGGATGTTTGCCATATTACAATTATTTTTATTAAACAGAGGGGGGATATGTGTGAGAGAGCTAGTATTAGACCAAAAAACAGAATGCGTTAATTTTCAAAGATTACATTTACCAATCATCATTAAATTAAACTATGAAAAAAAAAAAAAACATTTCTAGTCTTGTAGGAGCAGGGAAACAAAAGTTGTAGAACCTTTTTAAAACCCTGATCACCCTCTAAAAGGATCGGAATTCCAAGTAAAGGATAAGTTCAACAAAGTTTAATCATGAGATTCGGTCGACAGTTATTTCCCAATGGAGTTAGACCATCTAGATTAATAACAGAAATAATTGTGGCCTTCCATTTTGTGTCTCTCCAAAAATACTCAGTAATTAATAATGGACGCCATGCCTTTCCTCTGTATTATTATCCGTAATACAAGTATAATAAATATAATTTTTGAGTAGCAATTGTCCTTTATATTCATAAAAAATTCAGCGAGTAAATGCGGTTTTCCTCCAATCGATTTTTGTTCTTGAATAGCTATAAATCTAATGATCAAAATAGGACATCATGAATTCTGAATTTTTTTTAAAGTTCATCAAAATTGCTGAATAGAGTAAATGAAAAGGGTGAAGAAGAATACGTAGGGATATGAAAACAGTGTGTGGTAGTATCACTCTGCTGGTATCTATGGACTCCCACTCTGAATTCACAGAGGCCGGTTACATACAATGATTGATTTAACTTGATCCCTTTATTACATTTGTATCTATAGATATTAATATAGGTCTACATTTATGGGGATCACGTAATATGTTGCTGGCGATTAATATCCGAGGGTATATTGCAATTTATCTTACATATCATGTGGTGTTTCAGCTCTATGCTTGCAATTCTTAACAATATTAAATGTTTAAAACAATCGTCAGAAAAACAATATATTAGACAATAAGTTATGGTCAATTGAAAAATAGTGAGATATATTTTTATTTTCATCATTCAGTATAGTATTAAAGACATTATTCCATTGCCACATAAAGGTTAATGATGTTTATTTGTCCTCATCAGAACGGTATCAGAATTGATTTCAATTATACTTTTTTAAGTTTTGTGTTTGTTTGTTTGTTTGTTTTTGTTTTTGTTTTTTTTGGTTTGTTTTGTTTTTTAATTTATTTATTTATCATTATTATTTTTTTTTTTTTTGGTAAATGTATATGATAAAATGAACAAAGTGTCCAAACGACTGCCAATGGCTAGAAGTGTATAATCGGATTTTTTTTTTTTAATTTGAACAAGGAAGGCATACAATGTAAACTAAAAGACTTAGAACTAGAAGGAAAAGTTATGACTTCCAATAATGGAATCTGGAACAATGCATAACAAGATGTCTGAGAATAAGATATAATTGTGTTGCACTTCACAGAAGTATTTATGGTAATGGGTTAGGATTATACTTGTATTAATCACGGACTCATACAAAAGTTACGGATTAGGCGCGTGAAAATGATAACGAATGAGAAACTTACATGTTACAGTAGAACAAAACACGTTTTCACCCTTGAGGCAGTCAGATTTATACATTTGTAGAGTGTATTATATATATATATATATTTTTACTTTTCTTTTACACAGAGTAGCTTGAATACAGACATAATAAGTTTCCCAAATGAAGTGAATTGTATTCACGTTAACCAAACAAATGCATGCGGGGAGGAAAACAAAATAGAACAGAAGCATCTCTTGGGTTATTTTGATGCGTTCGACAGTCCAAACTCCGGTCGAATTTACCTATAACAACACATAACTGTAATCAATGTTGAACATATTCAGTCATCTGCTGAACATTCAAAGAAAGAATTTATTGGATATATCTAGAGGATATTCAATATTTCATAGTTGAATATGGAAATTATTTCACTCGTGAAGATGCAAAAAAACTCGTCTCACGAGTGAAATAAATTCCATGTACATGCATAAATTCCATGTCCATAATCCATGTACATTCAGAATATTGAATATTCTATTTACTTATCCCAAAGGATATTCATGACTTAAGCAAATTTAAAATTAAAACTACATGGGGATTTGAATATCAAAATGACTTATATGACCTAGCTGTTTTTTCATCAGTATGATTTAGTGTCACCCAAATACTCATATAACATTTCCATGTTTTCATTTTGTCCCTTTTAGATGTCCCTTTATTAAAATTTAAAACGAAATTGCGTAGAATATTGGTGCTTAAGAGGAATGCAAAATAAAGAACTCGTAAGTTTGAACAATTAGATAACTTTATTTTTACCTTTTATGATACCTTTAATGGTAAAATATGAAAGAATAATTTAACATTTTTTTTGTAAACTTATCACAAATGGCAGTGGCGAACGTGTGCTGCCATTGGTCTGTGGATATCTACTTGTTATTTTGACACTGTGAAAATACCACTTGTTAGTTTCACACTGTGAAAATATTATTTGTGAAAATATGAATTTTATTCAACAGTTAAATAACATTATTTTACTGTTAAAAATGTAATGAATAGAAATTTTACAGCAAAAAGGGTCCTGATATAAAACCCCAATTTAATACTTAAGGTCACTACCATCGCCGAAAGAGTAACGGACGACAACTATGCCTGGGGAGTAACGAACGACAACTATGCCTGGGAGATTGGCACTAGTCAACCTTTGAGAAAAAGAATATATTTGAAAAAAAACAATACAAATTGTACAACATTCAATAAAAAAAAAAAGCCCTAAAAATCGGCAAGACATGAGATTTATAGGGGACTATTTCTTGTGGTAGAAGGATATTAAGAAAATTCGCAGAATATACAGATTTGATCTATTGAAAATGTTCGAACTTTGGCCCTACATATTTTTACTTACAGAAATTTTCACGTTGTTGTGCGCTATGAATATTTAATGTGAGTTTAGATGATATTTTTAGAATAAATTTTATACATTTATCGACATACTTTGCCAAAAATTGCGGATATATATTTTTTAAAAAGGTCAACATAAAATTAACTCAGTTTTTAGCCTGAAATTTGCTTAATTTGACACATATCTCAAACTTACAACACTGGCCTAAACTTTACATGTATATTTCGTTCTGTAAAATTACACAATACTTCTTACCTCTTAACACTTGATTCATAACTTGAAAAGCTTGATATAAGAAAATCTTATATTAAGTGTTTAAATTTTAAATACCCAAAATATGGTATTTTATTAGTGCAAAAAGGTCACACAATAATTGGCAATTTTTTTTTCAATCATATATTTTATTTGAACTATTTTACATGGAATAAAATTATATTTATAGCCATGCTTACATCTGAACAAATATGGTTGAGTTTAAAGTGATTAATATAAAAGTTTAAGTGGAAGAAGGTCAAGCTTATTGTACCGTTGCTCAGTAATATGCACTCTAACCTTAATTTTCTTTCCAGATTTTAGTTATGCTGTATAAGTAGATATCTTAAATATACTTCTGAAAAATCCTCGATATAACCATTATCTTTTTTTTTTCATTTCCAATACTGATTGGTCTCAAATTTTGAACTGCATGGTGTACTAAATTTGCTTGAATCTTATTTATTTTCAATTCCAACTTATGTTAGAATGTTATCATAATTAGTGAAAAACTCAATTTAAAGTAAGCTCAGAGCCAGTGCCCATTTCTCTCTATCCTGCCTTCGTTTATGTGTATTGTTGTTGGCATATTCTGGTTTGTAAAGATATGGAAATGTTCTAGTGATATGGCTATATACTTCAAATCTATCTAAATAATGTGTAATTTCGCCAAAGGCAGCCAAATTCCCTTGTATATTGTTTCTTTTGCCTAATTCTATTTGTGGCCGACTGACCCCCCTAAGTCGATTTACAGGCTCATTTTAATCGACTCATTGTTTTATTGTGGAATCAGGCAAGCACAATAACCTTAGTATAAGAAAAACATCATGAGAAAAGGACGTGTATTTGACCAAGGGGATTTGAATTCTATCTTTGGATCTCTCAGAGGTTACCAGTACATATATTAACATTGTATTGTAAAATAGAGTCGGAACCTAGGTTATCTGATTTGATGAGCCCATTTGCAAAGTTCAAGTTATACTAATATGCAATACGGAGATGAATTGAGATAATTCGACAAAGTATGGATGACACTTTCAATAGCGTACAATGGAGGCCTAATGGCTACACTATATGTGAACAAAGTATAAAATTTCCTTATTTGTCGATATTGAGATCATGGTGTGTTTTAATGTTTATATTTACATAATTACCTGCATAAAATATAGTTCAAAATTTCCTTTTATTGTACTTTCATATAACAAAAAAATTAAAAGGACTAAATAAAACAAAAAAAAAAAAAAACACACACACACACACAAAAAAAAAAAATGATAAAAAATAAAATTTGAGCTGAAAAATCTAGAAATTCTCTTGAACACTTCACTTTTATAATTACAATAACTCTTTAAAAAATATAATAAATATCAAAATGTTCGTTTTACAAGCAGATGATAAACTTACCGTCATTGTGTGTGTCGTCTGCTGTTGGTTCCTGCGCAGGTGCAATGCGATGAATCAGTGATGTCATTTTCAGATTGCCGTTCCTTTATATGCCAGCTGTCAGTCTCAGCAGCCACGCCGTCACTTGTAGCAAAGAGGTGGGATTGCTAAAGGGCGAAATTCGATTTTTATGGATTTGACAATTTGAATCAACACGAGGGATTTCTAATGGATGTAAATCATTAAACGTTTCATAATTCGTTACATCTCTTGATGAAATAGTCTCATGGGCGATGAGCGAAAATCATGCTCTTTCTATCTCCATATTGATTTGAAGGAGGATAAATTTCGGATTTGTTAGCTAAAGGTGTCATGGGGAGCAAAATTGCAATATTGTAAACTTGAAACCTCGTTAATTCCATGCCCCTCTTGATCGTAAATCACTGGAAACCGATTTTTGTTTCCCGTTGAACATGTTGAATAGTATCTAGTATAAGAATTTTTAAAAAATAAACATTGAAAAAGTATTTTATGTCAAGTTTATTTTAATCACCCATGATCTCATCAAAAGGATGAAAGGAGTGATATTAATTTTATAATTTAATCAGAAATGTACAGTGTCCAAAGTTAGTGTACACACATATGTATACGCATGGAAAAAGTTCCAATTATGGAAGGTCTGAGGCTGCAAGTTGTTTCCTAGTGCATTATCAAAATCTAAAAACAAAACAAACCAAACAACAAACAGAAATATGCTAAATTATAATTTTTGGAGTTGGGAATCATTAACAGGATTATACCATTGATATCATAAATAAAAAATTGCAAAAATTTAATTTCACCTGGAAAAAAAAGAAACTGAATCTCCAATGATGACAAAAATACTCTATTACATTGTGGCAGGTCACAAACTATCAGTCATCTGAAATAGAGTCCTTTTCATCAATGAACGAAGCATTTGATAATTCTAATGTTTAAAGAAAATTTATAAAACTGTCACTACTTAGGAATAATTATAAAACTAACATTTTTATAAACCACACACAATATTTTTAATCTCATGATTGTTCGCTAAATTCGTTGTTGTTGAGTTGTCTGGCTCTCTATTGGGTTTTAGATTGTTGTTAATTTGGGCCATAAAAACTAAATTATATATCCCGTTGAGCTTTGGTGATTCCCAACAGCAAAATTTAATAGTGAGAGCATGTATAAATGTGAACAACAAAGCTCATAGCTGGATATAGTATTATCCACTCTGGCTATATCAATAATCACATGGTTGAAATAGAAGTTATCAATTGGAATAAGCCTCTCATAGAATGAATACATGAATGCATCGAACACTATTAGTGGTACTTGGTCAAGGAAACTCAAAATTAAAAACCAATAAACAAAACAAGATGTGTTTGTGAAACATTCCCCCCAAAATGGCAACTTATAGCGAAGGATAAACTTTCTCAAACGCAAATCAAATATGTTGGTGTCTTGTCTCGAGGATTTACCTGTGAAATATGAAAGCCCTAGCAGCAACCATTGAAAAGATATGGAAAAGGTGAATGTTTTTCAAAAGTAAGTCAAACATCAAGGTCAAATGGTCAAAATTAATGGTGCCGAAGGAAAAGCCTTCTCAAAAGAACTACACATGTGAAATATGAAAGCCCTTGCACCAACCGTTCAAAAGTTGTGGCCAAGGTTAAAGTTTTTCAAAAGAAGGTCAAACTCCAAGGTCAAAGGGTCAAAGTTGTTGGTATCCAAAGGAAGGTCTTATCACAAGGATTACACATGTGATGTATGAAAGCCCTAGCGCCAATTGTTCAACGGTTATGACCAAGGTTAAAGTTGGGTAAAATTTTGCAAAACTGGTCAACGTCAAGGTCAAATACGATGGTACCCAAAGAAAAGTATATATAATATACAGGAATTCTGTAACCACTACTTACTACACCTGGTTTACCCGGAGAATGCATAAAAATTCATTATTCGTTATTATAGGGGATACATTAATTCTGATATTATGAGCTGTGTGGCACTCCTATTCAGACAAAGGACCTTCTAAAACAAATAAAATATAGAGGAAACGTGTGAAAGGATTCAGGAAGTTATTAAACTTTTTTTCTGATAAACAATTTAGCGAAAGCAAAAGAGCTGCACGACCATCAGTATATGTTACGCGTCAGACTATAAGAGATATTGCTTGGATATTTGACGTTGGGGTAGCAACAATTTATTAAGTTGAAAGAACTTGTATCCAATCCTAGCTTTTGAATTGGGTATATTATACAATAAAATATGTTCAAATCAACATACAAGTTTATAAAGGGGCCTTAAAAATGGAGAGAATTTGTGCCTTTTTGGTTCCTAGAACTTTCTCAAGTGAAAAAAGAAACGGTTGACGTTTTCTCATGTCAATGCGAAAAAACAATGACTTTGAGATTACAGAGTGGACATATGCAAGTTTTGAATTTTACAGGTATTTATCTAATGATGCTACCAACAAGATATTTCTCCTATCAGTATTTTTTGTTCTAGATAAAATTCTGGTGTACTTTCATAAATTTACCTCTTTCCTCTTTGTAGTTAAAGTAAATGTCTCAATAATTTCCAAATTACCAGTATACTCGGTAAACAACATAGTTCATATGCCAGATAAGATCAGTGTTTAAAAAATTGCAACAAACGAGGTAGTAATCATTTCCTTTGAAATTTTGAAATTGTAGTTTTTCATATACAGTCAAACCTTTTATCTTCAACTCGATATAGATTCGCGGAAAAAAATACGTCATATCCAAAGATTTGAGATACTGAAGTTAATTAAAATACATAAAGAAAGTGATTGGGACTTCGAAATCACTTCGAAATATCAATAGTATTCGAGATGTCATTTTTCGATATACCGAAGTTCAACACTATTCTGTGAGTTTATTATATCTACAGCACCATAATAAAAAAAAAAATCAAATGAATGCAAATAAATAAAAATTCAACGCTACTTTTTCCCTAATAAAACGAACATTTATATAATGGTTTCAGTGGGATTCGAATAGAATATAAAGTGAATGTTTGAGTAGCTGCTTTTTTAAAACGATTATGCTTTTAACTCCTTACTTAAATCGTACTGTATATAGTATAACAGAGGAGTTAATTAAAGCAAATGGTACCTCACAGAAATACTCAGCAAAGCAGATTCTTTGCAAATGAAAAAAAAAATTAATTGCAGAATTCGCTGTTGATCGAAACAATTTTGCTGAAATGCTTTCTGTATGCGAGACACTAAAAATACTTGATGATTTATTGGTTTACAAATGTTCCTTTGGGATATTTTCACAATCCTAGAATTTATTGCCTTTCTTCTAATAACGCAGAATGACAATTTTATTTTCACAAAAACAAATCATTTATTTTTTTAAATTCCGAGAAAGGACGTCTGAAAATTTTAAGGAGGATTTTATAATGAAAACAATTGTTAATATAACACGCTTTTTGTCCCCCGTTTACACTGAAAGTGGGGGATATTAATTTGGGTCTGTCTGTCCGTCCGTCCGTCCGCCTGTATTTCTGTCTGTCTGTAACACTTTCGTTTCCGCGCGATATCTCGAGAACCCTTTAAGCTTTCGCAATGAAATTTTGCATAGCAACTCCCTATGGCCTAAAGAAGAATCCTATTGATTTTGAGGTCAAAAGGTCAAAGGTCAAGGTAATAAATTCTGTCTGTTTTAACACTTTCGTTTCCGCGCGATATCTCGAGAATCCTTTGAGCTTTTGCAATGAAATTTTACACAGCAACTCCCTATGGCCTACTGAAGACCCCTATTGATTTTGAGGTCAAAAGGTCAAAGTTCAAGGTCGTAAATTTATACATTTCATCTGTGTGTAACACTTTCGTTTCCGGGCGATATCTCAAGAAGCTTTTGAGCTTTTGCAATGAAATTTTATACCATAACTCCCTAGGGCCTCTCTCACCCCTCTCAAAGTGTCCCGCCCCGGTTTTTTTTTTTTTTTATTATTTATTGTATTAAAAGTCGCTTGGCACTATTTTTAGCACTGGGGCATGTGGAGAGTTATTACGTATAATACAGGTTGTCGGCGGACTTAATATTCTTATTACATCTATTAGAACTGTTTAGTAAAGGCTAAATTAGACACCATGTATTGTGTAAAATTTTGATAATATCGAACATGAATATAAACATTACATGTGACCTAATGTTTGCATTTAATTTGCTATACAATCAAGTGCCTCTGTGGTCTAGGGCTATGACTCACGCTTAATATGTGAGAGGTACCGGGTTCAAATCTCGCTCGATCCTTTTTTTTTTTTTTTTTTTTTTGAATTTTTTTTTTGATTTACTAAATGATAGTATTCAGCATGTGAAATGAAAAAGTTATTACGTCTGGCTTGTACAAACTCATAAAATCATCAGTACAGTGTGATAAATATTCTATATAAAAAGAATCTTCTAAACACATATTAAAGAATAAGCAATCAAATCTTTATATCCATATTCATTTGGCATTTTTATTTGCTTCAGTATATATGTATACATTTAATAATTCTACAAATCCAGGGGGGAGGGGGGTCCGACACCCCTCCCCCGAACTGCGCATGCTTTTCTTTTTTCCTAAGCGGGGGACACAAATTCTCTGAATTAGCTTGTTAAAGTTGACATTAATTTTTAGTGAGTATTTCCCCCTTATAAGACAGAAAACGTGGTACTTCCAATCTTTATGACAAACTTTGGGTTTTGTCTCCCAGAACAGTTGAATACTAAAAAAAACATTTCTCTAAAACAGAGTTCTAATCTTTCTGGAGTGGGCTTCAAGGGCGTCATATATATGCAAAGTTAAAATAGTTATTTAGAAAAATAGTTGTTTTCTGAAGGCCATAAAAAGTTTTTAGTCGGGGCGTTTTTTGTCAGTCGGTCGGGAGAGGGCAAACAATCAATTTTTTGAAGATGATCTAATACAAAATGCTGTGTGCTTTGTACTCCTATTTTTATGAACTTTCTTAAAATTCGGTCAAAGGATTCACTAATTCCAGTCAACAGCCTGGTTGTTGTTAACGAATACTATTTACATGTAGAAGTTCAGAAATACTTCCAAATACGTTGCGATAATTTCTCTAGGGAAATAAATATTTACTACTTGCCCATTTATTATTCCTATGTTTGTTTACATGCTCTATTGTAAACATAAACTTGATTTTTGCCCCACACAATTAAACTAGATCCACAGAAACGGCCATTCAGCCGAGATTTGGGGATAAGGTTAGGCCTCAGATATATTACTTATGGGAAAATGTAAAAATAATAATAATAATAATAATAATAATAATAAACCCCTTATTTCCCTCTCGTCTGTAATATATAGTAATCTGGGGGTTAAAGTTTTTCTTTCATACTTCATCAAAATATATTTTGATTGTTTATTCATGCATTTTTGTTGTTGTGGAAAACTACAAATGGGAAAAGATCATCTGCCAAAAATTAAAAAAAATAATAATTGTATCGTTTTAGTGTTTTTATATAATCTCTCATTTTTGCCCTCGTTTTAAGACTTAAAATATGTCAGTACTGCAAAAAATTATCCCTGAAAATACAATGAAACAGATCAATAATGCTACAGAATTCTCTAGAGAGTTTTTAATCATAACAGACGTTTATGGTAAATGGACTCGAATGAGGAGTTGCAAGTTGAAATTGATAAGGTTAATGTTCACAGGTACGACACCTCTTCAAGGTTCGGTTTAAGGCATTTTCAGTATGCGCATTATCTTAAGATATACCAGTGTTCTGATTCCAGTCCATAAAGAACACGTCTGAATTCCACAATGATCGAAAGGAAAATAATGTATAACGTGTGACCGTTTACTTGACGTGCAATGCAGAGAAAATGACATAACACATAATGCTCACGAACAATAAACAAAATAACCTGTATTTTGTGTTTTTAAGGATGGCATGAAGATCAATAACATATAATTATGCCTTTATGACTTTTTTAAAGATATAATTGATATTTTATTTACTTAATCAGTGTTGCTTTGCTTTTGACATATTTTACTGTCATGAGTTCATTTCGTGTAGTGATTTACGAAAGTTTGAACAAAGAAACGATATAACAGTGCATTTTTGTAGCCACATGTTTTATTCACACACACACACACACACAGATAGAGAGAGAGAGAGAGAGAGTCTATGCATGTTCCTAATGGGGAGTTTGAAACATAGGTCACTAGTATTTTATTTTTCTTATAAATACGTGTGCATGTTTTATTTTTTTAAAAAAACATTACAAGTTAATTACAATCTATACTTAAGAGCGTCGTGAACAATTTTTACTACGAAAAGTGACAGTCTGGTACATGTACTAAATCGCAGCTGAAATATTAAACACCTGACCAGTTTTTGCATCTGTCTATATAGATATTTTTTCTGGTCAATATTTAACCATATCAAACATCTCAAAAGTCCATACATAATTTAATTATATAGTCTATTTACAGTCCCTTATAATCTTTACAAACGCAAACGGTTCGTCACACTACATATTCACTGGATTTGAAATTTATTCACCGGAGGGTAAGTGCGCGAGTAGCAGCGATTGTCACGTCACAAACGACACCTCAGATACGTAACGACCAGAGCCATCTATGTATCTGAGCAGGAAAAGGGTTAGGCAAGCCTATTGCTGGATTAATATCTAAACATTTTAATGGAAAATGATGTCTTACACACTGAAAGGAAAACACGGAAGATGTAACTTGTAATCTGGACATTTCTTAATCTTTCTGCGACAGAAGTTCGTTAATTATTGAAAATGGTGTCGTCGTGCAGCCTTCGATGCACAGGCACTTGTTTCGGTAATAAATTTTTAACCCATAGTATAATAATAACATTATTATTCTATGGGTTAAAAATTTATTACCGAAACAAGTGCCTGTGCTTCGATGTCCCCATTTATTCGAATCCGGACTATATAATAGTTTATATAGTATATTATAGTATATAGTATACTATATAATATAATATAATATAATAATACAATTATGGACTCTTTTGGTAACTTCGGTTAATATTGATTTTTTCTGGTGAATATCAAACTATTCCCACCAAAAAGGACCATAATTGTATAGTATAGTACTTCGCTTTAATCAGTTGACTTTTAACTACGCTTAAGAGTTTATGAGAAAAACATATTCGGGAAAAAAAAATTACGTAATCAAAATGGCGGCCCCTAACCTCTGCTCAGTAAATTTTATGCAAAAGTTGTTCTGTTATTCAGTACATTTTCATCTTAAATACGTTTTACCTTATTGCTGTAGAAGGACTTGATAATTACTGTTGTATTAATTCTCCTGTGTGTGTTTGAAGGTTCTGAGTTAGGCTGCATATTAAGTGTAGTAAACGTTGTTTGGTATACCACTGGGACTAAGCAGGGATTTCAAATTCTAGTTATCGAGAAATATTCCCAGGACTTCTTTCAATTATAAATCTATTTGATAAAAAGAGTAAATCGTCTTCCGGTAGGAACTGAGGATATAATGTCTGTTCTGATGGGAAATTCGTCTATGAGAAAAAGATAGCTATGTCTCAAATGCATTAAAATGGTTTGGTAACGATAGAGTGATACATGTAGTTATGTATAACGATGAAAATTCAAACTTCAAACTTTAAATTGGAATTTATTTTACGTTATGTCATACCAATCTTTCCTACAGAGGTAGATGCTGTTATACATGCATCGTGCAATTCTCAAGACTAAAAAGATACTGATTATTTTCGGAAAGGTTCTTCCTTTTCAAAGAATTGCAAGCTTTTAAATTTTTAATTTTCATATCTTCTATTGAACTTTGATTCTTGAACCACCAAGAATGATAAAATATAGGCCTACACACAAAAAAGAAAACTGAAATCAAAGAATAATATTAGATGATATCTAGACAAATATCGTGGAAGTTAAAATATAGCTCAGGTAAGTTTATGTCAAAAAACCCGATATACAAACACTGACGAGAAAACCGTACGTGTCAATTCTCCGAGCAATGTGTTATAGGCCTATAGTTTTCGTATCAATATTGACCAGTTACTCTCTGCATACGGAAACATGCAAGGAAACGTCATAGAATGCATTTTATTATGACATCACAATAACTTTTATAAGTGACGTCATAATTATCCCTTTGTTGTTGTTGGTAAGTGTTTTACGAATTTACATTACATTTTTAGATAAAATCAATCGATAAAACTCTATAACTTACTTTGAAAAGCAGTCGGTATAAAGTAAGAAGACAACTGTTGCGGTAACTCCTATTACAGAATATAACTTTGAATAATATCAGTTCAGTCGATTTAGCGAAAATGAATGCCCAGCGTCAAACTAACTGTAAAAGAAATTATTTTGCGATAAGTAATATCTTACATGTACAAAATGCATAAAGTAAAAAAAAAAATAAAGGTCCATAAACCCTCTGCTCATTCATATAAATTTTTTCTTTAACTCATGATTTTCCAGAAGAAATGTAATTGATGAGTATTTACTATTTATTTTAATACAAACAGTTATAGCAGAGCTTGCGGGGCAAAATTGGACAAAAAAGACACTTCAACTTGACAGATTTATAAAGGAATAATAGACATTTATGTTATTAAGAGTTATCTCTCTTATCAGAGTATCGATGAACATTAAGAAAATCTGATGAAGGGAAAGCATAAATTTGTCATTGAATATTACCTATGGAAATTTCTATAAAGAAAGGGGGCATAACTCTGTAAACCCGTCCAATGTTATGAAGAAGTAATCAAACGAAAATTCCAATATTTAAGAGATCGTTATTTTACATAGATAAATACAAATTTGAAATAATGTTTTGAATTTAACGTTACAACTTTTTTTTTACACATTTCCTTTGATTTTGGCTAGGTGGGAATGGTATATATGATCAAGCACAGAGAAAAACAAGAAATAGACTAGCTGCTATTTATAAATGCTCTTATTTATGTTTTTGCAATGTGTTTGTTATTGCAATGCATACAATTAATATGATGTCTGAAATTTTACACTCCTATCTGAGGGGAAAACATGTGATTGAATTTTGAATGTGAATGGTCAGAAAGACAGTTCGACACTGGAAAACATGTTAAAATTCTTTCCAGATAAAACTATGAAAATTTTAATTGGACTTCTCATTCAGTCTTTAGACTGCTTTGCTCAAAACTTTTAAGATTATAGCTCAACGCTAAAATATACTGTGCAACGAAGTAAAGGAACGCTTAAAAGGGGGCGGGGTGGGGTGTAAACACTTTAATGTATTGCTGTTGATGACCTACAAATGTTTTTTTTTCTGCTGACAGCTTGTGACATTTCTGTAAAATGGTCTATGAATTTATGATTCAAATTTCAATCAATTTCATTAGAACTTTGTTTGCTTCTGTTCCAGGTGATCACAGTTACTATCTTTTGCTAAGAAAATTTGGGCGCGGTTTTTTCCATACCGCCCTTCGAAATTGCCCTCGATATGAAGATTTGAGCTTTAGAATTTAAACTAATACATGGTTATTATTTTTCTTGGGGGGGGGGGGGTAGATGGTTAACTGGTTAACATCTAACTTTACACAATTGAAAAATATGTTGGATATGCTTTACACCAACAGTTGACACTAGTATTTGCAATAACCTATGACTTATTATTAAAAATTGTCGATATGCTGCATTCAAAGGTTTGTTGATATCAAATTGTGATTTAATATCAACGATAATCTTTAGATCTACATAAATTTTATTTGTTGCTTATGATTGACATTGGTTCTGACGTGACGGCCTCCTTTATCGTTTTTTTTTTTCATAATGTGTGCACATTTCAGAGAATTTATTTAATTTTTTAAGATTAAATTCTTCATGAATTTCTATTTATATATTCTGCAATAGAAAATGGAATCTCCTACCCAGAAAAACTGTTCTCCAGCCAGCAGCGACTTCTGTGAATCGGAGTGGTCCATAAGCTCACTTGAGACGGAAGGGGAGCCAACTCCTACACCAACACTGCGAGAGAAAACGCAAAGTATATCACCAGAGTACAATGCTGACGAAATATACCACAGTGTGGATACACAATCTGAATACGATGTAGTGTCAAGCACAACTAAGGACAACTTCAATGAAAGATCGTATTTTGAGGACTCGTTTCCTCCGTTTCGAGGTCTGTTTGATACTGTAAGATATGGGGTCCCAGAAATCCCAAATAGCAGGGACTCGAACAGAAGTAATTGTACCGAAAGCAGCATGAGTAGCGCCTATTCCGAGTTTGTTTCAATTCCTGAACCGCAGAGAGTCCCATCTAGATACAGCACAGGAATTGACACTACAGACATTAGTTACTACAGCTCCTCAAATGTCATCTCCAACTCTCCAGTAGAACTCATATGTTGTCGATCTACAGATAGAAAACATTGTTCAAGTTCTTCCAGACAGTGTACTCTGAAGGAACATGCAAGAAGAAACAAAGTTGAAGACACTTATCATTATATAACTTCTGAAATTCCACAATGTCATAAAACTCTTTCTGTCTGTCATCAAAAAGAAAATTGTTATGATTTTGATGTCAAAGCATTGAAAAATTTCGAAAAGTTGATAAATAATTTGTCCGAGCAGGAAAGGGATAGACTTATGTTAGCAGTTAGAGGTATCTCCACGGGAAGTTCCTGTGAGAAAACTCCGGTTCGAAATAAATCATTTCAGAAAGATGATATGCTTAAGAATGTAGACTTTGTTGGTGCTTTCAATGCAAATGATGTCGAGGACAATAGAATCATTGCTAAGAACAACGACAATTTCAACTTTCAAATCCCCACAACTAAATCCACCGCAAGTAATGGTAATATAAAAGAAACCGAACGTAACTCAACAGTCCAGGAAACTACGTCAAACATGAACCCAAGGAGGAATAAGTCTGCTAATTTTTCAAAGAACTCTCTTCAAAGAAGGAAGGAATATGAAGCAACAAGAACAACAATAAAAGGAAAACTTTCAAAATTAAGTCATGACAAAAAGATACAAATGTTTGAAAACCAAAATCATGTAAAAACTAAACGAAAACTAACTGCTAAGAACGGTTACGTCAGAAACCAAAGACCTTACCCAAAAACAAGAACTATTAATGCTCTATCCAATCAATATGTGATGAAAAAAAACAAAAAAGTCAACCCATTTACATGTATATACGAGGATCTGAAAATGAAAGCCAGAATAGTAAATTCTATTTGTCCCAGCACAAATGTTGAAAACGAGAACATACATTCTGAATCTTTGAAACACAGAGAGGGTTCAGGTGAACTAAAACATAGTACAGAAAGGGGTAAGGTGTCATTGATTGAGCAGTCAGGAGTGGATGTCTTCGAAGATTTTGAAGACGATGATGTCGAAAAAAGTTTGAATTCAGTTTCTATTTGGAAATTTGATAGAGAAAACTTGATTGTTGATGATGAGGAAGAGAGTCAACATAAAAACGATCCACACTTTAGTATTATACCAAAGTATGTACATCAGACTGGAAGAATTAAAAGTATACCATTTATTAACATTCTTCCATGGGCAAATGCCCGTGGCTTAAATAAGTTTATAGAACGACACATGGATTATGAACGATTGGGTGGTAGAGGAAACCCGAATACTGAGCGACTGGGCACACCTGATCCATCGCTAGAAGGATTCGTTCATCAGTTCAGATATAATGGCAATTGCAGGAACCAAGAAGATGTCCTTCCTCTTGCAAAGTCGCGTTTTCCTGTTCTCGCAAATAGATGCCATCCAAGGAACGGAAACAAGTGCTTTAGTTACACACCTGCTGCTCCGGGGAAATTGACTAGTCGGGTCCTTTCCACTGCAGAAGCAGACAACTGCATCTATAGCAACGCAAGAAAGAAAACAACTGTCGGACATGTTCCTGGTTATGGAGTACTGCGTATAAATTCAAACAATGTCAAACCTATTCGTAAGAAATGTGTTGGAAATTGGGCAAATAGAAACAGTACTGTCAACGATTCTAAATTCCATTCCGGGAAAAATAGATTGTACTCTGTCCTGGGATACAGGCAAATTCGAGCGGAACCTGCTCAAGCAGTGTCACGAATATCTTCTGGAAGCACAAGGCTACCTCCAATCCTTTCTAGGCAAATTAAAGGTATTCGACAAGGTGATGTCAGAGAAAAGAAAAGGAATTCCGTCTTAAAGAAGACCAAAAACAAGTCTGGTGTAAATATCATGGAGTCCCGCGCCAAAGCGAGGCAATTCAACACTTATGTAGACCCCGATGCATCCGCAAGATTTGAGCGTCAGTACACTGTGGATCGTTTATTAGAACCATGATTATAGCTTAAGTAATCATGGCATCGTCACTCAATAAAGATGTAACAAAATTCACGTTAAATCAGTAAAATTAAAGTAAAAAAAAAAAATAAAGTAAATGAAAAAAAACGCGGCTTAGTTTTTAATGAAGAAGTATTATTCGTTATGCACAAGTGATCGATGTGTGCTGACAAATGGATTGTTCTTGAGATTAAATATTATGATGTACGTTTAGAACAGAGAATTCAATCCAATCTGAATTACACATGAATGCAATAATATTGACTATTTTACATTTCTCTAAATGATTTCGTTTTTGAGAAGCAATTTTATAACCGTAAGTCATATACATGAAATTTAATTGATATATGCTACATATATTTAATTCTTTTTCACCTTTATAGGTTACTGATGATTTGCTATCTAGTCGAAAGTATGTTGTAAATAGTATGCAATACCAGGCGAGTGTTACTAAATTAAATGGCTGAAATATAGCAATGATTTTATTTCTAATTGTATTTGAGAATGACTTTATGTTATTCTGCTTGAGGCCGGGGGGGGGGGGGTTACAAATGTGCAGTAAGGTTTCGGACGATGCCACTAACCCATATTTCATCAGATTAGGTGTTAGCCAAATTTTTCATGTCATTGAACTGTCTGTACATACTAGTATTGGGCTTTTATTCCCAAGTAACTAGAATTTTTTTTAAGTTGATGATTTGCACATGGATTGTGGCAATGTAATATACAATCAAGGAATCGTGTTCAAGGTTCAGCAGGTGGCCTACTTTTACAGCTGAAATATCAGTGTAAGATTTTTTTATAAGCCATTATGTAAGCAGTGGTAAGCTTTAAATGTCACGGTCTTACTTGAAAAACGGTATACATGTATATACCAACAATCTAGAAATTGTCAATCTGAGACATTTGTTTACATTAAATATGGAGGAAATCGAGTTCAAAAAGAGATGGTCATTTTTATATAATTTATTTAAAGATGATTAATACTTATATATGTGGCAATTATAAAGAAACACTGGAACTTTTACTTCGTATTATTTTGCCTTATAACCCCAGGAATCTTGATGTTACATATTTTTATGCCCCCGTATCGAAGATTCGGGGATATATAGTTTTTGCCCTGTCCATCCGCCTGTCTAGCTGTTTGTCCGCAAAAACTTTAACCTTGCCCATAACTTTTGACTGGTTGAAGCTATGGTTTTCGTATTTCACATGTGTATTTCTTGTGATAAAAACTTTCTTTTGGGACCACCATATTTGACCTTTTGATCTTGACCTTGGAGTTTGACCCAGTTTTGCAAAATTTTACCAAACTTTAACCTTGGCCATAACTTTTGGACAATTGGTGTTAGGGCTTTCATACTTCACATGTGTAATCCTTGTGACAAGACCTTTCTTCGGATACCAACAACCTTGACCCTTTGACCTTGGAGTTTGACCCACTTTTGGAAAACTTTAACCTTGGTCATAACTTTTGAAAGATTGGTGCTTCGGATTTCATATTTCGCCTGTATTTCTTGGGAGAAGGCCTTTTCTTGGGCACCATTAATTTTGACCATTTTGACCTTGATGTTTGACATACTTTTAAAAAAAAACTTTAACCTTTTCCATATCTATTCAATGGTTGCTGCTAGGGCTTTCATATTTCACAGGTTTATTCCTCGACACAAGACCTTACTTTGGGTACCAACATATTTGATTTGCATTTGAGAAAGTTTAACTTTTGCTACAAGTTGCCATACGGGGGCATCAGTGTTTCACAAACACATCTTGTTCTTATTAAAAATATATAACCCCATACCTAATACATTGTAATTCACAAGGGTGAATTATTAGGTATGGGGTTATATTTTTTAAAATAAGAAAAATAGATATGGAAAAGGTTAACTTTTTTTCAAAAGTATGTCAAACATCAAGGTCAAGGTGAAATGGTCAAAGTTAATGGTGTCCAAGGAAAGGACTTCTCCCAAGAAATAAACAGGCAAAATATGAAAGCCAAAGCACCAATCGTTCAAATGTTATGTCCAAGGTTAAAGTTTTTCAAAAGTAGGTCAAATTCCAAGGTCAAGGTCAATGGATTAAAACTGTTGGTATCCAAAAAAGGTCTTGTCACAAGGAATAGACATCTTAAATATATAAGTCCTAGCATCAACAGTTCCAAAGTTCTGTCCAAGGACAAAGTTTTCCAAAAGTAGGTCAAACTCCAAGGTCAAAGGGTCAAAGTTGTTGGTGTCCAAGAAAAGGTCTTGTCACAAGGATAACATATGTGAAGTAAGAAAGCCCTAGCACCAACCGTTCAAAAGTTATGGCCAAGGATAAAGTTTTCCAAAAGTAGGATAAACTTAAAGGTCAAGATCAAAGTTGTTGTTATCCAAAGAAAGGTCTTGTTACAAGGATTATAAATATGAAGTATGAAAGCCTTAGCACCAACCGTTCAAAAGTTATGGCTAAGGTTAAAGTTTTTGAAAAGTAGGTCAAGGGCAAAAGGTCAAAGTTGTTGGTATCCAAAGAAAGGTCTTGTCCAGAAAGGTCTTGTGAAGTATGAAAGCCCTAGCACCAATTGTTCAAAAGTTATGACCAAGGTTAAAGTTGGGTAAAATTTTGCAAAACTGGGTCAAACTCAAAGTCAAAAAGGTCAAATATGATGGTACCCAAAGAAAGGTCTTGTCACAAAAAATACACATGTGAAATATGAAAGCTATAGCTCCAACCGATCAAAAGTTATGGGCAAGGTTAAAGTTTTTGCGGACAAACAGAAAGACAGACGGACGAACAGGGCAAAAACTATATACCCCCGAATCTTCGATACGGGGGCATAAATATGCAACGTCAAATGCCTATGTTTTATAACCATTGTAAACATTGTATACTTATATATTAACCCTTTATTCTGCGGTCAATGTTTTTTTTCTTATCAGTTCCACTGCTGCGGGGAAAGTTTAGTGTAAACAGATATCAAACAGTGAATGTATGCTACCTTTACTTATCAGCTTGTAGCATCCTTATTTTTGATGCAATTAACACGCAAGTTGTGTGTAAAATAAAGGAAAAAGAAAAAGCTTTCTACTCATATAAGTTTTATTTCTATAATCCTTAGATCTATTGAGTTTAAATTGATTTATACTCAACAGTATGATTATACAAAAGTAATTTATATCAAATGCTATAAAAAATTATTTACAATGAAATAAAAATATTATAATTATACCTGCAAATGGTAGGAAATATATATATTCTTTATATATGTAGTTTATATATGGTATTTCTTATAAATCTCTGGAGGTTAAAACCAATTTTCTCTGTCCTTGACTTCCATCTATTTAGGACGGTGATCTTTCTGATTGGTGTATATTTTTACAAATTCTAAACTTTTATTTATATTTATACTTGTATCATTGCTCTGCTAAAAATAGCATGTAAACATGCATCAGATGAGGAAACCCTCCAAAACGACCTGAGGTCGCGATCAGCAGCAGCTTATCTGATAATCCAGCGCGACTTAGAGTCGCGATTAGCAGGATATAAGGGTTAAATATAAATATATTTTATAGTATATTGTCTTCCCACAATTTTTTAGTAAAATAGAAAATTTGTTGTAACGACAAATAGTCTTAACACCAAATTTTCTATTTTAATAAAAATTTGTGGGAAGACAACATATATATATATCATGGTGATACTAAAATGAGAGAACAATGAGTGAATGTTTAATGAAAATCTGCAATGTTTATATTATACACCTATTTACTGGCTATGAGGACATTTATGGCACGCCGATTGCTTCAAAATTATTTTCTGCACGACCTTAAACAAAAATTACACGAGTAAGTAAAAACTTACACAAAGTGAGGAAAATATACACGAAGTTATTGAAATTTACACAAACTATAGAAAAACTGCACAATCAACAAAATATTTACACGATATAGTGAGAAAATTACACAAACGTAAAAACGAAAACTGCACGAGTGAGAATACAACATCGACATAATAGGCAACGCATCCTCATTGCGCACATTTCATTAATATTCATTAGAGAACGGGTCAATGTGGCTTGGATGCTTGAAACATACTATAAATACGAGTAACGTGTTAGTAATCTTTTTAAAAAAGATTCTTTTAAAATTCCGCTAGACTCTCAAGAATATGTACAAAGTATATTATACATGTAGATAAATTGACAGGCACACAATCTTAAACTTTAAAAAAGGGGGGTGCATATTACAGTTGTATGTTTAATTGTTGGATTTTTTTTAGTAGGTCATTCCTCTAAATAGCTAATTCTTTTGAAAGTTTAAAACAATGACATATAGGCCTAAATTAAAATAAATAAAAGCAACATGTGATATAATACAGGAGAGTTAACAACAAATGAAACTCTTCTCCTCCACCATCCACTGAGTCTACTTTTGGTAATGATCAAGGATGTGACTGCGTGACCTTTTCATACAGAGATCCCTCCCTGCTGGTTCTGGAACGAAAGACACCTGTACGTACGCTAATCGATTTATAGCTATTTCACACACCAATACCTTTTGATTAAAGATTACTGGCAATTCATACAAAGATGCGATCATCTGGGTTGTGGAATTTGACCGAAAACGTTTTGGAAGTCAACAGTAAAGACAATCGAGCAAATAATTGCGCAACTGAAATTTTAATATTGAAACGCATATCTCACTTTTTGATATATGTAACAAAGTAGTACATGTAGTTTTAACTTTTGAGCAACGTGTTGGTGATTTCATAAAACTCCATGAAACTGTAGAAAAATCATACAGTCGTTTTACTTATGTGAATTAAAGCTTAATTTTATGTCGTTTTTAATGTACCGGCGGTAGTCTATTTTGAATAGTTAAAATGCATATAAAGGAGTGAAGAAAATTTAAAATTATAAAATACAGGCACGTAGTATTATTCTTTAAAGGGGGGGGGGGGCAGCCAGAATTTTTTTTTTTGACAACCTACCTGAAAAAAACCTTGACAAGCAAAAAAAAGGTAAAGTGTCCAAACTCGAAAATCCTATTTCGTGGTGGTGGTGGTGGGGGGGGGGGGGGGGGGTCCACCTTCCATTTTGTTTTAGAAACACATTATAATACCAAATTACCTTGATTTAAACTATCCTACAACAAGGGGGGGGGGGCAACCAGCTTTTTCAGTGGACATTTACAACAGAAGTAGGTTATGTTTGGAAAAAAGGGGGGGCAGGCCCCTACTGATGCTACGTGCCTGAAATATTTTCTAAGAATTTGAATGTACATATAATAGTCTATCGAAATCAGGATTGCAATTTAACTGATTTGTAACGATATTGTAAGACCAAATTCAAGAAGATGTACAAGACGAACTTAATTAGCTGGGACTTGGCTACACATGCACATTTATTTTCAATACAGATTTTGACAATAATAAATTTGCACACGGTAATAAAACAAAAATTTCTTGAGGTTTATATTCATCATATGCTTTCTTATATTTATTCGTAGTCATGCTCAAAGTAAAACAAGACCTGGTTGATGCCATTGATACACATGTACAATATTGTTATAAAGCAAACTTTTAATTACTTGTACATATATACGTACAAAATTCATATTGCATAGATTATTCACCCATAATCTGAATTTCAAAAATGTTAGATATGCACATGAATAATCTTTTAAAAAGTGGAGCTTTATCAAATATGTTCCTTGAATGTTATTGAAGATTATTTTCATTTTATAATTATACAGTCATGTTCTTTTCATAATGACTATAGATTTGGGTAAAAAAGTGTTATTACAAAAAACAAGTGTTCGGATAATAATTAAAATTTTATGCATACAAATTCGAAATGTAAGGAAAATTTGTTATCTTGGAAAATCTTTGTCAAACCTCGAGCTCCATAAAGAACAGGATTTATTTGTATTTTTCAAGAGCGATAAAACACGTTCTATGTTCTTTCTATTTAATGTAATATCCATTCCCATTTTCTTATTTGTAACATTGTACGTAGATGTATTTAGTAATTCACTGTTTTAAAATTTCTGATGAGTCATTTTGGTCCAACGATTTGAAACTTTAATAAATACATAGATTCAGATGTTGCGACTCAATCAATCCACGAACCAGATCCGCCACTAATGTCATTAGTTTTACCGGTGACAGGATCATTTGAGTAGAGTTTTGTTATTTCATTTGGACAAATTTTAAGTAACAAAACACAAAACCGCATGTATATAAAGCACATAGAGTATATATTTTTCCTTTATCTGGTCTTTTTATTAAAAGTGAAAGCATTTATCAAGTAATCGCCATTATGAATGAGGGTAACGCTTACCCTTAGAAATGTCTTGTTTTTTAATGAGCAGCTTTTGACTGAAAATATGCGATATCATGGAAGGAATTCATAACAGTGTAGGCTACAGATATCTACCAAAATTGATGTCCTCATATTTTATAAGTAAAGATACATGTTTAATTAGAAATATTTTTTTTTTATATTTGACTTTAAAAACATACTGTGTTTATCTAAGGTCAGGTAATCCCCACTGACTTTTTAATCTTTTTGAAAATAAAAAATATATCCAGCTAATTGAATAATTTCCTATTCCCAAATGAAAAAAATAATCTGCTCAAATGAAATCATAATTAGTACAAATGAGAAGTACCGAAATAAATTCTACAATTTAATGATTATAATCAGCAGTAAGTCTGCCATCATTTTCATGAGGAATCCACTTTATTAATCGTTTTATTATGCATGTGTTAATTTTATTTTGTACAAGTAATTTCCGTTAAAGTTGTATCTGTAAGTTAGATAATTTTAAAAGGCCATAGAGCGTATATTTTGAGAAAAAATAAATTAATAATTCTATCATTTTTTTTAAAGCAAGACCTGTTTATCGTTATGAATTTAGAGTTTGCTGTTTATTACTTTTAGTTCAGAGTCGAGTGCATCATATGCAATGGTACTTTTTTCCCCGCATTATAACACAACCATGCGATTCCTTTCTTGTCACAATTTATGTCCGGCATCATATAATACCTCTATATTTTGGCTAGGATCTCGGTCAACATAAGAAAAATATAATATCTCCGAACAACTTTTAATTTTTTTCACACAGTTCACAAGAAAACACTTCATTCGTTTGATTTGCATTAGCTAGAAATCGGATCGAGTTTTAGCAAAGAAATAAAGAAGCAAACAAACATGCATATCATCGTCAACGCCGCGCCATTTTCTCTCGATTACATCCAGCATTCAAGAAGAGATAAAGAGTACAGAAAACCAAGAACACAATGAATATTCTATGTGCATAATAATGATATGCGCAGCTGTATGCGCAGTAAAATTGTTTGTGTAATTTTAAGTTTCCACTGCTCGTGCAGTTTTTGATTTTACGTTTGTGCATTTTATACCCATTAATCGTGTAAAAAATTTCGGATTCGTGTATTTTTCGTTATGTTTGTGTTAAAATCTTTCAAACTATGTGCAATTTTTACCGATACGTGCATTTTTATTTTACTCGTGTATATTTTACATCAAGCTCGTGTATAAAATCGTGATCGTTGTGCAGAAAATAATTTTGAAGCAATCGGCGTGCCATAGACATTAGCAAGTTTATCGTCCCCCAAGACAGCGACTATTTCCCGAGGCGCAGCCGAGGGAAATAGTTGCTGTCAAGGGGGACGATAAACTTGCTATTGTCCGAATAGTCAGTAAATAGGTGTTTTATTATACCGAAGCCGACTTTACTTTTGTTACGTCACAAACCAGATACGTCACAATACAACAATCCATATAGTTTTGAGATGAAAAACGAGGGAAATGGAATGCTTCCGGTGAATAGTTTGATGACTATTTCACCATGGGCAATGAGCACAAAAACTATTCCACGGTAGGGGCTGTTTAGAAAAAATAGAAGATTTATTTGTCATACTCTTATGTAGAAAAAAATCACAGAGGTATAATAAAAGTGTATACTTTTATCATTGTAATTCAAATGGCAGAAAAAGCGGCGGTAAGTCTTAATCAAGTTTTAAATTTTGAGACCTCTTCCCAAGTATTAAACATCAACTAGGTGATAAATATAGGATACATACAGTCATATATGTCTAATTTGCTGTTTATTGCCTCCATGATAATTGATCGGGTTAAAACGTTTGAAAATCTAATTAGAGTTTCTGTATTATCCAAATTTGAATCTTCATTACATATTTTATCGTTCAATAGTCAAGTGGGTTTTAATAGATTTATTAAATGACTCCAAACTATGGATAAATGATATCGCAAACAACCATCATTTTGAATTTAAAAAATGCATGTTTAACAAATTTCAAATTGGACACATTATAAATATGTACACGAACAAGCATTCTTAGAGTATTGCATTAGCAATACTAGTCCCCTACAGGCAAGTGTAATCTGGTTCCCGTAAAAAATTAAAAATGTCATAATTCCGTCAAAAATCAATGAAGCGGAGCGAAATGCAAACTTGATCTATAACTAATCAAGGTTAGGTCACATACCAAAAATCAACTAAATATCTGCTAGCGTTTAGAAGAAAATTGCGGAAAACCCTTAAAAATTGAAAAGGCCTGAATTCCGTCAAAAATCAATAAAGCGGAACGAAATGCAAATCTGATCTGTAACTCATCAAGATATACCCTTCTACTAAAAACCAGCTTAATATCTGCAAGTGTTTAGAAAAAAGTGCGGAAAACCAAGTGGGACAGACTGACAGACAGAGGGACAGACAGACGGATGGACAGCTGGACAGACGGACGGACAGACGCAGAGAAAACCTATAGTCCCCTCCGGTTTCACCGGTAGGGGTCTAATAATGATTAGTCATAAAAACAAACAAAACAAAATGTGTTTGTGAAACACTTATGCCCCCGTATGGCAACTTATAGCAAAGGTTAACATTTCTCGAATGCAAATCAAATATGTTGGTACCCAAAGTAAGGTCTTGTCTCGAGAAATATACCTGTGAAATATGAAAGGCCTAGCATCAACCATTGAATAGATATGGAAAAGGATAAAGTTTTTCAACAGTAAGTCAAGGTGAAATGGTCAAAATTAATGGTGCCCAAGGAAAGGCCTTCTCACAAGAAATATACAGGTGAAATACGAAAGCCGAATTACCAATCATTCAAAAAGTTATGACCAAGGTTAAAGTTTTTCAAAAGTAGGTCAAACTCCGAAGTCAAGATCAATGGATTACAATTGTTGGTATCCAAAGGAAGGTCTTGTCACAAGAAAAAAACATGTTAAATATGAAAGCCCTAGCACCAACTTTTCAAAAGTTGTGTCCAAGGTTAAAGTTTTCCAAAAGTAGGTCAAAGTCCAAGGTCAAAGGTTCAAAGTTGTTGGTATCCAAAGGAAGGTCTTCTCACAAGGATTACATATGTGAAGTATGAAAGTCCTAGCACCAACTTTTCAAAAGTAATGGCCAAGGTTAAGGTTTTCCAAAAGTAGATTAAACTCTAAGGAGGTCAAAGGGTCAAAGTTGTTCACTGTTGCTGGTACCCAAAGGAAGGTCTTGTCACAAGGATTACACATGCGAAGTATGAAAGCCCTAACACCAACCGTTCAAAAGTTATGGCCAAGGTTAAAGTTTTCCAAAAGTAGGTCAAACTCCAAGGTCAAAGGGTCAAAGATGTTGGTATCCAAAGGAAGGCCTTGTCACAAGGATTACACATGTGAAGTATGAGAGCCCTAGCAACAACGGTTCAAAAGTTATGGCCAAGGTTAAAGTTTTTCAAAAGTAGGTCAAACTCTAACGTCAAAGGGTCAAAGTTGTTGGTATCAAAAGGAAAGTCTTGTCACAAGGATTACACATGTGAAGTATGAAAGCCCTGGCACTAACTGTCCAAAAGTTATGGCCAAGGTTAAAGGGTAAAATTTTGTAAAACTGGGTCAAACTCCAAGGTCAAATATGATGGTACCCAAAGAAAGGTCTTGTAACAAGGAATACATGTACACAGGTGAAATATGAAAGCCATAGTTCCAACCAATCAAAAGTTATGGGCAATGTTAACGTTTTTGCGGACAAACAGACAAACAGCTAAACAAACAAACAGACAAACTGACAGACAGACAGACGGACAGGGCAAAAACTATATACCCCCGAATCTTCTATACGGGGGCATAATAACATGTTTAAGCACCCTTCTTAGGAAGAGTTGATCCTTACAATGTAAATCATATATACGGTACCAATTTTGATGCACCAGATGCGCATTTCGACAAATTATGTCTCTTCAGTGATGCTCATGCCGAAACGTCGGAAATCCGAAAAATTTAAATTTAAATAAAACTTTGAAGAGCTGAAAAATGAGGGTGCCAAAGACTATAGCCGAATACGTCGAAAGCATGAGGGAGATAATCCTTAATTTTGAAATAAATTTCTAAATTTTACCACAACAATTAAATGCATATCCGTATTTTCAAGGTAGTACCGAAGTACTTAGCTACCGGGCTGTAGAGACACTCGGGGACTAACAGTCCACCAGCAGAAGCCTCGACCGAGGGGTTATAATGCAAATCATATTTACGGCATCTCGCAGACAAAACTGCATGATTCTAAAGAGCACTAAGCCCTCTCTACCGAAATTTGATTTAAAAAAAAATTATTTATTTATTTATTTATTTATTTATTTATTTATTTATTTATTTATTTATTTATTTATTTATTTATTTATTTATTTATTTGAAATAAATTTCTTTTAAAGAAAAGAAAAGAAAAAATTCAGCAAAATTTTTTTTGTAAATTTGAAAAAAATGTTTGGTTATTTGAGATTTCAGTGTTTGATTCAATATTCTAAAAAATCTAAAAGGTTTTGAAAGTTGAATTTTTTAAAACAGCATGAAGGACAAAAATTTAGATTGTTCAGCGTAAATTTTCTAAGCAATGTAAGGATTTTAAACTTAGAAGTTTTAAATGCATTTTTGAACTTAGATTTTTTTCAATTCCCTAGTTAAATTCAGAAATGTAAACTAAAATAATATTTTTATTAAACATCATGAAAACCGTTTTTATCCGATTGGAAACATTTATTTCATTTCACCTTCGCATATGCGCAACATTATCTTGCCGGACCTCGACGGAGGAGGTGGGTGAAACATATTGGGAAATAATATAACAGTAATCTTGGTTATTGTTCCAGATTCTTATTATATCCTTTTACTATTGTGTATTTCACTGTTTTTATTATTCTTTTTTAGATCCAGCGTGTTACTTGAAGACAGTTTCAGGGCGTTTGAAGGAAACATATTGGGATTGAAATCCCTTGGCGAACGCCAGATATCTTTTCACCTTTCTTTATTCGTTGTGATCGGTTTTATGACGGTTTTGAGAAGAGACGGTAAGAAATTCTATGTTTTTGAAATTTTATCGACAGTTTTAATGATATATTTTTTTATGTCGTCAAGGTCACCAGTAATATCACTTGCTATGTCGCGCCATTATTGGCATGTTGCCACAGTCAGAACACGTGGACCGAAAATGGGAAGGTCCCGACATGTAAAGGTTACATCGATTTTCCACGTAACATTTTACCATATGGGGAATATTTTTCGAACGTATATTTCAAACCACTATGAATTTTAATGAAAGTTACCAAATTATTGATTAAAAAAAAGAAGAGCACCTCACTATTATCTGTTCGTTATTTTTAAAGAAAAAATTAGGGGGAAAACATTTTTAAAAAAACCCATATTTTCTAGCCTTTGCGTCATTTATGTAAGGCACATATTTTAAATTGAATTACTCCATATTTATTACTATTTTTAATGGAATCAAATATAATAGAAATCTCCAAAACATATAACAAAATCAATTTTAACATAATTATATTTCAGGGCCATTGCCGTGGCAGCCAGGAAGTATAGAAACTATAAATTTTCAGAAGACTATTAAACCTATACAGGGGTTTATGAATTTCCCACAGTACTGTTACTCATTTCAAACCGGGAGTGGACTTCACCGAAAACACAAAACAAGCAGTAGGAATTTTACAGGGAACCGGTCAAAATGGCCACAATTAACATCAACAGCGAGGTCACTGACCAGTTCTACCGCTATAAGATGCCTAGGCTCATAGCCAAGGTCTGTATAGCAGTAGTGTTGGAAACATTTGATACATATTGATTATTGAATTCCTGCAGAGAAAAAAAAAATCTCTCAATATGGAATTCATCTTTGATATATGAGTAAAATATAAAGTAGACAAACCCTATAGTGAGTAGTACCAATGTAAAGATTTATAATTTTTAATATGATTAGTTTCTCTCTGAAAGTAATTTTTTTTCTTTGTTTTTGACAGGTTGAGGGTAAAGGGAATGGGATTAAAACTGTAATTGTGAATATGCCTGAAATTGCAAAGGCATTATCAAGGCCACCAACATGTAAGAATCTGAGCAAAAAAATGATGTGACTAGTTATATTATAAAGATTTATTTGCTAAAGAAGTTAATACTGAAATTTTTGGAATTATTTTAAAGGCATTTCTTTTTAAAAGTTGAAATTGATTTCATTAATATGACAGATCCAACGAAGTATTTTGGATGTGAATTAGGAGCACAAACCATGTTTGACTTTAAAAATGAACGCTTTATTGTCAATGGTTCTCATGATCCCAGCAAGCTTCAGTCGCTTTTAGATGGTTTCATCAAGCGTTTTGTACTGTGTCCTGAGTGTTCCAACCCAGAAACACAACTGGTAAGATATTTATGTCAGTTGCGTGCTGTAATTTTTGTACTGATCAAGGTTCAAGTATTTTGTCATAACATGACTTATCTTAATCTTGAGAAAGATTAACAATTAACATAATCTATATGTAAACATATTAAACACTAAAGAGTAGTGTGTAATTATTTAAAATGTAAAAAAAATAATAATAATAATAATAATGCAGGAGTGTTTTTACAGTAAAATACACGGACAAATTTAGAAATTTTTGGGCCTAATTGAACTTATTAAATGCCTGGTATTATGAAGTATATCAGAGATTATAATAACCTGTTTTGTTTCGTAGACTGCATTTCCAAAGAAACAAACTATCTCTCAACGCTGCATTGCTTGCGGCTATACTGGGATGGTTGACATGCGGCACAAACTGACCACTTTCATCCTGAAAAATCCCCCAGATCAGGTGATTAAGTCTGAGTAGTGACTAAGCTTTGTTACATTTTATGTGGAAATGAGCTGACCAAGAAATAATTATGCAAACAAAGATAAGATGCCAAATTTCATTTTCAGTATACAGTAACTTTTTTATTGCATTTCTAAAATACATTTAATGAAGGATGTTATTATACATGTAGGATCCGGCTGCTACACCTACCAAGCAGACCAAGAAGGACAAGAAGAATAAAAAGGCAGTGAATGGAGAGAAAAAGGATGATAGAGCCAGTCCTGAGGCTAATGCCCAGGAACAGATGGCTCAGCAGAGAGCCAGTGGGGGTGTGGTTGATGCTCCCCCAGTTGTGGTTAGTAAAGTGTAATTTGTGTAAATTTGATTTAGGATTTTATGTATTTCTGAATGCCATAAGATACTGAAAATTTTTGGTTCAAAGCCTGATGGACTTGTGTGAATTTTAAAGCTAAAGCACTTTTAGCCATGTTACATTTTGTTTACTTATGTTTTAGGAGACCAATAAGGATGAGAATGATGATGACTGGGGTGAAGATTTTAGTGAAGAGGCTGTGAGGGAAAGGATGCAAGAACTCAGTGTAGCCGCAAAACAGATGGCCTTCACTGATGACTTGGAGAAAACGCAAGAAGAACGACTCAACATGTTCTACAAGTTTGTTGAGGTAAAAAAAAGTTACAAAATAAAAGATCAAACACCTGGGTGAACACGAATTTCACTTGAAAGACAGGCTTGTCCATTACAAAGATTTGATTTGCTTTATGATTTATTAGCATACATGCAGTGCTCCTTTATTTGTTTGTAGTTGAAGCGTGAGACGTTTTCAACAGGAGGAGACAAGGAAGTTGTCGCAGAGGCTGAGCGATTAGAGATCAAGGACAAGGCACCTCTGATATTGGTGGAGGTCCTATTGAATGTAAAAATCCTTCAACAGCTGAAGCAGTATCGCAATCTCTTCTTAAGAGTAAGTACTATTAAGGCATTCTAGAATCATTGTTTATTGTAAAGGACATTCAGAATTCTGATTATGTATTATTTCCTAATAAAGGTTATAAATGTGAAATGAACAAGAAATCATTTACTTGATGTGTTTAAGATGAAAAAATTTCAATATCTTTTTATGCTTTTCAGTTTTGCCATGAAAATCATAAAGCACAGAAATATATGTTGGGAGGTATTGAACAGCTTGTAGGAAATGTGCACAAGGAGGAATTGCTACCTAAAGTTCCTCACATCCTCAAAGCTTTGTACGATCTTGATATTATTGATGAGGAAGTCTTGTTGGATTGGGGCAAGAAGGTCAGTGGTAGTGAATTATGAGTTTGCAAGATGAATCAAAGTTGATCTTCTTTAAAAATTTAGGATGAATTACTATTTTGCATGAAGAGTAGTAATACTTAGACCATGGGGTGTTAATTAACATTTAGGTGTCAAAGAAGTACGTTGACAAGAAAATTTCAGCAGAGATTCATGAAAAGGCGACTCCTTTCATCAACTGGTTGAAGGAAGCAGAAGAGGATGATTCTGAGGAGGAGGAGGAGGAGGAAGAAGAAGACCATGTGGAGGTAAGGCCCAGAACTCGGTATATGTGGAACAATACTGCACACACACTGTGTAACTATTTCCAATCATAAATGTGAAGAGCCTAATAAGCTGTGAATTCTTAGAATATGTAATTGATTAACATATAATAATGCAGGTATTTAACCACAAGAATAAAGGATACTTGATCTTATATTCCTCTTTGTAAATCCTCTTAACAGGTGGTTTATTCCAACTTTGAGAAAGTGGGTCAACAGGAAGTCCCCAAGCCAGCGACCAAGGAAGCACCTTCCGAGGAAGATGATGATGATGATTTAGATATCGATGATATCTGAGGATGTTTTATATGAAAGATACACATTAGATGTTTAATGTACTCTGCTATCTTTTAGGACTCTCTTCATTCCATGAAATAACTTGAGCTTTGTGTGATAGCTGATATATCAGCAAGTGCTGTAGATTCATATAACTCTTCACAAAGTATTTTGTATTTACTTTTTTTTAGTACTCACAGAAAAAAGAATCTGACAAAAGAACTGATGAGTAACTTTTATGAATTGTCTTGCTTTCACTATATAAACACAGACAATATTATGTCAATGTTGAAACACCATTGCTTTCTTTTGAATGTGTACATTTGACAATGCAAAATACGTTGCATTGTTTGAAATATATGTATTGGTTTTGATTCATTTTATGCTATTGATTCATGATTTTAAAGATTGACAGAATTACTGATTTAGAAAGATATTCTTCAAAATTTTGTGTAGTTTTACCTTCGGGAATTGCAGTGTTAAATTCGTTTCAAGATTTAATTTTCTTTCAATACATCATTTTCTCATTGTACATATATATACTTAGAATATGTGCCTCATACTTTCTATATATAATCGTTTTCTTGACACAGAAGATATATATTGATGTGCTGTATCTTTATTCTGCACTGTTACTGTTGTATCTCAATTTTAAAATGGAAAAAAAAAATGCATAGAAATCTACTGATATCAATAAAATTGTATTCTTGATAATAATTTCATTATTTCTTTCCCAGTAGAGGTTGTCATTTGATCTTTCAATCTTAAGGACTTCATAGAGGCTAAGTTTATAGGATTCAATTTTCCATTGAAAACAGCAAATCATTTTGCCCAGACACACCATATACTGATGGAAAGACAACATGAGTAAAACTGAAGGCTGCATTTCATGTCCAAAATTTTTATGAAATATTCCAACTTTGACATTTTAAAGTTTTCATCTCTTGACATTTATCATATAGTACTCTCCCTGCAATAAAAAAATAATTGAAGAATTTTCTTATAAGAATGTTTAAAGAATAAATCTGTGATATCCAAATAATAAATTTTGCTTCGCTTTTAAAGAAGTTTATGAAGATTTAAGTTTAGGGCACTTGTAAGTGTTGTGAACTATTCAGTGTTAGTTTGAGATCAGATTGGTTAAAATGGAACTTATAAAACACAGAAATTAAGTCATCAGCAAGGGAATTTGTTTTTCGGTGCTGTCACTGACATATATTCTGTAGACATTAAATTTGGTGAACAAAAATTACATGCTCATTAACTCTAGCAAAACATTTAACTAGACTTACTGCTGCATACGTATACAATGTATGTAATGTTTGACCAGGTGGTATTCGGAAAATGTGGTTTGAAATGAATGTAATATTTAGATCCTGTGACAAACAAAAGGGAATCAAAGCCAATACCCAAATACTCTCTTTGGAACAAAAAGAGTAACTGTATGTCAGATTGGTAAACAGGAAAGCTGTAATGTGCTAATTAGGTATGCATCTCTCCCTCCCCCACCTCCCCCCCCTCTCTCTCTCTGTGGAGCAAGAAAGAAATTGATGTGTCATGTGTGTTCCTCCTAATTCAGTTCAGTAATGGTCACTGGATTCAGGATGGCCACAACAGATATTCAAAATAGTGAGCCCTTTGTGCTGGTCTGGTAGCTTCCTGCATCTAGTTAGAGGTTATATATTTGCCAAAATTCAAAATCAGGTTAGAGGTTTATAATATAAACATTAATCAAAAAACTTTAGGGAATTTGCATACACTGATACATATCCAAGGAAACTAAATACTTTTCTTTCTTTTTTAAAAATTTCCATGGCAACGCTTTATTTCAAAAATGAATTTTGATTTTTTTTTTTTAATATGGAAATTTAGACCACACAATTAGTTGCTTTAAAATTTGTTTACAGTCATACAGACATATTTTCTGTAAAATAAGATAGAAGCAGATGAAGACATGCAGAGTTAATTATAAATTAACTTTTACCTATTACTATTGCAACCATTGGGAACCAATAAAAATATCACATTTCTTCCTAATAATATGTTACATGAAAGAAATAAAAAGTAATAAGCAGGTAAGACGTAATTTTAACGACTTACAAAAAGTCGTAATAACCAAATAAAATCATTTCGATGACGAGATAAACAGTCGTAATAACGAGATAAAAAAGTCGTTATTGTGACATAGGAAAGTCGTAAAAACGAGTTAAATTATTATCACATGAATGTCACAGCTATTTTGTCCATCGTTATATAGAATCAATGTATGTACAGAAGGGGATGGGGTGGGGGGCAACAATTGCCAATTTCATGGTCTCTGTCTCCCTGGGGAGTGGGGCAACTTCTTCAAAATTAATAGTCTTTGGAAACCTTATTAGCTCTTCTGAGCCAAAGGCTCAAAGAGCTAATGCTATGGCCATTTGTGCGGTGTGCGTAAACTTTTTAGAATATGGGCCATAACTCAAGAACCCCTTGGCCAATTATTGTCAAATTTGTCACAGGGTATCCTTGGCCCAAGGGCTCCCATTTATACTAAAGCTAGGGTTATGACCCTTAAACAAGGGGAGATAATTAGGAAAATAGAAACAAAAGTACTGGTTGCTAAAAAATCTTCTCAAGAACCACTGGGCAGATTATCACCAAACTTACCAAACGTTTTAGAGGCATAATTTGGACATTTTAAGACTTATGATTATAAAACTTTGTAAGTTGATGCATCTTGGGTCCTCGAAAAACGTCAAATCAAAAGTAGGTCACTGTGACCTACTTTTGAAATTTTATGGCTATATTTAAATATTTAGGGTACTATTTGGCTTAGAATCATCATAATTTGTCATTTGATGTATCTTGGGTCTTCAGAGTACGTCTACTGAAAAGTAGGTCACCGTGACCTACTTTTGAAAATTTATGGCTTTAATTAAATATTTCAGGTACTAATTGGCTTAGAATCATCAAACTTTGTCAGTTGATGCATCTTGGGTCCTCGGAGTAGGTTGGCTGAAATGTAGGTCACTGTGACCTACTTTTGAAATTTGATAGCTATATTTAAATATACCAGGTACTTATTGGCTTAGAATTATCAAAGGATCATTCTCTATAAGGCCGTTTTGCGGCCTACAATGACTTCAAATTTTCAAATAGTATTTTTTCCCTTAAAAACTGCATGAGTCAGTAGGCTAATGTTCCAATTTAATGATAAATGTTGATTGGTTAATGATACAAAAGTATTTGTTATGATATAGGGTCACAAAGTAAGGTACTATCGGTCCGTATTAGCATTAGGGTAATGGGAAAACTCAAGAGGGTTGGTGTGTTAGGTAACTCCTACACATGTCACAACCACCTTTAACCAACACCAAAATTTGCATGTAAACTTCTTATGAACATAAAAAGTGACTACCAAATTATCAACTTGGTTAAAGGTGGTTATGACATGTAAATAAAAACTTTTCGCTTCATTTTTACGATATTTGCAGGAAAAGCTAACTACTTACAATGAAGGATATCAGCTTATGTAGATTATTTCTTATTATAAACTTCCACGTACATGTTTCTATTGATTTACTAAGAATTTATATAAGCCATGCATGTTTACTCAAAAAAGGTAAACTTTTTACTTAAAAAATCTAAAATCAAAGGACTGAAATGACTGGTTGTTATGAAATTACGTGAAGACAAGTCTCATTGAACTATCTGCTAGAAATAAAGAATTTTTTTTATAGACTATAAGGCATGAATATAAGTTACTTATTATAATTATATTATTTATAAGGATAGTTTAGTTTATCTATGCTGCTTCTTTGTATTTGTATTTCCTTAGGAGTACTGCATATTTGTTATTAGTTCTAGAAATGATAAAAACTATTTTTGTTGTAGCGGGAAGATGCATTTGCTATTTGTGTTATAAACTTAATTTTTCTATGGGTACACATGTAACTTTTATAGATAGAGAATTACTGATGGGATGGTTTCATAATGGAAATTCTCGCCTCGACCTTTTAGAAGGACACTTTTCCGTATGAGTGACATAGGATCCATGTATTTTGTTAACTGGGTGTTGAGAGGACTCAATCTATTCATCACACTTCTTTGGTAGCATCAATATAAGTTATGAGAACAGTAGTTCTGTCTTCGAAAATAAAACGCCAAGGAGGAAAGGGGTTCCTAAATGTCACGTGATTGATAATTGAATGTTGCTTTACGTCATTTTAGAATTTTTCACCCAGATAAAGAGATCATCCACCTAAGGTGAAGTGTCACAATTTTGATTTATGCATGGTTTCAGTATTGACCAACACCTACCGTGGGACAGGACCTCCTTCTTTAAGATAATATCCAAGAGACCCATGACTTTTACTTTCAATGCTGAGGACTTAGCAAAGGAACTGTCACTACCCGTGTTAAACACCTTAGTTCTTGACGCAGCACGGAAAGAGAATTTAATTCTCAGGTTTCAAGAGTGCGAAAGGAGTGTCATCTCTTACGGTCCAATTTGTACCTGGGATGTTGTAGAACTCTGTTAGTCCATGGATATACTAAAACTTCTGATATGCGTAGTGGAAGGAACTGTTGAAAATCTACTCCATTTTATGGAATGCCCTAGGGGGGGGGGGGGTCGACTTTTATACATACATTTGTGTATTATAGTTAAGATAGCATTTTGAATTAAATATATTGTTTTACATGCGTAAAATTGAATCAAATCAACTCTTACGATGTTATTTCATTTTACGTCGATATATATATTTCTAATACAACCGTTCTGAGTTTTATGTACTGACTATTAAAATGTACTTGCATTAATATTTTCATCCTGTAAATTAATGAATTCTTTATTTTTTTTTGCAAATGTAGACTATATTTTATAAATTACAACTTAATTTTGATTTAATCACAAACAAAATTCATTCATTGCTTTAAACATTTGATACACAACTTTTATAGTTCAAAAGAAACTTAGAAATCTCATGTCTTGCATGGGCATTTTATGCCTAAAATAGGTACCACATCTATAGAAAAAATACACAAGTACAATATAAACATATATGAAATAATACTTTTAATTAAATGCTAATTAAACATTTTTCAACATCGTACGAGGTGCATTTTGTAAAGATTTACATTCAAAATATGCAAAATGTGAATGCATCAAATTCTTGCCATAAAAAATATCTTTAGCCTTAAATTAAACAATCTTTGCTTTTATTACTTAAGTCTGATATGTTTCCGACATAAATAAACAATTTTTGATCATTTACATCTAGAAACATGCATGAAAACTTGATGTAAATAGACCTACCCTCAATTTTTCTTTACTTGACGGCCGTTTGTGATCTTTAAATCACGCGAATTAGGTGATCGATGTTGAAAAACAAACATCAAAATCATGAAATATAATGATTAAAGTTACATAAAATCACATTTTTAAGTGATTTTATCGTAGGCCGGAAAATGGCCTTATAGAGAATCATCCAAGTTGATGCATCTTGGGTGCTCAAAGTATGTCATCTGAAAAGTAGGTCACTGTGACCTACTTTTGAAATTTTATGGTTATAATTTTCAAAATATTTTAGGTATTAATTGGCTTAGAATCATCAAACTTAGTTGATGCATCTTGGGTCCTCAGAGAATGACAAGTGATAAGTAGGTCATCATGACCTACTCTCAGGTACTAATTGGCTTAGAATCATCTTGGGTTCTCAGAGTGTTTCATCTAAAATGTAGGCCATGATGACCTATCTTTGGAATTTAAAGACTTTATCTAAATACATGTATACAGGATACTTAGAGGCTTCAAATAGAAGTGATAGGTTGTACAGTTTATCAGAAGAGCGATTCAAGGCCCTTGGGCCTCTTGTTTACTCTTGAACACCCATGGCCGTAGGAACCTGGGGGCACGGGGGGGGCGTGCCGGGGGGGGGCCTCCCCCCAATAATTTGGTCGGTATATAGAATACTATAGAAAACATAGCTACTATATGCTTGTGTCCCCTCAATAATAATGTCTGATGACCTTCTTTTTTTTTTTTTGCTTGTCAAGGAATTTTTGTAGTTGATAGTGCCCCCCCCCCCCAACTGAAAATGTATGGTTGTGCCCCCTCAAAGTGAAATTGCTTCCTACGGGCCTGACACCAAGCAGTCAAACCACTGGCATGATTATAAGCCATGAGCTCTCTACCAAAATTGTGAAATTCGTGGCTTCTAGATTCAGGCTCCTGAGTGGGTTTCAGTCATATATTGAAAATACATTACATCTTTGAAATTTTCTCTGCTCATGGACAAGTAGCGGGTAAACTATTTCCATAACTATGATAGACACTTGGCACTGTACCAAAATAGAAAAATTCATTACACCAAGGCCCATGGTTAAGGTACCAATTGGGACTAAGTTGGTATATATTGGAATTACATGTAAGTTAAACCTTTGAGAATATTCTTTCTTTATAAAGCTGACAAACTGATTGTATGATATTAAAAATAAACACATAGCCCTCTTCAAAAAAACCATGTCTCTTGCCCATGGTTCACGCTCCAGGGTGGGGCTAAGTTGGTCACATATTCAAAGTACATTACATGTACATCTTTGAGAATCTTCTTAATTTACTCATGAACTCATGATTATAATGATCAGCTAACTCTAAACAGAAATTATAAAATTCTTTTCCTAGGATTCGGGAGTCAGGCCCTAGGGTGATGCTAGTCACGTGTTTTGTTCAAGCTTTAGGATTGGGGGGGGGGGGCATAGCTTCAGAGAGTCGAACTCAGGTGACCGTCAAAATATATTAGCCTTTAAATTGTTATCTCATAATTATGATAATACCGACTTTTAAAAATCATCAGAACGACTTTTTATCTCGTCATTACGACTTTCCGAAGTCTTAATAAGACTTTTTATCTCGTTAATATTACAACTTATTATCTCATTAATAAATACGACTTGTTATTTCTTTGTTACGATCGTTTTCATGTTCTTAATTCGACCTGTCTACATAATCCATACCATAGAAGCCCTTTCAAATGATTTTTACTTTAGAATTTTTGAGTACATCAAATTTTACTAAAACTCGAAATAACAAACCCCGACCCCATCCCACCCATAGTCTTAAATGAAGTGTACGTAATTTTTATTTAAAGCTAAATATGTATAATTTTCATTATTGAATAGGGTTCCAATAAAATTTTTAAAATCAAAATTTATAACTCAAACTCTTGTATACGTGTGAGTATCATCACGTTTCAGAAAACATTATTTTTAAAAAAGCACTAGAGTTTTATATGTGAAAGATATTTTCGGATTGACGACCTTTTTTTCTTATCCGTTTTTATCCGACTGAAATTATTCTCGAAAAGAAATTTCCACGGATGAGTTACGACGAGAGTTTCTGATCATTCCGCCATGTTATGAGATGAAATGATGATTGGGAGGTGTGAAAAGAAGTTTAAATGACAGCCAGCTGTTCACATTTCCATCCTCTTTCAAATCACACATATTCACACAATCTATCAAACCAGTAATATACATCTTTTCACGCGTAACTTCGTCAAAATCACATTTTAGCAGAGAGAATGTGTCTGTCAACAGCATATTTCAACTCTGAGGAGTGAACACGTCAACTCGGTCAACTGACTGTGTACCAAGAAATTCACAGGTACTGAGGTTTTTGTGCTTATGTGTATTGAATGAATTTTAGTTTCATGAATACATACAGAGTATTTAGTTATGAGATTTCACGTCATCAAAGTGTAGTTTTTGGAACAGGAGCTCATGTTCATGATGTATTTCTGATACTGTACAATTTAGTTTCAATGTGTTAAATCGTAGTCATGTTGATGAATATAATTATACTCAGACAAACCCTTGAGTATTTTAAATTTATGGTATTTCCTGGTACTTGGACTGGTAGACTGGTATAGTGTGTGAAATTGAACTGATGTCCAATTGAATAAAAAAAAGCCTATAGATAAGAAACTGACCATGATGACAGATCCAATTTACAGACTTTGCAGAGAAAAGATTTCAGATTTACATTTTATTCAATGAAATTCAGGGAGAAAAGTCAATTCTGCTAGTTACTAATTTCAGGTGTGATTTTCTGCAGCTGGATTCACTGCAACTAGTGCAAGGTCCAAAGTGTTGTCATCCAAAGTCATCTAAAGGTTTATCAGAAAGCACAAGCAGCATAGGAGATTTTTATTGTAATATTTACAACAGCACATACATGTTAACTCAACCGCTTTAGGTGGAAGTCTTCCACTTGTTTTTTACTCCTACCGCTTTCATTCAAAAATCTGTTGTTTTTTTTTATTTTTGGTTCACTTGGTAGTCATTTTTGAGAACATTTGGTCAGAAAATCTTGTTTTCAAGATATCCCATGATTTGAACTGGGAGCATACAAACACTTTTTTCTTGCATCTTGTTTACACTGATTTCAAGCATGTGTTTGACAATGACAAGTGCATACATGTCAGTGATTACATTCGTTACAATAAATTTCATTGACATAAAGGAGAAAAGGGAGAGGTAGTATTCTAGAACCTGGATAAAAATTTCGACTTTGTTCATAAAATTAAGAAAGGAAATCAGCATTCATTTAATACTTCTATTACATCTCTACTTTCGTTTTCGGTCATTGCAGGAAATCTAAATCTTTGTTTAGATTGGAGTTTGTATTATGACATCATTGCTCTTTTTTGGCAACTAAATGAACATTGACAATTTTGGCTTTCAGGCTACATCAACAAAGATCATATGACTCTTCAATAGGCTGAAGTTGCCACTCAAAGCTTTTGTGATGAGAATGAAAGTTATTTATTTACATGATTTATGTAAATATTGTTTTTATGCCCCGCCATGAATATGGCCGGGGCATATAGTGTTTGTCATGTCCGTCTTCCGTCCTTCCATCTGTCCTTCTGTCACACTTTGCGTGTAGCTCTGTTCAAAGCTCAGTTTCAAAGAAACTATCCAAGAAATTTTTATCAAACTTCATATGCTGATAGATATTGACGAGAGCTATGCAATTGCATCAACATTTTTTGACCTTGACCTTTTCTTTGACCTTGACCTCACTTTTCTTAACTTCTTAACCTTTCTTAGTGTTTAGCTCAGTTTTAAAGATACCATTCAAGATAGTGTAATCAAACTTCATATGTTGATACATACTGATGTAAGCTATTCAACTGCATGAACATTTTTTGACCTTGACCTTTCTTTTGACCTTGACCTCACTTTTCTTGAATTAGTGTTTAGCTCAGTTTTATTGAAACCATTCAAGATATTTTTAACAAACTTCATATGCTGATACATACTGATAAGAGCTATTCAACTGCATCAACATTTTTTGACCTTGACCTTTCCTTTGACCTTGACCTCACTTTTCTTAAATTAGTGTCAGTCTTCATATGCTGATAAATACTGATGAGAGCTATTCAACTGCATCAATATTTTTTCACCTTGACCTTTCCTTTGACCTTGACCTCACTTTTCTCAATTTGTGTTAAAATGTTGCATTACTAATATACCCTCGGTGGGGCATTCATGTCCTATGGACATATTTCTAGTTGTCTTCTTCACTGCAGTTGATATTTGATTTAAATTACTGCAGTGGTCATTTGAGGCCATATTTATTATATATCTTCTCAAAATCGCAGTTTAAAACACCTTGTGCAATGCTACCGCTTTTGAGGTCCTAAGTCTCCCTCTTTTTCATCACAGTAGGCAAACATATATATGACAGCACTTAAGGTTATTTTCAATATACACATCTAATCTTAATGGTTAGTATTAATTGACAAAAAGAAAGCGTTACTGTATATACTATTGTTAATTTTAAATTACTTGAATGAATAATGCAGAATAAAAACAATTGAGTTTAATGAAAACATTAAAACCCTTTATTCCTAAATGAACAACATCATAAGAATATACAATTATAAGAATGATTTCCAGAAGTTATTTTGCCTGATCACAGTATTCAGAAGTGAATGAAATTATAATCTTGGAAACAATATAGAAGGGCGTTTACCTCCCCAGTTATGAATTACTATTATACAACTGTCAGTTGTGTTTGAATCAGTTTTATGTTTCATATCTAGCAGAGTCTTTTTTTTTTTTCTATGTAAGATTCAAGATAAATAAGTTGATATATATAATAATTGGTAATATATGTATTTTCTGTTACCTATACTTTTTAAATTTAATAATAAGAGATTGTGTATTAATTAAAGGAAGAACAGGTTTTCTCATATCATTTTACTGCAAAAATTTAAAGAGCTTGATTTACTTTTATGCATAATTCTCATTGTTTTCATGAAAGCATGAAATAATCTTGAATGACATGTACATGTATACATTGTATGCATCTGACTGAAGTGGCTTTATTGATTCATTCATTTTGCATGGCTACTGAGAGTTCCAGTAGCTCCAAAAGTAAACATGGTTATTTTAATTTTGCAACATGAATGAAATTTTATTACTAACACAAATTACCAAACAATATGAAATCTATCCAAGAAATTTTTTTTCTCATGTTTGTTTCAATATACTTTAGGCATCCTAAAGACACATAGTTCTGAGAATCAACCGTAATCAGTGACATTGAATAATTCTTCAAATTTGCATTGTGTATCCTGCCAGTAGCACTAACTTCCTTTGTTTTTACTTTGAATGCCTTATGCTTGCTTATTAACATTTTAGGGAATGTGTTACTGATAGTTAACCAAGAGAAGAAGAGACAAGAAGTGCACAAGTCATGGACGAAGACGAACGGTATTGACTGTTTTCTTTTCTACTAACAGTTAATCTAATTAAGAAATAAAGTCCACGTTATCGTGAATGTTGCAGGATAACCTCCGAGGTCGAGAAATGTTGTCTGAAATATAAAAGCCGAGGCGTTAGCCGAGGCTTTTATATTTCAGACAACATTTCGAGACCGAGGAGGTTATCCTGCATCATTCACAACAACAAGGACTTTATTTCTATTCTACTAACGGCTCTAAAATACAGTTGATCGTTTTCTCTAAAGAGAAACGAATTAGGTCACCATGTCGCAATTCCGCTGTTCCATTTAACACCAGAGGGTCAATCGATTGCATAAAATGCAGACGATTTTAACTTTTGTTGGATTAAAAATATCCTTTAATTATTTATAAATTTGCTTGTAACATAGATTGATTAATTTTTATGAATGAAAAATAACAAAATCAGTTGTCTTTTTCATTGATTTATCAGTAAAATCACGGGAGTGTAAATGTTGTGGGGAGGTCCGTAGAACAGCCCCATTTGGCTATAAAAATGGATATTTATCAGCTGTTTCAGGCAATACACACGTTTAGACTGCGGAAGACGACACATCGATGTGGTCTAAATAAGTATTAGATTATACAGTGAAATATTTATTTCAACTGTACAGATTTGACATGTGTTTCTGATCTGATAATTTTTTGATGACGTTCGTGATTTATTGGAGAATAATGTCCGCGGCATTTCTTTGATCTCGGCAATAACCGTAGTAGAATACCATATATACTTCACATCACAGATGTTGTGTTCACATATGTTTGGAATGTAAATGCATATACATGATTTGTATTGAATTTCTCATTATTGTTAGAATGTGACAAACATGTTACATTTCACTATAGACCATTAAGTGGTATGGATATCTGTGAAGTCCTTAAGAGGTATATATTTAATTGAAAAGTAATGTCTTCATTGAATTCAATTGAAATCATTTCCATTTCATGGATTTAAAGTTTTCAGTGAAGTACCATTTTATCACAGTTTTAAAAATCATTATAGTTATATAATTTCCATGTCAGAGATTCATGCATCCGAGGCTCTTAGCCTATCTCTGACATTTTGTCAGTGTATTCCTGGTTTTCTTCATCAGAGGGTTCAATCGTCTGTAAATTTTAGATTCAAAATTTTAGCAATTAAAAACCACACAGAACTAAGTATAGGTGAAGTGGATGAGGTGAAGTCAAGAACTGCAAACAACTGTATTGTATTCCCGCCTACCTCCAAGTCAATTTTCAAAACACAATTGAATGATTTTTAATTGAGGCGCATCGCTATCAGCGATGTAGCCTCATTGCTGATGACCCCCAATTCTTTCTTTCGATTACTGCGGCGACAAAGGACTCCGCAATATTGATTCTAAATACGCTATTGAAAATAGTGCAAATGTATATTGACGAGTTGATGATATTCATTGTCTATTTTTAAATATCAACTAACATAAACTCTCACATATACCAAGGTATGTGTTGTTTATACATTGAAAGCAAGAAAGAAAACAAAAATGAAACAAACAAAAAAAGAGAGAGAGAGAAAAAACAACAAGAAACAAACGTGTGCTTCGCGGAGTAAGATCTGTTTGCATCACAACAGCTCGTACTATAAATTATTAGGCCTTGTAAGACGACATTGCTTGTAGGAATACCTGAGAAAAATATACAATAATTTTATTTTATAAACATCACTAACAATAGGAACAAGATGGTTGGGTTTTTTTTATAGAAATAGAAGGGATATTATTATTTTTCACTTCGATGAAACGAATAGTAAGATATCCAACTGAATAAATGTTTGCAGCAAGCGCCGTCTTTCTGGAAAAAAATTCCACGAGGGTAACATGAAATGGTGAAATGATCGGTTTTTTGGTGAAATGTCGGTTGAATATGATTAAATGACTGATAAAAACATGCAATGGCTGTGGATTTCAATTAATAGGATTACCAATACCTTATAACATAGACGTTTTGAGTTCAATCCTTACCGCCAAGGTTTTATAGAGCCAATTTTATCGAAAATATTGGAGGAAATCGGCCGCCATTGACAGTTTTCATAGTATACAGTATACCATGCCCGATTGTTGTTTTTTTTAAAAAATTTTTTTTAGTCCCGTATTATTTATGCGAACATTTCATGTATCCCACTATGCTTTACGTATTATGCCTTTTTGATTGAGAAAACTAGTCTAAGGCAAAGTATTGATATTAAAAAAAAAGTGCACATAATGAAGAAACTAAAAAAAATCTGATATGATATTATATAGAATAATTCAATTATCATTCCTTTCTAAATTCTCAATCATTATTTTCATCTTCCTACTATGATAATAATGAAAGAATAAAAAATAAAAATATAATTAAAATCAATTATGAATTAATTTATTATCAATGAATTATAATTGATATCTTTAAAAAAATGTTTGTTTGACCTCTCCCGACCGACTGGCTAAAAATGCCAAGACTCAAAACATTTTTTAGCCTCAAAGAAAGGATATTTAAATTTTTATTTTTATTCCTGATTTTCCCTCAACATGTAAGTTGAATTTTTCTGAGAAATCTTTTTTTTTTTTGGAGTTTTCTATTTTCAATGCAATGCACTTCACAGGCCTTCAGGCCTTTGATATTTATATAGATATTTATATGAATTTTCATAAAACATTACTTATTTGGGAAAACAAAGAGAGATAACTCTATAATTTTGGTAAAACTTGTGTTTTTTCACTTTTGAAATCAACGGAAAATATTTTTAAAACATCTTCCCAGGTGAAGTCAAGAACTGCAAACGATAGTATTGTTCTCCTGCCTACCTCCAAGTCAATTTTCGAAACACATTTGAATGATTTTTTATACATGTGTATTTATATAGATATTTGTATGAATATTCATTAAACATTACTTGTTTGGGAAAACAAAGAGAGATAACTCTTTAACTTGGTAAAACTTGTGTTCTTTCATTATTGAAATCAACGGAAAATATTTTTAAAACATCTTCCCCCCACTGAAACAAAAATTTCTTTTAACAGGTAATGTGGATTGTTGTTTCACAAATTCATACCAAAGCTTTTTGTGTTTCATGGGGAGTGGGGGGGGGGGGTCATTTTATGATCAATTTCTCATGAGATAGCAAGTTAAAAAATGTACTTTATCAATCTTATTACTTTGAATTTTACATAATTTTAACAAATGGAAAGATTTAAGGGTCATTTATCCATTTCCATGCATATTTGAAATTTTGGTGAAATTTTGGTGATGTTTTAAAGCCTGATTACAATGCATAAAATTTTCTACCCCCTTATGAAAAGAGTTGTAAAAAAAGGGAATTAACTTTTTTATGTTGGTTTTAGAATTATTAATCAATTAGTAATGAACTATTCTTTGCATTCAAAAAAGTTTTAATGGCCAAAATGCCATTTATACTGAATCAGATGGGTATAAAATGTAGGTGGGAATCGAGAGTTAGCGTGCATAGTTCTTAAAATAATTGAGCATGTCTGTTATATCCTGAGGGAGATAAAAAAAAATTGTGACTCCTCAAGGCTTCAACTTCAATCCTTGAAGATCATGATCTCTAAAAATCAGGTCCTACGATCCCAGTCCTTTTTTTTTTCTTGTAGTAAAACCTGCAGTTTTTCTCTTGAAAGTCAAGAAGTATTTTTTAGTCTTGTTTTAAATCTAAAATCCTGCATATTTTACTTTTGATCCCTCAAAGTCTATCAGTGATGATGACACCAAGCTATCATTAACATGTGTCTGTGTGTGTGTGTGTGTGAATCACATATCCCAGTGTTAAATGGGCCTGTTAACTAGATGTTTATAAATGCAAGTCACTAGTTACTTGTAGATACACCAATTGATTGGTAATTAAATTTATTCTTGATTATATTGGAAGTTTACCGATTTTATTGTGGAAGAGAGTTAAATCGATGAAAAGTATATTTACAAGACTGAAGAATGGTTGTATGATGAATGATGTATTTTTGTTAAGGACTCATTGCAACCACTGATATATACATGCACACATACAATTGAACTTCGGTCTCTTGAACGTATATCTCGACTACCATGGATAATTTTTTTTTTATTTATTTAATTCATTTCTATTTTATACCAAATAAAACACTGTAAAATATCCCATTAATGAGTATTCTTTCTGCAAATTGCAAATGGGGGGGGGGGGGGCAAAAACTAAGCAATATATCATCTTTGTTATTGGGAAAAAAAAGTTGCTAATTCAGGGTCTTTAACTGCTTTAGGATGGTAAATGATGGTAAATAAGACAGGGAGTGTCTGAATACAGGTAAAATATAATGAAAAATTCTCATTAGGAAATTAAATGATTTCAAATCAATGGAGGTCCCTATATACAGGTGGTCGCTATGACGTCTGACTGTATTAACATGATTATTAAATTTAAAAGTTATTTTTACTTAAATTATTTTTGAAAATTTTGAAAATAATGTGGAGGTTAAAAAAATCTGTATTATCCACATTATTTATTTTTATCTGATAATTGGCCCCAAACCATGAATTGTATTTTGGGCCAATCCATAGTTCGCTGGGGAAAATAAAAAACTGAAGGTTCACTCGTTGACGTTTCCAAACCTGGCTGATACTAGCAGTTAGATTTTTCCCCTTCTAACATGCTTCAAGTCTTAGTGTAGATTATATGTTTATAATGAATTTTCTCCCCACCCTTTCCCTAACAACCAGCCATTAACCAATTTATTATATTTACAACATTTTTAAGATTTTTGCCAATTTTAGACTGCTTTATCAATAACATTTATGGAGAACAGTTTTTGTTGATTATTCATTGTAAATAGTCATTTTGAGATAATTATAGATACATTTTATATATAATGTCAACATTTAAATGGCTTTGAGGAGCATTTAATGGTATTTCTCTTGGTACCATTTCCCCCCTTCCATCATATTTCTTCCATAAATACTGGCTATGAATGTCAACAATTGTCTACTTATTTAGAGTGCAAACAAATGACTTTTTCCAAAAACAGGAGTTTTCCTTAGGACTATTGATAACTCAATACAAACTAAAGGTAATTTATGGTTGAAAATTACTGGTAAAATGAACCTGCTTCTTATAGTGGCATTTAGAAGGTAATAAATATTGCAGCAATATATATAATTATGTATGTAATATATTCCAGCAGTATTGTTCACAAGAAACATGCCATAGTAAGTACAGTAAAAACACAGTTATTTTTCTTTTTGGAGATGTTCATAAATTATGAAGAAGGGTGACTTCAATGCAAGCATGCATCAGGCCCAGTCTCGGATCAATAGCTGCAAAAATCAATAGCTCATTTCAACATGCTGAGGAGAAAAAGCCAATGAAATGCCTATATTGATCATATATAGTACAGGATTAATCCATATTGAATAATGAAAGGGTTGTGTCTGGCCAGATTGCTTTTGTTTTTTGGCTATTCCAGGCTTGTTGTGTGATTGTTAATTTAGACCTTGCAGTCCAGATTGGTGCTGTGAGGTTTGATAGAGGAATGAAGGATATGCTTCTAGGATAAACACTTGTTGAAGTAAAAGTCATTAGCCTTAGACCCCTTTAAATAATGGACTTGACTAGTTTTGTGGAGGATTTGTATCATGGAGGATTTTTGTCCGAGAAACAACAAGTGTCTGGGATTTTAGATTTGCCTTACAAAATGGAGACAGACACTGTGAAGGCCTATAGAATGTAAGTGGGGGTCAGGTCTATTTTTGGGGATTCATTGGTTTTAAATGAGCTGAGTAGTGAGTAGACTTTTCTAGCATATATTATGGTTGGGATGATGTCATCGGATGCTGGGACAATATAGCAGACTCAGAATTAAATAAATTTGTGTATATGCAATGGGGTATGGTATATTTTTGGTGTATTTGAGAGAGATTTTCTGGGATTTTAATTGATATTGTAAAAGTTAAAGCAGTAAAATTTGAATGAGTCACACATTGGATCCTCCTCATCCATCCTCTTCTAGATCAAATTTCCTGAATTCTGGGTCTGATCAATGTTTTTAACATGTACTTTCAAATTACTTTATAATGATAGAAGAGTCAAACTTGTTGTCTTGAACTCAATCGGACCAAGAAAATGTCGGTGTATTTGAGATACTGAGGTTAAAAAACAAAAATAAAAAATGGTTGGGACTTCCAACTGACTTCAAGGAACCTGTGGTATTTGAGATAACGTTGTTTAAGATGAAGTCAACTGGTCTGTATTACATGCATGTTTTGTACCTCTTTCTTTTCTTTTTCAATGGAAATTGTGCCAAATTGTTAAAGTACAGTCAACTCATTATCTCATACTCAAAGGGACCAAGAAAATACTTCGAGATAACCGAGGATTCAAGATATCCAGAGTAAAATATTTAAGGAATAAGAAGTTGGGACTTCAAAATGACTTCGACATATCCATGGTATTCGAGATATCAGTGTTTGAGATATACCAAAGTTCAACTGTATTTTGAATATTAGTGTGAAATACCAGTGTAATGAATCTTGATTTGGGGGGGGGGGGGGGGAGGAGGGTAGGCACATATTTATTTATTACTTTGATACTTGTGTGCTTTAAATTCTACATTTTCCTTCCTTTTGTATCTCATTTTTGCAAGTTTTTTGAAATCAATCCCTATCCCCAATGTTCTTTATAGTGTTTTGTCTTTTTTCATAAGGCAAATCTGTAGTCTTTTTTACATTCAATCATATAGACTCACTATATTTCAAAACTTGCCAAAAAGGGGAGAGGGGTAAAAAAAAAAATTGGAATACATGGTAACATATATATTTACATGTACATTATTAAGTTTTTGGAACACATTTGGGAATAGTTTTATATAACAGAAACTGATTCTTTAACAAAATTCACTTCATTTATGATTGTTATAATTGTCTAGAACTCACAAGAGGATGTGGAATCACCCAGAATGTCTATATTTTATAATTTATATGTCATAGAAATTAATGTGAGGAAAAAGTGTAATTGTATAAATTGATGTTCTCATGTGCATGGTTATACTGGAAATACCCCCAAAGTACACTGAGATGAATGATGACAAGATGGCAAATTTATATTACCATTTCAACGGTAACAATCAATATCTATTCCATTTAATGAGGCTAGCTGGAATGTATTGCTATTTTGGCCTATTTTCCTCTGTTCTTTTGTTTTTCTTAGCATAAAAGAATCTGGAATTAAAATGACAAGAACATGACATTTAATGGGAGTGGGAAGAAATTTTATGTGAATTACTTTACATTATTACATTACATGCAAAGAAATTTTTAGGGCACTGTAAGAATTATAGGTAGCCTGATGTATTTCTGCATGTAGTGTTGTTTTCTTAAGTTTATGCTTAAACTTATGCACTGATATTCTTCATAATCAATTTCCTGTTTGTTTGTTTTTTTAAAGATAATAATGGAGTAGAACTGTAATGTTCTGTGGACCTTTTCACAAAAAATCTTACGACATATTTTTATCTTAAGTGAAAACATATGATGAAAATCGTTTTCACAAAAATTCTTAAGAAAGTCGTAAGTGCAAAATCTGTCGTAACTTTACGAGAGCCCCAACCCTCTCTTAAGTATTTTAAAATCGATTTTATTGTAAAAATATAACCGCAAAAAACAAAATACACGTTACATAAAACTTTTTAAAGCAACTTCCAATAATATTTTATATTTTTTTCACAATCATTGTCGAAAAATTAAATGAAATACACTACAAAATATTTACGATGTAAGTTTCACTTAAGATTTTCGTATGACCTACTTTTACGTCAGACTTGCGATTGTGACGTCAGATTTTAAACTTCCTTGCTTCACAAACGATTGCATTCGATATTTGTATTCAATAATGTTTGTTTTGCTCACAAATGTTGAAAACTAAGTTTTATTTTTATTTTCACCCACTTATTTAAGGATTATAAAGCATATTGAAGTCGTTGCTAGGGATGAAGTCTGTCGTAAGTAAAATCTTAAGTTCAATCTGCTACGAATGCGTTCGTGAAAAGCACTTAAGATTTGTCGTAAGAGATTCTTAAGTTAAAATCTTACGCAAAAACTTAAGATTTTTTGTGAAAAGGGCTACTGATATTTTCTTAATGTTGTGACTTTATGTCATAATACCTTTTTATCATATATCAGTATATCCTGTGTGACAAAAGGATTGTGTATTTTTATCAGTACACTGGAAACCTGGACACAACCTGAATAGATTCAGAAATTTAACAACTGTATTGATTTATTTGAAATGTGGTCGCGATGCAGCCTTCTTCACAATCTTTAATTCTCTAATTATGGGTTTCTTTCCATTGTATTTGTCATTTGGCCTGGTTATCTGTAAACCATCAGATGAAATGAATGTACTAGTCCAAGGTTTTAGATTGATAGACTTGGTATGGCAGTGCATGTAGTAGGTTGAATATGATGAAAGCTATGCCAACCATCAGATTTATTTGAAAAAAAAGGTTATCATTGTTTTTGCATCAAAGAAAATGTTTTCTTTTGCATGAAAAAGAGAGCAAAGAAGCATTAATTATTGTGCAATGATATGCTTTGCACAATATCAATGAATGAAAAAGCCGACAGAAATTAACCTCACTGATAATCTTGTGAATATATATAAATTTTGTGAAGGTGAAAGTATAAGTGTTTGTTGTTTTCATTGCAATTAGAAGGTAGAAGAGGGTTTAATTAGGAGTGTTTGTTGCTTTTGTTGCAGTAAGAAGATGGAGAAGGGTTTAAATATAAGTGTTTGTTGTTTTTGTTGCAGTAAGAAGATGGAGAAGGGTTTAAATATAAGTGTTTGTTGTTTTTGTTGCAGTAAGAAGATGGAGAAGGGTTTACCGGTAAATATAAGTGTTTGTTGCAGCAAGAAGATAGAGGAGGGTATGAATATAAGCCTTTGTTGCTTTGTTGCTGTAAGAAGATGGAGAAGGGTTTAAGTATAAGTGTTTGTTTTTTTTGTTGCAGTTAGAAGATAGAAGATGGTTAAAATATAAGTGTTTGTTGTTTTTGTTGCAGTAAGAATTTGAAGAAGGGTTTAAGTATAAATGTTTGTTGTTTTCGTTGCAGTAAGAAGATAGAGAAGGGTTTAAGTATAAATGTTTGTTGTTTTTGTTTCAGTAAGAAGATGGAGAAGGGTTTAAGTATAAATGTTTGTTGTTTTCGTTGCAGTAAGAAGATGGAAAAGGGTTTAAGTATAAATGTTGTTTTCGTTGCAGTAAGAAGATGAAGAAGGGTTTAAGTATAAATGTTTGTTGTTTTCGTTGTAGTAAGAAGACAGAAGATGGTTTAAGTATAAATGTTGTTTTCATTGCAGTAAGAAGATAGAGGAGGATTTAAGTATAATTGTTTATTGTTTTGTTGCAGGGTTTAAGTATAAGTGTTTGTTGTTTTGTTGCAGGGTTTAAGTATAAGTGTTTGTTGTTTTGTTGCAGGGTTTAAGTATAAGTGTTTGTTGTTTTCGTTGCAGTAAGAAGATAGAGGAGGATTTAAGTGTAATTATTTGTTGTTTTGTTGCAGGGTTTAAGTACAAGTGTTTGTTGTTTTGTTGCAGGGTTTAAGTATAAGTGTTTGTTGTTTTGTTGCAGGGTTTAAGTATAAGTGTTTGTTGTTTTCGTTGCAGTAAGAAGATAGAGGAGGATTTAAGTGTAATTATTTGTTGTTTTGTTGCAGGGTTTAAGTACAAGTGTTTGTTGTTTTGTTGCAGGGTTTAAGTATAAGTGTTTGTTGTTTTCGTTGCAGTAAGAAGAAAGAGGAGGATTTAAGTGTAATTGTTTATTGTTTTGTTGCAGGGTTTAAGTATAAGTGTTTGTTGTTTCGTTGCAGTAAGAAGATAGAGGAGATTGGGAAGATGACGTCTCTATCACAGGAGGAGATAATAAGTGGTACAAAGACAATAATGCAAGGCCTGGACACACTGAAAAATGAACATCACCAAATTCTTAATGGACTGCTCTCCTCCATGAAAACTATCAAAAAAGAAAATGAAGATACTAACCTGATGGAGGAGAAGACTAATCGCCTCAAAAAGTCATTGGAGACCATAGAACTAGGCCTCAGTGAAGCACAGGTAAAGGGGAAATGTGTGAATACAGAAAATGTGGAATTCAGTAGAAATGTAATGATTTGTTAGCTACTCTGGTTCATCAACATCTAGATCTCATTATGGTAGCAAGTTCCAGGAAAAATGGATCAATATTAGAATATAGTTTATCTCCATATGAACCACCAACAGGGCCTGATGGTTAGAAATTACATAGAATAAAATAAATGTCAATATATTTGTTGTGAAATCTTTACATGCCCTACCAGCATGGTTTTCAGAAGTTTTCAATTAATTTCCTTTATGTCCTAGTTGCTTGTAAAGGTGAATGGACTGCCTGACTGAAATGTTAGCGATAATATTGATGAGGGTATGGGGTAGATGATTTCTGCAATTAAGGGTTGGATCTCTTTGAAGGTCTTGTCCTATCCAATCTTTCTGTATTCTGGAAATCTGTTTGATTTTCAGCAGATCAAACACTACTTAATGAATAACGCCATATTGACATTCTGTAAGTTATTATGTGCAATGGCTGCCTGGCATTGTCTTGTTTTGGTCTGTAAGTGCAGTACTGCTCAAAAATTTTAGTCAATAATAATACAGATGTGAAATCAATATCTCGCAAGAAAATTTCATATTCTTAAAAATTAATATTCATTTTGCATTTCTATCTGTATGAGATAATCTAATTTGACATTTGAGCATTTCTTTCCCCCACAGTATCTATTATATAAATGTAACCATTGATAAAAGATTCAGACATGAAAAGAATTCACCTTGCAGTTACATTGTTTTATGGTATATATGCATCTCCTTTGATGTACGCTGCAGTCTGGATCTAGCATTCGATTGATGTTTATAACTGTAGAATGAACTTGTAGACAAGACAGGGTCATGACATTTCAGTGGCATTAGAAAGAATCACAGAGTCTTATTTTTAATCAGATATGATAAGTAGTACACCTATGAAGGTGCTGCAATACAACATAAAGATAAGAACATGCAGTTATTACAAAAGAAAAACAGTTGTGAAATTTTAAAGTGGATTAAGTTTTAGCAGGTACATTGTGGTCAAGTTTAATATTTAATTCTTACCCCTGTATTTAATTTTCTTTTGTTTTCTGAGTAAAAAAAATGAGATATTGAAATCTGTAATGTTGATGTATTTGTATGAATTTCATGTTTGAATGCAAGTTGTCACATTATATCTTTGAAGTCCCCTTTCTTTTAGGTAATGATGGCATTAGCAAATCATCTTCAGCATGTTGAGGCAGAAAAACAAAAATTACGAGCACAAGTGAGACGTCTGTGTCAAGAAAATGCCTGGCTTAGGGACGAACTGGCCAACACACAGCAGAAACTGCAAGGAAGTGAACAAAGAGTGGCCACGCTAGAAGAGGAACAAAAACATCTCACTTTTATGAATGAGATGAGAAAATATGATTCATCAGATCCCAATCAACAATCACAGGTGTGTGTAGCAGTAAAGAAAACATTGATTTTTGTTATAAGCATGATTCACCACTTTATACAGTTATTATATTTGTATGTAAGGTTAATCATAGGTCAACCTATGAGGTTTTTCCTCAATGCAGATTCCTTTTTTTTTTTTCAAATTAGTTAACAACTTATCAAGTGTGTAAATATTTAAGGACAAAATTAGTTATCAGCATTCATTGCAAAATATGAAATGGCAACAAAATTTAGCTTGAAGCAAGCTACATTCTCAGTTTTCTTTAATGTGAACAGGGAGTATTGGAACAGATACAATCTTTATCTGTGTTTTCAGACCTCAGAAGGAGAGAAAGAATCTGACCAATCAACACAGTCCTTGGACCTCGGCTTTCCAGACGATGATGATGAACCTCCACAACAAGAAGGTGAGACTAATGACGGCAAAGCTCCCTTTTTTGGTCCTGTAGCAGCATTTCACACATCATTGTGATACAGTTGAAGTTAATTTTGAACTCAGTTCACACATTGTCATAATCATAATTGATTTAAAGAGAATGAATGACCTTTCATGTAGATATGAAAATCTCTCGTGAGTCTGATCTTGACAAGATCGTTGAGAGGTACAGAGTTGCCAATGACCCAGATATGTATATGGCAGGGGAAGGTGAGATAGAAACAATCTACTTATGCACTCTCAATGTTCTGCGCAATCATCCCAACATAATACAGCCTCTGAAACCAGATCAAAATAGCTATTGAATAAACTTGATGTGAAATAGGCACTATTGGAAAAGTGAGGATTTTTTGAAATGTTTGTCTTTAAGAGAACATTTTTTTTTTTTTTTTTGGTTAATAGTACTTGATAAATATCTTTTGATTGAACTTCTACATAAGAACACCAGCTGCCTCAATTCATTTGTTTCCTAGACACTGCTATGTTAATTTTATATCAGCTATACTTTTATGTACATCAAATTTGAATCAATGGTGAGTATTCACATGTCATTAGGTTAGTTATAGACCACATACTGCAACCAGGTACCCTTACATCCCTTCAAACCCATGTAATTATCCCAACAGGTATTCAATAAAAAAAAATCATTAAACAAAAATCATAAAAAAGGTTTTCCAGGGGTAAGTTTTATAATAAATACTTTCAGATATCTTCTTGCATATTTATTTTTTGTATTTTTTTTACAGTCCTTTCTCCCTCACAACCCAGTGCCATGGCCCAGGCTGCTAGTGGAGGGTACGAGATTCCTGCGCGACTACGCACTCTTCATAATCTAGTCATCCAGTATGCCTCTCAAGGCCGCTATGAAGTGGCTGTCCCGCTTTGTAAGCAAGCCTTAGAGGACTTAGAGAAGACCAGTGGCCATGACCATCCTGATGTAGCTACCATGCTTAACATTCTAGCTCTTGTATATAGGTAAGCCCCATATACCTTTGGACCTCTGAACATCAACTTTATTGACGAAGTTTGACCCATTCTAGATACTGGACATATGTCCTTGTTGCATTTGTTCTTTTTTGTAGATGATTTATATTAGCATGGATTAAATCACAACTTTAATACAATGAACATTTATTAGAAGTTAAAAATGTCATTTATGAATTGATTATACAGTAAATGCTTGTATAAACCTATTCTATTATAGTTGAATTGGGATGTTGCATGTTTTTTTTTTTTTTTTTGCATGATATGCAAGCAGCAATACTCCAATCTTTTATTTAAAAACTTCATTTGAAAGAAGATTTTAATGATATACATCCTAAATTGTGATGAGAAAACACTGTGAAGAGGTTAAGTGCAAAGTTCTTTTACAGAGACCAAGGCAAATTTAAAGAGGCTGGTAATCTACTACAAGATGCTTTAAAAATTAGAGAAAAAACACTGGGTTCTGATCATCCAGCAGTGAGTGTCTGACAAAGCTTGACTGCTGTTACACATGACAGAATAACCAGTTCTACACAACAACCACTGGAAAATTCATAGCAGAATCAAAATTCATAAAATCAGTATGAATATAGTCAATGGCATATGAACACCTTGATGCACTTTCGGTATAATACTTGAATGGTTTGTTCAGGAATTGGAATTCTGTCATTTGTCACAACAGTTAATGCTTGATAATGTGAAGGAACTTCCCAAGGAGTAAGCTCTTGGGAGGTTTTTCTTCACAAAGTATTTTGAAGTATTTGTCTTAAAGGTTTAATGAAAAGTAATGCCATTTCAGAGATCAAGGCAAATATAAGGAGGCTGCCAATTTACTGAATGATGCCCTGGGCATCAGAGAGAAAACACTCGGTCTCGATCATCCGGCTGTGAGTTTAATCATGCATGAAGTTGGTTCATAATCGGTGTTGTTTTATTCAGTCACATATTGTATCTTTATTTGGAATTTGGCCTTCTAATAGTTGAAGTTTGCATGGTGTAATTTTATTTTTGTTAACAGTAAATCTTTGGTTGTTATTAAAATAATGATTTGGCACTAGTTGAAATTAGATATGATACCAGTATATTTCAGTTCATTACAAACAAATCTTTTATTAATTGTTGGGCTCCTATCTGGGTATTTACTTATTGTAGAAGAAACATATTTCTTCTGTATAATCAAAGAGTAAGTGTTTAGTAAGTGAGAATTTTTAGCTACATGCAGCCGGTCGCAGCTCTTGTCTGATTTTACAAACATCATGCCAATGGAAGCTATAACTGAATAGTTTAAAATTTGTAAATGCGAAGACACCTCTCCTCTTTCCCTTAATTACTAAAGAGGTTTGAAAACGAGGTCAATTCCACAGCTATATGTGTAATTCTTTTCATCGTGAAGAATTGTTAGACTATAGTGTACTTCTGGAATGACTACTATGTTTTTAAGACATAGCTGGAGGTGCCATAATTTACATCAGTTTGCATGATGACCATTACAGGATGGTCATATCTTTATTTTTAGTGAGGTTTCCTAAGGACTGCATGAAATTTATTTTTTTAAATCCTGATATAAAGTGCTAATTGTTGTTATGTTGTTTTTTTTTTTCATTTTAATCAAAAATGTTTCAAAAGTGTTAAAAGTTAATTTTGGTTTTTGTAATGAAAGTGTAGAAGACTTACTGTACATGTACATAAATTGGCGTATTCAAAATTTAGAGCAACCACTGGGTATGGTGTTGTTGGCATTATCATAAATTAGAGCTACACATGTCCTGCCATGTATTATATTTACAAATGATTCTTAGCGGTATTCTTGAATTAGCGAATCGTTGTCCATGCCAAAACCGCTGAAATATAAAACCGCTTTTTTTTAAGCACACATACAGTATTTTAGCTTACTATGCATCTATGAACACTTAAATAAAAAGAGAAATTTCATTTATGCAGTTACAAGCTATGAATTACATATATAAGAGAAGAGTGTTGTATTTATAGGTGAAATAATCTTTTGAAATGAATATGCAGGTATATTTGCCATGAAATTACCAGACTAAGTATAAAACTCTTATAGATAAAATCTACTCAGAAAAATTTTGCTATCAACCCATTATTATTGAAAGTCTAACAAAAAAGCATCTACAAACTCAATACATGTACTGTTTCAACAGGACTGCATAATAGAAATGTAATCACTCTGTGCTTTGTCTTGGTGCAGTTTGTATTAATCAGTTTTATACTCATGGATCCAGTCTGTTTCATGAATCAATCTACATTGTAGGTGGCGGCAACACTGAATAATTTAGCTGTTCTATATGGAAAGAGGGGCAAATATAAAGAAGCAGAACCTCTATGTAAAAGAGCATTAGAAATTAGAGAAAAGGTAAACTGTTCTGGGGTTTGAAATAAATATGAAATGTTTTTAGAAAGTGAATAAATGTAAATTAGTTTAAAAAGATATTGAATATAGCAAAATTATGCCAAAATATTAAATAAGAAAATTGAAGTATTGTTTCATTATACATAAACATTGTACCTGTATATAATTTAACATTTTCAAAATTTTCAGGTTTTAGGAAAAGATCATCCAGATGTTGCTAAGCAGTTAAATAATTTAGCCTTACTTTGTCAAAATCAAGGAAAATATGAAGAGGTAAGGAAGTTTCTTCTGTCTTGTGATTTTGTTTTGACATGCAATTGAATTTTGAAAATGATAAAAATATGACTTTTGAAGCAGGTTTAAAGATGATCCCTATTGATCAAGTAAAAGTACAATGAACACTATTGATCAAGTAAAAGTACATCTATAATTCAAAATTTCTTAAAAACTTTTGAATACATTGTAAACCAACTTGATTTATTTAGTGTTTTTCACACATTTTTAAAATGCTGTCCAGGTTGAACAATATTATCAGCGAGCTCTTGAAATTTATGAAACCAAATTGGGACCAGATGACCCCAATGTTGCTAAAACTAAGAACAACTTGGTAAGACTGGTCCTCAGAATCATCAATCAGGGTGTTTATATTGGATCTGTGGTTAGAACTGAGGGACTGAAATCATGAGAATTCTTTTTTTCATTTTTGCTTTTGCATGATATTTTAGTATTCCTTGTAGTGCCTTTTTTTTTATCTCTTGCAGCTGCCAGTCATTCCAAAGGGATATTTTTCTCAGAGTTTTTCATGCAAATTCTCATGATCTATTGGTTGTTTGAAAAGAAACTTGTGAAACCCTTCATGTACTGAACATGTTATACTGTGTGCAAATGAAAAATTCACATCTTTATAATGTTCAAATTAAGCCATGGAAAAGCAGTTCAAACCACAGAAACCCAATTTATTTTATTTATTTTTTTTATTAAGAATTTTATTTTTGCATGTCTTATTTTGATTTGGTGTTGTTACCCATTGCTTTTTGCAGGTGGAACATTATTATAAGAGAGCTTTAGAAATATACCTCATACGTTTAGGTAGAGATGACCCAAATGTATCCAAAACAAAAAATAATCTGGTAAGAATTTGTCTCCAACTTAGAATAGGAAGTAGACTAAACTTAAATATGATTTTAAACATACTTGTAAATGTGTGTGTATATTTCATATATAAATAAATGTATGTGGCACTGTAAAATGGTAGTGACCTTAACATATTGTTTTGAAGTATAAAGCTTTCCTTGTATGGAAATATCTTGCTTAAATTCATTAACCTTCTTGCTAAAGTAAGTGGTAGGTGTAGTGAGCTTTCATGTACATAAATTTGCTTGTAATCAGCCATTTTCTGCATATACAAGTACATGGAGAAAACTTGGGTTTTATATAAATATAACTTTTGTCATTTGTCTATTTTAGTATAATCAGTTACCATCTTGCTGCTTTTTATAGTAAAATTTTCTCTTTTTTTATCAGCTTGGTGCATGTCTATTACTACTCTCTCATTTTATTTTCTTTATTTTTCTATACATATGAAAGATGTATCAATTCAAGTAAATAGCCCACTTTGAAATTGTAACAATAAACATGTTCTTGTTTCTGTATTGGCTATATGAGTAAATCATATATTTGTTTTCTCTTTTTGATAATTGTTCAAAGTCATTATTTTATTCTGCTTATGTTTAAATGTGGATTGTAATTATTAATTATTTTTAAATTGTTTTAGGCCTCGGCATATCTCAAACAAGGGAAGTATAAACAGGCAGAAGCTTTATATAAAGAAGTCCTCACTAGAGCTCATGAAAAGGAATTTGGAAAAGTAGATGGTAGGGCTTTGTTTGATACACAAGACACATTTTATGTGTAGTGATAACATCAAATAAAGCATCCAAATATTTATATTTAAAAAGATATTGAACTTTAAATTGAGGATAGATACTAGTCTGAATATGGGAAAGAATGTGAATAAGGGTGGTAAAAATCTAGTTTCTGTTTCATTTATAGGTGAAAATAAACCTATATGGATGCAAGCTGAAGAAAGAGAAGAAAATAAAGTAAGACAAATTATTCACAAGTTATTTTGAAGCTTAATGTATCTCAAGGTGATAAAATTAAGATATACTTCTTTTAATGAATTAGATATTGAGTATGATGAATGTACATATTTACTGGTGTTTGTCACAAAACTGTTACTTGGTTAACCAAATGTACTTTGTATTTATAAGGGTAAAAGTAAGGAAGGATCTCCACTGCCTGAGTATGGGGGCTGGCATAAAACTGCCAAGGTTGACAGGTAACAGTTATTAAACTTCACGTTATAGTGGTGTTATGCATAATATATATGAAAAAAATAGGTATTAAAATGAAAAAAATTGTTATTTGTCAAAAACATCACAAGGTTGAAATGTATTATTCTGGATTAGATTTATGTTCATTGGTTAAAATGCATACATGTGACAGAGTTGAACACTCACAACTGGAGATATGAAATTTTTCAGCTGGAGTTTGGGTCTCAAAACTGGAGATTTTTTATCGACATTTTTTCTTGCCGCAAAAAAACTATCCTAAGCCCTAAATCTAGGAAAAATTATTTTCAAAAATCTCTGTTATCAGTATAAAAAAAAGTTCTGAAAAATTGGAGAACTTCACCCCTCACAGTTTAATTATTACAGTAAATTAAAAATATTATGTAATAAAATTCTTGTCTGAAAAAAAAAATGACAATGTTTTTAATCAAGTGAAGTGAAATTTATATCCAAAATAAAGAAGCTCATTTAAATTCAGAAATAACAGCATTACAAACATGATTAAAATTTAGTCCTGATTTGATACTGATATATCAACTTGTTGCACATGTATTATAGTAAAACATAGGATTTGTTTTTAAATTGAAATGTTATCCTGTCAAACATGCACAGATATTTAAATTAAAAATACTCTCTTAAAAAATAATAATTTAAAAAAAACTAAAAGTCAGCCATGTTTTTGCTAGGAGTTTTAGCAACACCCTGTAGTTTGATCTATTTTTAATTAGAATGTGACATGAAAAGAGTATTTTTCAGTGATCACTGCAGCATTAAAAAATGATTAAAAGAGAATTTTAGCAACTAATTACAATGTTCTGCATGTAGTAATAAAGTAATAAACATCGCTGGCCATTTATCAAGAGTTAAATAGGTTATTTTTACAACCTAATTATACGACCTCGTGTAGATTCATACGAAGCCCACTGCTGTGAAAATTTATTGCACTGGCGTTGTTATCTCAATTTCTCTTTTCACACTAGTAATTATATGAAAAGTGGTGACAATTAAGTCAAATAATAAATAATATGAAGATTTTCAAAACACAGAAGATTTAAAAATTAATCGGGAGTGGCGGAAGGGGTTGAAATATCGGGAGATTTTGACTCCCGCCGGAAGAATCACATGTATGAAAATGCAAAATACCAGTATGTGTTTTTATGAAAGCTTAAATATGTGTGAATTACAAAATAATTTTTATAAGAAAGAAAAAAAAAATATTTGAAAAATAGAAATGGTTTATTGTAGATAATGAAAAATACAAACATTGTTTAATCAGTCTTGAAGATATGGGAAAATAAGTGCATAAAGTTAAACTTGTATTAAAATATGCTTTATTATTACGTAGTCCAACAGTCACAACAACTTTAAAGAATTTAGGAGCTTTGTACAGGAGGCAGGGGAAGTATGAAGCTGCAGAAATGCTAGAGGAATGTGCAATGAGATCCAAAAAGAGTGTGAGTTGACATTTACTTTTACCACTCTTTGTGTAATCATTTTATATAGTTGCTGCACAAGAAAGGATTGTTCTGGAGTCACTGGTATTGTCACAGTGGTAAAATTCTCTGTCGTGATGATTTTTACCAAACAATTCTGCATGTGAATAATCTGTTATATTTATATGCATATACTTACATATATATCATAGATAACTGCAGAATCTGTATGCATTCTGCACTGAAAGGGCTATTAAGCAAAACCTGTATGGGGAATTGTAGATGCTGTCACCCCCAAACTCTTACAAGGCAAGGCTAACATGCAGTCGGCCAATATTAACTGTGTTTTACTTGACTTTCATCTGTTCAATTTTTTGCGTTTTTTTTTTTTTTTTTTTTTTTACTTAACATATTTTTGAGCTGCTTCTTGCAGTCTTATTTTATCTCTGATTTGATTTTTTTTTATTCATTTTAATTATCAGTCTTCATTGTTACCAAAAAAGTGAGACTTTTCTGAGGCAGCAAAATATATAACTTCAGGGTTTTTTTTGCTCAGTGCTTTAGCATTGGACTAATTTTTGTTCAGTCTCGTATAAAAAAAATATTCAATTGAAAGTATCAAGTGAATGGTAAGAAAAGGAGAAGGATCAAGGAGGCAGTGTAGGTCAGGGGCTTGATCTGATTTTGGTTTTCTGCTAGGCCCTGGATGTGGTCAAACAGACCCAGGTCTTGGGTGCTGACTATTCTAAAGACCACTTACCCCCCACCAATCCGGGGCGGCGGAGATCGGGAAGTAAAGATCGGGGGTTCAGGAACTCCATGGAAAATGTGTCACATATTGGTGATACGGAGGATGTAAGTATATAGGGCTGGAGGGGCCCTAAATGGGGGTGAGTAAAGCACATTGTCACAATAAGTGTTCCAAATAATCAAGGTTTGCCCATTCTGAATCCCAAATTCAGTTTTGGATAACTCATGCACCATAATAGAATTAATAATAAACCTAACACAATACTTTCATTCTTAAAACTAATGGTGAAATGATGAAAATCATGCATACCCAGTATATTACTCTTGGACTTCATATTTTATCATGTGGATGTATGATCTTTGGCAAATTAATGTGGGATTATTGTTGCTTTGATTAATTGGAACAGTTTGGAGAGAGGGAGAAAAATCCATTCATTGATAGTGCACTGCTAACATCTGTCACAGAAAATCAAGCCTTGTCTTATCCTGCACTGATAATTTTATCTATAACATTTTCATTGCATGCATGTTGTGTATGTGGTATTTGAAAGGAAAATCTAATGTAGACTGTAGTGTAGCTTTATATTGATGTAGAAAACTGTGGGTTCTAGACCATTTTTATAGTAGATGGATCTTTTAATTCATTTAATGTTAAAACATCACTAATTAAGAATCACCTTGCATGGATTTTACTTCATTTATTCTGCTTTGTGGGAGAGGGGTGGATGGGTGTCAATGAATGGAGTTTACCCTTTCTTATGTTGTACTGTGCTTTACATGTGCAAAGGGATAAAAAGTAACCCTCAGTTTCAGATTAACCAACAAACAGCACTGTAGAATTAAAAAGAACTAAACCATAGAGTACTGTTAATGGTGTTTGTATCAAACTTAGAAGCACATATCATGTTTTAAGCAGACTAAACCATTTTATTTAAAATCCAACTGAAATTCTTAAGAGTGATTCGGAACAAAGAGTATTTTCGGCTCTATATGAAACATTCTGAAAACTGAGGCTTGTTAATTGGGCTTTAACCCCTCCTTTGTAAATACTAAGGGAAAATTAAAGAGAAGTGGGTCCTTCACCAAACTGCGAGCTTCCATTCGACGGTCCAGTGCTAAGTTGGTGCAGAAACTAAAAGGAAAGGGCACAGGCGAAGAAACGGGCAGGTAAGAGACGATTTTCTTCAGTGATCACCAGAAAAAAATTATTTACTCTTTTATTTTTTTTCTGGCCAAAAAGTTCTGTTATTGAATGAAATGTCCATTGAAAAATACAAGATGGCAGATTGCTTAGCCTTGCCTTGTGCTGGTAATGGGACGCTTCTGATTCGTTGTTTTTTGTTTCTTGCCCAGCGTTTGGAGTTTGCCAGGGTCAGGTTACCTGGATACTCCCATTCCCCGTTACTGGGACGAATCTAGCGGCCCCGCCTACTCTAGATCTGGGTTTGTGTTTTCATCTCCTGCCACAATAACTCTGTACTACTACTGTTGCTTTAGACACTCAGCTTCTATATCAAAGTCCTAACCCCATTTCTTATCAATACTATAATGGTTTTGTATAACAAATAATACAATCTGGATATTGCTAGCAATATGTCAAGTGGTACACAGGTAATATTAATAGATTTTTACTTAAAATTGAGCCACACTCTCTTTTACCCTTTTTTTCTGCCTGCAACACAGCAGCAAGTAGCAGCTAGAAGTGTTTCTTATAGCTTTTATTTTAACAGACTTACTTTTCAGCTTAATGACAAGATGGCTGTCACTTGCTTTAAAGAGTGATCAAGGGGTTGATGGCATTGTGAATTTTTAATTTTTTTGTTGTTGCTAGAAGTCAAATAAATAAAGACCAAAATTAAAATTCCCTAATTTTGTAATTGACTCTTTTTTCATGAAAACAAAATTTCATTCCGAAAGAGTGTGGTAGAGAATGCCAGAATTTGGTGATGGATATTTTGTTTTAGCCATTTAGGGGGATCAAAAATATATATTTGGAAATAGCATGTAAGATATTGGTACATTTTGAAATAGATTATAATTTAATACAATCTAAATATTGAATATTAAGTTTTTTTTGTATGTTCGGGAAGAGTTATATACATGATGATAAATATATATGTATTACATGTTAGCATGTTTCTGTTTGAGGTTTTCCAGGTGTACTAATATTTTTCTGAATTTCAGCTTTCTTACTTTGAGGGTGACATTTGTTACTTGCTTCATAGATGTTCATTTTCTTTTACCAAAGACGAGAGAATTTATTAACCATCCAAGACTTCAATAATTTTTATCTTTGGTTTACAGTATGAAAAGAGCAAGTTCCATGTCAGTTCTCAACACAAGCAGTAACCAACCAGATAAATTAAGTGTAAGTGTCCAATTCAAGGCAGTTCTAATTCTAGCAACAATTAACCAAATCAAATTAAGAGTAAATCTCAAAGACATAGTTATTTCTCAACTGAGGCAGTAATCATCCCTGTTCATATAAAGTGTAAGTCATAATTTCTCTGTCAGTTCTCATTTGTAGCGGTTACGACCTAGTTGAATATATTGTATTTTTCTTCACCATGCAAGTTCTTCATCAATTTTTTGGTTATTTTAACTTGTAGATTGGACATAACAAATGTATCTTTTGTAGCTATATGGGGGAGGCGTTGGAAGGATTTCCATAGATTTAACTTCTTAGAAAATTTAACGATGGATCATTAGAATATATGAGTGAAAAATGCAAACTGAATAAATGTTATGACTTACTTTCTATCGCTTACTGTAAACCAACTATTATTCGCGTCATCTTTATTCGCGATTAGTCTGTTTAAAATCAATTGGCGACGATTAATTTTCACGAACAAGGGAACATTCTCTACAAATACAAAGCAAAATAAATGGTTTGCAGCGATTAATGTTCGCAAGTTAAAGTAGGTAGCAAAACTCGTGGATATTTCTTGCATGCAATAAAAGTTGGTTTACAGTATCAGTCAATCCTCCCCTCCCAACCATCACCACCAGTAACAAAAGAATTAACTTAATAAGAAATTATTTTGTTTTTCTCTGTAGGAAAGCAGACGGTCGTATGGGGATCTAAGAGGGCAGGGCAGGACAGCCAGTTCCGACCACTTAATTAACCGACCGTTCTGATGCCGGCTTGGTGTGCAATCACGTGGGCTGATATCATCACCATTCCTGACACATGTGATAGGGTTCAGAGTCAGCCTCACCCCTCCACTTCATACTATTATCACCCCCCGGGGCTGTGTACTTATATCAAACTCCTTGTGTGTGATTCTGAGAGAATTAGTGGCTTAGTCACAGTGTAAATTGCTTCAATAAAAGTACTTTCATCATTTGCCACAGTATTCTGTGTCAAATGCTGTCAGGTCAAGATCAACATTGTTATGGATTATTTATTATTACAGCATGTTATTTATTTTCTTGGGTCAGTTTGCTATCATATGTCATCACTGTAAATGGCCATTCAAATTTGATGTTCATGTTATATATTTAGCCTCTTAAATGTGGAAAACCAATGAACTTCTCTTACAAACTGTAAATGATTGTTGTTGCTGTTCTTAATGCATGTAGTTAAGTATTTCTAAAATATCACACTGAAGGTTTTTTTCCTTCATTTTTTTATACAATAAAAACAGTCTGGTAGTCTGGTTAATGTAATATGTAAAGAAGTTTTATTTTCAACCATATTTTCATCTTTAGGGTAAATATTTGACAGGTTTGCTTTTTAGAGTGTTATATAAGTGTACAGTTTACAGATGGTGATAATTTAAGAATTTAAGGATGAAACGGGTGGATGGTGTAGTTAAATCCCAAAGCTTAAGTATGCTTCTGTTTGCTTGCATTCTGGAAAATGTTTAGATAATGTTACACACTTGAGGGTGGGGAAATTGATTTTATGTTTGGGTTTAGAAATGATATATCTGCTATAAGGAACACAGAGCTAATTGATGAAGCTTGGACATGTTTGTCATGAGTAACTCCATCTGTGCTCCTAATAAAGTATATACATGTACCTATTTAGCCCATTAAGTATGGCATACTGATTCTTCACTTTTTTTCACAGAATTTCATTTTTAGCTCACCTCGACGAAGTCGAGATGAGCTTATGCTATACCGTCGGCGTCCCAGTTAAAGTTTTAGGAGCAAGTCCATTCCCAAGTAACTATTAGCCCTACCTGGACTTGCATGGATGATGCATCTAGGGATGGACACTACAACACTTGCTTCGGATGGTGGATATGACCTAGATATTCCAGAGTGACCATGTTAAAGTATTTGGAGCAGGTCCATTCCAAAGTAACTATTAGCCCTACCTTGACCAAACTTGCATGGATGATGCATCTAGGGATGGACACTACAACACTTGCTTCGGATGGTGGATATGACCTAGATATTCCAGAGTGACCATGTTAAAGTATTTGGAGCAGGTCCATTCCAAAGTAACTATTAGCCCTACCTTGACCAAACTTGCATGGATGATGCATCTAGGGATGGACACTACCACACTTGCTTCGGATGCTGGGATTCGACCTAGATATTCCAGATGAGTGACCGGGTTAAAGTTTTTGGAGCAGGTCCATTCCCAAGTAACTATAAGCCCTATCTTGACCAAACTTGCATGGATGATGCATCTTGGGATGTACGCTAACCAACCTGCTTCGAATGCTGGATTCAACCAAGCTTTTCCATATGAGTAAATTTTAGCCATATTTTAACCAAATTAGCATGGATGATGTAGCTAGGCATGGTCACTTCCAGACTTGCTTTGGATTCTGAATGTGACCTACATTTTCCAGATGAGTGACCAGGATATTTTTTTGGAGTAGCTATATAACATTATGGCTTGTTATGATTAAGCTTGCATAGATGGTGCATCTAAGGATGAAAACTTCCAGACTTGCTTTGGATGTTGGAACTGGCCAAAATTTTCTTGATTAGTAAACAGGATAAATGTTTTTTGAACAGGTCTATTTCCAAGTAACTATAAGTCGTACTTGAACCAAACTTGCATGGATATTGATCTTGGGATGTACACTAACTAAAAAAAGAATATGATGTGAAATTTGCCTTACTTAAAGATAACATTTGTCGAGGTGAGCTTCGTAATCTTTGATTACCTATGTTAAATATTTTGAAAAAAGTTTTCAAATTAGAATTTCAATGCTGAGAAAAAAGCTTGAGGTGTGTTTGCATTTTGTCCAATCTCTTTTACACATTGCAGTCCTTGGAAATCCACAGATTGGTTGGAGAGAAATTTTGCCAAATAGGTTGTGTTCAAAGTTCCTGAATATGATTTTTGCCTAGTTTTGAATACTCACTATTAGGGATCTCCTGTTGCTGCTCCTATGTTCTTTGTAGAAATTTTAAGTTGGTTCTTGTTATATTCATGTTAATTACATTTGTTATAGTTTCTATGTGCCACCATTAGCACAATTTCCCATAAGAATTGGCCAAGGATTTGGGAGTAAAGTTGTGTCGAATTGTGAACAAAAAGGGGTACAAGTTAAATGTGGATTGAATGTATGAGAAGGGTTTCCAGGTGATCTCAGATTATGAAATTTGTGCACTTCTTGAGATGATAAATCAGGTGAAAGCCACATTTTCTTATCAGCTTTGAGACGTTTATTTTCAAAGTGCTGTTCGATTTTTTTTTTTTTGTTTGTTTGGTATGAATATGTGCTATTGTTGCTTATGTGATAATTTACATGAACAAAATTTTTGGTTTATAACGGAACTTTTGTTACTTAGGTAGGCATACTAGACTAGGAGGTTAATGTTTATTTGTAAGAAAGTTGAACTTGCAGTGCTCAGGGCTTTGGTTATGTTGTAGATCAAATGCTTGCCATTTTAAAACGGAGTGCATATGATAAGCACGCCCTACTATGTTTTTCTATTATGGCTATGCCGACAGAAAAATATTTTACATTCTTGAATTTCTACACGTGGATTCTTATTAAGGTAATCAACATGTGTTCTGGTTATAAAGTTATTACATTTCAAATTGCAATTACTCTTTACAATGATATGAAGGATTTCATGAGTGTCCCAAGTGTACTGTTTATATTTATAAAACACATTCCTGTTCTGTTGTGTGAAGGGAAAAGGGAGGCTACTAGTAATTATGTGCAAACTGAAGTTGTGATTTTTTTTAAAAATTGTATAAAACATGATATTAAGCGAGTTTACATTATAGATATTAATGTTTTATTCAGTGTTCAAAGGAAGCCATTTGTAGTGATGGAAATAGGATTTTAAGATAAGGTAACCTGAAATTTCCCTACTTCAAACATGGGAAGTAATACCCACGAGTTTTTGGTTTTTAAATAGTAGATTGATATATAGTAATGGTAACAAAAAATTGCTGAAAAATAGTAATATTTAAATGTTTGTGTAAAATAGTAATATACATGTAATAAAGATTATTTGATACCAAGTCATCTAGCCATGCCTATATATGGAGTCCAATGGCCTCCTATTGTGATATCATTTGTTTTTTTTTGCAAGAATGGGTGTATATTGTTGCTGTACTTTGTTGCCAATGTACTGATTATAAAGCTAATGTATGCAATATAATATTTGTACAATAAATTAATGAAATCTAAATTCTTTCTGTCATGGCACTTTATAGAAATGAATTTATTAAACATGAATAAATGAAAGTGTTTTGTCTTGCATACTTGTGCACAAACTATTTTTGGTGATGCTTAAGGTCAGACGATACGTTCCTCAAATATCTGTTTTGTATACCTTCAAATTATGTTGAAAATATTCAAAATTTTAATTACCTTCTGATTTCTAAACTGGTTTCTAATTGTCTTTAAAAAAAAAATGAAACACCAAAAAATATGTTATTGGCTAATTAAGTTTTTTTTCCAAAAGGATTTTATAGGAAAAACATCCTCTGGTATCTTACACAAATGCCTGGTAAGGTACCTCAATTTTTTGCGAGTAAACATGTTAAAGTAGCAATACTTCAATGACAAAATCTTAGAAAAAAAATAATATATTATAGAGGAACGCATCGTCTGTCCTTAAGTACACTGTGTTAACTACATTGATTTAAGTTGTTGTTAACTGATTTATCTGCCCCTGCAGTTCTCTACTGCAAGCATTCACTATATACAATTTCCAAGAATAATTGATAGGCTGGATAAAACCAATTATTTATGTTGAGGAAAACATGTACAGTTGAACTTTGATATCTTGAACATCAATGCATTGTATCTCCACATATAGATATGTCAAAGTGAGTTGGAAGTCTCTTCCACTTTTTCTTTATGCATTTTAATCTTAAATTCTAAAACTCTCAGATATGCATCGGTATCAAAGTTTTTCTCGGTCCCATTGAGTACGAGGTTTGACCACTGGAACTTGTTTCGTATATGGGGTCACCCGCTTCTTTTTCTGAAAGAAAAAAAAAGAAAAACAAACACTGAAAAAAGAAAAAGAAGGGGGTGATCCCATATATGAAACAAATGCCTATGGTGACGCCTGGTGAAAGCTGTTGCAAATGCTACAAAAAATGAAATAACTTAAAAATATTTTTTTCGCACTTGTGACATCAGTGAATCGATGGAATGAATGAGTGAGCCAACGATGAAACAATATACCTTGTTTTTAGCTTACCTAAGCTAAAATCTCAAGTGAGCTTTTCTGATCACCTGGTGTCCGTCCACCTGTAAACTTTTCACATTTTCAACTTCTCAAGAACCACAGGGCCAATTTTAACCATAGTTGGTACAAAACGTCCCTGGATGAAAGGGATTCTAAATTGCTAAAAATGAATGGCTCAAAAAACCACTGGACCATAAAAGCTGAAACTTATGTGGAAGCCTCCTGAGGTAGCGTAGATATTGAATTGTTAAAATCATGGCTCCCGGGGGTAGGGTAGGGCCACAATAGGGAGTCAGAGTTTTACATTGAAATATATAGGACAAATCTGTAAAAATCTTTTTCTCAAGAACCACTGGACCAGGAGAGTTGAAACTTACATGGAAGCTTTCTGAGGTTGTGTAAATTCTAAATTGTTCAAATACAAGGCACCAAGGGGTAGGGTGGGGCTGCAACAGGGAATCAAAGTTTTACATTGAAATATGTAGGAAATATCTTCTCAAGAACCACTGGACCAGGAAAGCTGAAGTTTATGTTGAAGCTGTCTAAGGAAGTGTGGATTCTAAATTGTTCATATTATGTCCCCTGGGGTCAGATGGGGCCATAATAGGGATTATTAAGGGGGAAATCTTTGAAACTCTTCAAGAGCAAATCCATGATGAATCATTAATGTGGAAGCATGTTCTGGTAGTGTAGATCCATTTTTGTTCAAATCACGGCCCCTGTGGATGGGGTCATAAAAGTCATTAAAAATAAAGAGGAAAACATGTATGTTGGGGGAAAATCTGACGCAGAACAGCAGGGCCAGTGACTCAGGTGAGCGTTGTGGCCCATGGGCCTCTTGTTATTTCAATTTCTTCCTGTATCAGAATTTTCTACAATTCAACTTAAAACTTATTTAAACTCCACAAACTTTGCAATAACACAGCATGTTCTATGATGTACAAACAACTTACGCAGAGGACAGGTGAATTTAATATGAATATAACACACATCATAGGAAACGTAAGAAGGGATGGGGTGCCCCATCACCCTTAGAAAATTGTCCTAAACATATGTTGTATTTCAGTCAGAAAATAATCTTATTTATTGACTAAAATCCTCACACTTTTTATTGTTGCTCCAAAAATGTTATTTACCCTCTGTTATAGATCTGGAAATCCAACTTACATTCACAGTTCACTTTCTAGGGATGAAATTCTTCAAAATCACATTTCAGTCTTTAATTAATACTTTTAACATTCCAGTCAACAAAGGTGAGTTCAATCTACCCCAACTATACTGGATTTCTTACAAACAGATACTTTGCCGGGTCCAGCAAATGCTCTACCTAGCCGCTATCTTTACTCCCCACAAAAATATTAACAACTAAAACGGAGAAACTTCAGATGCACTATGCTACAGCATATTCTAGAAGTGGTGTAAATCAAATGTAGATTCTCAAAAACTCTAAAGAACTTTAATGAAAATTTTAAATCACAAAATTTTCAAAGGAAGTAACATCAAAATGTATGACTTTTCTACACTTTATACAACCATTCCTCGCGATAAATTAAAAATTAGGCTTTTTGATATTGTAGAGAACTGCTTCTATTAATGGAAATGGAACGCCATCTTCGCTAGTCAAGGGTTTCTGATCCACTACACACAAGTTTGTGAGGAGGGTAGCAGATCAGAAACCCTTGGCTAGCGAAGATGATGGAACTCGAAAATCTATGTAGTCTTTGGAGATCAGGTCTTCAAGCAAACTGTTGGAATTTCGATGGGCACTAATTGTGCTCCTTTGTTAGCCGACCTGTTTTTGTATTCCTGAGAAACAGAATTTATTCAAAAACTTCTACATAAGAATTTCGAAGAAGAAAACACTTGCTGTGGTTTCATCTTGACATTCAGATATACATATTCAGACACATTTCATACCAATTATTAGGCCTTTGTTTTTTTATATACTAAATTTGGTTAGAATAATCCGTAGGGCTCAGAGCGGGTGTAACTGGTTGACGGGATACTTACTCCTTGGCATCTGATCCCACCTCTGGAATTTCCGGGGTCTGTGTTTATGCCCTGTTCACAGATTTGTATTGTTTCTATTCCTTAAAATTATTATTATTATTATTTATTTAATTTTTTTTTAGATCGATCACTATTCGTTATCTTCAACTTTTTTATCCATCCACCCCCCCCCCCAAAAAAAATAAAATTATTATTTAATTAAAAGAGTCTCGAAATAAAACTTGAAATTAAAATCTTTTCGTGCAACAATTTTTATTCCATGCATCTCAATATGGTTCAAGGTTTTTCGTAGTCTAAAACACTGTATTGTTAAAAGTTGACATCCCATTAAATTACAAAAATAAATACATTTTGTAGAGAAAACAAATTTCCTTTAACTTAGCCTTAGATACCAATGCTTATTAGCATGATATGAAATTAGAAGTCATCTGTGAGGTCTTCCAGTGACAGCAGAAGCTTTTTACACTATGTGATAGCTAAAGGACCGTTTAAGTATGAAAAACATGCAAATTTCTCCGATTGTCTGGATACCTATATTTTTTTTATTCTAAAATATATTTATTGATCAATTTAGAAAATGCTGGTGAATGGCTAGATAGAATGTTCTATCGTTAAAATGATAAATGCCCTACGGACCGTGGTGAGGGCCTGTCCCGAGACACAGATTATTCCAACTAGTGAATGGCGAATGAAAGCTGGTGCTTACATTCGCCGGTTTCCTGAAAATATATTTTGTGATTTGAGATTTGATAATTTTTCCTATATAATATGATTTTAAAACTATAATGATGAACCTTGAAGAAATACCATGGGTAAATACACATTACTTTGTGAATTCAGAGACGTTTTTCTCAGTGAGCATTTTCAATTACGCACATTCTGATTTTCAGAAGCTGAGGATCGAACTACCATAACAAGAAAAAAAAACCCAAACATATGAATGAGTAAATGCATGTAAAATAGATAAAGTCGTATAACCAGACTTACATGAATCAGAACGCCGCCGTGTTAGAAGGCACCCCAAACTGAAAAAAAAAATCTGGATCCACCGCCTGTCAAAGAGACAGACTGAGACTGTAGGGGAATTTAGATGAGATATCTCTGAAACGCACTTTTTATATAATCTATAAAGGACCCTGATTTGGAAATTAAGAAATTTGTCTATAGCAGGCCCGTAGGAAGTAAAGGGGGGGAATCAAACATTTTCAGTTTGGGGAACACTACTGAGAAAATAATCCTTGACAAGCGAAAAAAAAAGAGTCATCAGACTTTATTGAGGGGGCACAGGAATAAAGTAGTTATGTTTTCTGACTATAGTATACTATATCGCGGGTCATGCATAGTACGTCGGAATGTTTAGTTCCGTTACATGTTTGTCTTTAATTTTACGATCTACAAATAGGTTTCCGGTTTGAACAACAAGCAAATTTTGCGGGAACGTTTTGGTAAGGAAATAATGTAGACTAAATGATTACCGAAAAAACAGTTTCATGGAAATGTTTGGTTTTGATGCGTATGTTTAATTAATTAGCGTATGTATATATTTTAAGGAACTTTTCCTCTAAAGTATAGTTCAGTAGGCCCTATATAGTTGAAGATCAGAACAGGGACCTGATCAGAAGAGCTTACGCGATTCTTAAGTGTCCGTCGTCCGTATTTCTAGTAGCCTACATGAAGACACAAAATACTGTATATTGGTTTTTGCTTTCGATAATTTGTGTTGCCATAGTTACTGACGGAAATTTCTTTGAAATGCCTTAAAAACTCGAATGCTCATTCCGTTTTGGACAACTATAGTAAAAATAGAATAGTGTTTTGGTTTGATTTCAGTAAAACTTAATATTATACAACTGCTTAAAAATATTATACAAATGCTTATAAAACTTAATATTATACAACTGCTTAAAAAATATTATACAAATGCTTATAATTCTTTTTGTCTAAGATTTTAATCAAAGATGTTCCTCAGGCACAGTGTTCGAAATTCAGAATTATTTTCTATGGGTCCAAAGGACCAACAAATAAAGGGGCTACACGAGTCCTTCCAGGACAGCGTAGGCCCAAAAATAATACCATCAAATATTTTGTAAAAATAAACTTTTATTGATGATCTCGGTAAATTTATCGATTCATATATAACCATGTTAACAAAGGGTATCTACAACTCACAAATACACTATACGAACAGTATGAAACAGTAAAACATTAAAAGTCAAACAGTCTTACTTGGTCATATGTAACACTTAGCGAGTTTAAAATGTGTTTAAATTACCTGTAAACGTCCTTTTCTTCCAGGGGCTCAAACTTCCGCGGAATTACAATTTCTGTTCTTAAAATCCGTGGATAGAAAATTACGTAAGTTTCCTAGATTGTCACAGTGTGTTAATAAAATGTGCTTGAAGTACACTGGGACAAAAGTTTGTAACCGTGTACATTTACATATGTAGCGTAAATTTATACCATGCCAAAAAATTAAATCTTCAGTATTTAATTAAAAAGCAGATGAAAAGAAGAATTGATAAAAATAACTAGTTTTACCCATCTCAAATCTAATTTCTTTAAAGACGGTCATTGGTCAGTTTGTTTAATATATCTAAGCAAAATGCAGGAAAGATATAAAAATGAATGTAAATGCATAAATTAACATAGGTTAACTTCAATCGCAAGTTCTTGGGCATTTCCGACAAGCGGTAAAAAATGAGAAGATGCAATCGACGTTATCTTGTTTCCCAGCAAATCTTCGTCGACCCAAAATTATGTCAAGGACCCATTTAGTCAAAGTATTCGTGAGTCCTTCCGTTCATACGTCGGCACAGGACCGACGGACCGATGGTAATTTCGAACACTGCTGAGGCAACTGAAAAAGGTTAATCTCTGAAAATCTACTGAAAGTCAAAAACCTACTCAACCTTATGATATTCTCAAGTATGGCAAATGTCCTGAACACCAACTCTTCTGAAATTAGCAGCTTTTCAAAATTTTATCATGATTGTGACCGAAACAAGATTTATGAATTGTCCTATGATATGAAATATCACTACAAGACAAAACATATTTTGATCAGACTTTTCAAGTTTTACAAGCTGCAAAAAGTATCTCCATAAAGATAAATGGAATTTCATGTGATAAACATAATCAAATCACACAAGTTAAAAATAATCACTATTTATGGATGTTCAAAGGGAAAACTCTACAAATAAAATTACCATGTATATCTTCAATGATGGATCATTTTCTTGAATTGTTATTTTATATAGTATGTATCGAGATGTGTATAATGTCAAAAGAGCACATCAGGATTCAAGTATATACAGTATAATTTGTCCAAACAGGATACACTGGTTCCATGAAAATTGGCTGGATTAGAATCCAGCAGAGTGCAGGAAAAATGCAGAAAAATATTTGAGATTTATTTCCCTTCATCTTATTCACAAGTACAATGCATATATTGACAAAATATTATCAAAAGAATTTAATATAAATTAACAAAGAAATATATAATGAGGAGTTAACACCTGATCTTAGGAGTGTCCATTTTCATTTACAAAGTTTGAGACTTGAAACTCAACCTGAAATGTACTGGAGTTGAATTCTACAACCCATTAACTTGAAGTGCAACACTGGTTTTGGCAAGTCAAATAGCACATTTTACATGTTTAACATCAACACATTTACATTTTTTAAAATTTTGCTACTGACAATTAAGTTGATGCTACAGGGATTTTATCAACCTTGCTTACAGTCAGCATGAGACTAAAATTTAAGGCAGGAATGGACAAAATTCCAGAGTTTTTGCATAATCTGTATTAGACAAATTATTCTGTATTAAATGTATCTGTGGTATATATGTAGATACACCCCCTATGTTGGGCAAAGGTCATGAACACAAACCATGCATTCATTTCTCTTTATTTCCTTAACTTGCACACAAAAGAAAATTAACTGGTATTTGATGCTGTTTTATTTTAATATTACATATATTTTCTTTTGATCTTTTGATATAAAAATATTTATTCAAAATCGGGAAGCTACATTCACAAAATTTCATTTAGCACTCAAATCGACCATAGATTAACCATAAAAAAACTACCGGTAATTACATTCATGTAGCATCATATGCTTTTGCAGTACTGGAATGTTGTCTTAATTCAAAAAACTGTTGTAACATATATATATTGACGAGGTCTTCTATCTGTATGGTAATCATTTACCCAGTGTAAGATTTAGCTGTTAACCTGTTGATGTTGCATTTTTTTCAGGTTTCAGCTCATAATCTTTATGAAGAGCGGATGGATGCCAGAATAATCAAGATCCACTGTTATTAAACATGTTTTCTGTTTTCATATATGCAAGACTTTAGAGAATAGTGATGAAAAATGGACTGGAATTTAATTAAAGAGCTAAAAAATGAAAACCATGATGGATCTGTGATTCTTGTAGGTGTGCTATGAGAATTAGCAAAATGGTGAGTACTTAGTAAGTTTAAATCACATCTGACATATTAGTTTATCTATCCAGCAGTTTTAATTATACAGCATTTTATTAAAATTATCATTCTTTCTTCATGTGGATATATTTCAAAAGTAAATTATTAGGTCACACTAATGCATTTGTGACCAAGCGGCATATGCACAACCGTACCAACTGTATCATGTTATTAAATCTTTTTTTTTGTGCTGATGTGTGGGCTTATACTGAAAAACATTATTCTAGTACATATTATTTGAAAGAATAATGTACAGAAAAAAATATAGGCATACTCTAGGTAATTCCTATTCTGCAGAGGATGGAACATCAGTTGGAAAAATTATATGTAACCTGACATATCTGTGCTTTGATCCACTTGTTTAAAATTCTCTGATAAATCTTGGTGTTATGGGATGTTTGCAGCATCAAGGCTGGTAAATAGTGTGGAAACCCCACTGGTTAGTGATGCTGAGTGCATGTGCCCTATGATCATGTGATCCACCTACATCCTGTGGTGTTTTATGAAATATAATCTCCTAAATAAAATGTTATCAGTCATTGAACTCTTTGAAAACTTGAAAATTCCTAACACTATTTCCAATTCAGTTATTAAAAAGGGCTTGTAGCACTAGATCTGAATAGGAATAAGTGGATGGAAATTTAGTGTGTTGTTTATTAAAAAAAATCTTTTTTTGAAAATATGTGCTTTGTACCAAGAAAATCCTGATCTTTACCATTGAAGTATTTCCTTAGCTGTGTTTATAATCTATATTTTCAATCATTGGTCATCTATTGAAAGTAGCAAAAATTGTTCCTATTGTATCCCAACACAAACTTTCTCATGTTTCTTGACAAGGAAAAGGAAAATCTATTTGTTCACTAATAGCATGTAATTATAGTTTTAACTTTTAACTCACAATTACAGTGTGTATTTGTTTTCAATTTTTAAAGGGCAAATTTGTTTGAACTTTTTCACTTTGATTATGGGAGTCTTGTTATATATGTCCCAAATTGTAATCATTTCTGGATTGTGGGTGATTCCTTTGTTAAAATAATAGGCATTTGTACAATAACGAATGTTAAACTATGTGAAATGGGAGTTGGGGACCCATTTGAGGTATTTTGGTGGGCTCCACTGCTTTGAGATTTCACAAATCATTTTGTTACAGTTGAAATTCAAGAAATAAGAAGTTGAGAAAGAAGTTTGAGGAAGTCTTAACTCTTAAGTAAATAAAACATGACTGACTTGTCACAATTTGTTTATCCATGCAGTGATAATTCTTAGAATTATGCCTGTTTTATGGTAATCCTGTTGTTGTTACAACCTAACATTCATTTTTTAGTGATAGTCTAAAGGTTAATGATTTCATGAAGTGTAAGAACTAGGGAAATGTAATCCACATTATCCAAAGTTTGAAAAAATTTCAGATAAAATCTGACTTAAAACACTGGTTGAAAACACCAGCTAACCATTATAGGCTCAACCAGACCCTGAACAAGGTGACACATTCCAAAATACCTTTGGAATTGTTTTAACACCTTAATGAATTTAGATATCTAATTCTTGTGCATTGATACGCTTCAGAAGACATTGCCATAATTAAATGAAAGTTAAGTGCACCTAAAGAGATAGGCGAGTGTGTGTGCAGACATTTCCAAAGGTTAAGGTGACAGAGACTGAAGGGTTCAAGTAACTGAATTAAGTCTTGTGTAGGAAGACTAAAGCCGGCATAGGGACGTTTATACACTTTGAAGTATGTACATAACTCACCTGAGAGGTGAATGGGCTGAGACTGCATGTGACAACTTTACCCTATTTTCAATACACAAGTGACGAAGAAGGAAAAAATAGAGAGATTTATGCGTGATTTTAAATGAATTGTTTGTAGGATATAGATGACATTGTGTGTAATGGTGGAGCTGTTTTTGGACATGGAAAATTCTCTCTGAGGTGTCTTTTCATTCATTCTTTTGAAAAGTGCATATCTAAAGGATTACATAAGATTTTTTACATGTTTTTGTCTGTTATCAATTTAAATGTAAAGAGATATTTTAAATGCTTACCAGTGAGCCATTGATCTGAAGGTAAATGAAAACATTTCATTCAATTTAACAGGAAATTCTTGTAATTATGATAAAGACATCAACATCAGTGGTTTAATTTTTACAAGCCTGATACTTTATGAAGAAGTGAACTAGTCTGAGGACCAGAAAACTGTGTTCATTTATCTGCTTTATTGACACACTTGGATTCAGACACACCTGGATTTTTAATTTAGATACATAAATACAAAATGATAAAGGACTGTTAGTATAGCAATGTTTTTAATGAAAGGAAGTGTGAGTGAATATTTGGATTCGTCTGGAATACGACACACCTGTCCAGATCGGATCATTTGAGGGCGATGTCTGACCATTGCCGTCTGCTCTGGATGGACTGACGTCTGCTATGATGAAATGACAGTTCTCATGAGTGCATGACACTAAATCGCCAATAATCCCATATTTGTGTGAATACTGAGGTTTCACTACTGTTAGTTTTTTCGGATGTACTTTGCTGTTTTCTCAAAACCGGAATCTCCCAAAGATTCGAAGCATGTAAGTTGGCAGAATTTCATTTCATTTTGTACTTATTTCATAAGAAAGTTGTTGGAAACTTTCAGGTTTCTTATGCATGCCCATTTTCTGTTCCTTGAATATTGTCATGAAAGAAAAATGTGACAGTCATACTTCAGTTTGTCTGTGGTGACATTTGCACTTACATGAAATTTACAATTGTATTCTGAGGGAAACTTTACCTAGGGTAGCCTGATACTGTACCTACTATGTGTAATATGTCAAGTGGATTGCCCTAAATATAGAATTTATATATCAGGGTATTTGTTATTTGACCACTGTGTAATACTCATTAATAGAATTAGAACAGGTTTCAGATTAGGATTATCATTGTGTTAGTTTAGACTTTTTTCCACCATTAGTGTTTAACACTTTTTATAGATGGTCAGAGTATGTGGTCAGATTGTCGTGTCTTGTGTTTCTTTATCTTATAATATTGTACCTGGAGAATTTTCAGCTGCCATTATCAATGGTAAGGTGTATTAAAATAAAATGTTAAATTTTTGTCTATAAACAGGTTTGTAAGATTTGTAGACAGTTTGTTAGACACTCGGTTTTGTAACATCTTGTTACAAAATATATTCTTTTTTTTTTTCAAAGTTGTGATTCTTTTCATTTTGCATATTGTACATCATTACATTAAGAGATCCATATTCTTTGTTCCATATACAGGCAATCTCTACATGTCAAAACTGAAGGGGTCTCTGTAGACTAGGCCTCGGGTCTTAATGCACCTCTAAGCTGAAGATTAAATATATATACCTTGCATGGCCAAGGCAAAACATTTAATAACCTTATCTGTCTTGAAGTATAGAAAAAATAAGTCTAAAGTTTTCTATTTGATGAATTAAATTCAAACGGTTTGTTGTGCTCTTCATTAAACAGATTTAAGGTTTAAATTTTTAGATGTGAATCTCGTGACCGTGGGTGGGTTTGCCGAAAGTTCTCTTTATGTTGAGAATATACTTTATATATGCAGTTTTTCTTCCTTAAAAAGCTGTGGCATGATTCATTTAGTCTATATATATAAGACAATTATTTTGGGACACATTTTTTCTGTGATCACCATAGGTTATGCATTGTTGGCTCAGAAGGTAGTCTGCCATAAACACATGAACACAGGTGAACGAACTATTTATATTCCTGATGAAATTGGTGTATGTTAACATCTCTTCCCAGGTAAATTGGATACACTGACAAAGTACTTGATGTTTGGCATCAGTCACTGTGTTATGACCAGGCAAAGTATAATGTTAGTACATTAGTCACAACAGGCAGGTTTCTAGTCTCCAAGTATACATTACAGCACACAATTATTTACCCTTGAGAAAAAAAAGAACAGTGAAATGACCTTGTCAAGCAGTCAGGAATACATTTTTTCTTAATTTTTTTTTCAAAACTTGAAACAGCTGACTCAGGTGCACACTTTTCTTCCTCTGGGCTGTAATTCCTGTTTTAGGAGGTTGCCAGCAAATATGTAAGGATGGTTTTGATTGGGTTGTTTGTACCAAGTAATCAGGTATGTACTTTTCCTTGAAAGCTGATGGATTCTTATCAAGTTTTTCCCCATACAGTTTTGCTTTTCAAAAATTTTGGACCATATTTTGCAAAGCTTATTTGCAAATTGTATTTTCTTCAATTACTATTGCACTGTTTAAGGATTTTTTTTTTAAATATCATAATGTCGTAATAGGATACAATGAAAGCTGTGAAAGTTTTAACAATTTTACAAGGAGACAATATTTTTATAAAATACTTGTAAACGGAACTCCATTTTTATGGGCATATTTTGAACAAGTGGCAATGAATTTCTACCTAGTACAGTGTAACAACATTGTACTTCAATAATCAATTGGTTTACCTGTATCAAGGAAAAAAATGTCTTCAGCATACTTAACTCGACATTTTTTACAAAAGTTTTGGAGTTGCCAGGTGGCATTCAAGCAGTCCCAAATTATGCAGTGTCACCATTCTTGTTGTGCCTAGAAATTATGTCATTTATAAATAAATTTTTGTGGCTATGAATAGATGATTTAAATTGATTTCTGGTTACTCAGAATATAATGGTTTAATCATGAATGTATGAGAATGATTTTTTTTCTTCAAGTTTTGCCATATTTGAGAGAAAATGAAAGATAATTACCTACAGAAAAGCATAGTGGGAGAGTCTATTTCAGTGTATGAGGGAACCTTGATTTACAAGTTATACTTACAAGTTATAAATACAAATAACTTATCACTGCATAAATATTAAGGAGAAATAATCATGATTTTGGGGATTTTTTTTTTATTTGGGGCCAAGCTTGTCTTAAACCAAAAGTCAATTTAATGAATTTCTGAATTGTACATATTCTACATAATGTGTACTGTTTTTATCAATCTTAAACTGAATATAGTTTATGACAATGTTAAAAGAAAAAAAAAACTACCTACAGTGTTATCTGGCAGTATGTCATAGATTTTGTCAGCACCATAAATATTTGCTTACCTGAGTTATTTGTTGGTGCAAGTGTTACATCACACCTGTAAATATTTACCTGTCCACAATATGACAGGTGTTATGGTCACTACATGAGCCAATCATCTTGTGAACATGCAGATTACATGATAGAATCAGCTTAATGTAGGAGCTAATTAATTACATCTCAGAAAATACCTGCTGGTGTAGGGGAATTGATGACACGTTGCAGGCATGCAGGGGAAATTGTAATTGCATGAAAACTGCACATTTAATTCATAAGGGTGAGGAATTTGCTCATGTATCACCTCCCATACTTTATACAGGGTCCCATGTCCTTCGAGACAATTTTGTTTAATTCATTAAAATCTGCATATATTCTTTTAACTGGATTCATTTTCAAGAAATGTTTGTGTAGTGCATATCCTTGTAAATCCTAAGATGAGAAATGATGATAAAGTGGTTCATTGAAAATTTAAAAAAAAAAAAAAAAAAAAGCATAATCAAGCATGTTCATTCAAGTTGAGTTTTTATATGCATTGTTGTCAGAATGAAAAATGAGAAACAAAAAAAAAAAACATTTAAATGGTATTTTAATTGGCAAATCTTTAAAGTGATATGTAAGGAATGATTAACAAACCTCTGTGACTCACAAGTCATTATTCATTGTTGTTCTAATAGAATTTCTTTGTTTCTAGTGACTATCATTGTATTTTGTAGCAACATATGCCTTACATGAACACTTTTCTGTCATATTCTTTATTTCTGTATTTCATGCTCTGTCAAGTTTAACTATCAAGATCTTGCATGGAACAGGAGTTATGTCCCTTTTAGCACATTCTACAGAGACTTCTAAATTAATTGATCACTTGAATTTTTTTCAGTGAACAAACAAGTGTAATGCTATCACAATCACATCTCTGAAATGCTGATGAAAAAATTGTCCTTTATGAAATATATCTTATTAACTTTGTAATAAAGCATAATATAATACCTTTCTACTTTCTTTTATTATTCTTTACAGATTATATTGAAAGTATACCGTGGTGATGACTTGGAAAAGTGCTTTGAAGTCCCCATTACCCCAGAAACTATCTGCCAGGATGTGGTAGCCTGTGTCTCCTCGGAGGAGGGTAGTTATCTGACCCAGCAATGGCAGGGACAAGGTTAATACCTCATTTTCTTGTGTTTCTTTGGTCCTTTATTAAGTCTGGATGTATTTGTTAATTATAATGTACCAATAATTTTGAGTTAGTAGAAGTATATTTCATGCCCTGTGTGTGTGTGTGGCTTTTTTTTCAAATGTGAATAGAATTTGAAAGGTTACATTTTTTTCAGTACCTCTTTTTATGCTCTTAATTAGGGCCCCGCTCTGCGGGCGCCCAATAGTGATCAGTCTGTCCGTCCATCCTTCCGTCCGTCTGTCCGTATGAGATCTCTTGTCCGGAGCATATCTTTTCTCTTCTTGGCCCAATCTGGCTCATACTTCATCCACAGAGTGTCTTTGGGTAAAGGATGTGCAGTGACCTTGAACCATGTTTCTAGGTCTAAGGTTAAGGTCATGGCAGAATTATATGAAAAATCCTTGTTCGGAGCATATTTTCTCACCTCTTGGTCCAATGTGGCTCATACTTCACTCACAGAGTGCCACTGGTCAATGGATACGCAGTGACCTTGAAGTTTCTAGGTCAAGGGTCAAGGTCAAAAATAGCCTCTCTGTTTAAAAATTTTGTTCGGTGCATAATTTCTTTCCCTTAAGTCCAGTCAGCCTCAAACTTTACCAATTGACTTAGTGTATGGAACATTTGTGATTTTCCTTCATATTTTGATAGAAGATATGCAACAATTTGCATAGAGGATATGCAACATTCGTGACTTTTTTTTACCTTTTTTTAATAGAGGGTATGGAGCACTCGTGATTTTCGTGCCATTTTTTATCATAACAAGGATGACATAGAAGCCCTTTAGACTCGAACAACACATCCCTTAATAGTACACAGATGTTCCTCTTCAAAATAAACCCTTTTCAGCTACCTTACATTTTCATGTTCGTTGCAGAAAGCAGGGCCCTTTGAGATGGCCACCATCTCAATGATATCTAGTTAATCTTATTTATCTATTATTGAATTTTACCCAATAAAACTGAGGTGGGATGTGTAGATTTGCTCCTCAAGTTTCAAGAATTTCTTCCCAAAACTCTAAAATGACAACAGTGCAGTTTAGTACTGAAGTATATATCTTGTAGAAGAAATATTCTGAAAAAAAAAATTTTGATCATAATTAAATAACTATTAAATTTCAGTGTTTAGCAAGAATATGCATAGTATTTTAAGATCTGCAAGCAATGAAATTTCTAAGTGATGAAAGCTGTTGAATTATTTATTTATGCTGCACCACACAGTTGCTTTCAGCCCTTATGTTGTTGACTTAGAAATTAAATCCTATTTGGTAGGAATGCAAGATATCCGTATGATTGTGTAGACTGTTCAGATTTAACAAAAGCTGTTACTACATTTTTTGGCTGTGATCTTTTTGATACCTGAGAGTTAAGCAGAAATTTTCAAGCTCAATTAAGTATAGGGAAAATGCTCAGATTTCTTTGTGGCAAGTGTTATTGTTAAGGAGCCATGAGAATAAGGATAAAAGATGTATGAATATTTAATAAAGGAAATTTTTTACATTGTAGAGAAAGCTTTGGACCCCCATGAAAATCTGCATGCCATATTGAGAGGATGGGACAATTTTCGAGAAGAAGTCAGATTTATCGTCCGAGAACCGCTTCCTCCTGCCATTCCACCATACCCCTCAGAGGAACGTTTAAATCCTTACCCTCATGAGCCTTATCCCCACCCAGGGGAGATAACCCAGTATCCAGCCTCCCATCCTTATGATTATGAGAGCCCACATGTACATTCACCTCAAAATAATCAACATATAGTACATATAAGTGATGTAAATGGCTACATTAGTGAAGCGGGGGCATACTCTGATTCAGAAATACCTCAAAGGTGGAACCTGGGTGGGGATCGTTCTGTATATGACAGGTGGGCAGTTCCTGTTACCCTCCACAGTGGGGCAAGCAGTGATACTCTGACACCAGAGGAGAATCATGGTATGTGCAGAAAAATCTGTATTTTAATTTTTTGTACCACAGCTATTGTTCTTTACTGTGCAAGCTTCCAAAAAGAGTTATTTCCCTTTGTAGAGGTTAGTTCACCCCAAAAATGAATGCCATAATTTCAATAGTTCTCATATAATTTTTTTTAAAGCTACCATACAAAGAGCAAGTTTTTTGCAGTTGTATTTGAAAGGAAATTGTTAAAAAAAAGATGTGGTTTAATGGGCAATTGCGATATATAATTGGACAATTACTTATCTCCCATTAGATCAATATAAAGTCTCCCATATCATACTGAGCACACTAAACGATCTTGGACTTGTGAAATCACTTCTATCCTGCCTTTTGAAGTACCCTCTCTCTGATCTAAGTTTTTCTCACCCTTATTTTGAAGTACGGTCTTGGCATGAAAATGTGCTAATGGATGAACATTCAAACAGACCAAGTTGACCAAGAACGAAGCATAACCTAACTCTCATATCTATTTTACTCTCATTAAAATGTGATAAATGTGGACCTGTTGAGTATTAACAGGTTTTTCACGGGAGGGTATCCCGTGTGAATTTCTTACCTGGGAGACGTAATTATTTCGGTTAGATATGGAAGTCTCTGTTCTGGCCTTCTTTATAAGTGTTGAGGAATGCAGAATTCATATGACTTTGAGATATGGCAGATGAAATATGTTATCAAAGTTATAAAAGAGTCTGTCCTTCAATGATAACATCAGTAAATTTATTATTAATAAAAAAAAAAAAATCTCTGTTTTCATTTAGTAGATCAGACCTTTCTTATTGTGCAAAGTTAAAAAGTTTTTTTTTTATGGATTTTGCAAATTAAAACTTTCAGTTCATAAAGAATAGATTTTAATTTCTTATGAAGTGAAGGTACAGAAAGGCATTAAATTAATTTGTTGTTAGCTATCAAAGGTTTAAAGTTCACACATACAGATCATATAATAAAATTTTCCATTGCATTGAAGAAAGATGTAGTGCTTTCCGAGGTTGTTTACTGAAAGTATAGATAATGTATAGAAAAGTAATATAATACATAGGTCTAAGGTGACTAAAGGTACAAGGAATTTGCATTTAAAATATTTAGTTAATTGAGATGTCAGAAGTTCATGCATTTATCATTCATATTTAACATTCATTTTTTTTTTTTTTTTTTTTTCATTTCACTGGTACCTGTTTCATTGCATTGTAGTTTGAAAAAGATTTAATTCATGTGAAGAAAGCATTAAAAACTGAAAAATATGCGGAATCATGGTTTAATGTCATTAATATCAGGTACCCCCTGTTTGGACTGACGATCACAGATAACATCAGATCACGAAAAGTCGCAAATATTTAATCGCCATCAAATTACGTGCAGTAAGAGTATTTGAACCATTTGTACAAAATTCTATTTTTACGTCAATCCATAAGGAGCACTGGATCATTCCACAAAATCATGATACGTATCAACATTTTAATTTCTTTTAAATTCTGAATACCTGACATTATATGAAATAAAGATCAAGTTTTCAAAAGAAAAGTTATATCTCCTGGTTAAGTGTCCAGGGTATAAAGTCATGTTCAACTCGAGCAAAATGTTTTTTTTTGAATTTGGAGGAATGAAAATCTATTTTGAGATAGGTATATATCATTTTCCAAGGTCAGAGATTTCTTTTCAGGCGATGGTATTTAATCATTTTAGATGACATGGTATTGAATTCTGCTTTATAACTTACCACCTAATAACAGAGTTTTAATATATGTGCAGGCAAAAAACTTGCTTCTTAATTTGGGATATATGAATTGATTTTTTTTTTCAAATCAATATTTGAAAAAGGAGCCCTGTGGATATTGTCAGAATTACTATTGGATATTGGGAAAAATATTACATCACCGATAGGTAAATTTCTGTCAGGTTGATTTATAAGAACTGTGATAAATAGAATGCTCCTCTGCTAAAAAATTTTCTTTTATTTTATCATAAATATGATGGTATTTTATAATAGCAAAATATTGATGTCAGTGTTATAATTCTGACAAATAAATGTTGAATCAATAGTTTTATCAGATTACTTCATTATCAATTATTTCTTGAAATTTTATGAAATTTTTAATTATCAAATTATTTATGAAGATGTATCGGTAAATAAACATAACTTTGGTGTAAAAAAAAAAGAAAAAAAAGAATACTCCCTAATTTTGTTGTCAGTAAATGTGAGATTATTTTTTCTATATAGATCCCACTGTCTACATGGTGTAAGTGATGTATTTGGTTTCAAAATAATTGACAAATGATCTTTTTATTTACAAGTCAAAAGAAAATATGGAGTAACCAATAATTGACTTGACTGAAGTGTTTACGCTAAGAACACTTTCCTCCTTATTTAGATCAAGTGGTTGATTATTTTTTGTTTCATTTTTAGCTTTCAGATGCACCTGTTTTAAACTGGTAAAAATATCATTATTAATGGTGTAATTCAAATTTTCTGACTCAAGCTTTAATGGATTGTTCATTCATTGTAATTGATGTATACTCCACTGTAGGTATGTTTTAAGTGTAGCTATTCCACTTTTGCTTAGAGTTTGTAAATAGTGATTTAAGTGCATTTTTATTGTCCTGTTGTACAGCCCTTTAGAAAATTAGACCTACCATTAAAACAGGATTTACCCTGGGCTGGGAGATTCCTAATGTGATAAAAGATATTTTGTAGCCCTTTACACTGAGAATTTTAGTGGAGAGTATTCAAATTAATTTAAGAAATATTGAAAACTTGTCAAGAAATACAGAATTAATCTGTCACATCGATATGTTATGGTTGTGTATTTGAAAATTCGAAAAGACATTTTTTTTCCAGAGATTCTATGGGATTTGTTTTAGCATAGCATTGTGAAAATACCCTGGATATTTGATCAGAAGTATAATATATATATATATATATAAAAGATACCACTTATCCTTAGAACTACCTACTCGGGACTGGCGACTAAGACAATAATTGGAATGTGGGAAGCTTTTTTCTCGTGAAACTGTTTTTGTCTATGTGTTGATGTTTGGCAATACCTGGTAGAACTGTTGACAAATTGTCAGATGTTCAGCTGATAACAATCGGTAGGGAGTGTGGTGAAAGGATTTACCTGGACCCTAAGTTTAGTCATCAACAGAGCAAGATCTAGGGATTAATGCGTAACTGTTTTGACTAAATGACCACTGACCATTTGATCTGTCGGCCAGAAAATAACCTAAATCTTTGTTGGGAAGTGGCTATGAATATAATCATAAACAGGCCCTCTATTGTTGAGTAGCTATTTGTAATTCCGAATATAAAAATTTTAATTGTGTTTGTTTGTGTGTCAAAGGGTTAGGAATTTTGGTGAAAATCGATCAACAGGGTTGGTGTATGTGGACATTAAGTTTGGGCTCAGGAATTTTGTGAACAGTTAAATTGATTTTTGTCACCAGAGGAGTGTGGATTTTTTTTTAGAGCTGATGGTTCTTGTCTGGGTAATTTTGGCAAACTCTACATCAATACCTTGTGTTGAAATTCATGTTGATGACCAATTATTCCGATGACAGAAATCTCTAGGATAAGGAGTGGCTGAATTGTCTGAAAATTCCAAGGATCCGGGATCTGATTAACATTGATTGACAGTAGGGATAGAAGAGAAGAGCTTCTGTGTGGAATGTGCTTGATTTACTGTATCTGCTGGAATTGGTATGTGGTTTAAATTAAACCACAACAACAGTTTGTCAGACTTTGAGTGGGGGCAAGTGCACTTGATGTGACTGGAGTGTTTATGGACTTGTGGACCTTTATTTTGACTGGTCCCCATCACCGCAACAGGTAGATCTAAACATTTGCTGCAGTGTATGTGTTGGGGAATGTAGAATTGTGGACTAGATCGTTCAAGTTTTGGAACAGTACCAAGTGATTGTTTGTTAAACCCTGTAATATCTGATAAAAAGTTCCATAGGGTGCATTTACTTCGCTGTCAATACCAATCCGCTTGATATTTCATACTGCAAGCGATTTATGATACATTGTGGAATCTTTCAATTTATTTCAAAGGATAAGTGAGAAGTGTAGATTTCAAGTGATGTGTAGATAGAATGTGCCGTAGATTTTTATTCAGTGGATAAAATTTGATTTTTTTATGTGTGGAATGAAAACCTTGAAGAAATAAAATGAGAGCAGGTAAGAATCTTGAGATTTATCTTCCAAGGTGACACGATAAATACCTGTCATTTTAAAAGCAAACAGGGTATAGCTACAGATCAGATTTTGTGTTGTATAGATAGAAATGCCATACTACTCGTGAATGAATATATTCACCCATATCTGTTTGATTTGAGGATATTAAATACCTTTGACTTGTAAAAGAAGAGGTTTTCAGAGGTTTGTAGAGAGATGGTTTTGTAAATGTTTTTTATGTTTTATGGGCATTTATCAGAAACCTTTATCTCTGCAAGGTTATATGAATTGAAGGCAATAAAAATATACCAGGATAAGCTAATACCGAGGGTCTTTCTTTTGATAAAGGGGATTACATGTAGATAAAAATCTGATAAATTCTATTACGACTTTGGCTTGTTCCATGGAAATAGAACAAGGGAATTATGGGTGATGATGAGTGATGGACAGCGATTGAATATTTCTTTGATGTCTCAGTCATAAATTTGTAATTCTGCAGGTAAACCTCTTGTTAAATCAGTAATGTTATGTAGGAAAGTGTAGGACATTTGTGACCCCAGGGTCCCTCAGACCCACTAAAGAGACACCCTGGGTGCTAAATCTGTTAGGGTCAAAGTCACTAGTAAGGTATCTAGGGTCATTTATTAGTTGTGTTTTCTTTCGGATTGGATGGAGGTCCTAACTTTCTCTCAAGGAGACTGGGTCATTAAAGTAACTGCGTATTATGATCAGGAAGAGCTACGCCAATGGAAGCATTTAATGGGTGAAAAAATAAGATAATTGATGCACCATCTTTGAACTTTATTTATCATCCTTTGCAGATAATACCTCTGTTTTTTAACGTAGCTAATTTGATGTTGGGTTCATTTTCAAAACATGTTTTTGTGCTCTGGATTTTTTTTTTTACACAGCGAGGGAGGTTGAATGTGTTTACCTGAGCTGCTTGATGTAATTTGTGCTTGTTATTTTTACGGAAATCTTAATTTGTATTTTCCAGGTCAGAGAGCGCACCAGAGAAACGGAGATGGAGAAATAGTACCTTCGCCTGTCAATGGGGTAGGTAGTGCAGTTTTATTTTATACAGAACAATAGATGGGACGGGGCAACTGTAAGAGAGATTTAACTTTGTTATAATTACACTTTTATATCTGATTTTGACATGCACAAAAGAGGTATATTTGCAATGCAAAAAGGTGCACGATCAGTTTCAATTTTGCAATGATCAGTTTGCTTTCTTGCATGTCAGAATAAATTTTTGAGTAGATGTTGGAGAAATAACTGTACAATTATTCTCTTTTAAATGCTGGCATGCATTATCATATGTTAATTAAATGGAAAAAATTAATGCATCCAAGCAATAGATGATTAAATTTCTGTTATGAGGAGTAATGGCTTCATGATTTGATTTAATTCACCATGATAAGATGCGTTTGGGTGGGATATTTATAAAAATTATGTTTAATGAGAAAAAAACACTAGAAGCTAATCGTAGTGTGATTTATAGGGAGTTACTGACAAGGAAGTGATTCGTGATCTCTGACATTTATGGCCACCTGACAAATGAATGAAATTTGTTGTCACGTTTGGTATGTTACAGATACATGTACAAATCTTGTTCAATTTTTAAAAAAGATCGTTTGATCACATTCAAGAACCTTTAGGATAAAGATGTTGGTGTTCAGGAGTTTTCATCGTATGGTATGTGAGGTTATGTATATTCCTTACCATTGCAAGATGGGTTTTTTTTGTTTCAATGAATTTAGGCCCTTGAAGATACATTGTACCATAGTTACAGGTTTTTTAAGGTCTGGATTTCAAAAAAAATTTTTTTTACAATATATAGAATAGATTTCTTAATGTCGTATTTAATGAATTATTATTCTTCATTAAGCTTTTTTTTTGTCTTTGCAAGCACAATCGTATCCATGAGGTAAAGTTTGTCAATTAGCCTTATAGCAAAGTTCATTAATCTTCATTTCCCATATAAACTCCTTTTAATGAAGTGCTGGCCATTAATGAATCCATAGCCCCAGCATGATTCACTTTCCTACAATAGTGGCACCAACTGAGTCCATCTTGTTGGAGGGTGCTAGAAATTGAGCTGATTGGGTATGTGTAATGGAGGGATGATTCATGTGGAACACATCCCAGGGAGACATTGTGACAAAAGGATAGGAGGAATTCAATTTAACAAGCTACAGGTCATTGATTCCCTGAATAAGTGCTTCATGAGTTGCTCTGACGAGTTTTAATTAACACTGAAAGCTTTTGGCCTGTATTGAAAAGATTGTGAAAAAAAGTTACAATATGTATTGAAGGATTTACAAGGATTGGGTACAAGGGTCATCATTTTTGTTTAGTGTAAGATTCCTCTGGGAGTTGTTTTGAAGGAATCTTGTTTCCTGGCACATTAGGTATTGATATGGTGCAGTATACTTTGGTGCCATGTTGTGGCATTCTTTCTGCAGACTGGGCGCTTAGTGGTACTTAATCTAATTAAGAGCCTATTAAGATGATTAGGATCTCAATATATTTATTAATGAAAGAGTGAAGAAATGCTGAAGATTTATTTTTTCCCCATTTAGATAGTGTGTGCAAAATACAACATAAGGTCATACACGTAGCATAGTAAAGTGCCAACTTCTGAAGAATTAATAGTTTTCAATTATACTGCCAATATCAATGTAGGTTGGTTCATTCATTAGCTATAGGAAAGGCTATCAATAATTAAGAGTGCTTGATCAGTGAAAAAAGGAATTTTTGGATTGTAAATTGAATTGTATGGTTTATTGTGCAAAAAATCAATGTGTTAATTAACAGAAGGAAAGGCTTTTGTGAGGTTTGAAATTAAGCAAATTGGGATATGATTTAGATCTCTGCAGTGGAAAAAGCCATAAAGGACACTGTCAATATTGACAAGGCATGGAAATAATTTCTATTTTTTTGTCGATACCTCAAACACAAAGTCTTAGGGAGAAGGGGTCATAAAACATTGTTTATTGATTAGACCTTTTGACCAGTTCACTTGGAAACAAAATCACAGCTAGGAGAGGGAATTTGTTTGAATATTAAGGATGTTTAATTGTGTTTTATGTGTACTCTGCAGCTGTCAAGAGGTTTGGTTGTTTCACTGATTTTGCATTCACCACATATGACCCCTGACAGACATTTTTTCTGTGGTCATTTTTTAAAATGGGAAAATAAGAAGAATGTAGTTTTATTATTCAATAACCTTTGTACAGAACTTTTGTGTGGGTATTGTTTTTCGTATCTGTGCCACTATTGGCTCTCAACAGATGATATTATACAGGCAATGTGGAAGCTATCAGGCTTAAAGATTCAGCAAATGACCTTGTCATTTTGGAAGCTTTCAGCCATTAGTTAACAGGTTTCACACAGATACAATATGCCCTGTACTGGTAAGTATTAAACAAACTTACGCAGTTTAGAAATCAGGGATTCTTTATTGATTTTAAGTATTTGATCGATATAAGAAGGAAGAACATATTCGATAAGAAGAGGTGAATAACGTAATGTGATGACAAGTTTGACTGCTATCTTTATAAGTTTTGATTGTGCAGATCTTTTATGTCTTTCCTCTGAATGTCTGGACCTCCCACACTTCATTGTTTTGAGGTCTCTGTGATTGTGGACTGAGTATTTGAGTTAAATGGGCTCCTAATAATCATTGTTACTGATCTCCTAAACAGTAGAGAGAATTCTGTGATTGGTTTGACACATTGCATTGAATCCATGGAAAAACACAGAAAGGGGTCTAATGTTGCTTTCTCATGCAAAGTAATTTCTTATGAATCTTGTGATTTTGAAAAGTGATACAGAGCCCCCCAAAAATACCTGTCCTGGTTTGTTGGCAGACTTGATTTTCTGGGCCATAATGATTAACATGTTCTTTAGCCACAGTTTAGTTGGTGAAGAAACATAACAGAGGGTTGTGAATGTTTTTACTTGACTTTAACGGACTTGTACAAACAGTTCATTAAGGATTAAGAAGTGATCTATGGGTCAGTGGGTGTAGATTTAATTTATATGGTCAGACAGAAGTCAATTTCTTACTTATGGTTTGAGCTTGTCTCTGACTGGCCCCTGTGTACAAATATTGATAGAGTTTGGGGGAAAATGTCTTGTACATGTATAGACCGTAATGCTTGAGGAGCATTGTAGTTTTCGGGAGGCACAGTTTGTTGAACGTGTGACACACAATGGTAAATTTTCTATAGATATATGTATTTTGTGCTCAGGAAAAATTCAAATGAATTGAAATTAATTTCAATCTCTCAAAATGGGTATTTGGTTTGGAAACATTTAGCAAATATTTAAAATCTTTTATGTAAGAAAGTTTATTGAAATATTCTTCAGAGTGATACAAATTTAATGGCCAATGCAATCTGTTAGAATATTTGTGGTTGATTTTCTCACAGTGGTAAGGAAAGGATTTATTTACAGCTCCACAAACCATAGGTAAAATCATAGCTACCTGAAAGAATTAATGGAGGGAATAGGTAATAACAATGGATTATAGGGAAAAGGGTGACATTAAATTCAAGAGGATGATCTGAATTATGATGGTATCCATAAAATAAACTGGTTTCCATTCAGAACTAAGGAGATCAAGATTTACGATTAAGGGATATGAGAGAAATTTGTGAATGACAGGGAAGATAAGGAATTTTCATGTCAATCCCCATTCAGTAGTCTTTGTAGAAATTGGATCCTAAAAGGTGTTAATATAGGGAAGGGTCAGGTGGTTCCTCTCACCTGCCGATCATAATTAACCTAGGTGGACTACTCACCAGAGCTCAATGCTGATTGGTCAATGTGAGGCTGATTTACGGAATGATTAATCAAACAATTAGGGAATATGATGCAGCAGAGAGTGTTTACTGTGCATGAATTAATGGAGAATCAATCAGTTGATAGCCGTTTCTGGCAGTTTTCCCCTCCTGACCTTGGATGAAAGATGTCATTCACCTGAAATTTGTCCATAATTCACCAGTGATAGGATAAACAGTTCTGATAAGATTCTTGGGATATAGGCTTTCATTAAATCGAGCTTCAACCATGTGGAAATGCTATGGATTTTCCCATGCAAATCAAGGTACAGTAGTTAGCAGTGATGAGGAACTAGGAATTTTTTTTCTTCACTGAAATTTAGTTAGAAATTAACTGAAAGAATGATGGAAAAAATTTAAATATGAAAGAAAAGGAGTTGTGGAAGTAAATGAAATGGATTTGTTCAAACTGAGGTACAATTTCTTGTCTTCTTAGTGGATTAAAAGTATAGTATGTATATCTGAAATTGGAAAATGAGTAAGTGGGAGATGAAAATGAGATATTTATGCAGATGCTGACTATGTGCTCAATACAGCTGTTGTTTCACTTAAGCCAGTTTTATTGGTTATCTGTATCTAAATTACTGGTGATAAATGTATAAGTTTGGTAAAATTCTTATCCAAATTTACACATATTATGACACAAAAGTTTGCACAACTGCCACATAAAGCAAACAGGTTTCATAGCCTTGATCTGTATGCACTGTGATTAAAATGTATGGCTAGGAGGTGCTTTCCGCCCCATTGTATTCTTGAAAGCTTTTGGTTTGCAGTGAAATCTTGTTTAATAATGGCCCTGTGGAACAATAAGAATATTGATTTTAGATATAATTCTATGACATAAATATTGATTTTGTGTGAAGGTGTAAAATGGACTTGTGAATGGAGAAGAATAAAACTTTGTACATTCACATTTTACCGGTAATTTGGGAAGTATTCAAGAGTTATCTCCCTCTGTGCACAATGCTTTTCTCATTTTCGGCCTGTATTGTTAAAAACTCTGCTGTTTTGTTACTTGAATTTGGATGATTTTTGTATATCTTACAAAGATATCATTTTATCAATGTGATGATTTAAAAAAAATATTCAGAACATGAAAAGCATTTGCAATGCTCTGCAAACCCACAGTAATTATTCTGAAAGAAGTATGAATATTTGAGGATACTTAATTTTAAAAACTGTTTCATTGAAATAAAAAATCAATAAGCTAATTGCTGAGAAATAATGAATTATTTAAGTTGAAGTCTTTTGTCAACATTTAAAAGATGATTTACAGTAAAACATTGCTATTGATTCTTAGGCTAATATTAGTTTAAGAATTAAAACAATACAGTTGCAAGGAAAATTTTAAAGTGTTCCATTTTGCTGCCTTTAATGAAAGAAGTAAGTATTTCAGTATGTATTTTTTAGTACATAAATACAGGGAAGGGTGTAGTAAGTCAATACCTGCTGTTTGCTGGCCATTTGAATTGATCAACTCTGTCTGCTATTGGTAATTAGGATATTTAATCCTCCCTTTATTTAAACTGTTCAAGGTTTTTAAGAGCCACAATAACAAAGTGCTGATAATCCTCTTCATTCAAAGAGATGTAAGACAGACATTTTTCTTCCCACCTGGGGGCAGGTAGATTCGCGCTTGATTGATCAGGTTTATTACAAGTCAGCCATCTTGGAATTCTGAGGTCACACCAAAAATAGCCAGATACATATGTGGGCATGAGATAAAAAAGGAAAACATTTCATGTGCGAAGGAATTATTCATAAGTGGGAGAAAGAGAAGTCAGTGTTTTAGAAGAAAGGGGAAGGCCTTGAGATATCAGGCTTGTATACAGGAAGCTATTGCTGGGGACCTGAGCTGTCTAGTTACCTGTTGATTATTTTTACCTGTGAGAGCATAAATGAATCATGTTTGATGAAGGAACATGGCTTCACGTTTTTCGTTTGATAGTGCCGAGGAGGACTGGGATATTAGGAGTCTTCAGTTTGTGAATTCACAACTAGAAAAGTACCTCAACATGGTAAGGTCCCCCTCATCCCCCTCCCAAAATTTACAGGTGTTTGGACAGGTAGAACAGATATGTAAAAGGCTTGGGTAAAGTGAATGTTTCAGATTTTTGAATTTTTAACGGTTACGGGCTGATATCAATTTGAACATTTAAAGAATTTGAATTTGAGGATGCGCTGTTATTTTTGGACTATTCATTTCAGTGACATGTTGGATTGTAATTAAGATTAATAGCAAGGTGACATAATTAATGTCCAAGAAATATTTCGTTATGAGCATAGTTGATATTCATTTATTATCTGTGGTATGTGTGACCTAGAAGTATATTTAGTGGTCAATGTATTGTTAGTCACTTTGACTCAGGTATTGCTTTTTGTACATGTATTCCTTAATGGTTAGACAGGGAAATGATTCCATACCATAATTGTGTACCGGCACATTGTAGCATGTAGATGTCTCTGTAAATCATTTGTAGTAAGGTTTCCAATAATTGGCAATTGTTTTCCAAAAAATAGATATATCTAAGCCAAATGGTTTAAAAATAGTCAAATGTATTCATACTTGAAGGATGAGATACTTTTATCCCTAATTCTAAGTGTTTGCTGTTTTAATTGTGTGTGTGTCAGCCCACACCCAATCCAAATCCGCTCGTTGATGTGACAGAATACTCTGTTGACAGACAACAAGGAATTCCTCTTAAGACTATAGCCAACATGTTTCTCAATGTGCTAAGGATTCCAAATCCTCATTTTTATAAATATATCATAGAGATAAAATTTTCTTTGTAATATTGTCAGGTACCTCAGCACAAACAATTTGAGAAAGGAAACCATGCAATTTGTTTATTCAAAGATTTTAGAACAACTAAAAAGTCTTTGGGGTTTATTTGATGTAATTCAATCTTCAGACATTTGATATTTCCTGCCCTAGAACTTTGTGTGAAGTTTAATGAGATCTGTCTTTAAATGAAAAGGTTGAAACAGTGCAAAGCTAAGATTACAACCTCTAATTCCCTTGTGCATCTCTTATGATGTTTTGTTGAGTTTTAGTCACCAAACTTTTAAAAAGAAAATGAATTGATACTGTTTCAAGGTATTGGGGGAGAACTTTAAATGTATTAAAAGAAGATAAAATCTTTTTTAAGAAAGGATAGCATAGTTTTTGTTTTTAGAAGACACATGTAATTTATCAGACTAGATAATCTTTTACGGTCTAGTGATGCTCCTTGGTTTTTGGGGAACCTGCCTTTCTGTTAGTAGGCATGGCTCTAAATCCAGAAATATCGAAAAAGGGCTTGTTTAAGAATTTATTTTTCTTTATCTTTAAGCAGTTGTTTACTCCAAATCATGCTACAAATCAATAGATAACTGTGACAAATAAGTCCGTATTTGTTTGTTTAGAAGCTTATATGTTTTAAGCACTTCTTGGTTCCTTGTTGATCAGGAAAGAAAACAAACACACATCTTAATCTGTAAAATTTGATAAAATGAAGAATTAAAGGCAAGCTTGTATTGCCTGATGCCTGATTTACTAGTAGTTATTTATGCATTAGGAGATTAATTTGCAAAACTCTGTATAGGTATAATATAGGTATACATTTAGACTCTGCATTCAAGAATCTGCTAGAACATAAAAGAATGCTGAGCTAATTAATCTTAGGTTAATTGATTTCTACCTTTGTGACATATGTAGAGGTGTGATTTATATGATTTTGTGACACGTTTCATTCAGTGCTTGTATGGATTTGATTGTTATTGTGTCAAAGTTCTATTGAAATGATTCAAACAACAAGGATATATTTATGATCACTGCTGTTACATGTATATAGTCCAATCTGTCAATAATCCAGTTTACTTTAAAAATGACATTGTATCAACCATAGACAAATATAAATGTACGTGTTCGTTGTAATACAAGGTCATGACATAGAGTCAGGTGTGTGCTGTGTGCTGCTATATACACTCAATTTGACACATAGAATGAAAGTAACATACCATTTCTGTCATGAAATTTTTTTGGTACATATTTGCATGTATGATATGATGTGGTTCGGTACCATAAAAGTACAATTTATTTTCTGAAAATGGCAGCATTTTTTTTCTATTTTAAGTTAGTCTTAATAATTTTCTAATGAATAAGCTGAACTTTGATATCTCGAACATTGATATCTTGAATATCATGGATTTGTTGAAGTGAGTTGGATGTCCCAAACACTTTTTAAGTATTTTACCCTCAAATCCTCAGATATCTTGAAGTTTTTTCTTGGTCCCATTGAGTTTGAGATAATGAGGTTTGACTGTAAATCCTCCCTCACTAAAAACATTGGTACAATTATTCTTATGTTTTTTCTTCAAATAGACATCTATGAACATACAAGTACTGTGGACAAAGTACACAAAATTTTGTCCATTAGAAAGGTGTAACATATTCTTGTTGAGGGATTATTTTATTATCCCAATCTGATTGATGGATTATCTGTGTAGACAGGTGATAAAGTCTGCCTGGCTCTATAAACTTATATAACCCTCTAGTTTGATGCTTGTTGGTGACACTCTGGTAATTACATGTATTGTGGAGTTATTGCTGAATTATGATTGTTAAGACACCTATTTTACAAAGCTCAGGTGGCTAAGTCAATGATAAAGGCTTAAATTGGGCCAGAGAGTATATTTACTTAAGTCTAGGTTCTCAGAACATTTTCAAAATAATGTAAAGCTTTGGGCTGTGATTTGGTAAATATTTTGTGTTAGAAATGGAGATAGGTATACAAGTTTAGGGCATGGTCTATAAAAATATGGGCCATTTAGTCTGAAGATTTTGACAGTCTAATACTTAAAGTAATCAGGCCTTTTCTCTTGAACCATGGAAATAGAATTGTTCACACATAATTGATATAAGTGATATTTAAAATATTTTGAAAAATTTCTATCAAGAGGAATTTTTTTTGTTGTGTAGATTTTTATCCCCAAACAATGAAATGGTTTTAGACACGCATTTCGATTTCTGATTCCTATCAGTGATTTTTACAAATTTGCATTTATAAAATGAAAAGTGCTTTCAAATGTACTCTCATTCTTGACTGGGAGGAAAGAATTTGAATTCTATTTGCATATCTTTCAAGAAGGTGACTACGGATTTATGGTGACCTAGTTTTTTGAGCATCGCTAATTTTTTGATTGATAATCACTTTATATCAATTTATATACATACTTGTACATGTATTTACATTTAGAAACCTATGTGAATTTCTCATAGAAAGAATAAGTTTAAACTTTTAGAATGAAAAAAAAAAATGAGTCAGTTTTAATAAGGAAGAGATTTTATTCAAAAGTTAAGACAAACTTCAAAGCATATATGATCACAATAATTGATGATTTTTTATAATCATCTTTCTTCATTGAAAACTAAATATTTTTTATGTTACACTTTGTTTTCCATTTTATTTATTTATGTTTATGTTTTCCATTTATTATTATTGTTATTTATGTTTATTATTATTTTTTTGACACAGCTGCCAGGAGGAGTTGACCTGACCTTGTCTGAGCTCCAGGACATGGCTGCTAGGCAACAGCAGCAAATCGAGCACCAGCAACAAGTTCTGGTGGCTAAGGAGCAACGACTGAAGTATCTGAAGCAACAGGACCAGAGGCAGCAACACATCATTGCCGAGGGGGATCGACTCAAGAAACTCCGAGACCGAGTGGAATCTCAGGAAATGAAGCTGAAAAAGCTCCGAGCTCTCCGCGGGGAAGTAGACAAACACAGGAACACCAATGGCTCACTCAGTAAGCAAGAACAAAATTCCAGACTTTACAATATTGTTCTGTAGGGAACAGGAAATTTCTGTTTCATGCTGACTTCTACACAAATATTGGAACTGTTGAGAGTGGGTCTTTTTTTCTTGATTTCAGCAAAGCACACACATTTGGCAAATATGTTTTGTTTGTTACTTGAATCTTAACAAAGTATGGGTAAACATGAAATATTTTGGAATGAAAATCGATAATATTGCAACAAAAAGCAAGGTCTTTATGAAAGCCATTCATAGCCTTACAACAGATCTACTGCAAACATAGGGCTTAGAGGCATTTTACAAATATTTACATGAAAAAAAAAAACTTAAGTCCTATGTTAAACCATAATTCCTCTAAGATGAATTTAAAGTTCCTTGAGACAACTGAATAAAAGTTCAACATCTTTTCTGACAACTTTGAGAGGGGCTGACAACCTTTGTGGCAGTCTTATTTATGTTTTACTGTCATATTCAATAAACAAGATGGAAGGAAGAAAATCTCTTGACTGAACAGCTATTAAGGGGTCAAAAAAGTGACTGAAAATAGGAAACCAACTAGATCTGGACAAAATTTTGGGGGGAAATCTGAAAAATCAGTTGGGAAAGGAAAGAGATAATGTCAGGGTATTGTATTTCAAAAAATACAAGATAAATCAAGATACAAGATAAATCAAGATCTTACAACAGGAATGTTTTTGGCAGAATTTATGCCAATGACATCAATCCCTATGTGATTTGATTTCATATTTGTTTTAATTGAGAGGTCATCATGTTTATTTTATGAAATGCTTGTAAAAGTGCGGGGGAGAAGGGGAGGGATCCAATGGAATAAAACAAAAAGTGACGAAAGTTTGAAAAACTAATATATATCACAGAAATTTACTGTCTGTTGTAAAAGTAAGTTGTGAGACTATAAAGAAGATTGATGTATGGTATGTCTCTCTGTGACTTTCATTTGGTGCCTCTGTCAGTCGGAATGTAGTCATTGAGCTCAATAATAGAGGAGAGTTCCTAATATATTGCAGTCCCTCTAGGCTTTATTATCAAGTGTTTGTTCAGCCAGAGGCAATGTTTTGGGGCAAAAAGTACCGAAAAACACCACCTTAGTGCTTTATTTCAGGAAGCATTATGTATGTACACTCTGCAACACCTGTCAAAAAAAAAACTGCTTAAAAATAATTATTAGAAGAGATAGAAATGGCAAGATAGAAATAGCTACATCTAAACAACACATTAGACAAGGAAATCCTGACATGCAATTTTTCTTTCTCATGCATACGCACATGCACATTGAAGAGCTTTTTGAGTTCATTTAATTGCAGTCTTGTACTTTTAGAGTTGAAGTAGCTTGAAAATAATATGGAGAGGTGTCAAGCTCCTCTTTTCAATAAGGCTCTTGTAATAATTCTTAATGACAGAAGCCCATGACTCTGTGAAGAAGTCTTTAGGGCTCTTATGGCCCTATTCTGTGTGAACGTCATGCAAAAAAGTCGACTGAGGTTTATGTGAAATCTCTTTATTGTTTGTTTAGGTTTTTTTTGGTGTTTTTTTGATTGCCATATAAAATATAAAAACTCCAACATAGAAGACATGGCCTTGTGTATTATTTTCTTGTGAGAATTTCCTCTGTTTTTATCAAGTGTCCCTGGCAAACAACATCTTCATAAGCACTTCAAAGAAAAATTGTTGAAAGATAAAAAAGATATCTTAAGAGACATACTGATGAGAATTGCTTATATATATGTGAAGAAATATGGAATATGCATGATAATGTTTTTTTTTTTTTTGTAGACACGGAATTGGAAAGTGTGAAGGCGTTGTTTACAGAGAAAGAGAAGGAGCTTGTGATGGCTGTTGCGAAAGTTGAGGATCTAACAAGACAGCTGGAGGCTATCCGCCAGGAACGAGCCAGTGCTAAAAACGGTACCCAGAATCCAGCTGCCATAGAACTGGAAAAACTCAGGAAGGAACTTATGGTAAGAGAATATTTGCTTTAATATTTGAAATGAAAATCTTGAAGCAAAATGAAGAAAAAAGGTTTTCAGTTACAATATCAGAAGGTCCTAGTCTCATAGAGAGCTTTATAAAAGTACTTGGGAACTTCCAACAACTAACTGTTACTTATTCTACAGGGTTTTCAATTAAGAAATATGTAACTTGATCCAAATTTCATGTTCATAATTTGGGATGGAAATGAATATTAAAGACATTTAGTCAGAATATCCCCTGGAAGAGTTACAAAATAGACCCAGTCTATGTTTTTATACGGTACTGGATGAGACTATGAGTCATCTATAGACTGTTATATGTTGAAATGAAAAATGTATTGAAATAGATTGTATAGGTGGAAAAAAAATGTCGGGGAATTTATTCAGGTGTCGTATTACAGGATTTAGTGAATTGAAAATATTTTTACTTTGGAGATGGATTTCAAGAAAAAATGTAAACAAGTTTTGGAAATTGGATGACAGATTAAAGATATGATTTGCATGAGTACACAGTCTAACTGCATGAAACACTGTCAAGATTTTTAAAATGAAAGTATTTTTCAGGTACGGAATAAACTTAATGATCAACAGAATTCAAAACTGAACAAGCACAGAGAAATGCTAAATCAACGAAAAGAGGAGATATCCAAAATGGACAATCGTATTCATGAGCTGCAAGAGAGGCTGAAAAAGAAGCGAGCACATCAAGCCGAACAAAGGAAGAATTTGGACAACAACAAAAAACTGGATGCCAATCATAATCCACGCCCCAGTAATGTGGCTCAGGTGGAACCCTATATACAGTACCGAAAATCTCCAGATGCCATTCAGAGTGAGGCAGATCTAAAATCAAACTTTGCAAAACAAGATCCAAAATATCAGACCTTGCCTCCAAATACAAAACTCATTTCTCCAACCAAAAACCAAACAGACAATGAAAATATCAATAGTTTACATAATAAACAGGAGCCAAAACCTCCTGAAAGGCCACCTAGACTAGACAGTGGAAATCAGAAAGGACAAGTAACGAGTTCACAGGTATCAGAATCAATCATTAAAGCAGCTCAGCGATACCAACCACCTGTTTCTTCATCAACAGGACATCCTGTAAAACCACCCCCACCCCCCAGGTCAGCCACAACAGGTTTGACCTACTTTACACCTCGACCCTATGGGTCCACATACAGTTCCTCAGTATTATCAAATAGGGCACAAAGTCAGGGACTGGCCAATGGGCCAACAATAAACGTTCAGGAGGAGATCAGACAAGGAGGAAGTGGACAAAGTTCTCCCGCATCCAGCGAAGGATCGCAAAACGGCAAAAATAATGATAATACCAAAGATTCTCGTAATACCTCACACAGTAATGGTGCTCCCCCACCTCGGAGGCTTCCCCCACCCCTTCCCCCATCTTCAAATACCAAAGACATTCCCTCAGAGCCAAAACATGCTGAGGATCAGGTGGACTCCTCACGGTCTTTGAGGAAACCACCAGAGCAAGTGGTGGATTCTAATGTAAAAAGTACTAATGTGAATGGAGGTAATGTGAATTCTGCAAAGTCAGTGGAGAACAATGGTGCTAACAATCCTTCGAAAACTATCAATTTCGCTTCCAAAAATCAGATAGCTAATACTTACATGGGACGATTAAGGCCAGAAGCTTTGCAGAAATATCAGAAAAATATGGACATGTTGTATAAAAATCTTGCCAGGGGAGATGAGGCAGACAAAAAACAAGAGAGTTCTGAAAACGACATAAACAGGGCTCAAAATGGTCAGAAACCCCCTGAACCGCAGCCTAATATTTCCCATGATCACGTCCATACATTCAATCCCACAGGGCACCAATATCCAGACTTAACATCAGACAAAATAAGTCACAATCGTCCAGCAAAGAAGATTCATCGCAGGCCATCAGACAGCAGTGACAGTGAAGAAATGGTGAGACTTCTACATAAACATGTGGACAGACATGATAAGAACCACATTCTCAACAACACACAGGCTACCTCTTTCATAGGGGGTGTCCCAGAAGATGTTCCAGTAGACAACATGGGAAATCTTATGGACGACTTGGATAAAGATGATAAAAATGACCAAGAATTAAGTTCTCCTGAGGTTGTAAATATGGAAGTGGTGCCCAAGAAGAAGACCAATTTACGATCTCGTCACTCCAAGAGTTCAGGAAATCGGGTCAGCTTTGACCCTTTAGCCCTCCTTCTGGATGCTTCCTTGGAAGGAGAGGTAGAAATGGTCAAGAGGTGTGCTTCACAGGTAAGGGCTTCTTTGCTTGAAGAAAGTCTTCATTCAAGATTTTAAAATATGGGATTTCTAATTGAAAAAGAATTTTCTCTGTTGGTGGATTTTGATCAAGTGCCACTGCAAACATGCAGCCTTCCTTTGTGGTTGCTTGTTTGTTTATGTGTTTTACATCCCATTGAAAAATTTTAACTTATATTAGGATACTCTTTGTGGTTGCCTTCATTTTTTTTAATTGATTGGATTTGATGCAACTTTTATTTGATAAGCCCTCTCTTTCATTTTGTCTAATCTTGTAATAATCCTAATTGTTCTTGAAGTATCATGAAGGTTAGTTAATTTTAAAGCGAAGTTAAGTTTTATGTGAAAGAAACTGTACATGTGTTAAAGGAGCACAAGCTTAAAAACCTATTCAGCAATAACATTATTGCAATAAACAGAACATTGAATAAATTCTTCCTCTTTTCTTCACTAACAGGTTGCTAATGTAAGTGAGCCCAATGATGAGGGAATCACAGCTTTACACAATGCTATCTGTGCCGGACATTATGACATTGTCACATTTCTCGTGGAATTTGGTTGTGATGTCAACTCCCCAGACAGTGATGGCTGGTCAGTGTCCTAAATATTATTAGGATTAATGTGTGCCTCAGTATTATTTAATTTTGAAAGTTCTGAGAGTCATATCCATTTATGATTTATATGAATCTGATTTTTTTTACCCTATGATATAAGTTAAGATCATGTTTAGCATGAAAGAATTAATGGTGATTTATTTTTACTGTAGGACACCTCTCCACTGTGCAGCCTCCTGTAATAACATACAGATGGTGATTTTCCTTGTGGAACACGGAGCCTGTATTTTTGCCACAACGATCAGTGACCATGAGACAGCGGCTGAGAAATGTGAAGAAGATGAGGATGGTTTCGATGGCTGCTCCGAGTACTTATACAGTAAGTCATTGTCACTGAGTACTTATACTAAATAATCACTGAGTACTTATACAGTAAGTCATTGTCACTGAGTACTTGTACTAAGTAATTGTCACCGAGTACTTATAAAGTAAGTCATTGTTCTTGAGTACTTATATAGTAAGTCATTGCCACTGAGAACTTACACAGTAAGTCATAGTCACTATTAAGTACTTAAACATTAAGTCATTGTCATTGTTTACTTATACAGTAAGTAATTGTCACCAAGTACTTATACAGTAAATCACTTTCAAAGTAGGAGGCTTTAAACATAATTATTTAATATTTAGAATGTTTTAGGTTTTGCTCAGATTTACATGTATAATTACAGTGAGAGCAAAATATGTTTATACACATGCAGTGAATCTTATAATGTAGTTATATTTTTGTCATAGAGTAACACTAAGTAATGAAAACATCAACTCTGTACAACAAATTACTGATGGAATGGGGTGATTTTGGCTCTCCTTGGAGGATCAAAATAACCATGTTTCTCCATTCCTTAGTTTGTTGCCATCAGGACATAATGTAGAATGCTAGCATAGTGCAGTTTTGTGAAAGATGTGAACAGTGCACTTTCAGTGTTGGTAAAATGCCAGTTGAAGTACAATGTCATTATTACTTCATGCACTTGATAAAGCGTTTTAAACATCCTTGAAATTTAATAAGTCTAGGGGTGTTGTCATAAACAGCAAATATTTCAATACATAGTGAATGCAGTTTTGACATAAAATATGTCTGGTCACAAAAACTTTGAATCTATGGTATAAATAAGGAGAACTACACCCATTTATTCTGCTGAATATTAAATTTATTATTGAATTGGTGTAATGTATAGCATACTTTACTTCTATAGTGGTGTGAATGTGTACTTTACTTGTGGTATAAATGTGTGGTGTTCATGTGTACAGTACTTTTGGTCGAATGAATGTGTACTTTATTTCAAGTGGTGTGAATGTATACTTAACTTCTAGTGGTGTAAATTTGTACACCTAATGGTGTAAATGTGTACTTTACTTGTGGTATAAATGTATACTTTGTTTGGTGTGGTAATGTGTACTTTACTTGTGGTGGTGTAAATGTGTACTCTACTTGTGGTGGTGTAAATGTGTACTTTCCTTTTGGTGGTGTAAATATGTACATTAATGTAGTGGTGTAAATGTGTACTTTACTTGTAGTGGTGTACCCCGGTAAATGTGTGGTGTTAATGTAAACAGTACTTCTGGTGGAGTGAATGTTTACTTGTGGTGGTGTAAGCATGTACTTTATTTCTGTAGGTGTTAATGTGTGCTTTACTTTAAGAGATGTAAAATACTTTACAAATGGTGGTGTTAATGTGTACTTCACTTGTAGTGGTGTAAATTTTTGGTATTATTAAATGTTTACCTTTCTTCTTATGGTGTAAATGTGCACTTTAGTTATGATGGTGTGAATGTGTACTCCACTTCTTGTGTAAATGTGTACTTTACTTTAATCAGAGACATAAATAGCTGTTTTACTTAGGTGTAAATGTGTACATTTGGTGGTGTAAATGTGTTCTTTACAAGGTCACCATGTATTGTTTACTTGTGACCAAATAATAATCAGGAATTTTAAATCTTAAAATTTTACAATATATAAAGCACCAGAATGCTATGTATTTTTTAAACAAGTATTTGAGGATACCTGTACACAAATTTAATAATCACCTAATGTAATGATGTTATTTCTTGGTATTTATTTACAGGCATACAAGAGAAGTTGGGTATTCTAAATGGAGGTGTGGTCTACGCTGTGTTCGATTATGAAGCCAAAAATAAAGATGAACTAAGTTTTAGTGTCAATGATGAAATCACTGTTCTAAGGAAAGGTGATGATGTGGAAAAAGAATGGTGGTGGTCACGCATGGGGGACAAGGAGGGCTACATTCCCAGAAATTTACTAGGGGTAAGTTAAGGGGGTTGTAATTAATAACTATGTAAGATATTTCTTTAGTCAAAAAATAAATAATCATCAAGTGAAGGGATTTTAAACTAGATTTTTTTTAATACATATCCTTGTTATATATATTGAAGGTCAGTTGTACTTTAACTGAGTGACCCATGTCTAGCAGTAAAAGTTGACAATTTTGCTGTAAATGAAGAGATTATAATTTCTTTAATGTCATCTGTTTATATAGTAAATGAAAGTAACAAAATCAATATTATTTTGTTACAGTTATATCCCAGAGTGCTGCAAAAAGACAAAGGCGAAGAGAGCTAGAACAGACAGGAATTCCCCCAAAACTTGTCTAAAACATCTAAAGTGCTATTTTCACTACAAACGAAAAAGACGTCCCATCTGAGCTACAAAGAGAAGGTTGGGAAATGAAGATTGGCTGATCTCAGATTAGCAGGCATTAGCTGGTGTAGCTCTGCTATACTTGACTGAAGTGCTATGTATAGAAAACTGACACATTCAAGATCTGATTGTAATTTTCAACAAATGAACAAATTATTTTAACCAAGATGATAGGAGTATTTTTTTTTATCGCTAAAATTTTTAAAAAGATACCTAATACAAAGAAGATATTTTTAAGAATTTTGTTTAGGTTTATTAAATCTTTGTGTAAAATTTTGTGCCAAATAAATGCCACATAAATGTAGAACAAAGTTTGGAAAGTTTAAATACCTGACGAAATGTCAATTGCATTTTATTCTTATCTCTCTCTCTCTTTGGAACAATTGCATGTGTATTTATAAATTCAAATCATGTAATTGAACATTTCATATAAATTGCTGCTCTCTCTCTCTGGTGTTCTGTAATATGAAATAAGGTAGGGCAGAAAAGTGCAATATCATTCCATGGATTGCTTAATGGTCTTTAATTCATGCATTATGTAAGAATACCAAATTTTGGTAAAATTTCGATTTCACATTTAAGCAGTATTTACACATGACCTTTAGATAGGTTTATTATACTTGACAGAGTTTTATATTACCATAAGTCTTTAGGGGGAGGTAACTGTAATATAAAAACCCCTCTTCAAATGTTCAAATTGTTGTAAGATAAAATCTGTACAGTTGTATGAAAGTTGTGTTGTAATTTGTGCAATTGTTTAAATGTGTACAGTTTTTCTTATTTATATATACATAGATTATATTCTTTTACATTTTTTAAAATCATCTATCATCAAATTTCATGCATAACTTGGCAATCTATGCAATGTTTTACATGCATCATCATGGAGGAAATGAATAAATTTGAAGCCAAGAAAATAAAAGAATTTAACTGGAAAATGGAGTTTTAGTTCTCTTTTTCTTGACCAGCAGCATTAAATTTACAAAGACATCTGTGGAAAATGACTCCACTGCTGCAAACACTAACATGGGGCATTTGTTGAGGGTGTGATGGCATGGATCCATTTTTAACTGGGTTTTCTAAAGGGAAAATCCAGTTACTGAAATGATGAAAATGGCAGGCGGCAGCCAAAAAGGTTCCCTATTTGTCCGGATAACTCCTAGCTTGTACAGTTTTCAAGATAGGAATTTTTTATACCCCCTGCAAATGAAATTTAGGGCTATAAAGGAATCACCTTGTCCACCCATCCATCCTCTGTCCCTGCAGACTACTCTGTAACTTTGTTATGGAGAAAAACTGAAAGCTCATACTTGGTACCACCCAAAGGTGTGATATGAAAAACTTTGATTGTACATTGTAGCCCCAGTCAACCCGGAGAGTCTTAATTTGAACATACTTGATTCTACACTGCCAGAGGATGTATCCATATATATTTGACAAATCATGGCTTTGCTGTTCTTAAGAAGATTGTTAAAGATTTTTTCCTGTATATTCCTATGTAAAAAAATTGATCCCCCGTTGTGGCCCCACTCCACCCCCATGATGTCATGATTTGAACAAATTTGATTCTACACTAACTAAGGATGCTTCCCTATAGATATGACCAATCAAGGCTTTGTTGTTCTTGAGGAGAAGATTTTTCTATGTATTTTAATGCAAAACTTTGATCGCGCAGAGTGGCCCAACCTACCCCTGGGGTTTATGATTTGAACAAACTTGAATCTACACTACCTGAGGATTCTTCCACATCAATATAATCAACCATGGCTTTGCTGTTCTTGAGAAAAGACTTTAAATGATTTTTACCTAAATATTCATATTTGTAACTCTTATCATCCATTGTGTCCTCACAACCAACCCCCAGGGGTCATGATTTGAACACGAGGCCCATGGGTCACATCACTCACCTGAGCTCTTTGACCAGGAAAAAGCAGAAATTAGTGCAGTATTGAAAACAAATTAAAAAGTGGTAGGGGGAGGGGGCATGATTTGAATAAACCTGAATCTACACTACCTAAGGATGTTTCCATATTTCTTTAACTAATCATGGCTGAAGTAGATTTTTTCCTCTATGTTTGATCTTCTATTGTGGCCTTGCCCTAACTCTAGGGGTCATGATTTTAACAAAGAATCTATACTACCTATGGATGCTTCTAAATTTACCATAACTAATCATTGATCTGCTGTTCTCAAGAAGAAAATTTATATTGATATAACCTTCATATTCCTTTGTATAACTTACATATGGGCCCTGCATGTGGTCCATCCCTACCCCCAGGGGCCATGATTTAAACAAACATAATTCCACATTACCTGATATTGCTTCCATAAAAATATGAGCAATCATAGCTATGCTGTTCTTAAGAAGAAGATTTTTAAAGATTTTCCTATGTACTCCAATATAAAACTTTGATCGCCCATTGTGCCCCCACCCTACCTCTGGGGTCATGATTTGAACAAACTTAAATCTACACTTCCTGAGGATGCTTTCATATAAACATGAACATGACCAATCATGGCTTTGCTGTTCTTGAGAAGATTTTTCCTATGTAAAATTTTGATTGTCCATTGTGGCCCCACCCTACCCTGAGTGTCATGATTTGAACAAACTTGAATATGCACTACCAGAGGATGCTTTAATGTAAGTTTCATATTTTCTAGCCTAGTGGTTCTTGAGAAGATGCTTTTTAAAAGATGTCTAATTTTTCAATAATTCCTAATTATCTCCCCCTAGAAGAAGGTGTGCCCTTCATTTGAACAAACTTGAATTCCCTTCATACAAGGATGCTTTTTTGCAAGTTTAGTTGAAATTGACCCAGTGATTCTTGAGAAGAGGTAAAAAATGTGAAAAGTTTACAGACAGATGGACAGACAGACGTTGGACAAAATGTGATCAGAAAAGCTCACTTGAGTCTTCAGTTCAGGTGAGCTAACAAATCTCAATCTACACTACCTAAAGATGCTTCCATATCAATGTGACTAAACATGGCTTTGCTGTTTTTAGAAGATTTTTAAAGATTTTTTTCCTGTATATTCCTAATATGTAAAACTTTGTTCCTCAGTTGTGGACCCACCCTGCCCCAGGGGTCATAATTTAAACAAATCTGAAACTACACTATCTGAGGATGCTTCCATTTTAATATGACCAAACACAGCTTTGCTGTTCTTGAGAAGAATTTTAAAGATTTTTTTTCCTATATATTCCTATGTAAAAAAAAAAAATTAAAAAAAAATTGATCCCCCATTGTGGCCCAACCCAACCCCTGTGGTCATAATTTGAATTTACACTACCTTAAGATGCTTCCATATAAATACCACCAATCATGGCTCTACTGTTCTTGAGAAGATTTTTCCTATGTTTTCCTTTGTAAAACCCCTAGGGGTCATGATTTGAAAAAAATTTGAATCTACAATCTACATTATGTCAGGAAGCTTTCACATAAGTTTCAGGAAGCTTTCACATAAGTTTCATCTTTTCTGGCCCAGTGGTTCTTGAGAAGAAGATTTTAAATACCCTCAGAGATTACAGAGCTCATCCTTTCAGTAAGTAAATCCCACTCTAAACTAGTGTGCAACATTTATGCAATTTTGTTTTGATAGGGCTTGCAGTTACTTGGGAATGGACTCAACTAAAAATTTAGTTTTTTTATGTGATTCACATAATGTTAATCACTTTTTATTCGTGAGAACTTTATTTTCGCGTTATTACGCGAGATCGTCTGGTCGCGAAAATTTCATTCTCATGTATAATTCTACTATTAAGATTTCACAACGCAATAAACAAAATTCGTGAAAATTTTGTTTCGCTTATAAATATCAAACAAAAATCTTGCGAAAATAAGGTGTGAAAATTAAGTGATCTACAATATATGAATCATGTAAATCATTCGAAATGCGTAATAAAATCCTCATATGAACCCCTTTTTAGTTCTACTGGTCAGAGACAAGAAGGGCTTATGCGATAGCAAGGTCTCGTCGTTCTTCCTTCTGTCTGTCTGGCTGTATGTCTGGCTGTAAACATTTTTTTTTCAAAACCCTATTCCTCCTACAGTTTTTGGTCTGATTTCAATATAATTTGACACACAAGTAGACCACAGTAAGATATATAATTCAGTGCATTGGTTTTTATTTTTTAATTCTGATGAATAGCGATGTCATGTTTAGTATGAATACTGTGAAATTCCGTTAAAATGTGTCTCCTCCTTCCCTCCTACAGATCTAGTCTGATTTAAATATAATTTGGAACACAAGTACACTACATGATTCTATGCATCAGTTTTTTATTTCGATGAACGGTTTTGCTTTGGTTACTAAAAATATAGATTTCTTTCAAATCTCTTTAAAATTGCTACTCCTCCAACAGGTTCGGTCTGATTTTATATTTGGATGTTTTATAGACAATAAGGACCAACTAACAACTAAACTGTATGACAAAAGAGATGATTTCAACTTTTCCATCATCAACTTTCCTTATTTATGTAGTAATATCCTGCTATCACCTGCATACATGTATTTTGTTTACGTCTCCCAACTTATTCGATACTCCGGAGTATGCTCCAAGTGCGAGATGTTTTTAAACCGAGGCAGGGTACTAACAGATAAGTTGATGTTACAGGGATTTCAACAACCTTGTTTAAAGTCAGCGTTTCGTAAATTCTACGGTCGTTATAATGACCTTGTATGCAAATATAACCTATGATTGGGTCGTTTTGTTGTTATTTTTTTTTGGGGGGGGCTGACTTGTTTACTACAAATTATCAGATCTTTGTTTTTATACTGATTTTGACTACTAAATGTTCCATCTACCTGATCAATACATAGGGATCACAGGGGATGTGATTGGTAGACAGGGGATGCTTACTCCTCCAAGGCACCTGATCCCTCCTCTGGAATTTCCAGAGATCCATGTTAATGCCATCTTCACAAATTTTTATCGTTTTAAGATTTTTTGAGATTGATCACTGTTCGCTATCTTCACACTTTACATTCAGTATAACTTTGCACACAAGTAGATTACACTCAGATACTTAATTTAGTGCATCGGTTTTAATTTCGATGAACAGTGTTGCTATGGTTTCTAAAAATAGAAATTTCTTTGAATTTTTTTTAAAATGCTACTCCTCCTAATTTTGGTTTGATTTCAATATTACTTGGCACACAAGTAGACTACACTAAGATACGTAATTCCGTGCATCAGTTTTTGATTAATGGTGTTGTCATGCTTACTAAAAATAGACATTTCTGTGTAATACTTTAAAATGGCACTTCTCCTACAGTTTTGATCTGATAACTTTGCATAAATGTAGACTGCACTGAGATACATAATTCTGTTAATCGGATTTTGATTTTATTGAACGGTCTTTGTCATGTTACTTAAAATAGAAACTTTGGTGAAATTCTTTCAAAAGGCTACTCCTCTAACAGTTTGTCTGACTGCAATAAATCTTGCCACAAAAAAGACTTAACCAAGGACCATTATTTTATTTATTAATGTTGCATAGTTTCAAGTGCAAGTGCTACTTTTCTCTTCCTTTGTTATAAGTACAAACTAGTAGAGCTACAGTTTCATTAGAGACTTCTGGTTATCATTGTCATATGAAGCAAAACATATGATTCACATACGAAAATCATAATGTGGATCATATGTGGAAAACATGCCTGTGTATATACAATACAAAGTAGCTAATATTTAAAAGTTATATCCAATATAAAAATGACTAAAACAGTTTAGATGTTTCAACAATGCTCACCTGAATCAATATGGCCCTGCTATTCATTAGATTTTATTTCCGATATATCTCTATGTAAAACTTTGATCCCCTACTGCAGTCCCACCCTACCGCCACGAGTCATGATTAAAGCAAACCTGAATCCAAACTATTTTTTGAGGATGCTTCCATATTCATATGACTAATCATGGCTTTGCTCTTCTTGAGAAGCAGATTTTTGAAGTTTTTATATATATATATATATTCCTCATTCTCCAAGATCACGTAATAGATCTCAAGAATACCGACGAAATCTAAGAATTCATTTAAAAACGAATTTAATTTGTAATAACGCATTTTAGAATCCATTTAAATGAATTTAATTCAGTATGAAAATTTTTGAATTCGCTGTAACAAATTAAACAAATCTGTTGTAACTTTAATTCGTTATAACTAATTCCAAAAATTGTTTTAAGTTCTTTTAACGAATAAAATTTGTTTTAACAAATTTGACAATTCATTATATCGAATTCATAAAAACCTAAATGGTCTTCTGTGTAAATGTAATGAAAATTAAAGCCATAAACAATAAACTGTATTCTTTTTTCTTTATTTCTTTCTGCACTACTGCTTGAAAGAATTACTTCCCCTTTGGTAACTCTCCTTTGTTAGCTCTTCTTAAAAAAATGACAGCCTCCTTTGTGCTTAAGGATTTCTTGAGGAAATAATATCATCACAGCCTTGAAAATGTATGAACATTCATTCGAAATAACTCTTTATTCAATTTTTTACTGTTTTAAACTTGTGCAAGAATCTTGTACAACATGTTGGGAGCGTTGCGGAAGACAACTCTGGATAGAGAATGACAGGTTCATCGTGCTTCCCTATCTAACTTCTTTCGTTGGTTTCCGACAGTTACGGAACTGACCGAGTTAAAAACCGCATTGCGGGTAAATGCAATCTACATCAAAAATTTTGCATCTGCATCGGAGCATCACAAACATGGAAACCAGGGCAAGTAAATTAAAACGTTTATTGATTGACTGGGTTCTTGGGCAGAATGCTGTTTGGTTAAATCAGGGCCGACAAAAATGAAAGATGCTTTGGCTCAAACCCACTCAGAAAAAAATCCAAGTTTAACAATTGTTTGTTTTTACGAGATATATTTATAGTATATTCTAGAGTACAGGGTATCGAAAACCACGAACATTTTGACGCACTGAAAGAGGCTTATTATGTATGTCATCACAATGAATATGCGGCTTTTAGTAGGGTTGTTAGGATCAGACGAGACGTTCCTCAATCATATAGGCATACAAGTAACATTGGTGCAAAGCATCAAATCTAAACCAGCTACAAACGAAATTTAGCATTGTAAAAGAGTACTGAACTTTCACAAAGAACGCATACCGGTAAGCATTCAAGGAAAGCGCAAGATATCAAAGCTGAAAGAGTGAATATATTTATTTCAGACTGTCTTCTAACTTTAGTTTAAGCAAAAAAAATCTATTGACATCAAAATGACATTCGGCTCTCCAGGTACACCACTTGCTGATACCCTGGGTCCTCGTCACGTGATGATGCCGATGAGCTGCACGGCGCGATGAAGGACAACACTACTGTTTGTGTAAGGGAGGGGGGTATTTTTCCAGTTGCTGAAATTTGCCTGTGTTTGACCTTACATCAACAAAAAGTGGGAGGGGGCAGGGTATACAGCATTGAAATGAAAATTTACTTATTAAAACTACAGTAAAAGACTCTACTCAGAAAAAAGTGCCCCCCCCCCCAATTCTTCGAGCCTTCTATATGACTGGAATTACAGTTATGAAAATATTTGATTTTATCTTTTAAAATAATTTTAAAACAGTTTAAAAATTAAGATATAATAATGATTATAGATATTTTAGTATGTTAACAAAGAGATACAAAATCATATTTGAGAAACGTACCTAAATTATCATTGTTCGTGCATGCTTGAATGTTTTTGTTATAAATATTTTTAAAAATAATTATTCAAAATACAATTTAAAATAAATGTGTGATATTATTCAATGCGTTAGTGACTAATTATTTCAAAATATTCACCTTTTATCTCACAATATCAAAAGCTTTCGGACACACTTCCCGTATCGTGAACAGTATTCTTAGTCCTTTTCCAGAGAAGAAATATGGTTCTTTGTGAGTATTTAAAGTATGGAATATATTGTAAAAAGAGGATAAGAATATTAAAAGTTAAACAACAATCATACTTAGTAGCAATTGCCATGGACACGTGAAAGTTTAAAAAAGGCCGTCTTTGTGGAAATGATAAAGTGTAAAATAAGTTTAGTTAAAGTAAGCAGGGGCAAAGCATCGTTTTACAATGGGAGGGGGGATTGAAAAGCAAATAAAAGGTATACTTGAAATAAATTTCACAAACTTACAAGTTTTATAGAGCCAACATTACTTTTCAATGTTTATGTCCATGTTAACAGGTTAAACTGTTAAATGAATGACCAAAAGACCATTCAGAATAAAAGTGGGGGTGCATCCCGTCAGAGACATAAAATAACATTTTTTTTAATGTCTCTGATCCCGCGTACTACAGCCCTAGCAAGGATTAATTAAGTTTTGTCAAAGTATCAAATGAACACTAAACTGACAATCAGATAATTCTTGTGATTTTCATACATGTAAGGTTGCATCCTATCAGGATTTTGGTTTGAACAACTGAGTCAGCTGCTAGAAAAGAAACATTTTCAGAATGAATCTGTGTCATCAATTCAGGTATCATTTATTATCACAAACAGTTTGCTTGTTTGGAAGTTTAAAACAAATTTGTTATTTTTCTGATAGAATGTAATGAATGTTAAACATTGTAGCAAATTACAACTACGAGTACTTTTTTGACATGCTACCGGAAACACACTTTTTTTATTTGGCCCGAACTCCCCCCCCCCCCGAAAAAAAATTAAAAACAAAAAAAGTTTTAATTACATTTGCTTTATTTGAAAATATTCAATATAGATTTGATATTTATCCTGGTCAGAGTTTATGTATTAATAAAGTCATTTGAACCCACTTCCGGTGTATACGAGCTCGTGCACACCGTGAGCAGTGTTCTCCATGTAATGGCGGGCAGTCCAATTTCAGATATTTCACTGATTCTGTAGATTAAAAGATACTTATTAGTCAAAAACTGGACGAATATTTGTTGTGAGTACATATATTATAAATCGTTGTTCGTATGAAATGTATTTTTAGAGGAAACACTGGTTTGGGGTTTAGCGGTAAAGTTAAACGAACAACCATCCATTACCAAATAGTTTATAGCCATTTTTTGTAAAAAGAACCCATTCCTATAAATGTATTTTCTCTCTGACAATTTTAGTACAGAATACCGTTGGATCTTTAACTGGTTTCTCCAACACGTTAAGACCTCTCAGGGTCTCCTTTTATCCAAGGGCGAGGGGGTGTTTGAATCACGAATTCAGATTCGTGATTTTTTTTTTTTTTTTTTTTTTTTTTTACAAGAAGGTAGAAAAAGAAACCGTTCATGTATGTTTCTTTTCACAAATGACCCTAACTGATTGTTTTTTAGGGGGATGAGAAAGAATTGGGGGGGAGGAGTCATTTATTAGTTACCTATTTGTATATACGTATTAACTGAAAATTCCAGGACTTTGAGGTTTAGTTTCAGACCTTATACACCCTTGCTAGGGCTGTGCTCAGATAAAATACCGTAGATAAACCATAAGTTAGTGTTTACATCAATGCACTTTTGCAGTTAGTAAAGGTTTGAGTCCTCAGATTTTAATAATTTTATGTCCCCCAACCTTCCATCCTTTCATCTGTCACACTATGCATTCTGCTCAGTTTCAAAAAATAAAAAATATTTGCATTCCAATATTTTATCCGAAATTCATATATTGATTTGAATTGATGTAAGATATTTAACTGTGGCATCATTTTCTTATCTTGAGTTTTCCTTTGACTTTGACTTTACTATTCCTTTTTTGTGTTTAGCTTAGTTTCAAAGTAACTATGCAATATTTTTTGGTATCAAAACTCACACACTGATACATATTGCTGGGAATTTAATTTTCAACTGTGTCATTATATTCTAAACTGTTGTGTCATAATTTTCTGACTTTGACCTTCCCTATAAACTTGATCTCACTAATCACCATTTTGAAATTTAACTTGTTTTTAAAGAAACAGTTTCATTAAAATTAAAAAAAAAGATGCATCTTTATAAGACCTATTCAATTATGTCAGTATTTTCTGACCTTGACCTCACTATTAATTGTTTAGCACAGATAAGATGAATCTGTTCATGATTTTTTTCTAAACACTATTACATGCTAGTGAGAGCTTTTCAAGTGTGTCATAATTTGTTGACCTTTCCTTCCTTGTGACTTTAACTTCATTTTTATCTCACCTGAGCTGAAGGGTCAAGTGAGCTTTTCTGATCAAAGAGTGTCTGGCATCTGTCTGCCTGTCTCTCTGTCACATACCTTTCATCTGTAAACATTTCACATTTTTAAATTCTCCTCCAAAACCACTGGGCTAATTTCAAGCAAAGTTGCCATTAAGGGACCAGGCAATATTTATCACCTGGGGGTTGATGCCCCCCCCCCCCCCAAAAAAAAAAGAGAGAATAATTAACCAAAAAAAAAACAAAGACTTGGACCCATACCTTAAAGAATAAAAAAAAGTATACGTCCCATCCTCATTTTTGTGTGAAAAAGTAAAATATAAGATAATCTTAAGTAGTGTATATGTCCCATCCTCATTTTGTGTGAAAAAGTAAAATTTATTATAACATAATCTTAAGTAGTGTAGGGCATCTAGAATGGTAAACTACACAACTTTCAATTTTAAGGTACAGAATCTATTCAGTTAGAGAAATGTTGGTATTTTCTTTTCAAAACAATATGTTTTAGACTTTTAAATGTGATTTTGGATTACATGAAACCTGAAAATGTATAAAAATTGAGTTAAAGACTATGAACGGTCAACTATAATTCATTTTAAAGTTATAGGAATATGAGACCACTCCAGGCACTTAAGTAAAACCTTGAAAGTCAAATCCAACTTATATATTGTAAGAAGACTTGAAATTTCAAAGAATTTCAAAGTGAATCCATCATCATGTTAAGGTCAGTCAATCAATAATAGCATGTTCTCTTAACTGGCTTTTACTTTTTAATTCTTCACTGAAATGTGGCAAATTTGTTATTAATTTTCTAGTATTAGCATGTATATACTTTCTAAATTATCTAAAATGAAATATTGGAAGAAGACTTGAATTTTCACAAAAAGCATCCATCATCATGTTAAGGTCAGTCAATTGATACTGATGTGTTCTCTTAATTGAACTTAACTTTTTTTTTCAGTGAAAGGTGGCAAATTTGTTATAGTTTTTCTTGTTATGGCATGTACTTTCTAAATCTAAAATGAAATATTGCAAGAATATTTAAATTTTTATAGAAAGCATCAATCATCATGTTAAGGTCAGTCAGTCAATAATCAGTAATGGTGTGTTCTTTCAACTGAACTTTTTTATTTTTCAATGAAACATGGCGAATTCGGTATAGTTATGTTCCCCAATCAAAGGTCGGGAACATATGCAGGTACGTTAGGCTTCCTGTAGAATATCGCAGTGTACTCTGTGCCTTCACTTCTCTGAACTACCAATATATGATGTCATAATGGAAAGTGACGTCAAGTCAATGCAAACGAGCTGTTATGATGGGGAGAGTGTCTTAAACTTCACCTTATTTCAAAGTGCATGTAACATAACAGAACGCTATTGCAAATTTTACATGTCTTAATTGTATTTTAAGATCTTATGTTTGAATATTTTGAAATACTTCTTTAAATACCCTTGATCGAAATTCTGCGTGTACAAAATGCCTATGAAAAATTTATGCTTTTGAAATGTACTGTGTTTTATACCCGTAATTAGAGGTAGAATTTATGTTTGTATAAAAGAGTCTGACAAAGGCGATTAATAAGGATTAATTTGGTATCTTTTGTGCAAATATGTAAGAGATGTTAATACTCTAATTGAATCTTGCTTGGGAAAAATGAGTGATGGCTGTGTTTTAATACAGATCACGTTATTAAGTGGAAAAACCATTCACGGTAGCTCAGTCGGTAGAGCGCTCGTTCCGTGATCGGGAGGTTGTGAGTTCAAATCTCGGTTGGACTGACCTAAGTCAATACAAAATGGGTATCTACTCTTCTTCTGCCAAGTGCTCGGCACTTTGAAGTGAAAGTTGTGGGTACTTTGGATGAGACCTTAAAATCCAAGGCCCCGTGTCACGGCAGGCGTTGGCATGATAAAGATCCCTCATTTCTCAATGGCCCTGAGTGCCGATTGAAGGTCAAAATTTGAAGCCCTTTACAGGTTTATGGTGACGTCCCTATATGAGTAAAAAATTCTTGAATGGGAGGTTAAACAACAATCAATCAATCAATCAATCAATCATTAAGTGGAAAACACCCTCAAATGTGTCAGTAAGTTGATTTTCTCAATATTTTGTACCCGAGTAATACTATGATTTCTCAAGCACATACCGGGTACACAAGAAGACGAAAAATTGATTTGCATAACGAAATGTTTATAATTATCATGTTAAAGGGCTGTGCTGAAGCAATTTACGTGTGACACTTCAAAAAATTATAAATGACTGTCACATGATCTAAGGAGTCATGTGATATAGCAAATATGTTAATATATAGCCGAAAGAACCCTCTATATAAAATGGCTATACTTAAATATTTCCATTTCTATTTGCTTTCTCTGTGATAACTCTTTGAAAGTTAGTTAAGTTGATTTCTTGATCATTCTACCGGAATGCAGATTTCGCCAAGCGAAAGGTCAGGAGCTAAGAAGGCCTAATATGCATGTAATTCTCGTGCGGCTTTCTTTGTGTCGGACGCTAAGGAGGCCTAATATGCATGTAATTCTCATGCGGCTGTCTTTGTGTTTGACGTCAGTGGGCAGGGACTATTGAAATTGACGTGGGAGGCCTTGTGTAATTTAAATCTATTAGTCTACATTTTTAAAATCTAAATTTACAATTTTATTTCACAATGAAATGGAAGTATAAGGAATCACTGTCTAGTTAGTAGAGTATGCATAAATTATCCCACGTTTCCAACTATCGTTGATGTCCCTGGCATACTTTACTAACTAGACAGTGATTCCTTAAGTACATATCTTACAAATTAAAATCAAAACCAAACTTGCACTGCAATATTATGTTTGAAAGGCATTTTAAAGCTTCGGGAAGCCTTAACATAGCTGCATACTGCTTTTACTCTGTTTCTTATTATTATAATTATCCTTTTTTAGCTCACCTGAGCTGAAGGCTCAAGTGAGCTTTTCTGATCGAAATTTGTCCATTGTCTGTTGTCGTTGTTAACTTTTCACAATTTCATCTTCTTCTCCAGAACCGCGGAGCCAATTTCAACCAAACTTGGCACAGAGTATCCTTGGGTGAAGGGGATTCAAGTTTGTTCAAAAAAGGGCCAAACCCTCTTCCAAGGGGAGATAATTACAAAATAGTGAAAAATTAATGGCATCTTTTAAAAATCTTCTCAAGAACTAATGGGCCAGGAAAGATGAAACTCATACGGAATCATCATCAGGTAATGTAGATTTAAGTTTGTTCAAATAATGACCTCCTGGGGTAAGGTGGGGCTACAATGGACGATCAAAGTTTTACATTGGAATATATAGGAAAAACCTTTAAAAATCTTCTCAAGAACAGCAAAGCCATGATTCGTCATATTTATATGGAAGCAACCTCAGGTGGTGTAGATTCAATTTTGCTCAAATCATGACCCCTGGGGGAAGGGTGGGACCACAATGGACAATCAAAGTTTTACATAGGAGTATATAGGAAAAATCTGTAAAAATCTTCTTCTTAAGAACAGCAAAGCTATGATTGTTCATATTTATATGGAAGCATCCTCAGGTGGTATTAAAGCTTGTTCAAATCATGACCCTTGGGGGAAGGATGGGGCCACAATGAGAGTTCATACTTGTAGGGAAAAAAGCCACAGTTAGTCAAAGAAATATGTAAGCATCCTTAGTGTATATTCAATTTTGTTCAAATCATACCCCCCCTCCCCGTTTTAGGAGTAGGTAGGGACCACTTACGCATTTAAGCTTTTCAACACTGAACTGGTTTTTGGTTTTTTCCTAGCCACAGTGCTCAGGTGACCCATTTGGCCCATGGGCCTCTTGTTTCTTATTTCTTCTCTAGAACTTATTTGTTTGCAAGTGTTTTGGAAATTAGAGTAAATATGCATGTTGCAAAGAAGTGTGGAACAAAGGTCATTTTGCACTCACATGCATGCACGTGTTGGCGCTTGCAATGAGTGAAATGACTGATATGCTAGATATAGTTGTCCTTTTATATTTTTGGATCAAATGCTTTGAAACTTATAATATAAAGATTTATTAGTAATGTTGACAAGATCACATGGTCAGTTAGCATGAACTCATGAGCATGCACATGGGCTTTGCTCTGATTGGCTGAAACAAAAATTCTCCACATCTTTCTTGTTTTTGCACACATAGGTATTTATAGTGAGTCTCTTTAGGAGGAAGATATGTGAAATATCTACAAAACATGGGCATTCATGTGCGCTGATGTCGATTGGCTAATATTTAAAGGACTTTACCAGCATTGTTCTTTAATAAAATGCTTCTGACAGTAAAGTGTAAAGAATGATTACACTTAGTGTACAAATGCAAAACGTGGCCATGGTAAATTGCGTAAAAATAAAGTATAGAAAATAGCCTCATGAAATTAATAATGTGATTCTTCTATGTCTAAATCACAACTTTATGAAATTACAGGAAGAAAAAGTCAGTGAAAATAAAGAAAGAAGCTGTGTTTTGTAAGAGGGGTCACTGAAATTCACGAATCTCCATTGACATTCAAAGTTAATCTGATTTTCGAAGCCGTAATACATGGTGAGCACATTGTTGCCCAAATTTCTCAAAAGGACAGAAGGTGTATAACTAAAGGAAATTCAACATATTCAAGTGAGAAGTTTGGGCAAGCCTGCACTCGGGATAAACTTTTTGAAAAAAAGGTACAAAACACCGGCCGTTTCCTTTACCATACATGGGTATTTACATGTCATTGACCTCATTGTGACCTGTTTAATATTCCAATTTATCACATGATTTTTAAACTCAGGTAACTATGTGAATATAAAAAAAAATCAATAATTCACGTGGCTTTAGCTCCGATTAGCATTTCGTTGAAAGCGGTTATATTTTCAATTGATCAACGTTGAATTATTTGTTTCTGCTAAGTATAGTTACTACAGCCAAATACTTCTAAAATATTCATTATTTTAAAATTTTCTTTTAAAATATTTCCAAAACGGTTCTTTTCTGTAATTTTGTTTATTTTTCACTGAAATTTTGTTTATTTTTCTCTTAAATTTTGCTTATATTTCTTTTTTTATTTTTATTTTCTTCCCTCTTTTTAGTAAATTATTTGCTTTGTTTATTTAATATTAATAATATATTTACCATGACCTTGATGTAGGGAGAGGGTTAAAAAAAACTTCTGTGAATGAAATATTCTTTGAATTAAAACATACAGTGTACATCTATATTCAAAAGAGTTCAAAATATACTTCTCAAAGGAGTTATTTCAGTGTGTATAAAGGTCGTCTTTTGGTAAAACCGATGATGATAGTGGCATCCGATGGATATATTGTTCAGATACTATTTCTATATTTGGCAGACTGAAAAATAATGATGCAGCCATTCTGAACAAATATTTGACAGACGAGGGCAATTTTAAATTGGGCAAAATGTAATGATAATTTAGGTTTAGACCATGGATTCAGGGGCTCGCTCAAAGAGTTTCAAAGACATGGTCCAAATCTTAGCAAAAGCATCATTCCTCAAAATGTTCTTGACAGTAAAAGTATCAGTACACAGGGTAGAAGGATGGTCAACATCTTAGCAAAAGCATCATTCCTCAAAATATTCTTGACAGCAAAAGTATCAGTACAAGGGTAGAGGTACCTAGATGGTGAAACACTAGGAAGTTTATTTGGGCAGTGGCCTTCTTCCAAATAAAAAAGTTAAACAAACAAACAAGCACACACACAATTATGAAAACTGTCTTAGTGTTTAAATGTCACTAAGAAATGTCATTAAGAAATATTTTTAAAAATCTTCCTCTAAAGAACAGAAAAGCCCTGATTAGTTATATCAAGAAACCAGAAGTCTCTGACGAGACTGTAGCTCTACTGGTTGTACTTATAAAGGAAGATAAAAGTTGCACATTATACATAAGAATATATAGGAAATACCATCTGAAAAACAGGAAAGCCATGATTATTAGTCATATTTATACATAAACATCCTCTGGTAGTGTATTCAAATCATGCCCCAAGAGAAGAGGGAGGGGGTAGGTTGAGACCATGCAGTTATATATTTCAACATTTCAATACTGATATGTTTTAAGCTTTTCTGTAGCCAAATTGCTCAGGTGAATGATGTGGCCCATGTGCCTCTTGTTAGCTCTACTGCTCAAAGACCAGAAAAGCTTTTGCATTATGAAGGTGTCCATCCTCCAAATGTCTGTAAACAGTTTTTTAAAACACTTTTCCTCTTACAGTTTTTTGTGAAATTCTTTCAAAACACTTTCTAGAATGGTCTGGTTCTGTGGAAGAAGAGCAGATCGTCACCTGCAGGCAGCAGTTGTGTGATGGAATTAGTTCAACCCCTGACATGCAGGTAAGACGCAATGTACACATCTTGCACTATGTCCACTTTCATTACTGTGTGTTTGTGTTAAGTATATCTTAACTCTGCTGTTTGCACTGGGTGAATTCTTATAAGTCCACGAAGTTGTTTTGATGTCTTGGTTTTGCTTTATTAGCCGAAGAGGAGGTGTATGCTGACCCGGACGGATCCCAACTGCAGTCAAGTAGAGAAGAGGAGGTAAGATTCACACTCTACTTGTTGCAGCTTTTCATGATCTTTTCCTTGCCAATTGATGTTGATCGTATCAGCCTTTGACCTCTTGACTTCCAATTGACAGGATGCACAGCAAAGAGCAGAGCCCAGCAGAAGTCCAGGATCCAATTCCGCAACCAGGAAGCCTAATAGAGAAGCTTTTTGAATTTATTTCCTTCCGTCTCTTCTTCTCTTCTCTGTCTCCTAAACACTTCCCCTAATCTAACATAACTAACCATCCCCCCCTTCCCCTTAATCCCCCTTTATGCCCTTTCCTGATCTAACTGTCTTCATCTGCTAACTTGTTTTTCAACTTATTTTGTTGTGAATTTCTGTGCTTTGTTTCACTGTTTTGAATGTTTACTAATCTCTTCTCAGTTGTATATTTTCAGGGACCCGGACGAGGGACGCCGCCGAAGCAGCCAGCCGCCCAGCCCAGCCCACAGACGGAGACGACCCCATTGCCCAGCCCTGTCTAGCGGCCAACATTGGCCAAAGCGGTGAGTAACAGGCTGCTTTTGTAGCACTTGTGGATTCCTGTTTTGCATTATAACTTGATCAGAGCAGCTAGGGTGCTCCTTTGACCTCCTGACTTTGTGTGTTTTCAGGAGCGTCGATCCCACTGAGACGTACAGCAGCACTCTGGAGAGCAGGGATCGACTGCCACCGCTCATTGAAGAGAGGGTAAGATTCATGTCTTAAACCTGTATTAGCTGTGTTGATTTTTTTTTTTTGTCATCTCACTTGAAGCAGATTGTGACCTCTCTTGATGTCTTGTCTTTCTACTGTAGAGATGCAGTGTGATGCAGCCCTCTATCCCCAGGGGTGTGAAGAGGAGACTGCCAACCCAAGGATGGTAAGATGCATTGTGCACGCCTCGCACTCTGTGGAGTTTCTTCATTTCTACTGTTTTCATTGGTCTAAGCACACTTGTTTGACTACTGCACATTTGCTGTTAACAGGTCCTGGTTTGGCTGTTCTGGATCCAGAGTGCGCACTGCGGCCTGCCGGAAGAAGAAGTGCAAAGGGTTCAGGGATACACTGCGGCCAACCCAAGCATTGGAGGTAATGAGACTTGCAATCTGTATACTCCGTGCACTCTGTGGACTTTTGTTACTCGTTCCTTGTTGCGGGTGTGTTACTCGGGCTTTGACCTGTAGACATCTTTGTTAACAGGTACGGGGGTTGGACTGGTCTGGTTCTGTGGAAGAAGAGCAGACCGTCACCTGCAGGCAGCAGTTGTGTGATGGAGTGCGGTCAATCCCTGACGTGCAGGTAAGACGCAATGTACACATCTTGCACTGTGTGCACTTTCATTACTGTGTGTTTGTGTTAAGTATATCTTAACTCTGCTGTTTGCACTGAGTGAATTCTTATAAGTCCACGAAGTTGTTTTGATGTCTTGGTTTTGCTTTATTAGCCGAAGAGGAGGTGTATGCTGACCCGGACGGATCCCAACTGCAGTCAAGTAGAGAAGAGGAGGTAAGATTCACACTCTACTTGTTGCAGCTTTTCATGATCTTTTCCTTGCCAATTGATGTTGATCGTATCAGCCTTTGACCTCTTGACTTCCAATTGACAGGATGCACAGCAAAGAGCAGAGCCCAGCAGAAGTCCAGGATCCAATTCCGCAACCAGGAAGCCTAATAGAGAAGCTTTTTGAATTTATTTCCTTCCATCTCTTCTTCTCTTCTCTGTCTCCTAAACACTTCCCCTAATCTAACATAACTAACCATCCCCCCTTCCCCTTAATCCCCCTTTATGCCCTTTCCTGATCTAACTGTCTTCATCTGCTAACTTGTTTTTCAACTTATTTTGTTGTGAATTTCTGTGCTTTGTTTCACTGTTTTGAATGTTTACTAATCTCTTCTCAGTTGTATATTTTCAGGGACCCGGACGAGGGACGCCGCCGAAGCAGCCAGCCGCCCAGCCCAGCCCACAGACGGAGACGACCCCATTGCCCAGCCCTGTCTAGCGGCCAACATTGGCCAAAGCGGTGAGTAACAGGCTGCTTTTGTAGCACTTGTGGATTCCTGTTTTGCATTATAACTTGATCAGAGCAGCTAGGGTGCTCCTTTGACCTCCTGACTTTGTGTGTTTTCAGGAGCGTCGATCCCACTGAGACGTACAGCAGCACTCTGGAGAGCAGGGATCGACTGCCACCGCTCATTGAAGAGAGGGTAAGATTCATGTCTTAAACCTGTATTAGCTGTGTTGATTTTTTTTTTTTGTCATCTCACTTGAAGCAGATTGTGACCTCTCTTGATGTCTTGTCTTTCTACTGTAGAGATGCAGTGTGATGCAGCCCTCTATCCCCAGGGGTGTGAAGAGGAGACTGCCAACCCAAGGATGGTAAGATGCATTGTGCACGCCTCGCACTCTGTGGAGTTTCTTCATTTCTACTGTTTTCATTGGTCTAAGCACACTTGTTTGACTACTGCACATTTGCTGTTAACAGGTCCTGGTTTGGCTGTTCTGGATCCAGAGTGCGCACTGCGGCCTGCCGGAAGAAGAGGTGCAAAGGGTTCAGGGATACACTGCGGCCAACCCAAGCATTGGAGGTAATGAGACTTGCAATCTGTATACTCCGTGCACTCTGTGGACTTTTGTTACTCGTTCCTTGTTGCGGGTGTGTTACTCGGGCTTTGACCTGTAGACATCTTTGTTAACAGGTACGGGGGTTGGACTGGTCTGGTTCCGTGGAAGAAGAGCAGACCGTCACCTGCAGGCAGCAGTTGTGTGATGGAGTGCGGTCAATCCCTGACGTGCAGGTAAGACGCAATGTACACATCTTGAACTGTGTGCACTTTCATTACTGTGTGTTTGTGTTAAGTATATCTTAACTCTGCTGTTTGCACTGAGTGAATTCTTACAAGTCCACGAAGTTGTTTTGATGTCTTGGTTTTGCTTTATTAGCCGAAGAGGAGGTGTATGCTGACCCGGACGGATCCCAACTGCAGTCAAGTAGAGAAGAGGAGGTAAGATTCACACTCTACTTGTTGCAGCTTTTCATGATCTTTTCCTTGCCAATTGATGTTGATCGTATCAGCCTTTGACCTCTTGACTTCCAATTGACAGGATGCACAGCAAAGAGCAGAGCCCAGCAGAAGTCCAGCAGAAGTCCAGGATCCAATTCCGCAACCAGGAAGCCTAATAGAGAAGCTTTTTGAATTTATTTCCTTCCGTCTCTTCTCTTCTCTGTCTCCTAAACACTTCCCCTAATCTAACATAACTAACCATCCCCCCTTCCCCTTAATCCCCCTTTATGCCCTTTCCTGATCTAACTGTCTTCATCTGCTAACTTGTTTTTCAACTTATTTTGTTGTGAATTTCTGTGCTTTGTTTCACTGTTTTGAATGTTTACTAATCTCTTCTCAGTTGTATATTTTCAGGGACCCGGACGAGGGACGCCGCCGAAGCAGCCAGCCGCCCAGCCCAGCCCACAGACGGAGACGACCCCATTGCCCAGCCCTGTCTAGCGGCCAACATTGGCCAAAGCGGTGAGTAACAGGCTGCTTTTGTAGCACTTGTGGATTCCTGTTTTGCATTATAACTTGATCAGAGCAGCTAGGGTGCTCCTTTGACCTCCTGACTTTGTGTGTTTTTCAGGAGCGTCGATCCCACTGAGACGTACAGCAGCACTCTGGAGAGCAGGGATCGACTGCCACCGCTCATTGAAGAGAGGGTAAGATTCATGTCTTAAACCTGTATTAGCTGTGTTGATTTTTTTTTTTCTCATCTCACTTGAAACAAGTTGTGACCTCTCTTGATGTCTTGTCTTTCTACTGTAGAGATGCAGTGTGATGCAGCCCTCTATCCCCAGGGGTGTGAAGAGGAGACTGCCAACCCAAGGATGGTAAGATGCATTGTGCACGCCTCGCACTCTGTGGAGTTTCTTCATTTCTACTGTTTTCATTGGTCTAAGCACACTTGTTTGACTACTGCACATTTGCTGTTAACAGGTCCTGGTTTGGCTGTTCTGGATCCAGAGTGCGCACTGCGGCCTGCCGGAAGAAGAGGTGCAAAGGGTTCAGGGATACACTGCGGCCAACCCAAGCATTGGAGGTAATGAGACTTGCAATCTGTATACTCCGTGCACTCTGTGGACTTTTGTTACTCGTTCCTTGTTGCGGGTGTGTTACTCGGGCTTTGACCTGTAGACATCTTTGTTAACAGGTACGGGGGTTGGACTGGTCTGGTTCCGTGGAAGAAGAGCAGACCGTCACCTGCAGGCAGCAGTTGTGTGATGGAGTGCGGTCAATCCCTGACGTGCAGGTAAGACGCAATGTACACATCTTGAACTGTGTGCACTTTCATTACTGTGTGTTTGTGTTAAGTATATCTTAACTCTGCTGTTTGCACTGAGTGAATTCTTATAAGTCCACGAAGTTGTTTTGATGTCTTGGTTTTGCTTTATTAGCCGAAGAGGAGGTGTATGCTGACCCGGACGGATCCCAACTGCAGTCAAGTAGAGAAGAGGAGGTAAGATTCACACTCTACTTGTTGCAGCTTTTCATGATCTTTTCCTTGCCAATTGATGTTGATCGTATCAGCCTTTGACCTCTTGACTTCCAATTGACAGGATGCACAGCAAAGAGCAGAGCCCAGCAGAAGTCCAGGATCCAATTCCGCAACCAGGAAGCCTAATAGAGAAGCTTTTTGAATTTATTTCCTTCCGTCTCTTCTTCTCTTCTCTGTCTCCTAAACACTTCCCCTAATCTAACATAACTAACCATCCCCCCTTCCCCTTAATCCCCCTTTATGCCCTTTCCCGATCTAACTGTCTTCATCTGCTAACTTGTTTTTCAACTTATTTTGTTGTGAATTTCTGTGCTTTGTTTCACTGTTTTGAATGTTTACTAATCTCTTCTCAGTTGTATATTTTCAGGGACCCGGACGAGGGACGCCGCCGAAGCAGCCAGCCGCCCAGCCCAGCCCAGCCCACAGACGGAGACGACCCCATTGCCCAGCCCTGTCTAGCGGCCAACATTGGCCAAAGCGGTGAGTAACAGGCTGCTTTTGTAGCACTTGTGGATTCCTGTTTTGCATTATAACTTGATCAGAGCAGCTAGGGTGCTCCTTTGACCTCCTGACTTTGTGTGTTTTCAGGAGCGTCGATCCCACTGAGACGTACAGCAGCACTCTGGAGAGCAGGGATCGACTGCCACCGCTCATTGAAGAGAGGGTAAGATTCATGTCTTAAACCTGTATTAGCTGTGTTGATTTTTTTTTTTTCTCATCTCACTTGAAGCAGATTGTGACCGCTCTTGATGTCTTGTCTTTCTACTGTAGAGATGCAGTGTGATGCAGCCCTCTATCCCCAGGGGTGTGAAGAGGAGACTGCCAACCCAAGGATGGTAAGATGCATTGTGCACGCCTCGCACTCTGTGGAGTTTCTTCATTTCTACTGTTTTCATTGGTCTAAGCACACTTGTTTGACTACTGCACATTTGCTGTTAACAGGTCCTGGTTTGGCTGTTCTGGATCCAGAGTGCGCACTGCGGCCTGCCGGAAGAAGAAGTGCAAAGGGTTCAGGGATACACTGCGGCCAACCCAAGCATTGGAGGTAATGAGACTTGCAATCTGTATACTCCGTGCACTCTGTGGACTTTTGTTACTCGTTCCTTGTTGCGGGTGTGTTACTCGGGCTTTGACCTGTAGACATCTTTGTTAACAGGTACGGGGGTTGGACTGGTCTGGTTCCGTGGAAGAAGAGCAGACCGTCACCTGCAGGCAGCAGTTGTGTGATGGAGTGCGGTCAATCCCTGACGTGCAGGTAAGACGCAATGTACACATCTTGAACTGTGTGCACTTTCATTACTGTGTGTTTGTGTTAAGTATATCTTAACTCTGCTGTTTGCACTGAGTGAATTCTTATAAGTCCACGAAGTTGTTTTGATGTCTTGGTTTTGCTTTATTAGCCAAAGAGGAGGTGTATGCTGACCCGGACGGATCCCAACTGCAGTCAAGTAGAGAAGAGGAGGTAAGATTCACACTCTACTTGTTGCAGCTTTTCATGATCTTTTCCTTGCCAATTGATGTTGATCGTATCAGCCTTTGACCTCTTGACTTCCAATTGACAGGATGCACAGCAAAGAGCAGAGCCCAGCAGAAGTCCAGCAGAAGTCCAGGATCCAATTCCGCAACCAGGAAGCCTAATAGAGAAGCTTTTTGAATTTATTTCCTTCCGTCTCTTCTTCTCTTCTCTGTCTCCTAAACACTTCCCCTAATCTAACATAACTAACCATCCCCCCTTCCCCTTAATCCCCCTTTATGCCCTTTCCCGATCTAACTGTCTTCATCTGCTAACTTGTTTTTCAACTTATTTTGTTGTGAATTTCTGTGCTTTGTTTCACTGTTTTGAATGTTTACTAATCTCTTCTCAGTTGTATATTTTCAGGGACCCGGACGAGGGACGCCGCCGAAGCAGCCAGCCGCCCAGCCCAGCCCAGCCCACAGACGGAGACGACCCCATTGCCCAGCCCTGTCTAGCGGCCAACATTGGCCAAAGCGGTGAGTAACAGGCTGCTTTTGTAGCACTTGTGGATTCCTGTTTTGCATTATAACTTGATCAGAGCAGCTAGGGTGCTCCTTTGACCTCCTGACTTTGTGTGTTTTCAGGAGCGTCGATCCCACTGAGACGTACAGCAGCACTCTGGAGAGCAGGGATCGACTGCCACCGCTCATTGAAGAGAGGGTAAGATTCATGTCTTAAACCTGTATTAGCTGTGTTGATTTTTTTTTTTTCTCATCTCACTTGAAGCAGATTGTGACCTCTCTTGATGTCTTGTCTTTCTACTGTAGAGATGCAGTGTGATGCAGCCCTCTATCCCCAGGGGTGTGAAGAGGAGACTGCCAACCCAAGGATGGTAAGATGCATTGTGCACGCCTCGCACTCTGTGGAGTTTCTTCATTTCTACTGTTTTCATTGGTCTAAGCACACTTGTTTGACTACTGCACATTTGCTGTTAACAGGTCCTGGTTTGGCTGTTCTGGATCCAGAGTGCGCACTGCGGCCTGCCGGAAGAAGAGGTGCAAAGGGTTCAGGGATACACTGCGGCCAACCCAAGCATTGGAGGTAATGAGACTTGCAATCTGTATACTCCGTGCACTCTGTGGACTTTTGTTACTCGTTCCTTGTTGCGGGTGTGTTACTCGGGCTTTGACCTGTAGACATCTTTGTTAACAGGTACGGGGGTTGGACTGGTCTGGTTCCGTGGAAGAAGAGCAGACCGTCACCTGCAGGCAGCAGTTGTGTGATGGAGTGCGGTCAATCCCTGACGTGCAGGTAAGACGCAATGTACACATCTTGAACTGTGTGCACTTTCATTACTGTGTGTTTGTGTTAAGTATATCTTAACTCTGCTGTTTGCACTGAGTGAATTCTTATAAGTCCACGAAGTTGTTTTGATGTCTTGGTTTTGCTTTATTAGCCGAAGAGGAGGTGTATGCTGACCCGGACGGATCCCAACTGCAGTCAAGTAGAGAAGAGGAGGTAAGATTCACACTCTACTTGTTGCAGCTTTTCATGATCTTTTCCTTGCCAATTGATGTTGATCGTATCAGCCTTTGACCTCTTGACTTCCAATTGACAGGATGCACAGCAAAGAGCAGAGCCCAGCAGAAGTCCAGCAGAAGTCCAGGATCCAATTCCGCAACCAGGAAGCCTAATAGAGAAGCTTTTTGAATTTATTTCCTTCCGTCTCTTCTTCTTCTCTTCTCTGTCTCCTAAACACTTCCCCTAATCTAACATAACTAACCATCCCCCCTTCCCCTTAATCCCCCTTTATGCCCTTTCCTGATCTAACTGTCTTCATCTGCTAACTTGTTTTTCAACTTATTTTGTTGTGAATTTCTGTGCTTTGTTTCACTGTTTTGAATGTTTACTAATCTCTTCTCAGTTGTATATTTTCAGGGACCCGGACGAGGGACGCCGCCGAAGCAGCCAGCCGCCCAGCCCAGCCCACAGACGGAGACGACCCCATTGCCCAGCCCTGTCTAGCAGCCAACATTGGCCAAAGTGGTGAGTAACAGGCTGCTTTTGTAGCACTTGTGGATTCCTGTTTTGCATTATAACTTGATCAGAGCAGCTAGGATGCTCCTTTGACCTCCTGACTTTGTGTGTTTTCAGGAGCGTCGATCCCACTGAGACGTACAGCAGCACTCTGGAGAGCAGGGATCGACTGCGACCGCTCATTGAAGAGAGGGTAAGATTCATGTCTTAAACCTGTATTAGCTGTGTTGATTTTTTTTTTTTGTCATCTCACTTGAAGCAGATTGTGACCGCTCTTGATGTCTTGTCTTTCTACTGTAGAGATGCAGTGTGATGCAGCCCTCTATCCCCAGGGGTGTGAAGAGGAGACTGCCAACCCAAGGATGGTAAGATGCATTGTGCACGCCTCGCACTCTGTGGAGTTTCTTCATTTCTACTGTTTTCATTGGTCTAAGCACACTTGTTTGACTACTGCACATTTGCTGTTAACAGGTCCTGGTTTGGCTGTTCTGGATCCAGAGTGCGCACTGCGGCCTGCCGGAAGAAGAAGTGCAAAGGGTTCAGGGATACACTGCGGCCAACCCAAGCATTGGAGGTAATGAGACTTGCAATCTGTATACTCCGTGCACTCTGTGGACTTTTGTTACTCGTTCCTTGTTGCGGGTGTGTTACTCGGGCTTTGACCTGTAGACATCTTTGTTAACAGGTACGGGGGTTGGACTGGTCTGGTTCCGTGGAAGAAGAGCAGACCGTCACCTGCAGGCAGCAGTTGTGTGATGGAGTGCGGTCAATCCCTGACGTGCAGGTAAGACGCAATGTACACATCTTGAACTGTGTGCACTTTCATTACTGTGTGTTTGTGTTAAGTATATCTTAACTCTGCTGTTTGCACTGAGTGAATTCTTATAAGTCCACGAAGTTGTTTTGATGTCTTGGTTTTGCTTTATTAGCCAAAGAGGAGGTGTATGCTGACCCGGACGGATCCCAACTGCAGTCAAGTAGAGAAGAGGAGGTAAGATTCACACTCTACTTGTTGCAGCTTTTCATGATCTTTTCCTTGCCAATTGATGTTGATCGTATCAGCCTTTGACCTCTTGACTTCCAATTGACAGGATGCACAGCAAAGAGCAGAGCCCAGCAGAAGTCCAGCAGAAGTCCAGGATCCAATTCCGCAACCAGGAAGCCTAATAGAGAAGCTTTTTGAATTTATTTCCTTCCATCTCTTCTTCTTCTCTTCTCTGTCTCCTAAACACTTCCCCTAATCTAACATAACTAACCATCCCCCCTTCCCCTTAATCCCCCTTTATGCCCTTTCCTGATCTAACTGTCTTCATCTGCTAACTTGTTTTTCAACTTATTTTGTTGTGAATTTCTGTGCTTTGTTTCACTGTTTTGAATGTTTACTAATCTCTTCTCAGTTGTATATTTTCAGGGACCCGGACGAGGGACGCCGCCGAAGCAGCCAGCCGCCCAGCCCAGCCCACAGACGGAGACGACCCCATTGCCCAGCCCTGTCTAGCGGCCAACATTGGCCAAAGCGGTGAGTAACAGGCTGCTTTTGTAGCACTTGTGGATTCCTGTTTTGCATTATAACTTGATCAGAGCAGCTAGGATGCTCCTTTGACCTCCTGACTTTGTGTGTTTTCAGGAGCGTCGATCCCACTGAGACGTACAGCAGCACTCTGGAGAGCAGGGATCGACTGCGACCGCTCATTGAAGAGAGGGTAAGATTCATGTCTTAAACCTGTATTAGCTGTGTTGATTTTTTTTTTTTGTCATCTCACTTGAAGCAGATTGTGACCGCTCTTGATGTCTTGTCTTTCTACTGTAGAGATGCAGTGTGATGCAGCCCTCTATCCCCAGGGGTGTGAAGAGGAGACTGCCAACCCAAGGATGGTAAGATGCATTGTGCACGCCTCGCACTCTGTGGAGTTTCTTCATTTCTACTGTTTTCATTGGTCTAAGCACACTTGTTTGACTACTGCACATTTGCTGTTAACAGGTCCTGGTTTGGCTGTTCTGGATCCAGAGTGCGCACTGCGGCCTGCCGGAAGAAGAAGTGCAAAGGGTTCAGGGATACACTGCGGCCAACCCAAGCATTGGAGGTAATGAGACTTGCAATCTGTATACTCCGTGCACTCTGTGGACTTTTGTTACTCGTTCCTTGTTGCGGGTGTGTTACTCGGGCTTTGACCTGTAGACATCTTTGTTAACAGGTACGGGGGTTGGACTGGTCTGGTTCCGTGGAAGAAGAGCAGACCGTCACCTGCAGGCAGCAGTTGTGTGATGGAGTGCGGTCAATCCCTGACGTGCAGGTAAGACGCAATGTACACATCTTGAACTGTGTGCACTTTCATTACTGTGTGTTTGTGTTAAGTATATCTTAACTCTGCTGTTTGCACTGAGTGAATTCTTATAAGTCCACGAAGTTGTTTTGATGTCTTGGTTTTGCTTTATTAGCCAAAGAGGAGGTGTATGCTGACCCGGACGGATCCCAACTGCAGTCAAGTAGAGAAGAGGAGGTAAGATTCACACTCTACTTGTTGCAGCTTTTCATGATCTTTTCCTTGCCAATTGATGTTGATCGTATCAGCCTTTGACCTCTTGACTTCCAATTGACAGGATGCACAGCAAAGAGCAGAGCCCAGCAGAAGTCCAGCAGAAGTCCAGGATCCAATTCCGCAACCAGGAAGCCTAATAGAGAAGCTTTTTGAATTTATTTCCTTCCATCTCTTCTTCTTCTCTTCTCTGTCTCCTAAACACTTCCCCTAATCTAACATAACTAACCATCCCCCCTTCCCCTTAATCCCCCTTTATGCCCTTTCCTGATCTAACTGTCTTCATCTGCTAACTTGTTTTTCAACTTATTTTGTTGTGAATTTCTGTGCTTTGTTTCACTGTTTTGAATGTTTACTAATCTCTTCTCAGTTGTATATTTTCAGGGACCCGGACGAGGGACGCCGCCGAAGCAGCCAGCCGCCCAGCCCAGCCCACAGACGGAGACGACCCCATTGCCCAGCCCTGTCTAGCGGCCAACATTGGCCAAAGCGGTGAGTAACAGGCTGCTTTTGTAGCACTTGTGGATTCCTGTTTTGCATTATAACTTGATCAGAGCAGCTAGGGTGCTCCTTTGACCTCCTGACTTTGTGTGTTTTCAGGAGCGTCGATCCCACTGAGACGTACAGCAGCACTCTGGAGAGCAGGGATCGACTGCCACCGCTCATTGAAGAGAGGGTAAGATTCATGTCTTAAACCTGTATTAGCTGTGTTGATTTTTTTTTTTTTGTCATCTCACTTGAAGCAGATTGTGACCGCTCTTGATGTCTTGTCTTTCTACTGTAGAGATGCAGTGTGATGCAGCCCTCTATCCCCAGGGGTGTGAAGAGGAGACTGCCAACCCAAGGATGGTAAGATGCATTGTGCACGCCTCGCACTCTGTGGAGTTTCTTCATTTCTACTGTTTTCATTGGTCTAAGCACACTTGTTTGACTACTGCACATTTGCTGTTAACAGGTCCTGGTTTGGCTGTTCTGGATCCAGAGTGCGCACTGCGGCCTGCCGGAAGAAGAGGTGCAAAGGGTTCAGGGATACACTGCGGCCAACCCAAGCATTGGAGGTAATGAGACTTGCAATCTGTATACTCCGTGCACTCTGTGGACTTTTGTTACTCGTTCCTTGTTGCGGGTGTGTTACTCGGGCTTTGACCTGTAGACATCTTTGTTAACAGGTACGGGGGTTGGACTGGTCTGGTTCCGTGGAAGAAGAGCAGACCGTCACCTGCAGGCAGCAGTTGTGTGATGGAGTGCGGTCAATCCCTGACGTGCAGGTAAGACGCAATGTACACATCTTGCACTGTGTGCACTTTCATTACTGTGTGTTTGTGTTAAGTATATCTTAACTCTGCTGTTTGCACTGAGTGAATTCTTATAAGTCCACGAAGTTGTTTTGATGTCTTGGTTTTGCTTTATTAGCCGAAGAGGAGGTGTATGCTGACCCGGACGGATCCCAACTGCAGTCAAGTAGAGAAGAGGAGGTAAGATTCACACTCTACTTGTTGCAGCTTTTCATGATCTTTTCCTTGCCAATTGATGTTGATCGTATCAGCCTTTGACCTCTTGACTTCCAATTGACAGGATGCACAGCAAAGAGCAGAGCCCAGCAGAAGTCCAGGATCCAATTCCGCAACCAGGAAGCCTAATAGAGAAGCTTTTTGAATTTATTTCCTTCCGTCTCTTCTTCTCTTCTCTGTCTCCTAAACACTTCCCCTAATCTAACATAACTAACCATCCCCCCTTCCCCTTAATCCCCCTTTATGCCCTTTCCCGATCTAACTGTCTTCATCTGCTAACTTGTTTTTCAACTTATTTTGTTGTGAATTTCTGTGCTTTGTTTCACTGTTTTGAATGTTTACTAATCTCTTCTCAGTTGTATATTTTCAGGGACCCGGACGAGGGACGCCGCCGAAGCAGCCAGCCGCCCAGCCCAGCCCAGCCCACAGACGGAGACGACCCCATTGCCCAGCCCTGTCTAGCGGCCAACATTGGCCAAAGCGGTGAGTAACAGGCTGCTTTTGTAGCACTTGTGGATTCCTGTTTTGCATTATAACTTGATCAGAGCAGCTAGGGTGCTCCTTTGACCTCCTGACTTTGTGTGTTTTCAGGAGCGTCGATCCCACTGAGACGTACAGCAGCACTCTGGAGAGCAGGGATCGACTGCCACCGCTCATTGAAGAGAGGGTAAGATTCATGTCTTAAACCTGTATTAGCTGTGTTGATTTTTTTTTTTTCTCATCTCACTTGAAGCAGATTGTGACCTCTCTTGATGTCTTGTCTTTCTACTGTAGAGATGCAGTGTGATGCAGCCCTCTATCCCCAGGGGTGTGAAGAGGAGACTGCCAACCCAAGGATGGTAAGATGCATTGTGCACGCCTCGCACTCTGTGGAGTTTCTTCATTTCTACTGTTTTCATTGGTCTAAGCACACTTGTTTGACTACTGCACATTTGCTGTTAACAGGTCCTGGTTTGGCTGTTCTGGATCCAGAGTGCGCACTGCGGCCTGCCGGAAGAAGAGGTGCAAAGGGTTCAGGGATACACTGCGGCCAACCCAAGCATTGGAGGTAATGAGACTTGCAATCTGTATACTCCGTGCACTCTGTGGACTTTTGTTACTCGTTCCTTGTTGCGGGTGTGTTACTCGGGCTTTGACCTGTAGACATCTTTGTTAACAGGTACGGGGGTTGGACTGGTCTGGTTCCGTGGAAGAAGAGCAGACCGTCACCTGCAGGCAGCAGTTGTGTGATGGAGTGCGGTCAATCCCTGACGTGCAGGTAAGACGCAATGTACACATCTTGAACTGTGTGCACTTTCATTACTGTGTGTTTGTGTTAAGTATATCTTAACTCTGCTGTTTGCACTGAGTGAATTCTTATAAGTCCACGAAGTTGTTTTGATGTCTTGGTTTTGCTTTATTAGCCGAAGAGGAGGTGTATGCTGACCCGGACGGATCCCAACTGCAGTCAAGTAGAGAAGAGGAGGTAAGATTCACACTCTACTTGTTGCAGCTTTTCATGATCTTTTCCTTGCCAATTGATGTTGATCGTATCAGCCTTTGACCTCTTGACTTCCAATTGACAGGATGCACAGCAAAGAGCAGAGCCCAGCAGAAGTCCAGGATCCAATTCCGCAACCAGGAAGCCTAATAGAGAAGCTTTTTGAATTTATTTCCTTCCGTCTCTTCTTCTCTTCTCTGTCTCCTAAACACTTCCCCTAATCTAACATAACTAACCATCCCCCCTTCCCCTTAATCCCCCTTTATGCCCTTTCCTGATCTAACTGTCTTCATCTGCTAACTTGTTTTTCAACTTATTTTGTTGTGAATTTCTGTGCTTTGTTTCACTGTTTTGAATGTTTACTAATCTCTTCTCAGTTGTATATTTTCAGGGACCCGGACGAGGGACGCCGCCGAAGCAGCCAGCCGCCCAGCCCAGCCCACAGACGGAGACGACCCCATTGCCCAGCCCTGTCTAGCGGCCAACATTGGCCAAAGCGGTGAGTAACAGGCTGCTTTTGTAGCACTTGTGGATTCCTGTTTTGCATTATAACTTGATCAGAGCAGCTAGGGTGCTCCTTTGACCTCCTGACTTTGTGTGTTTTTCAGGAGCGTCGATCCCACTGAGACGTACAGCAGCACTCTGGAGAGCAGGGATCGACTGCCACCGCTCATTGAAGAGAGGGTAAGATTCATGTCTTAAACCTGTATTAGCTGTGTTGATTTTTTTTTTTGTCATCTCACTTGAAGCAGATTGTGACCTCTCTTGATGTCTTGTCTTTCTACTGTAGAGATGCAGTGTGATGCAGCCCTCTATCCCCAGGGGTGTGAAGAGGAGACTGCCAACCCAAGGATGGTAAGATGCATTGTGCACGCCTCGCACTCTGTGGAGTTTCTTCATTTCTACTGTTTTCATTGGTCTAAGCACACTTGTTTGACTACTGCACATTTGCTGTTAACAGGTCCTGGTTTGGCTGTTCTGGATCCAGAGTGCGCACTGCGGCCTGCCGGAAGAAGAGGTGCAAAGGGTTCAGGGATACACTGCGGCCAACCCAAGCATTGGAGGTAATGAGACTTGCAATCTGTATACTCCGTGCACTCTGTGGACTTTTGTTACTCGTTCCTTGTTGCGGGTGTGTTACTCGGGCTTTGACCTGTAGACATCTTTGTTAACAGGTACGGGGTTGGACTGGTCTGGTTCCGTGGAAGAAGAGCAGACCGTCACCTGCAGGCAGCAGTTGTGTGATGGAGTGCGGTCAATCCCTGACGTGCAGGTAAGACGCAATGTACACATCTTGAACTGTGTGCACTTTCATTACTGTGTGTTTGTGTTAAGTATATCTTAACTCTGCTGTTTGCACTGAGTGAATTCTTATAAGTCCACGAAGTTGTTTTGATGTCTTGGTTTTGCTTTATTAGCCGAAGAGGAGGTGTATGCTGACCCGGACGGATCCCAACTGCAGTCAAGTAGAGAAGAGGAGGTAAGATTCACACTCTACTTGTTGCAGCTTTTCATGATCTTTTCCTTGCCAATTGATGTTGATCGTATCAGCCTTTGACCTCTTGACTTCCAATTGACAGGATGCACAGCAAAGAGCAGAGCCCAGCAGAAGTCCAGGATCCAATTCCGCAACCAGGAAGCCTAATAGAGAAGCTTTTTGAATTTATTTCCTTCCATCTCTTCTTCTTCTCTTCTCTGTCTCCTAAACACTTCCCCTAATCTAACATAACTAACCATCCCCCCTTCCCCTTAATCCCCCTTTATGCCCTTTCCTGATCTAACTGTCTTCATCTGCTAACTTGTTTTTCAACTTATTTTGTTGTGAATTTCTGTGCTTTGTTTCACTGTTTTGAATGTTTACTAATCTCTTCTCAGTTGTATATTTTCAGGGACCCGGACGAGGGACGCCGCCGAAGCAGCCAGCCGCCCAGCCCAGCCCACAGACGGAGACGACCCCATTGCCCAGCCCTGTCTAGCGGCCAACATTGGCCAAAGCGGTGAGTAACAGGCTGCTTTTGTAGCACTTGTGGATTCCTGTTTTGCATTATAACTTGATCAGAGCAGCTAGGGTGCTCCTTTGACCTCCTGACTTTGTGTGTTTTTCAGGAGCGTCGATCCCACTGAGACGTACAGCAGCACTCTGGAGAGCAGGGATCGACTGCCACCGCTCATTGAAGAGAGGGTAAGATTCATGTCTTAAACCTGTATTAGCTGTGTTGATTTTTTTTTTTCTCATCTCACTTGAAGCAGATTGTGACCTCTCTTGATGTCTTGTCTTTCTACTGTAGAGATGCAGTGTGATGCAGCCCTCTATCCCCAGGGGTGTGAAGAGGAGACTGCCAACCCAAGGATGGTAAGATGCATTGTGCACGCCTCGCACTCTGTGGAGTTTCTTCATTTCTACTGTTTTCATTGGTCTAAGCACACTTGTTTGACTACTGCACATTTGCTGTTAACAGGTCCTGGTTTGGCTGTTCTGGATCCAGAGTGCGCACTGCGGCCTGCCGGAAGAAGAGGTGCAAAGGGTTCAGGGATACACTGCGGCCAACCCAAGCATTGGAGGTAATGAGACTTGCAATCTGTATACTCCGTGCACTCTGTGGACTTTTGTTACTCGTTCCTTGTTGCGGGTGTGTTACTCGGGCTTTGACCTGTAGACATCTTTGTTAACAGGTACGGGGGTTGGACTGGTCTGGTTCCGTGGAAGAAGAGCAGACCGTCACCTGCAGGCAGCAGTTGTGTGATGGAGTGCGGTCAATCCCTGACGTGCAGGTAAGACGCAATGTACACATCTTGAACTGTGTGCACTTTCATTACTGTGTGTTTGTGTTAAGTATATCTTAACTCTGCTGTTTGCACTGAGTGAATTCTTATAAGTCCACGAAGTTGTTTTGATGTCTTGGTTTTGCTTTATTAGCCGAAGAGGAGGTGTATGCTGACCCGGACGGATCCCAACTGCAGTCAAGTAGAGAAGAGGAGGTAAGATTCACACTCTACTTGTTGCAGCTTTTCATGATCTTTTCCTTGCCAATTGATGTTGATCGTATCAGCCTTTGACCTCTTGACTTCCAATTGACAGGATGCACAGCAAAGAGCAGAGCCCAGCAGAAGTCCAGCAGAAGTCCAGGATCCAATTCCGCAACCAGGAAGCCTAATAGAGAAGCTTTTTGAATTTATTTCCTTCCGTCTCTTCTTCTTCTCTTCTCTGTCTCCTAAACACTTCCCCTAATCTAACATAACTAACCATCCCCCCTTCCCCTTAATCCCCCTTTATGCCCTTTCCTGATCTAACTGTCTTCATCTGCTAACTTGTTTTTCAACTTATTTTGTTGTGAATTTCTGTGCTTTGTTTCACTGTTTTGAATGTTTACTAATCTCTTCTCAGTTGTATATTTTCAGGGACCCGGACGAGGGACGCCGCCGAAGCAGCCAGCCGCCCAGCCCAGCCCACAGACGGAGACGACCCCATTGCCCAGCCCTGTCTAGCGGCCAACATTGGCCAAAGCGGTGAGTAACAGGCTGCTTTTGTAGCACTTGTGGATTCCTGTTTTGCATTATAACTTGATCAGAGCAGCTAGGGTGCTCCTTTGACCTCCTGACTTTGTGTGTTTTCAGGAGCGTCGATCCCACTGAGACGTACAGCAGCACTCTGGAGAGCAGGGATCGACTGCGACCGCTCATTGAAGAGAGGGTAAGATTCATGTCTTAAACCTGTATTAGCTGTGTTGATTTTTTTTTTTTGTCATCTCACTTGAAGCAGATTGTGACCTCTCTTGATGTCTTGTCTTTCTACTGTAGAGATGCAGTGTGATGCAGCCCTCTATCCCCAGGGGTGTGAAGAGGAGACTGCCAACCCAAGGATGGTAAGATGCATTGTGCACGCCTCGCACTCTGTGGAGTTTCTTCATTTCTACTGTTTTCATTGGTCTAAGCACACTTGTTTGACTACTGCACATTTGCTGTTAACAGGTCCTGGTTTGGCTGTTCTGGATCCAGAGTGCGCACTGCGGCCTGCCGGAAGAAGAGGTGCAAAGGGTTCAGGGATACACTGCGGCCAACCCAAGCATTGGAGGTAATGAGACTTGCAATCTGTATACTCCGTGCACTCTGTGGACTTTTGTTACTCGTTCCTTGTTGCGGGTGTGTTACTCGGGCTTTGACCTGTAGACATCTTTGTTAACAGGTACGGGGGTTGGACTGGTCTGGTTCCGTGGAAGAAGAGCAGACCGTCACCTGCAGGCAGCAGTTGTGTGATGGAGTGCGGTCAATCCCTGACGTGCAGGTAAGACGCAATGTACACATCTTGAACTGTGTGCACTTTCATTACTGTGTGTTTGTGTTAAGTATATCTTAACTCTGCTGTTTGCACTGAGTGAATTCTTATAAGTCCACGAAGTTGTTTTGATGTCTTGGTTTTGCTTTATTAGCCGAAGAGGAGGTGTATGCTGACCCGGACGGATCCCAACTGCAGTCAAGTAGAGAAGAGGAGGTAAGATTCACACTCTACTTGTTGCAGCTTTTCATGATCTTTTCCTTGCCAATTGATGTTGATCGTATCAGCCTTTGACCTCTTGACTTCCAATTGACAGGATGCACAGCAAAGAGCAGAGCCCAGCAGAAGTCCAGGATCCAATTCCGCAACCAGGAAGCCTAATAGAGAAGCTTTTTGAATTTATTTCCTTCCGTCTCTTCTTCTTCTCTTCTCTGTCTCCTAAACACTTCCCCTAATCTAACATAACTAACCATCCCCCCTTCCCCTTAATCCCCCTTTATGCCCTTTCCTGATCTAACTGTCTTCATCTGCTAACTTGTTTTTCAACTTATTTTGTTGTGAATTTCTGTGCTTTGTTTCACTGTTTTGAATGTTTACTAATCTCTTCTCAGTTGTATATTTTCAGGGACCCGGACGAGGGACGCCGCCGAAGCAGCCAGCCGCCCAGCCCAGCCCACAGACGGAGACGACCCCATTGCCCAGCCCTGTCTAGCGGCCAACATTGGCCAAAGCGGTGAGTAACAGGCTGCTTTTGTAGCACTTGTGGATTCCTGTTTTGCATTATAACTTGATCAGAGCAGCTAGGGTGCTCCTTTGACCTCCTGACTTTGTGTGTTTTTCAGGAGCGTCGATCCCACTGAGACGTACAGCAGCACTCTGGAGAGCAGGGATCGACTGCCACCGCTCATTGAAGAGAGGGTAAGATTCATGTCTTAAACCTGTATTAGCTGTGTTGATTTTTTTTTTTGTCATCTCACTTGAAGCAGATTGTGACCTCTCTTGATGTCTTGTCTTTCTACTGTAGAGATGCAGTGTGATGCAGCCCTCTATCCCCAGGGGTGTGAAGAGGAGACTGCCAACCCAAGGATGGTAAGATGCATTGTGCACGCCTCGCACTCTGTGGAGTTTCTTCATTTCTACTGTTTTCATTGGTCTAAGCACACTTGTTTGACTACTGCACATTTGCTGTTAACAGGTCCTGGTTTGGCTGTTCTGGATCCAGAGTGCGCACTGCGGCCTGCCGGAAGAAGAGGTGCAAAGGGTTCAGGGATACACTGCGGCCAACCCAAGCATTGGAGGTAATGAGACTTGCAATCTGTATACTCCGTGCACTCTGTGGACTTTTGTTACTCGTTCCTTGTTGCGGGTGTGTTACTCGGGCTTTGACCTGTAGACATCTTTGTTAACAGGTACGGGGGTTGGACTGGTCTGGTTCCGTGGAAGAAGAGCAGACCGTCACCTGCAGGCAGCAGTTGTGTGATGGAGTGCGGTCAATCCCTGACGTGCAGGTAAGACGCAATGTACACATCTTGAACTGTGTGCACTTTCATTACTGTGTGTTTGTGTTAAGTATATCTTAACTCTGCTGTTTGCACTGAGTGAATTCTTATAAGTCCACGAAGTTGTTTTGATGTCTTGGTTTTGCTTTATTAGCCGAAGAGGAGGTGTATGCTGACCCGGACGGATCCCAACTGCAGTCAAGTAGAGAAGAGGAGGTAAGATTCACACTCTACTTGTTGCAGCTTTTCATGATCTTTTCCTTGCCAATTGATGTTGATCGTATCAGCCTTTGACCTCTTGACTTCCAATTGACAGGATGCACAGCAAAGAGCAGAGCCCAGCAGAAGTCCAGCAGAAGTCCAGGATCCAATTCCGCAACCAGGAAGCCTAATAGAGAAGCTTTTTGAATTTATTTCCTTCCGTCTCTTCTTCTCTTCTCTGTCTCCTAAACACTTCCCCTAATCTAACATAACTAACCATCCCCCCTTCCCCTTAATCCCCCTTTATGCCCTTTCCTGATCTAACTGTCTTCATCTGCTAACTTGTTTTTCAACTTATTTTGTTGTGAATTTCTGTGCTTTGTTTCACTGTTTTGAATGTTTACTAATCTCTTCTCAGTTGTATATTTTCAGGGACCCGGACGAGGGACGCCGCCGAAGCAGCCAGCCGCCCAGCCCAGCCCACAGACGGAGACGACCCTATTGCCCAGCCCTGTCTAGCGGCCAACATTGGCCAAAGCGGTGAGTAACAGGCTGCTTTTGTAGCACTTGTGGATTCCTGTTTTGCATTATAACTTGATCAGAGCAGCTAGGGTGCTCCTTTGACCTCCTGACTTTGTGTGTTTTCAGGAGCGTCGATCCCACTGAGACGTACAGCAGCACTCTGGAGAGCAGGGATCGACTGCCACCGCTCATTGAAGAGAGGGTAAGATTCATGTCTTAAACCTGTATTAGCTGTGTTGATTTTTTTTTTTTGTCATCTCACTTGAAGCAGATTGTGACCTCTCTTGATGTCTTGTCTTTCTACTGTAGAGATGCAGTGTGATGCAGCCCTCTATCCCCAGGGGTGTGAAGAGGAGACTGCCAACCCAAGGATGGTAAGATGCATTGTGCACGCCTCGCACTCTGTGGAGTTTCTTCATTTCTACTGTTTTCATTGGTCTAAGCACACTTGTTTGACTACTGCACATTTGCTGTTAACAGGTCCTGGTTTGGCTGTTCTGGATCCAGAGTGCGCACTGCGGCCTGCCGGAAGAAGAGGTGCAAAGGGTTCAGGGATACACTGCGGCCAACCCAAGCATTGGAGGTAATGAGACTTGCAATCTGTATACTCCGTGCACTCTGTGGACTTTTGTTACTCGTTCCTTGTTGCGGGTGTCTTACTCGGGCTTTGACCTGTAGACATCTTTGTTAACAGGTACGGGGGTTGGACTGGTCTGGTTCCGTGGAAGAAGAGCAGACCGTCACCTGCAGGCAGCAGTTGTGTGATGGAGTGCGGTCAATCCCTGACGTGCAGGTAAGACGCAATGTACACATCTTGAACTGTGTGCACTTTCATTACTGTGTGTTTGTGTTAAGTATATCTTAACTCTGCTGTTTGCACTGAGTGAATTCTTATAAGTCCACGAAGTTGTTTTGATGTCTTGGTTTTGCTTTATTAGCCGAAGAGGAGGTGTATGCTGACCCGGACGGATCCCAACTGCAGTCAAGTAGAGAAGAGGAGGTAAGATTCACACTCTACTTGTTGCAGCTTTTCATGATCTTTTCCTTGCCAATTGATGTTGATCGTATCAGCCTTTGACCTCTTGACTTCCAATTGACAGGATGCACAGCAAAGAGCAGAGCCCAGCAGAAGTCCAGCAGAAGTCCAGGATCCAATTCCGCAACCAGGAAGCCTAATAGAGAAGCTTTTTGAATTTATTTCCTTCCGTCTCTTCTTCTCTTCTCTGTCTCCTAAACACTTCCCCTAATCTAACATAACTAACCATCCCCCCTTCCCCTTAATCCCCCTTTATGCCCTTTCCTGATCTAACTGTCTTCATCTGCTAACTTGTTTTTCAACTTATTTTGTTGTGAATTTCTGTGCTTTGTTTCACTGTTTTGAATGTTTACTAATCTCTTCTCAGTTGTATATTTTCAGGGACCCGGACGAGGGACGCCGCCGAAGCAGCCAGCCGCCCAGCCCAGCCCACAGACGGAGACGACCCCATTGCCCAGCCCTGTCTAGCGGCCAACATTGGCCAAAGCGGTGAGTAACAGGCTGCTTTTGTAGCACTTGTGGATTCCTGTTTTGCATTATAACTTGATCAGAGCAGCTAGGGTGCTCCTTTGACCTCCTGACTTTGTGTGTTTTCAGGAGCGTCGATCCCACTGAGACGTACAGCAGCACTCTGGAGAGCAGGGATCGACTGCCACCGCTCATTGAAGAGAGGGTAAGATTCATGTCTTAAACCTGTATTAGCTGTGTTGATTTTTTTTTTTTGTCATCTCACTTGAAGCAGATTGTGACCTCTCTTGATGTCTTGTCTTTCTACTGTAGAGATGCAGTGTGATGCAGCCCTCTATCCCCAGGGGTGTGAAGAGGAGACTGCCAACCCAAGGATGGTAAGATGCATTGTGCACGCCTCGCACTCTGTGGAGTTTCTTCATTTCTACTGTTTTCATTGGTCTAAGCACACTTGTTTGACTACTGCACATTTGCTGTTAACAGGTCCTGGTTTGGCTGTTCTGGATCCAGAGTGCGCACTGCGGCCTGCCGGAAGAAGAGGTGCAAAGGGTTCAGGGATACACTGCGGCCAACCCAAGCATTGGAGGTAATGAGACTTGCAATCTGTATACTCCGTGCACTCTGTGGACTTTTGTTACTCGTTCCTTGTTGCGGGTGTGTTACTCGGGCTTTGACCTGTAGACATCTTTGTTAACAGGTACGGGGGTTGGACTGGTCTGGTTCCGTGGAAGAAGAGCAGACCGTCACCTGCAGGCAGCAGTTGTGTGATGGAGTGCGGTCAATCCCTGACGTGCAGGTAAGACGCAATGTACACATCTTGAACTGTGTGCACTTTCATTACTGTGTGTTTGTGTTAAGTATATCTTAACTCTGCTGTTTGCACTGAGTGAATTCTTATAAGTCCACGAAGTTGTTTTGATGTCTTGGTTTTGCTTTATTAGCCGAAGAGGAGGTGTATGCTGACCCGGACGGATCCCAACTGCAGTCAAGTAGAGAAGAGGAGGTAAGATTCACACTCTACTTGTTGCAGCTTTTCATGATCTTTTCCTTGCCAATTGATGTTGATCGTATCAGCCTTTGACCTCTTGACTTCCAATTGACAGGATGCACAGCAAAGAGCAGAGCCCAGCAGAAGTCCAGGATCCAATTCCGCAACCAGGAAGCCTAATAGAGAAGCTTTTTGAATTTATTTCCTTCTGTCTCTTCTTCTTCTCTTCTCTGTCTCCTAAACACTTCCCCTAATCTAACATAACTAACCATCCCCCCTTCCCCTTAATCCCCCTTTATGCCCTTTCCTGATCTAACTGTCTTCATCTGCTAACTTGTTTTTCAACTTATTTTGTTGTGAATTTCTGTGCTTTGTTTCACTGTTTTGAATGTTTACTAATCTCTTCTCAGTTGTATATTTTCAGGGACCCGGACGAGGGACGCCGCCGAAGCAGCCAGCCGCCCAGCCCAGCCCACAGACGGAGACGACCCCATTGCCCAGCCCTGTCTAGCGGCCAACATTGGCCAAAGCGGTGAGTAACAGGCTGCTTTTGTAGCACTTGTGGATTCCTGTTTTGCATTATAACTTGATCAGAGCAGCTAGGGTGCTCCTTTGACCTCCTGACTTTGTGTGTTTTCAGGAGCGTCGATCCCACTGAGACGTACAGCAGCACTCTGGAGAGCAGGGATCGACTGCGACCGCTCATTGAAGAGAGGGTAAGATTCATGTCTTAAACCTGTATTAGCTGTGTTGATTTTTTTTTTTTGTCATCTCACTTGAAGCAGATTGTGACCTCTCTTGATGTCTTGTCTTTCTACTGTAGAGATGCAGTGTGATGCAGCCCTCTATCCCCAGGGGTGTGAAGAGGAGACTGCCAACCCAAGGATGGTAAGATGCATTGTGCACGCCTCGCACTCTGTGGAGTTTCTTCATTTCTACTGTTTTCATTGGTCTAAGCACACTTGTTTGACTACTGCACATTTGCTGTTAACAGGTCCTGGTTTGGCTGTTCTGGATCCAGAGTGCGCACTGCGGCCTGCCGGAAGAAGAGGTGCAAAGGGTTCAGGGATACACTGCGGCCAACCCAAGCATTGGAGGTAATGAGACTTGCAATCTGTATACTCCGTGCACTCTGTGGACTTTTGTTACTCGTTCCTTGTTGCGGGTGTGTTACTCGGGCTTTGACCTGTAGACATCTTTGTTAACAGGTACGGGGGTTGGACTGGTCTGGTTCCGTGGAAGAAGAGCAGACCGTCACCTGCAGGCAGCAGTTGTGTGATGGAGTGCGGTCAATCCCTGACGTGCAGGTAAGACGCAATGTACACATCTTGAACTGTGTGCACTTTCATTACTGTGTGTTTGTGTTAAGTATATCTTAACTCTGCTGTTTGCACTGAGTGAATTCTTATAAGTCCACGAAGTTGTTTTGATGTCTTGGTTTTGCTTTATTAGCCGAAGAGGAGGTGTATGCTGACCCGGACGGATCCCAACTGCAGTCAAGTAGAGAAGAGGAGGTAAGATTCACACTCTACTTGTTGCAGCTTTTCATGATCTTTTCCTTGCCAATTGATGTTGATCGTATCAGCCTTTGACCTCTTGACTTCCAATTGACAGGATGCACAGCAAAGAGCAGAGCCCAGCAGAAGTCCAGCAGAAGTCCAGGATCCAATTCCGCAACCAGGAAGCCTAATAGAGAAGCTTTTTGAATTTATTTCCTTCCGTCTCTTCTTCTCTTCTCTGTCTCCTAAACACTTCCCCTAATCTAACATAACTAACCATCCCCCCTTCCCCTTAATCCCCCTTTATGCCCTTTCCTGATCTAACTGTCTTCATCTGCTAACTTGTTTTTCAACTTATTTTGTTGTGAATTTCTGTGCTTTGTTTCACTGTTTTGAATGTTTACTAATCTCTTCTCAGTTGTATATTTTCAGGGACCCGGACGAGGGACGCCGCCGAAGCAGCCAGCCGCCCAGCCCAGCCCACAGACGGAGACGACCCCATTGCCCAGCCCTGTCTAGCGGCCAACATTGGCCAAAGCGGTGAGTAACAGGCTGCTTTTGTAGCACTTGTGGATTCCTGTTTTGCATTATAACTTGATCAGAGCAGCTAGGATGCTCCTTTGACCTCCTGACTTTGTGTGTTTTCAGGAGCGTCGATCCCACTGAGACGTACAGCAGCACTCTGGAGAGCAGGGATCGACTGCGACCGCTCATTGAAGAGAGGGTAAGATTCATGTCTTAAACCTGTATTAGCTGTGTTGATTTTTTTTTTTTGTCATCTCACTTGAAGCAGATTGTGACCGCTCTTGATGTCTTGTCTTTCTACTGTAGAGATGCAGTGTGATGCAGCCCTCTATCCCCAGGGGTGTGAAGAGGAGACTGCCAACCCAAGGATGGTAAGATGCATTGTGCACACCTCGCACTCTGTGGAGTTTCTTCATTTCTACTGTTTTCATTGGTCTAAGCACACTTGTTTGACTACTGCACATTTGCTGTTAACAGGTCCTGGTTTGGCTGTTCTGGATCCAGAGTGCGCACTGCGGCCTGCCGGAAGAAGAGGTGCAAAGGGTTCAGGGATACACTGCGGCCAACCCAAGCATTGGAGGTAATGAGACTTGCAATCTGTATACTCCGTGCACTCTGTGGACTTTTGTTACTCGTTCCTTGTTGTGGGTGTGTTACTCGGGCTTTGACCTGTAGACATCTTTGTTAACAGGTACGGGGGTTGGACTGGTCTGGTTCCGTGGAAGAAGAGCAGACCGTCACCTGCAGGCAGCAGTTGTGTGATGGAGTGCGGTCAATCCCTGACGTGCAGGTAAGACGCAATGTACACATCTTGAACTGTGTGCACTTTCATTACTGTGTGTTTGTGTTAAGTATATCTTAACTCTGCTGTTTGCACTGAGTGAATTCTTATAAGTCCACGAAGTTGTTTTGATGTCTTGGTTTTGCTTTATTAGCCGAAGAGGAGGTGTATGCTGACCCGGACGGATCCCAACTGCAGTCAAGTAGAGAAGAGGAGGTAAGATTCACACTCTACTTGTTGCAGCTTTTCATGATCTTTTCCTTGCCAATTGATGTTGATCGTATCAGCCTTTGACCTCTTGACTTCCAATTGACAGGATGCACAGCAAAGAGCAGAGCCCAGCAGAAGTCCAGCAGAAGTCCAGGATCCAATTCCGCAACCAGGAAGCCTAATAGAGAAGCTTTTTGAATTTATTTCCTTCCGTCTCTTCTTCTTCTCTTCTCTGTCTCCTAAACACTTCCCCTAATCTAACATAACTAACCATCCCCCCTTCCCCTTAATCCCCCTTTATGCCCTTTCCTGATCTAACTGTCTTCATCTGCTAACTTGTTTTTCAACTTATTTTGTTGTGAATTTCTGTGCTTTGTTTCACTGTTTTGAATGTTTACTAATCTCTTCTCAGTTGTATATTTTCAGGGACCCGGACGAGGGACGCCGCCGAAGCAGCCAGCCGCCCAGCCCAGCCCACAGACGGAGACGACCCCATTGCCCAGCCCTGTCTAGCGGCCAACATTGGCCAAAGCGGTGAGTAACAGGCTGCTTTTGTAGCACTTGTGGATTCCTGTTTTGCATTATAACTTGATCAGAGCAGCTAGGGTGCTCCTTTGACCTCCTGACTTTGTGTGTTTTCAGGAGCGTCGATCCCACTGAGACGTACAGCAGCACTCTGGAGAGCAGGGATCGACTGCGACCGCTCATTGAAGAGAGGGTAAGATTCATGTCTTAAACCTGTATTAGCTGTGTTGATTTTTTTTTTTTTGTCATCTCACTTGAAGCAGATTGTGACCTCTCTTGATGTCTTGTCTTTCTACTGTAGAGATGCAGTGTGATGCAGCCCTCTATCCCCAGGGGTGTGAAGAGGAGACTGCCAACCCAAGGATGGTAAGATGCATTGTGCACGCCTCGCACTCTGTGGAGTTTCTTCATTTCTACTGTTTTCATTGGTCTAAGCACACTTGTTTGACTACTGCACATTTGCTGTTAACAGGTCCTGGTTTGGCTGTTCTGGATCCAGAGTGCGCACTGCGGCCTGCCGGAAGAAGAGGTGCAAAGGGTTCAGGGATACACTGCGGCCAACCCAAGCATTGGAGGTAATGAGACTTGCAATCTGTATACTCCGTGCACTCTGTGGACTTTTGTTACTCGTTCCTTGTTGCGGGTGTGTTACTCGGGCTTTGACCTGTAGACATCTTTGTTAACAGGTACGGGGGTTGGACTGGTCTGGTTCCGTGGAAGAAGAGCAGACCGTCACCTGCAGGCAGCAGTTGTGTGATGGAGTGCGGTCAATCCCTGACGTGCAGGTAAGACGCAATGTACACATCTTGAACTGTGTGCACTTTCATTACTGTGTGTTTGTGTTAAGTATATCTTAACTCTGCTGTTTGCACTGAGTGAATTCTTATAAGTCCACGAAGTTGTTTTGATGTCTTGGTTTTGCTTTATTAGCCGAAGAGGAGGTGTATGCTGACCCGGACGGATCCCAACTGCAGTCAAGTAGAGAAGAGGAGGTAAGATTCACACTCTACTTGTTGCAGCTTTTCATGATCTTTTCCTTGCCAATTGATGTTGATCGTATCAGCCTTTGACCTCTTGACTTCCAATTGACAGGATGCACAGCAAAGAGCAGAGCCCAGCAGAAGTCCAGGATCCAATTCCGCAACCAGGAAGCCTAATAGAGAAGCTTTTTGAATTTATTTCCTTCCGTCTCTTCTTCTTCTCTTCTCTGTCTCCTAAACACTTCCCCTAATCTAACATAACTAACCATCCCCCCTTCCCCTTAATCCCCCTTTATGCCCTTTCCTGATCTAACTGTCTTCATCTGCTAACTTGTTTTTCAACTTATTTTGTTGTGAATTTCTGTGCTTTGTTTCACTGTTTTGAATGTTTACTAATCTCTTCTCAGTTGTATATTTTCAGGGACCCGGACGAGGGACGCCGCCGAAGCAGCCAGCCGCCCAGCCCAGCCCACAGACGGAGACGACCCCATTGCCCAGCCCTGTCTAGCGGCCAACATTGGCCAAAGCGGTGAGTAACAGGCTGCTTTTGTAGCACTTGTGGATTCCTGTTTTGCATTATAACTTGATCAGAGCAGCTAGGGTGCTCCTTTGACCTCCTGACTTTGTGTGTTTTTCAGGAGCGTCGATCCCACTGAGACGTACAGCAGCACTCTGGAGAGCAGGGATCGACTGCCACCGCTCATTGAAGAGAGGGTAAGATTCATGTCTTAAACCTGTATTAGCTGTGTTGATTTTTTTTTTTTGTCATCTCACTTGAAGCAGATTGTGACCTCTCTTGATGTCTTGTCTTTCTACTGTAGAGATGCAGTGTGATGCAGCCCTCTATCCCCAGGGGTGTGAAGAGGAGACTGCCAACCCAAGGATGGTAAGATGCATTGTGCACACCTCGCACTCTGTGGAGTTTCTTCATTTCTACTGTTTTCATTGGTCTAAGCACACTTGTTTGACTACTGCACATTTGCTGTTAACAGGTCCTGGTTTGGCTGTTCTGGATCCAGAGTGCGCACTGCGGCCTGCCGGAAGAAGAGGTGCAAAGGGTTCAGGGATACACTGCGGCCAACCCAAGCATTGGAGGTAATGAGACTTGCAATCTGTATACTCCGTGCACTCTGTGGACTTTTGTTACTCGTTCCTTGTTGCGGGTGTGTTACTCGGGCTTTGACCTGTAGACATCTTTGTTAACAGGTACGGGGGTTGGACTGGTCTGGTTCCGTGGAAGAAGAGCAGACCGTCACCTGCAGGCAGCAGTTGTGTGATGGAGTGCGGTCAATCCCTGACGTGCAGGTAAGACGCAATGTACACATCTTGAACTGTGTGCACTTTCATTACTGTGTGTTTGTGTTAAGTATATCTTAACTCTGCTGTTTGCACTGAGTGAATTCTTATAAGTCCACGAAGTTGTTTTGATGTCTTGGTTTTGCTTTATTAGCCGAAGAGGAGGTGTATGCTGACCCGGACGGATCCCAACTGCAGTCAAGTAGAGAAGAGGAGGTAAGATTCACACTCTACTTGTTGCAGCTTTTCATGATCTTTTCCTTGCCAATTGATGTTGATCGTATCAGCCTTTGACCTCTTGACTTCCAATTGACAGGATGCACAGCAAAGAGCAGAGCCCAGCAGAAGTCCAGCAGAAGTCCAGGATCCAATTCCGCAACCAGGAAGCCTAATAGAGAAGCTTTTTGAATTTATTTCCTTCCGTCTCTTCTTCTCTTCTCTGTCTCCTAAACACTTCCCCTAATCTAACATAACTAACCATCCCCCCTTCCCCTTAATCCCCCTTTATGCCCTTTCCTGATCTAACTGTCTTCATCTGCTAACTTGTTTTTCAACTTATTTTGTTGTGAATTTCTGTGCTTTGTTTCACTGTTTTGAATGTTTACTAATCTCTTCTCAGTTGTATATTTTCAGGGACCCGGACGAGGGACGCCGCCGAAGCAGCCAGCCGCCCAGCCCAGCCCACAGACGGAGACGACCCCATTGCCCAGCCCTGTCTAGCGGCCAACATTGTTTTCAGGAGCGTCGATCCCACTGAGACGTACAGCAGCACTCTGGAGAGCAGGGATCGACTGCGACCGCTCATTGAAGAGAGGGTAAGATTCATGTCTTAAACCTGTATTAGCTGTGTTGATTTTTTTTTTTTTGTCATCTCACTTGAAGCAGATTGTGACCTCTCTTGATGTCTTGTCTTTCTACTGTAGAGATGCAGTGTGATGCAGCCCTCTATCCCCAGGGGTGTGAAGAGGAGACTGCCAACCCAAGGATGGTAAGATGCATTGTGCACGCCTCGCACTCTGTGGAGTTTCTTCATTTCTACTGTTTTCATTGGTCTAAGCACACTTGTTTGACTACTGCACATTTGCTGTTAACAGGTCCTGGTTTGGCTGTTCTGGATCCAGAGTGCGCACTGCGGCCTGCCGGAAGAAGAGGTGCAAAGGGTTCAGGGATACACTGCGGCCAACCCAAGCATTGGAGGTAATGAGACTTGCAATCTGTATACTCCGTGCACTCTGTGGACTTTTGTTACTCGTTCCTTGTTGCGGGTGTGTTACTCGGGCTTTGACCTGTAGACATCTTTGTTAACAGGTACGGGGGTTGGACTGGTCTGGTTCCGTGGAAGAAGAGCAGACCGTCACCTGCAGGCAGCAGTTGTGTGATGGAGTGCGGTCAATCCCTGACGTGCAGGTAAGACGCAATGTACACATCTTGAACTGTGTGCACTTTCATTACTGTGTGTTTGTGTTAAGTATATCTTAACTCTGCTGTTTGCACTGAGTGAATTCTTATAAGTCCACGAAGTTGTTTTGATGTCTTGGTTTTGCTTTATTAGCCGAAGAGGAGGTGTATGCTGACCCGGACGGATCCCAACTGCAGTCAAGTAGAGAAGAGGAGGTAAGATTCACACTCTACTTGTTGCAGCTTTTCATGATCTTTTCCTTGCCAATTGATGTTGATCGTATCAGCCTTTGACCTCTTGACTTCCAATTGACAGGATGCACAGCAAAGAGCAGAGCCCAGCAGAAGTCCAGGATCCAATTCCGCAACCAGGAAGCCTAATAGAGAAGCTTTTTGAATTTATTTCCTTCCGTCTCTTCTTCTTCTCTTCTCTGTCTCCTAAACACTTCCCCTAATCTAACATAACTAACCATCCCCCCTTCCCCTTAATCCCCCTTTATGCCCTTTCCTGATCTAACTGTCTTCATCTGCTAACTTGTTTTTCAACTTATTTTGTTGTGAATTTCTGTGCTTTGTTTCACTGTTTTGAATGTTTACTAATCTCTTCTCAGTTGTATATTTTCAGGGACCCGGACGAGGGACGCCGCCGAAGCAGCCAGCCGCCCAGCCCAGCCCACAGACGGAGACGACCCCATTGCCCAGCCCTGTCTAGCGGCCAACATTGGCCAAAGCGGTGAGTAACAGGCTGCTTTTGTAGCACTTGTGGATTCCTGTTTTGCATTATAACTTGATCAGAGCAGCTAGGGTGCTCCTTTGACCTCCTGACTTTGTGTGTTTTTCAGGAGCGTCGATCCCACTGAGACGTACAGCAGCACTCTGGAGAGCAGGGATCGACTGCCACCGCTCATTGAAGAGAGGGTAAGATTCATGTCTTAAACCTGTATTAGCTGTGTTGATTTTTTTTTTTGTCATCTCACTTGAAGCAGATTGTGACCTCTCTTGATGTCTTGTCTTTCTACTGTAGAGATGCAGTGTGATGCAGCCCTCTATCCCCAGGGGTGTGAAGAGGAGACTGCCAACCCAAGGATGGTAAGATGCATTGTGCACGCCTCGCACTCTGTGGAGTTTCTTCATTTCTACTGTTTTCATTGGTCTAAGCACACTTGTTTGACTACTGCACATTTGCTGTTAACAGGTCCTGGTTTGGCTGTTCTGGATCCAGAGTGCGCACTGCGGCCTGCCGGAAGAAGAGGTGCAAAGGGTTCAGGGATACACTGCGGCCAACCCAAGCATTGGAGGTAATGAGACTTGCAATCTGTATACTCCGTGCACTCTGTGGACTTTTGTTACTCGTTCCTTGTTGCGGGTGTGTTACTCGGGCTTTGACCTGTAGACATCTTTGTTAACAGGTACGGGGGTTGGACTGGTCTGGTTCCGTGGAAGAAGAGCAGACCGTCACCTGCAGGCAGCAGTTGTGTGATGGAGTGCGGTCAATCCCTGACGTGCAGGTAAGACGCAATGTACACATCTTGAACTGTGTGCACTTTCATTACTGTGTGTTTGTGTTAAGTATATCTTAACTCTGCTGTTTGCACTGAGTGAATTCTTATAAGTCCACGAAGTTGTTTTGATGTCTTGGTTTTGCTTTATTAGCCGAAGAGGAGGTGTATGCTGACCCGGACGGATCCCAACTGCAGTCAAGTAGAGAAGAGGAGGTAAGATTCACACTCTACTTGTTGCAGCTTTTCATGATCTTTTCCTTGCCAATTGATGTTGATCGTATCAGCCTTTGACCTCTTGACTTCCAATTGACAGGATGCACAGCAAAGAGCAGAGCCCAGCAGAAGTCCAGCAGAAGTCCAGGATCCAATTCCGCAACCAGGAAGCCTAATAGAGAAGCTTTTTGAATTTATTTCCTTCCGTCTCTTCTTCTCTTCTCTGTCTCCTAAACACTTCCCCTAATCTAACATAACTAACCATCCCCCCTTCCCCTTAATCCCCCTTTATGCCCTTTCCTGATCTAACTGTCTTCATCTGCTAACTTGTTTTTCAACTTATTTTGTTGTGAATTTCTGTGCTTTGTTTCACTGTTTTGAATGTTTACTAATCTCTTCTCAGTTGTATATTTTCAGGGACCCGGACGAGGGACGCCGCCGAAGCAGCCAGCCGCCCAGCCCAGCCCACAGACGGAGACGACCCCATTGCCCAGCCCTGTCTAGCGGCCAACATTGGCCAAAGCGGTGAGTAACAGGCTGCTTTTGTAGCACTTGTGGATTCCTGTTTTGCATTATAACTTGATCAGAGCAGCTAGGGTGCTCCTTTGACCTCCTGACTTTGTGTGTTTTCAGGAGCGTCGATCCCACTGAGACGTACAGCAGCACTCTGGAGAGCAGGGATCGACTGCCACCGCTCATTGAAGAGAGGGTAAGATTCATGTCTTAAACCTGTATTAGCTGTGTTGATTTTTTTTTTTTGTCATCTCACTTGAAGCAGATTGTGACCTCTCTTGATGTCTTGTCTTTCTACTGTAGAGATGCAGTGTGATGCAGCCCTCTATCCCCAGGGGTGTGAAGAGGAGACTGCCAACCCAAGGATGGTAAGATGCATTGTGCACGCCTCGCACTCTGTGGAGTTTCTTCATTTCTACTGTTTTCATTGGTCTAAGCACACTTGTTTGACTACTGCACATTTGCTGTTAACAGGTCCTGGTTTGGCTGTTCTGGATCCAGAGTGCGCACTGCGGCCTGCCGGAAGAAGAGGTGCAAAGGGTTCAGGGATACACTGCGGCCAACCCAAGCATTGGAGGTAATGAGACTTGCAATCTGTATACTCCGTGCACTCTGTGGACTTTTGTTACTCGTTCCTTGTTGCGGGTGTGTTACTCGGGCTTTGACCTGTAGACATCTTTGTTAACAGGTACGGGGGTTGGACTGGTCTGGTTCCGTGGAAGAAGAGCAGACCGTCACCTGCAGGCAGCAGTTGTGTGATGGAGTGCGGTCAATCCCTGACGTGCAGGTAAGACGCAATGTACACATCTTGAACTGTGTGCACTTTCATTACTGTGTGTTTGTGTTAAGTATATCTTAACTCTGCTGTTTGCACTGAGTGAATTCTTATAAGTCCACGAAGTTGTTTTGATGTCTTGGTTTTGCTTTATTAGCCGAAGAGGAGGTGTATGCTGACCCGGACGGATCCCAACTGCAGTCAAGTAGAGAAGAGGAGGTAAGATTCACACTCTACTTGTTGCAGCTTTTCATGATCTTTTCCTTGCCAATTGATGTTGATCGTATCAGCCTTTGACCTCTTGACTTCCAATTGACAGGATGCACAGCAAAGAGCAGAGCCCAGCAGAAGTCCAGCAGAAGTCCAGGATCCAATTCCGCAACCAGGAAGCCTAATAGAGAAGCTTTTTGAATTTATTTCCTTCCGTCTCTTCTTCTCTTCTCTGTCTCCTAAACACTTCCCCTAATCTAACATAACTAACCATCCCCCCTTCCCCTTAATCCCCCTTTATGCCCTTTCCTGATCTAACTGTCTTCATCTGCTAACTTGTTTTTCAACTTATTTTGTTGTGAATTTCTGTGCTTTGTTTCACTGTTTTGAATGTTTACTAATCTCTTCTCAGTTGTATATTTTCAGGGACCCGGACGAGGGACGCCGCCGAAGCAGCCAGCCGCCCAGCCCAGCCCACAGACGGAGACGACCCCATTGCCCAGCCCTGTCTAGCGGCCAACATTGGCCAAAGCGGTGAGTAACAGGCTGCTTTTGTAGCACTTGTGGATTCCTGTTTTGCATTATAACTTGATCAGAGCAGCTAGGGTGCTCCTTTGACCTCCTGACTTTGTGTGTTTTCAGGAGCGTCGATCCCACTGAGACGTACAGCAGCACTCTGGAGAGCAGGGATCGACTGCCACCGCTCATTGAAGAGAGGGTAAGATTCATGTCTTAAACCTGTATTAGCTGTGTTGATTTTTTTTTTTTGTCATCTCACTTGAAGCAGATTGTGACCTCTCTTGATGTCTTGTCTTTCTACTGTAGAGATGCAGTGTGATGCAGCCCTCTATCCCCAGGGGTGTGAAGAGGAGACTGCCAACCCAAGGATGGTAAGATGCATTGTGCACGCCTCGCACTCTGTGGAGTTTCTTCATTTCTACTGTTTTCATTGGTCTAAGCACACTTGTTTGACTACTGCACATTTGCTGTTAACAGGTCCTGGTTTGGCTGTTCTGGATCCAGAGTGCGCACTGCGGCCTGCCGGAAGAAGAGGTGCAAAGGGTTCAGGGATACACTGCGGCCAACCCAAGCATTGGAGGTAATGAGACTTGCAATCTGTATACTCCGTGCACTCTGTGGACTTTTGTTACTCGTTCCTTGTTGCGGGTGTGTTACTCGGGCTTTGACCTGTAGACATCTTTGTTAACAGGTACGGGGGTTGGACTGGTCTGGTTCCGTGGAAGAAGAGCAGACCGTCACCTGCAGGCAGCAGTTGTGTGATGGAGTGCGGTCAATCCCTGACGTGCAGGTAAGACGCAATGTACACATCTTGAACTGTGTGCACTTTCATTACTGTGTGTTTGTGTTAAGTATATCTTAACTCTGCTGTTTGCACTGAGTGAATTCTTATAAGTCCACGAAGTTGTTTTGATGTCTTGGTTTTGCTTTATTAGCCGAAGAGGAGGTGTATGCTGACCCGGACGGATCCCAACTGCAGTCAAGTAGAGAAGAGGAGGTAAGATTCACACTCTACTTGTTGCAGCTTTTCATGATCTTTTCCTTGCCAATTGATGTTGATCGTATCAGCCTTTGACCTCTTGACTTCCAATTGACAGGATGCACAGCAAAGAGCAGAGCCCAGCAGAAGTCCAGCAGAAGTCCAGGATCCAATTCCGCAACCAGGAAGCCTAATAGAGAAGCTTTTTGAATTTATTTCCTTCCGTCTCTTCTTCTCTTCTCTGTCTCCTAAACACTTCCCCTAATCTAACATAACTAACCATCCCCCCTTCCCCTTAATCCCCCTTTATGCCCTTTCCTGATCTAACTGTCTTCATCTGCTAACTTGTTTTTCAACTTATTTTGTTGTGAATTTCTGTGCTTTGTTTCACTGTTTTGAATGTTTACTAATCTCTTCTCAGTTGTATATTTTCAGGGACCCGGACGAGGGACGCCGCCGAAGCAGCCAGCCGCCCAGCCCAGCCCACAGACGGAGACGACCCCATTGCCCAGCCCTGTCTAGCGGCCAACATTGGCCAAAGCGGTGAGTAACAGGCTGCTTTTGTAGCACTTGTGGATTCCTGTTTTGCATTATAACTTGATCAGAGCAGCTAGGGTGCTCCTTTGACCTCCTGACTTTGTGTGTTTTCAGGAGCGTCGATCCCACTGAGACGTACAGCAGCACTCTGGAGAGCAGGGATCGACTGCCACCGCTCATTGAAGAGAGGGTAAGATTCATGTCTTAAACCTGTATTAGCTGTGTTGATTTTTTTTTTTTGTCATCTCACTTGAAGCAGATTGTGACCTCTCTTGATGTCTTGTCTTTCTACTGTAGAGATGCAGTGTGATGCAGCCCTCTATCCCCAGGGGTGTGAAGAGGAGACTGCCAACCCAAGGATGGTAAGATGCATTGTGCACGCCTCGCACTCTGTGGAGTTTCTTCATTTCTACTGTTTTCATTGGTCTAAGCACACTTGTTTGACTACTGCACATTTGCTGTTAACAGGTCCTGGTTTGGCTGTTCTGGATCCAGAGTGCGCACTGCGGCCTGCCGGAAGAAGAGGTGCAAAGGGTTCAGGGATACACTGCGGCCAACCCAAGCATTGGAGGTAATGAGACTTGCAATCTGTATACTCCGTGCACTCTGTGGACTTTTGTTACTCGTTCCTTGTTGCGGGTGTGTTACTCGGGCTTTGACCTGTAGACATCTTTGTTAACAGGTACGGGGGTTGGACTGGTCTGGTTCCGTGGAAGAAGAGCAGACCGTCACCTGCAGGCAGCAGTTGTGTGATGGAGTGCGGTCAATCCCTGACGTGCAGGTAAGACGCAATGTACACATCTTGAACTGTGTGCACTTTCATTACTGTGTGTTTGTGTTAAGTATATCTTAACTCTGCTGTTTGCACTGAGTGAATTCTTATAAGTCCACGAAGTTGTTTTGATGTCTTGGTTTTGCTTTATTAGCCGAAGAGGAGGTGTATGCTGACCCGGACGGATCCCAACTGCAGTCAAGTAGAGAAGAGGAGGTAAGATTCACACTCTACTTGTTGCAGCTTTTCATGATCTTTTCCTTGCCAATTGATGTTGATCGTATCAGCCTTTGACCTCTTGACTTCCAATTGACAGGATGCACAGCAAAGAGCAGAGCCCAGCAGAAGTCCAGCAGAAGTCCAGGATCCAATTCCGCAACCAGGAAGCCTAATAGAGAAGCTTTTTGAATTTATTTCCTTCCGTCTCTTCTTCTCTTCTCTGTCTCCTAAACACTTCCCCTAATCTAACATAACTAACCATCCCCCCTTCCCCTTAATCCCCCTTTATGCCCTTTCCTGATCTAACTGTCTTCATCTGCTAACTTGTTTTTCAACTTATTTTGTTGTGAATTTCTGTGCTTTGTTTCACTGTTTTGAATGTTTACTAATCTCTTCTCAGTTGTATATTTTCAGGGACCCGGACGAGGGACGCCGCCGAAGCAGCCAGCCGCCCAGCCCAGCCCACAGACGGAGACGACCCCATTGCCCAGCCCTGTCTAGCGGCCAACATTGGCCAAAGCGGTGAGTAACAGGCTGCTTTTGTAGCACTTGTGGATTCCTGTTTTGCATTATAACTTGATCAGAGCAGCTAGGGTGCTCCTTTGACCTCCTGACTTTGTGTGTTTTCAGGAGCGTCGATCCCACTGAGACGTACAGCAGCACTCTGGAGAGCAGGGATCGACTGCCACCGCTCATTGAAGAGAGGGTAAGATTCATGTCTTAAACCTGTATTAGCTGTGTTGATTTTTTTTTTTTGTCATCTCACTTGAAGCAGATTGTGACCTCTCTTGATGTCTTGTCTTTCTACTGTAGAGATGCAGTGTGATGCAGCCCTCTATCCCCAGGGGTGTGAAGAGGAGACTGCCAACCCAAGGATGGTAAGATGCATTGTGCACGCCTCGCACTCTGTGGAGTTTCTTCATTTCTACTGTTTTCATTGGTCTAAGCACACTTGTTTGACTACTGCACATTTGCTGTTAACAGGTCCTGGTTTGGCTGTTCTGGATCCAGAGTGCGCACTGCGGCCTGCCGGAAGAAGAGGTGCAAAGGGTTCAGGGATACACTGCGGCCAACCCAAGCATTGGAGGTAATGAGACTTGCAATCTGTATACTCCGTGCACTCTGTGGACTTTTGTTACTCGTTCCTTGTTGCGGGTGTGTTACTCGGGCTTTGACCTGTAGACATCTTTGTTAACAGGTACGGGGGTTGGACTGGTCTGGTTCCGTGGAAGAAGAGCAGACCGTCACCTGCAGGCAGCAGTTGTGTGATGGAGTGCGGTCAATCCCTGACGTGCAGGTAAGACGCAATGTACACATCTTGAACTGTGTGCACTTTCATTACTGTGTGTTTGTGTTAAGTATATCTTAACTCTGCTGTTTGCACTGAGTGAATTCTTATAAGTCCACGAAGTTGTTTTGATGTCTTGGTTTTGCTTTATTAGCCGAAGAGGAGGTGTATGCTGACCCGGACGGATCCCAACTGCAGTCAAGTAGAGAAGAGGAGGTAAGATTCACACTCTACTTGTTGCAGCTTTTCATGATCTTTTCCTTGCCAATTGATGTTGATCGTATCAGCCTTTGACCTCTTGACTTCCAATTGACAGGATGCACAGCAAAGAGCAGAGCCCAGCAGAAGTCCAGGATCCAATTCCGCAACCAGGAAGCCTAATAGAGAAGCTTTTTGAATTTATTTCCTTCTGTCTCTTCTTCTTCTCTTCTCTGTCTCCTAAACACTTCCCCTAATCTAACATAACTAACCATCCCCCCTTCCCCTTAATCCCCCTTTATGCCCTTTCCTGATCTAACTGTCTTCATCTGCTAACTTGTTTTTCAACTTATTTTGTTGTGAATTTCTGTGCTTTGTTTCACTGTTTTGAATGTTTACTAATCTCTTCTCAGTTGTATATTTTCAGGGACCCGGACGAGGGACGCCGCCGAAGCAGCCAGCCGCCCAGCCCAGCCCACAGACGGAGACGACCCCATTGCCCAGCCCTGTCTAGCGGCCAACATTGGCCAAAGCGGTGAGTAACAGGCTGCTTTTGTAGCACTTGTGGATTCCTGTTTTGCATTATAACTTGATCAGAGCAGCTAGGGTGCTCCTTTGACCTCCTGACTTTGTGTGTTTTCAGGAGCGTCGATCCCACTGAGACGTACAGCAGCACTCTGGAGAGCAGGGATCGACTGCGACCGCTCATTGAAGAGAGGGTAAGATTCATGTCTTAAACCTGTATTAGCTGTGTTGATTTTTTTTTTTTGTCATCTCACTTGAAGCAGATTGTGACCTCTCTTGATGTCTTGTCTTTCTACTGTAGAGATGCAGTGTGATGCAGCCCTCTATCCCCAGGGGTGTGAAGAGGAGACTGCCAACCCAAGGATGGTAAGATGCATTGTGCACGCCTCGCACTCTGTGGAGTTTCTTCATTTCTACTGTTTTCATTGGTCTAAGCACACTTGTTTGACTACTGCACATTTGCTGTTAACAGGTCCTGGTTTGGCTGTTCTGGATCCAGAGTGCGCACTGCGGCCTGCCGGAAGAAGAGGTGCAAAGGGTTCAGGGATACACTGCGGCCAACCCAAGCATTGGAGGTAATGAGACTTGCAATCTGTATACTCCGTGCACTCTGTGGACTTTTGTTACTCGTTCCTTGTTGCGGGTGTGTTACTCGGGCTTTGACCTGTAGACATCTTTGTTAACAGGTACGGGGGTTGGACTGGTCTGGTTCCGTGGAAGAAGAGCAGACCGTCACCTGCAGGCAGCAGTTGTGTGATGGAGTGCGGTCAATCCCTGACGTGCAGGTAAGACGCAATGTACACATCTTGAACTGTGTGCACTTTCATTACTGTGTGTTTGTGTTAAGTATATCTTAACTCTGCTGTTTGCACTGAGTGAATTCTTATAAGTCCACGAAGTTGTTTTGATGTCTTGGTTTTGCTTTATTAGCCGAAGAGGAGGTGTATGCTGACCCGGACGGATCCCAACTGCAGTCAAGTAGAGAAGAGGAGGTAAGATTCACACTCTACTTGTTGCAGCTTTTCATGATCTTTTCCTTGCCAATTGATGTTGATCGTATCAGCCTTTGACCTCTTGACTTCCAATTGACAGGATGCACAGCAAAGAGCAGAGCCCAGCAGAAGTCCAGCAGAAGTCCAGGATCCAATTCCGCAACCAGGAAGCCTAATAGAGAAGCTTTTTGAATTTATTTCCTTCCGTCTCTTCTTCTCTTCTCTGTCTCCTAAACACTTCCCCTAATCTAACATAACTAACCATCCCCCCTTCCCCTTAATCCCCCTTTATGCCCTTTCCTGATCTAACTGTCTTCATCTGCTAACTTGTTTTTCAACTTATTTTGTTGTGAATTTCTGTGCTTTGTTTCACTGTTTTGAATGTTTACTAATCTCTTCTCAGTTGTATATTTTCAGGGACCCGGACGAGGGACGCCGCCGAAGCAGCCAGCCGCCCAGCCCAGCCCACAGACGGAGACGACCCCATTGCCCAGCCCTGTCTAGCGGCCAACATTGGCCAAAGCGGTGAGTAACAGGCTGCTTTTGTAGCACTTGTGGATTCCTGTTTTGCATTATAACTTGATCAGAGCAGCTAGGATGCTCCTTTGACCTCCTGACTTTGTGTGTTTTCAGGAGCGTCGATCCCACTGAGACGTACAGCAGCACTCTGGAGAGCAGGGATCGACTGCGACCGCTCATTGAAGAGAGGGTAAGATTCATGTCTTAAACCTGTATTAGCTGTGTTGATTTTTTTTTTTTGTCATCTCACTTGAAGCAGATTGTGACCGCTCTTGATGTCTTGTCTTTCTACTGTAGAGATGCAGTGTGATGCAGCCCTCTATCCCCAGGGGTGTGAAGAGGAGACTGCCAACCCAAGGATGGTAAGATGCATTGTGCACGCCTCGCACTCTGTGGAGTTTCTTCATTTCTACTGTTTTCATTGGTCTAAGCACACTTGTTTGACTACTGCACATTTGCTGTTAACAGGTCCTGGTTTGGCTGTTCTGGATCCAGAGTGCGCACTGCGGCCTGCCGGAAGAAGAAGTGCAAAGGGTTCAGGGATACACTGCGGCCAACCCAAGCATTGGAGGTAATGAGACTTGCAATCTGTATACTCCGTGCACTCTGTGGACTTTTGTTACTCGTTCCTTGTTGCGGGTGTGTTACTCGGGCTTTGACCTGTAGACATCTTTGTTAACAGGTACGGGGGTTGGACTGGTCTGGTTCCGTGGAAGAAGAGCAGACCGTCACCTGCAGGCAGCAGTTGTGTGATGGAGTGCGGTCAATCCCTGACGTGCAGGTAAGACGCAATGTACACATCTTGAACTGTGTGCACTTTCATTACTGTGTGTTTGTGTTAAGTATATCTTAACTCTGCTGTTTGCACTGAGTGAATTCTTATAAGTCCACGAAGTTGTTTTGATGTCTTGGTTTTGCTTTATTAGCCGAAGAGGAGGTGTATGCTGACCCGGACGGATCCCAACTGCAGTCAAGTAGAGAAGAGGAGGTAAGATTCACACTCTACTTGTTGCAGCTTTTCATGATCTTTTCCTTGCCAATTGATGTTGATCGTATCAGCCTTTGACCTCTTGACTTCCAATTGACAGGATGCACAGCAAAGAGCAGAGCCCAGCAGAAGTCCAGCAGAAGTCCAGGATCCAATTCCGCAACCAGGAAGCCTAATAGAGAAGCTTTTTGAATTTATTTCCTTCCGTCTCTTCTTCTTCTCTTCTCTGTCTCCTAAACACTTCCCCTAATCTAACATAACTAACCATCCCCCCTTCCCCTTAATCCCCCTTTATGCCCTTTCCTGATCTAACTGTCTTCATCTGCTAACTTGTTTTTCAACTTATTTTGTTGTGAATTTCTGTGCTTTGTTTCACTGTTTTGAATGTTTACTAATCTCTTCTCAGTTGTATATTTTCAGGGACCCGGACGAGGGACGCCGCCGAAGCAGCCAGCCGCCCAGCCCAGCCCACAGACGGAGACGACCCCATTGCCCAGCCCTGTCTAGCGGCCAACATTGGCCAAAGCGGTGAGTAACAGGCTGCTTTTGTAGCACTTGTGGATTCCTGTTTTGCATTATAACTTGATCAGAGCAGCTAGGGTGCTCCTTTGACCTCCTGACTTTGTGTGTTTTTCAGGAGCGTCGATCCCACTGAGACGTACAGCAGCACTCTGGAGAGCAGGGATCGACTGCCACCGCTCATTGAAGAGAGGGTAAGATTCATGTCTTAAACCTGTATTAGCTGTGTTGATTTTTTTTTTTGTCATCTCACTTGAAGCAGATTGTGACCTCTCTTGATGTCTTGTCTTTCTACTGTAGAGATGCAGTGTGATGCAGCCCTCTATCCCCAGGGGTGTGAAGAGGAGACTGCCAACCCAAGGATGGTAAGATGCATTGTGCACACCTCGCACTCTGTGGAGTTTCTTCATTTCTACTGTTTTCATTGGTCTAAGCACACTTGTTTGACTACTGCACATTTGCTGTTAACAGGTCCTGGTTTGGCTGTTCTGGATCCAGAGTGCGCACTGCGGCCTGCCGGAAGAAGAGGTGCAAAGGGTTCAGGGATACACTGCGGCCAACCCAAGCATTGGAGGTAATGAGACTTGCAATCTGTATACTCCGTGCACTCTGTGGACTTTTGTTACTCGTTCCTTGTTGTGGGTGTGTTACTCGGGCTTTGACCTGTAGACATCTTTGTTAACAGGTACGGGGGTTGGACTGGTCTGGTTCCGTGGAAGAAGAGCAGACCGTCACCTGCAGGCAGCAGTTGTGTGATGGAGTGCGGTCAATCCCTGACGTGCAGGTAAGACGCAATGTACACATCTTGAACTGTGTGCACTTTCATTACTGTGTGTTTGTGTTAAGTATATCTTAACTCTGCTGTTTGCACTGAGTGAATTCTTATAAGTCCACGAAGTTGTTTTGATGTCTTGGTTTTGCTTTATTAGCCGAAGAGGAGGTGTATGCTGACCCGGACGGATCCCAACTGCAGTCAAGTAGAGAAGAGGAGGTAAGATTCACACTCTACTTGTTGCAGCTTTTCATGATCTTTTCCTTGCCAATTGATGTTGATCGTATCAGCCTTTGACCTCTTGACTTCCAATTGACAGGATGCACAGCAAAGAGCAGAGCCCAGCAGAAGTCCAGCAGAAGTCCAGGATCCAATTCCGCAACCAGGAAGCCTAATAGAGAAGCTTTTTGAATTTATTTCCTTCCGTCTCTTCTTCTTCTCTTCTCTGTCTCCTAAACACTTCCCCTAATCTAACATAACTAACCATCCCCCCTTCCCCTTAATCCCCCTTTATGCCCTTTCCTGATCTAACTGTCTTCATCTGCTAACTTGTTTTTCAACTTATTTTGTTGTGAATTTCTGTGCTTTGTTTCACTGTTTTGAATGTTTACTAATCTCTTCTCAGTTGTATATTTTCAGGGACCCGGACGAGGGACGCCGCCGAAGCAGCCAGCCGCCCAGCCCAGCCCACAGACGGAGACGACCCCATTGCCCAGCCCTGTCTAGCGGCCAACATTGGCCAAAGCGGTGAGTAACAGGCTGCTTTTGTAGCACTTGTGGATTCCTGTTTTGCATTATAACTTGATCAGAGCAGCTAGGGTGCTCCTTTGACCTCCTGACTTTGTGTGTTTTCAGGAGCGTCGATCCCACTGAGACGTACAGCAGCACTCTGGAGAGCAGGGATCGACTGCGACCGCTCATTGAAGAGAGGGTAAGATTCATGTCTTAAACCTGTATTAGCTGTGTTGATTTTTTTTTTTTTGTCATCTCACTTGAAGCAGATTGTGACCTCTCTTGATGTCTTGTCTTTCTACTGTAGAGATGCAGTGTGATGCAGCCCTCTATCCCCAGGGGTGTGAAGAGGAGACTGCCAACCCAAGGATGGTAAGATGCATTGTGCACGCCTCGCACTCTGTGGAGTTTCTTCATTTCTACTGTTTTCATTGGTCTAAGCACACTTGTTTGACTACTGCACATTTGCTGTTAACAGGTCCTGGTTTGGCTGTTCTGGATCCAGAGTGCGCACTGCGGCCTGCCGGAAGAAGAGGTGCAAAGGGTTCAGGGATACACTGCGGCCAACCCAAGCATTGGAGGTAATGAGACTTGCAATCTGTATACTCCGTGCACTCTGTGGACTTTTGTTACTCGTTCCTTGTTGCGGGTGTGTTACTCGGGCTTTGACCTGTAGACATCTTTGTTAACAGGTACGGGGGTTGGACTGGTCTGGTTCCGTGGAAGAAGAGCAGACCGTCACCTGCAGGCAGCAGTTGTGTGATGGAGTGCGGTCAATCCCTGACGTGCAGGTAAGACGCAATGTACACATCTTGAACTGTGTGCACTTTCATTACTGTGTGTTTGTGTTAAGTATATCTTAACTCTGCTGTTTGCACTGAGTGAATTCTTATAAGTCCACGAAGTTGTTTTGATGTCTTGGTTTTGCTTTATTAGCCGAAGAGGAGGTGTATGCTGACCCGGACGGATCCCAACTGCAGTCAAGTAGAGAAGAGGAGGTAAGATTCACACTCTACTTGTTGCAGCTTTTCATGATCTTTTCCTTGCCAATTGATGTTGATCGTATCAGCCTTTGACCTCTTGACTTCCAATTGACAGGATGCACAGCAAAGAGCAGAGCCCAGCAGAAGTCCAGGATCCAATTCCGCAACCAGGAAGCCTAATAGAGAAGCTTTTTGAATTTATTTCCTTCCGTCTCTTCTTCTTCTCTTCTCTGTCTCCTAAACACTTCCCCTAATCTAACATAACTAACCATCCCCCCTTCCCCTTAATCCCCCTTTATGCCCTTTCCTGATCTAACTGTCTTCATCTGCTAACTTGTTTTTCAACTTATTTTGTTGTGAATTTCTGTGCTTTGTTTCACTGTTTTGAATGTTTACTAATCTCTTCTCAGTTGTATATTTTCAGGGACCCGGACGAGGGACGCCGCCGAAGCAGCCAGCCGCCCAGCCCAGCCCACAGACGGAGACGACCCCATTGCCCAGCCCTGTCTAGCGGCCAACATTGGCCAAAGCGGTGAGTAACAGGCTGCTTTTGTAGCACTTGTGGATTCCTGTTTTGCATTATAACTTGATCAGAGCAGCTAGGGTGCTCCTTTGACCTCCTGACTTTGTGTGTTTTTCAGGAGCGTCGATCCCACTGAGACGTACAGCAGCACTCTGGAGAGCAGGGATCGACTGCCACCGCTCATTGAAGAGAGGGTAAGATTCATGTCTTAAACCTGTATTAGCTGTGTTGATTTTTTTTTTTTGTCATCTCACTTGAAGCAGATTGTGACCTCTCTTGATGTCTTGTCTTTCTACTGTAGAGATGCAGTGTGATGCAGCCCTCTATCCCCAGGGGTGTGAAGAGGAGACTGCCAACCCAAGGATGGTAAGATGCATTGTGCACACCTCGCACTCTGTGGAGTTTCTTCATTTCTACTGTTTTCATTGGTCTAAGCACACTTGTTTGACTACTGCACATTTGCTGTTAACAGGTCCTGGTTTGGCTGTTCTGGATCCAGAGTGCGCACTGCGGCCTGCCGGAAGAAGAGGTGCAAAGGGTTCAGGGATACACTGCGGCCAACCCAAGCATTGGAGGTAATGAGACTTGCAATCTGTATACTCCGTGCACTCTGTGGACTTTTGTTACTCGTTCCTTGTTGCGGGTGTGTTACTCGGGCTTTGACCTGTAGACATCTTTGTTAACAGGTACGGGGGTTGGACTGGTCTGGTTCCGTGGAAGAAGAGCAGACCGTCACCTGCAGGCAGCAGTTGTGTGATGGAGTGCGGTCAATCCCTGACGTGCAGGTAAGACGCAATGTACACATCTTGAACTGTGTGCACTTTCATTACTGTGTGTTTGTGTTAAGTATATCTTAACTCTGCTGTTTGCACTGAGTGAATTCTTATAAGTCCACGAAGTTGTTTTGATGTCTTGGTTTTGCTTTATTAGCCGAAGAGGAGGTGTATGCTGACCCGGACGGATCCCAACTGCAGTCAAGTAGAGAAGAGGAGGTAAGATTCACACTCTACTTGTTGCAGCTTTTCATGATCTTTTCCTTGCCAATTGATGTTGATCGTATCAGCCTTTGACCTCTTGACTTCCAATTGACAGGATGCACAGCAAAGAGCAGAGCCCAGCAGAAGTCCAGCAGAAGTCCAGGATCCAATTCCGCAACCAGGAAGCCTAATAGAGAAGCTTTTTGAATTTATTTCCTTCCGTCTCTTCTTCTCTTCTCTGTCTCCTAAACACTTCCCCTAATCTAACATAACTAACCATCCCCCCTTCCCCTTAATCCCCCTTTATGCCCTTTCCTGATCTAACTGTCTTCATCTGCTAACTTGTTTTTCAACTTATTTTGTTGTGAATTTCTGTGCTTTGTTTCACTGTTTTGAATGTTTACTAATCTCTTCTCAGTTGTATATTTTCAGGGACCCGGACGAGGGACGCCGCCGAAGCAGCCAGCCGCCCAGCCCAGCCCACAGACGGAGACGACCCCATTGCCCAGCCCTGTCTAGCGGCCAACATTGGCCAAAGCGGTGAGTAACAGGCTGCTTTTGTAGCACTTGTGGATTCCTGTTTTGCATTATAACTTGATCAGAGCAGCTAGGGTGCTCCTTTGACCTCCTGACTTTGTGTGTTTTCAGGAGCGTCGATCCCACTGAGACGTACAGCAGCACTCTGGAGAGCAGGGATCGACTGCGACCGCTCATTGAAGAGAGGGTAAGATTCATGTCTTAAACCTGTATTAGCTGTGTTGATTTTTTTTTTTTTGTCATCTCACTTGAAGCAGATTGTGACCTCTCTTGATGTCTTGTCTTTCTACTGTAGAGATGCAGTGTGATGCAGCCCTCTATCCCCAGGGGTGTGAAGAGGAGACTGCCAACCCAAGGATGGTAAGATGCATTGTGCACGCCTCGCACTCTGTGGAGTTTCTTCATTTCTACTGTTTTCATTGGTCTAAGCACACTTGTTTGACTACTGCACATTTGCTGTTAACAGGTCCTGGTTTGGCTGTTCTGGATCCAGAGTGCGCACTGCGGCCTGCCGGAAGAAGAGGTGCAAAGGGTTCAGGGATACACTGCGGCCAACCCAAGCATTGGAGGTAATGAGACTTGCAATCTGTATACTCCGTGCACTCTGTGGACTTTTGTTACTCGTTCCTTGTTGCGGGTGTGTTACTCGGGCTTTGACCTGTAGACATCTTTGTTAACAGGTACGGGGGTTGGACTGGTCTGGTTCCGTGGAAGAAGAGCAGACCGTCACCTGCAGGCAGCAGTTGTGTGATGGAGTGCGGTCAATCCCTGACGTGCAGGTAAGACGCAATGTACACATCTTGAACTGTGTGCACTTTCATTACTGTGTGTTTGTGTTAAGTATATCTTAACTCTGCTGTTTGCACTGAGTGAATTCTTATAAGTCCACGAAGTTGTTTTGATGTCTTGGTTTTGCTTTATTAGCCGAAGAGGAGGTGTATGCTGACCCGGACGGATCCCAACTGCAGTCAAGTAGAGAAGAGGAGGTAAGATTCACACTCTACTTGTTGCAGCTTTTCATGATCTTTTCCTTGCCAATTGATGTTGATCGTATCAGCCTTTGACCTCTTGACTTCCAATTGACAGGATGCACAGCAAAGAGCAGAGCCCAGCAGAAGTCCAGGATCCAATTCCGCAACCAGGAAGCCTAATAGAGAAGCTTTTTGAATTTATTTCCTTCCGTCTCTTCTTCTTCTCTTCTCTGTCTCCTAAACACTTCCCCTAATCTAACATAACTAACCATCCCCCCTTCCCCTTAATCCCCCTTTATGCCCTTTCCTGATCTAACTGTCTTCATCTGCTAACTTGTTTTTCAACTTATTTTGTTGTGAATTTCTGTGCTTTGTTTCACTGTTTTGAATGTTTACTAATCTCTTCTCAGTTGTATATTTTCAGGGACCCGGACGAGGGACGCCGCCGAAGCAGCCAGCCGCCCAGCCCAGCCCACAGACGGAGACGACCCCATTGCCCAGCCCTGTCTAGCGGCCAACATTGGCCAAAGCGGTGAGTAACAGGCTGCTTTTGTAGCACTTGTGGATTCCTGTTTTGCATTATAACTTGATCAGAGCAGCTAGGGTGCTCCTTTGACCTCCTGACTTTGTGTGTTTTTCAGGAGCGTCGATCCCACTGAGACGTACAGCAGCACTCTGGAGAGCAGGGATCGACTGCCACCGCTCATTGAAGAGAGGGTAAGATTCATGTCTTAAACCTGTATTAGCTGTGTTGATTTTTTTTTTTGTCATCTCACTTGAAGCAGATTGTGACCTCTCTTGATGTCTTGTCTTTCTACTGTAGAGATGCAGTGTGATGCAGCCCTCTATCCCCAGGGGTGTGAAGAGGAGACTGCCAACCCAAGGATGGTAAGATGCATTGTGCACGCCTCGCACTCTGTGGAGTTTCTTCATTTCTACTGTTTTCATTGGTCTAAGCACACTTGTTTGACTACTGCACATTTGCTGTTAACAGGTCCTGGTTTGGCTGTTCTGGATCCAGAGTGCGCACTGCGGCCTGCCGGAAGAAGAGGTGCAAAGGGTTCAGGGATACACTGCGGCCAACCCAAGCATTGGAGGTAATGAGACTTGCAATCTGTATACTCCGTGCACTCTGTGGACTTTTGTTACTCGTTCCTTGTTGCGGGTGTGTTACTCGGGCTTTGACCTGTAGACATCTTTGTTAACAGGTACGGGGGTTGGACTGGTCTGGTTCCGTGGAAGAAGAGCAGACCGTCACCTGCAGGCAGCAGTTGTGTGATGGAGTGCGGTCAATCCCTGACGTGCAGGTAAGACGCAATGTACACATCTTGAACTGTGTGCACTTTCATTACTGTGTGTTTGTGTTAAGTATATCTTAACTCTGCTGTTTGCACTGAGTGAATTCTTATAAGTCCACGAAGTTGTTTTGATGTCTTGGTTTTGCTTTATTAGCCGAAGAGGAGGTGTATGCTGACCCGGACGGATCCCAACTGCAGTCAAGTAGAGAAGAGGAGGTAAGATTCACACTCTACTTGTTGCAGCTTTTCATGATCTTTTCCTTGCCAATTGATGTTGATCGTATCAGCCTTTGACCTCTTGACTTCCAATTGACAGGATGCACAGCAAAGAGCAGAGCCCAGCAGAAGTCCAGCAGAAGTCCAGGATCCAATTCCGCAACCAGGAAGCCTAATAGAGAAGCTTTTTGAATTTATTTCCTTCCGTCTCTTCTTCTCTTCTCTGTCTCCTAAACACTTCCCCTAATCTAACATAACTAACCATCCCCCCTTCCCCTTAATCCCCCTTTATGCCCTTTCCTGATCTAACTGTCTTCATCTGCTAACTTGTTTTTCAACTTATTTTGTTGTGAATTTCTGTGCTTTGTTTCACTGTTTTGAATGTTTACTAATCTCTTCTCAGTTGTATATTTTCAGGGACCCGGACGAGGGACGCCGCCGAAGCAGCCAGCCGCCCAGCCCAGCCCACAGACGGAGACGACCCCATTGCCCAGCCCTGTCTAGCGGCCAACATTGGCCAAAGCGGTGAGTAACAGGCTGCTTTTGTAGCACTTGTGGATTCCTGTTTTGCATTATAACTTGATCAGAGCAGCTAGGGTGCTCCTTTGACCTCCTGACTTTGTGTGTTTTCAGGAGCGTCGATCCCACTGAGACGTACAGCAGCACTCTGGAGAGCAGGGATCGACTGCCACCGCTCATTGAAGAGAGGGTAAGATTCATGTCTTAAACCTGTATTAGCTGTGTTGATTTTTTTTTTTTGTCATCTCACTTGAAGCAGATTGTGACCTCTCTTGATGTCTTGTCTTTCTACTGTAGAGATGCAGTGTGATGCAGCCCTCTATCCCCAGGGGTGTGAAGAGGAGACTGCCAACCCAAGGATGGTAAGATGCATTGTGCACGCCTCGCACTCTGTGGAGTTTCTTCATTTCTACTGTTTTCATTGGTCTAAGCACACTTGTTTGACTACTGCACATTTGCTGTTAACAGGTCCTGGTTTGGCTGTTCTGGATCCAGAGTGCGCACTGCGGCCTGCCGGAAGAAGAGGTGCAAAGGGTTCAGGGATACACTGCGGCCAACCCAAGCATTGGAGGTAATGAGACTTGCAATCTGTATACTCCGTGCACTCTGTGGACTTTTGTTACTCGTTCCTTGTTGCGGGTGTGTTACTCGGGCTTTGACCTGTAGACATCTTTGTTAACAGGTACGGGGGTTGGACTGGTCTGGTTCCGTGGAAGAAGAGCAGACCGTCACCTGCAGGCAGCAGTTGTGTGATGGAGTGCGGTCAATCCCTGACGTGCAGGTAAGACGCAATGTACACATCTTGAACTGTGTGCACTTTCATTACTGTGTGTTTGTGTTAAGTATATCTTAACTCTGCTGTTTGCACTGAGTGAATTCTTATAAGTCCACGAAGTTGTTTTGATGTCTTGGTTTTGCTTTATTAGCCGAAGAGGAGGTGTATGCTGACCCGGACGGATCCCAACTGCAGTCAAGTAGAGAAGAGGAGGTAAGATTCACACTCTACTTGTTGCAGCTTTTCATGATCTTTTCCTTGCCAATTGATGTTGATCGTATCAGCCTTTGACCTCTTGACTTCCAATTGACAGGATGCACAGCAAAGAGCAGAGCCCAGCAGAAGTCCAGGATCCAATTCCGCAACCAGGAAGCCTAATAGAGAAGCTTTTTGAATTTATTTCCTTCTGTCTCTTCTTCTTCTCTTCTCTGTCTCCTAAACACTTCCCCTAATCTAACATAACTAACCATCCCCCCTTCCCCTTAATCCCCCTTTATGCCCTTTCCTGATCTAACTGTCTTCATCTGCTAACTTGTTTTTCAACTTATTTTGTTGTGAATTTCTGTGCTTTGTTTCACTGTTTTGAATGTTTACTAATCTCTTCTCAGTTGTATATTTTCAGGGACCCGGACGAGGGACGCCGCCGAAGCAGCCAGCCGCCCAGCCCAGCCCACAGACGGAGACGACCCCATTGCCCAGCCCTGTCTAGCGGCCAACATTGGCCAAAGCGGTGAGTAACAGGCTGCTTTTGTAGCACTTGTGGATTCCTGTTTTGCATTATAACTTGATCAGAGCAGCTAGGGTGCTCCTTTGACCTCCTGACTTTGTGTGTTTTCAGGAGCGTCGATCCCACTGAGACGTACAGCAGCACTCTGGAGAGCAGGGATCGACTGCCACTGCTCATTGAAGAGAGGGTAAGATTCATGTCTTAAACCTGTATTAGCTGTGTTGATTTTTTTTTTTGTCATCTCACTTGAAGCAGATTGTGACCTCTCTTGATGTCTTGTCTTTCTACTGTAGAGATGCAGTGTGATGCAGCCCTCTATCCCCAGGGGTGTGAAGAGGAGACTGCCAACCCAAGGATGGTAAGATGCATTGTGCACGCCTCGCACTCTGTGGAGTTTCTTCATTTCTACTGTTTTCATTGGTCTAAGCACACTTGTTTGACTACTGCACATTTGCTGTTAACAGGTCCTGGTTTGGCTGTTCTGGATCCAGAGTGCGCACTGCGGCCTGCCGGAAGAAGAGGTGCAAAGGGTTCAGGGATACACTGCGGCCAACCCAAGCATTGGAGGTAATGAGACTTGCAATCTGTATACTCCGTGCACTCTGTGGACTTTTGTTACTCGTTCCTTGTTGCGGGTGTGTTACTCGGGCTTTGACCTGTAGACATCTTTGTTAACAGGTACGGGGGTTGGACTGGTCTGGTTCCGTGGAAGAAGAGCAGACCGTCACCTGCAGGCAGCAGTTGTGTGATGGAGTGCGGTCAATCCCTGACGTGCAGGTAAGACGCAATGTACACATCTTGAACTGTGTGCACTTTCATTACTGTGTGTTTGTGTTAAGTATATCTTAACTCTGCTGTTTGCACTGAGTGAATTCTTATAAGTCCACGAAGTTGTTTTGATGTCTTGGTTTTGCTTTATTAGCCGAAGAGGAGGTGTATGCTGACCCGGACGGATCCCAACTGCAGTCAAGTAGAGAAGAGGAGGTAAGATTCACACTCTACTTGTTGCAGCTTTTCATGATCTTTTCCTTGCCAATTGATGTTGATCGTATCAGCCTTTGACCTCTTGACTTCCAATTGACAGGATGCACAGCAAAGAGCAGAGCCCAGCAGAAGTCCAGCAGAAGTCCAGGATCCAATTCCGCAACCAGGAAGCCTAATAGAGAAGCTTTTTGAATTTATTTCCTTCCGTCTCTTCTTCTCTTCTCTGTCTCCTAAACACTTCCCCTAATCTAACATAACTAACCATCCCCCCTTCCCCTTAATCCCCCTTTATGCCCTTTCCTGATCTAACTGTCTTCATCTGCTAACTTGTTTTTCAACTTATTTTGTTGTGAATTTCTGTGCTTTGTTTCACTGTTTTGAATGTTTACTAATCTCTTCTCAGTTGTATATTTTCAGGGACCCGGACGAGGGACGCCGCCGAAGCAGCCAGCCGCCCAGCCCAGCCCACAGACGGAGACGACCCCATTGCCCAGCCCTGTCTAGCGGCCAACATTGGCCAAAGCGGTGAGTAACAGGCTGCTTTTGTAGCACTTGTGGATTCCTGTTTTGCATTATAACTTGATCAGAGCAGCTAGGGTGCTCCTTTGACCTCCTGACTTTGTGTGTTTTCAGGAGCGTCGATCCCACTGAGACGTACAGCAGCACTCTGGAGAGCAGGGATCGACTGCCACCGCTCATTGAAGAGAGGGTAAGATTCATGTCTTAAACCTGTATTAGCTGTGTTGATTTTTTTTTTTTCTCATCTCACTTGAAGCAGATTGTGACCTCTCTTGATGTCTTGTCTTTCTACTGTAGAGATGCAGTGTGATGCAGCCCTCTATCCCCAGGGGTGTGAAGAGGAGACTGCCAACCCAAGGATGGTAAGATGCATTGTGCACACCTCGCACTCTGTGGAGTTTCTTCATTTCTACTGTTTTCATTGGTCTAAGCACACTTGTTTGACTACTGCACATTTGCTGTTAACAGGTCCTGGTTTGGCTGTTCTGGATCCAGAGTGCGCACTGCGGCCTGCCGGAAGAAGAGGTGCAAAGGGTTCAGGGATACACTGCGGCCAACCCAAGCATTGGAGGTAATGAGACTTGCAATCTGTATACTCCGTGCACTCTGTGGACTTTTGTTACTCGTTCCTTGTTGCGGGTGTGTTACTCGGGCTTTGACCTGTAGACATCTTTGTTAACAGGTACGGGGGTTGGACTGGTCTGGTTCCGTGGAAGAAGAGCAGACCGTCACCTGCAGGCAGCAGTTGTGTGATGGAGTGCGGTCAATCCCTGACGTGCAGGTAAGACGCAATGTACACATCTTGAACTGTGTGCACTTTCATTACTGTGTGTTTGTGTTAAGTATATCTTAACTCTGCTGTTTGCACTGAGTGAATTCTTATAAGTCCACGAAGTTGTTTTGATGTCTTGGTTTTGCTTTATTAGCCGAAGAGGAGGTGTATGCTGACCCGGACGGATCCCAACTGCAGTCAAGTAGAGAAGAGGAGGTAAGATTCACACTCTACTTGTTGCAGCTTTTCATGATCTTTTCCTTGCCAATTGATGTTGATCGTATCAGCCTTTGACCTCTTGACTTCCAATTGACAGGATGCACAGCAAAGAGCAGAGCCCAGCAGAAGTCCAGCAGAAGTCCAGGATCCAATTCCGCAACCAGGAAGCCTAATAGAGAAGCTTTTTGAATTTATTTCCTTCCGTCTCTTCTTCTCTTCTCTGTCTCCTAAACACTTCCCCTAATCTAACATAACTAACCATCCCCCCTTCCCCTTAATCCCCCTTTATGCCCTTTCCTGATCTAACTGTCTTCATCTGCTAACTTGTTTTTCAACTTATTTTGTTGTGAATTTCTGTGCTTTGTTTCACTGTTTTGAATGTTTACTAATCTCTTCTCAGTTGTATATTTTCAGGGACCCGGACGAGGGACGCCGCCGAAGCAGCCAGCCGCCCAGCCCAGCCCACAGACGGAGACGACCCCATTGCCCAGCCCTGTCTAGCGGCCAACATTGGCCAAAGCGGTGAGTAACAGGCTGCTTTTGTAGCACTTGTGGATTCCTGTTTTGCATTATAACTTGATCAGAGCAGCTAGGGTGCTCCTTTGACCTCCTGACTTTGTGTGTTTTCAGGAGCGTCGATCCCACTGAGACGTACAGCAGCACTCTGGAGAGCAGGGATCGACTGCCACCGCTCATTGAAGAGAGGGTAAGATTCATGTCTTAAACCTGTATTAGCTGTGTTGATTTTTTTTTTTTGTCATCTCACTTGAAGCAGATTGTGACCTCTCTTGATGTCTTGTCTTTCTACTGTAGAGATGCAGTGTGATGCAGCCCTCTATCCCCAGGGGTGTGAAGAGGAGACTGCCAACCCAAGGATGGTAAGATGCATTGTGCACGCCTCGCACTCTGTGGAGTTTCTTCATTTCTACTGTTTTCATTGGTCTAAGCACACTTGTTTGACTACTGCACATTTGCTGTTAACAGGTCCTGGTTTGGCTGTTCTGGATCCAGAGTGCGCACTGCGGCCTGCCGGAAGAAGAGGTGCAAAGGGTTCAGGGATACACTGCGGCCAACCCAAGCATTGGAGGTAATGAGACTTGCAATCTGTATACTCCGTGCACTCTGTGGACTTTTGTTACTCGTTCCTTGTTGCGGGTGTGTTACTCGGGCTTTGACCTGTAGACATCTTTGTTAACAGGTACGGGGGTTGGACTGGTCTGGTTCCGTGGAAGAAGAGCAGACCGTCACCTGCAGGCAGCAGTTGTGTGATGGAGTGCGGTCAATCCCTGACGTGCAGGTAAGACGCAATGTACACATCTTGAACTGTGTGCACTTTCATTACTGTGTGTTTGTGTTAAGTATATCTTAACTCTGCTGTTTGCACTGAGTGAATTCTTATAAGTCCACGAAGTTGTTTTGATGTCTTGGTTTTGCTTTATTAGCCGAAGAGGAGGTGTATGCTGACCCGGACGGATCCCAACTGCAGTCAAGTAGAGAAGAGGAGGTAAGATTCACACTCTACTTGTTGCAGCTTTTCATGATCTTTTCCTTGCCAATTGATGTTGATCGTATCAGCCTTTGACCTCTTGACTTCCAATTGACAGGATGCACAGCAAAGAGCAGAGCCCAGCAGAAGTCCAGCAGAAGTCCAGGATCCAATTCCGCAACCAGGAAGCCTAATAGAGAAGCTTTTTGAATTTATTTCCTTCCGTCTCTTCTTCTCTTCTCTGTCTCCTAAACACTTCCCCTAATCTAACATAACTAACCATCCCCCCTTCCCCTTAATCCCCCTTTATGCCCTTTCCTGATCTAACTGTCTTCATCTGCTAACTTGTTTTTCAACTTATTTTGTTGTGAATTTCTGTGCTTTGTTTCACTGTTTTGAATGTTTACTAATCTCTTCTCAGTTGTATATTTTCAGGGACCCGGACGAGGGACGCCGCCGAAGCAGCCAGCCGCCCAGCCCAGCCCACAGACGGAGACGACCCCATTGCCCAGCCCTGTCTAGCGGCCAACATTGGCCAAAGCGGTGAGTAACAGGCTGCTTTTGTAGCACTTGTGGATTCCTGTTTTGCATTATAACTTGATCAGAGCAGCTAGGGTGCTCCTTTGACCTCCTGACTTTGTGTGTTTTCAGGAGCGTCGATCCCACTGAGACGTACAGCAGCACTCTGGAGAGCAGGGATCGACTGCCACCGCTCATTGAAGAGAGGGTAAGATTCATGTCTTAAACCTGTATTAGCTGTGTTGATTTTTTTTTTTTTCTCATCTCACTTGAAGCAGATTGTGACCTCTCTTGATGTCTTGTCTTTCTACTGTAGAGATGCAGTGTGATGCAGCCCTCTATCCCCAGGGGTGTGAAGAGGAGACTGCCAACCCAAGGATGGTAAGATGCATTGTGCACGCCTCGCACTCTGTGGAGTTTCTTCATTTCTACTGTTTTCATTGGTCTAAGCACACTTGTTTGACTACTGCACATTTGCTGTTAACAGGTCCTGGTTTGGCTGTTCTGGATCCAGAGTGCGCACTGCGGCCTGCCGGAAGAAGAGGTGCAAAGGGTTCAGGGATACACTGCGGCCAACCCAAGCATTGGAGGTAATGAGACTTGCAATCTGTATACTCCGTGCACTCTGTGGACTTTTGTTACTCGTTCCTTGTTGCGGGTGTGTTACTCGGGCTTTGACCTGTAGACATCTTTGTTAACAGGTACGGGGGTTGGACTGGTCTGGTTCCGTGGAAGAAGAGCAGACCGTCACCTGCAGGCAGCAGTTGTGTGATGGAGTGCGGTCAATCCCTGACGTGCAGGTAAGACGCAATGTACACATCTTGAACTGTGTGCACTTTCATTACTGTGTGTTTGTGTTAAGTATATCTTAACTCTGCTGTTTGCACTGAGTGAATTCTTATAAGTCCACGAAGTTGTTTTGATGTCTTGGTTTTGCTTTATTAGCCGAAGAGGAGGTGTATGCTGACCCGGACGGATCCCAACTGCAGTCAAGTAGAGAAGAGGAGGTAAGATTCACACTCTACTTGTTGCAGCTTTTCATGATCTTTTCCTTGCCAATTGATGTTGATCGTATCAGCCTTTGACCTCTTGACTTCCAATTGACAGGATGCACAGCAAAGAGCAGAGCCCAGCAGAAGTCCAGGATCCAATTCCGCAACCAGGAAGCCTAATAGAGAAGCTTTTTGAATTTATTTCCTTCCGTCTCTTCTTCTTCTCTTCTCTGTCTCCTAAACACTTCCCCTAATCTAACATAACTAACCATCCCCCCTTCCCCTTAATCCCCCTTTATGCCCTTTCCTGATCTAACTGTCTTCATCTGCTAACTTGTTTTTCAACTTATTTTGTTGTGAATTTCTGTGCTTTGTTTCACTGTTTTGAATGTTTACTAATCTCTTCTCAGTTGTATATTTTCAGGGACCCGGACGAGGGACGCCGCCGAAGCAGCCAGCCGCCCAGCCCAGCCCACAGACGGAGACGACCCCATTGCCCAGCCCTGTCTAGCGGCCAACATTGGCCAAAGCGGTGAGTAACAGGCTGCTTTTGTAGCACTTGTGGATTCCTGTTTTGCATTATAACTTGATCAGAGCAGCTAGGGTGCTCCTTTGACCTCCTGACTTTGTGTGTTTTTCAGGAGCGTCGATCCCACTGAGACGTACAGCAGCACTCTGGAGAGCAGGGATCGACTGCCACCGCTCATTGAAGAGAGGGTAAGATTCATGTCTTAAACCTGTATTAGCTGTGTTGATTTTTTTTTTTCTCATCTCACTTGAAGCAGATTGTGACCTCTCTTGATGTCTTGTCTTTCTACTGTAGAGATGCAGTGTGATGCAGCCCTCTATCCCCAGGGGTGTGAAGAGGAGACTGCCAACCCAAGGATGGTAAGATGCATTGTGCACGCCTCGCACTCTGTGGAGTTTCTTCATTTCTACTGTTTTCATTGGTCTAAGCACACTTGTTTGACTACTGCACATTTGCTGTTAACAGGTCCTGGTTTGGCTGTTCTGGATCCAGAGTGCGCACTGCGGCCTGCCGGAAGAAGAGGTGCAAAGGGTTCAGGGATACACTGCGGCCAACCCAAGCATTGGAGGTAATGAGACTTGCAATCTGTATACTCCGTGCACTCTGTGGACTTTTGTTACTCGTTCCTTGTTGCGGGTGTGTTACTCGGGCTTTGACCTGTAGACATCTTTGTTAACAGGTACGGGGGTTGGACTGGTCTGGTTCCGTGGAAGAAGAGCAGACCGTCACCTGCAGGCAGCAGTTGTGTGATGGAGTGCGGTCAATCCCTGACGTGCAGGTAAGACGCAATGTACACATCTTGAACTGTGTGCACTTTCATTACTGTGTGTTTGTGTTAAGTATATCTTAACTCTGCTGTTTGCACTGAGTGAATTCTTATAAGTCCACGAAGTTGTTTTGATGTCTTGGTTTTGCTTTATTAGCCGAAGAGGAGGTGTATGCTGACCCGGACGGATCCCAACTGCAGTCAAGTAGAGAAGAGGAGGTAAGATTCACACTCCACTTGTTGCAGCTTTTCATGATCTTTTCCTTGCCAATTGATGTTGATCGTATCAGCCTTTGACCTCTTGACTTCCAATTGACAGGATGCACAGCAAAGAGCAGAGCCCAGCAGAAGTCCAGCAGAAGTCCAGGATCCAATTCCGCAACCAGGAAGCCTAATAGAGAAGCTTTTTGAATTTATTTCCTTCCGTCTCTTCTTCTCTTCTCTGTCTCCTAAACACTTCCCCTAATCTAACATAACTAACCATCCCCCCTTCCCCTTAATCCCCCTTTATGCCCTTTCCTGATCTAACTGTCTTCATCTGCTAACTTGTTTTTCAACTTATTTTGTTGTGAATTTCTGTGCTTTGTTTCACTGTTTTGAATGTTTACTAATCTCTTCTCAGTTGTATATTTTCAGGGACCCGGACGAGGGACGCCGCCGAAGCAGCCAGCCGCCCAGCCCAGCCCACAGACGGAGACGACCCCATTGCCCAGCCCTGTCTAGCGGCCAACATTGGCCAAAGCGGTGAGTAACAGGCTGCTTTTGTAGCACTTGTGGATTCCTGTTTTGCATTATAACTTGATCAGAGCAGCTAGGGTGCTCCTTTGACCTCCTGACTTTGTGTGTTTTCAGGAGCGTCGATCCCACTGAGACGTACAGCAGCACTCTGGAGAGCAGGGATCGACTGCCACCGCTCATTGAAGAGAGGGTAAGATTCATGTCTTAAACCTGTATTAGCTGTGTTGATTTTTTTTTTTTTCTCATCTCACTTGAAGCAGATTGTGACCTCTCTTGATGTCTTGTCTTTCTACTGTAGAGATGCAGTGTGATGCAGCCCTCTATCCCCAGGGGTGTGAAGAGGAGACTGCCAACCCAAGGATGGTAAGATGCATTGTGCACGCCTCGCACTCTGTGGAGTTTCTTCATTTCTACTGTTTTCATTGGTCTAAGCACACTTGTTTGACTACTGCACATTTGCTGTTAACAGGTCCTGGTTTGGCTGTTCTGGATCCAGAGTGCGCACTGCGGCCTGCCGGAAGAAGAGGTGCAAAGGGTTCAGGGATACACTGCGGCCAACCCAAGCATTGGAGGTAATGAGACTTGCAATCTGTATACTCCGTGCACTCTGTGGACTTTTGTTACTCGTTCCTTGTTGCGGGTGTGTTACTCGGGCTTTGACCTGTAGACATCTTTGTTAACAGGTACGGGGGTTGGACTGGTCTGGTTCCGTGGAAGAAGAGCAGACCGTCACCTGCAGGCAGCAGTTGTGTGATGGAGTGCGGTCAATCCCTGACGTGCAGGTAAGACGCAATGTACACATCTTGAACTGTGTGCACTTTCATTACTGTGTGTTTGTGTTAAGTATATCTTAACTCTGCTGTTTGCACTGAGTGAATTCTTATAAGTCCACGAAGTTGTTTTGATGTCTTGGTTTTGCTTTATTAGCCGAAGAGGAGGTGTATGCTGACCCGGACGGATCCCAACTGCAGTCAAGTAGAGAAGAGGAGGTAAGATTCACACTCCACTTGTTGCAGCTTTTCATGATCTTTTCCTTGCCAATTGATGTTGATCGTATCAGCCTTTGACCTCTTGACTTCCAATTGACAGGATGCACAGCAAAGAGCAGAGCCCAGCAGAAGTCCAGGATCCAATTCCGCAACCAGGAAGCCTAATAGAGAAGCTTTTTGAATTTATTTCCTTCCGTCTCTTCTTCTTCTCTTCTCTGTCTCCTAAACACTTCCCCTAATCTAACATAACTAACCATCCCCCCTTCCCCTTAATCCCCCTTTATGCCCTTTCCTGATCTAACTGTCTTCATCTGCTAACTTGTTTTTCAACTTATTTTGTTGTGAATTTCTGTGCTTTGTTTCACTGTTTTGAATGTTTACTAATCTCTTCTCAGTTGTATATTTTCAGGGACCCGGACGAGGGACGCCGCCGAAGCAGCCAGCCGCCCAGCCCAGCCCACAGACGGAGACGACCCCATTGCCCAGCCCTGTCTAGCGGCCAACATTGGCCAAAGCGGTGAGTAACAGGCTGCTTTTGTAGCACTTGTGGATTCCTGTTTTGCATTATAACTTGATCAGAGCAGCTAGGGTGCTCCTTTGACCTCCTGACTTTGTGTGTTTTTCAGGAGCGTCGATCCCACTGAGACGTACAGCAGCACTCTGGAGAGCAGGGATCGACTGCCACCGCTCATTGAAGAGAGGGTAAGATTCATGTCTTAAACCTGTATTAGCTGTGTTGATTTTTTTTTTCTCATCTCACTTGAAGCAGATTGTGACCTCTCTTGATGTCTTGTCTTTCTACTGTAGAGATGCAGTGTGATGCAGCCCTCTATCCCCAGGGGTGTGAAGAGGAGACTGCCAACCCAAGGATGGTAAGATGCATTGTGCACGCCTCGCACTCTGTGGAGTTTCTTCATTTCTACTGTTTTCATTGGTCTAAGCACACTTGTTTGACTACTGCACATTTGCTGTTAACAGGTCCTGGTTTGGCTGTTCTGGATCCAGAGTGCGCACTGCGGCCTGCCGGAAGAAGAGGTGCAAAGGGTTCAGGGATACACTGCGGCCAACCCAAGCATTGGAGGTAATGAGACTTGCAATCTGTATACTCCGTGCACTCTGTGGACTTTTGTTACTCGTTCCTTGTTGCGGGTGTGTTACTCGGGCTTTGACCTGTAGACATCTTTGTTAACAGGTACGGGGGTTGGACTGGTCTGGTTCCGTGGAAGAAGAGCAGACCGTCACCTGCAGGCAGCAGTTGTGTGATGGAGTGCGGTCAATCCCTGACGTGCAGGTAAGACGCAATGTACACATCTTGAACTGTGTGCACTTTTATTACTGTGTGTTTGTGTTAAGTATATCTTAACTCTGCTGTTTGCACTGAGTGAATTCTTATAAGTCCACGAAGTTGTTTTGATGTCTTGGTTTTGCTTTATTAGCCGAAGAGGAGGTGTATGCTGACCCGGACGGATCCCAACTGCAGTCAAGTAGAGAAGAGGAGGTAAGATTCACACTCTACTTGTTGCAGCTTTTCATGATCTTTTCCTTGCCAATTGATGTTGATCGTATCAGCCTTTGACCTCTTGACTTCCAATTGACAGGATGCACAGCAAAGAGCAGAGCCCAGCAGAAGTCCAGGATCCAATTCCGCAACCAGGAAGCCTAATAGAGAAGCTTTTTGAATTTATTTCCTTCCGTCTCTTCTTCTTCTCTTCTCTGTCTCCTAAACACTTCCCCTAATCTAACATAACTAACCATCCCCCTTCCCCTTAATCCCCCTTTATGCCCTTTCCTGATCTAACTGTCTTCATCTGCTAACTTGTTTTTCAACTTATTTTGTTGTGAATTTCTGTGCTTTGTTTCACTGTTTTGAATGTTTACTAATCTCTTCTCAGTTGTATATTTTCAGGGACCCGGACGAGGGACGCCGCCGAAGCAGCCAGCCGCCCAGCCCAGCCCACAGACGGAGACGACCCCATTGCCCAGCCCTGTCTAGCGGCCAACATTGGCCAAAGCGGTGAGTAACAGGCTGCTTTTGTAGCACTTGTGGATTCCTGTTTTGCATTATAACTTGATCAGAGCAGCTAGGGTGCTCCTTTGACCTCCTGACTTTGTGTGTTTTCAGGAGCGTCGATCCCACTGAGACGTACAGCAGCACTCTGGAGAGCAGGGATCGACTGCCACCGCTCATTGAAGAGAGGGTAAGATTCATGTCTTAAACCTGTATTAGCTGTGTTGATTTTTTTTTTTTTCTCATCTCACTTGAAGCAGATTGTGACCTCTCTTGATGTCTTGTCTTTCTACTGTAGAGATGCAGTGTGATGCAGCCCTCTATCCCCAGGGGTGTGAAGAGGAGACTGCCAACCCAAGGATGGTAAGATGCATTGTGCACGCCTCGCACTCTGTGGAGTTTCTTCATTTCTACTGTTTTCATTGGTCTAAGCACACTTGTTTGACTACTGCACATTTGCTGTTAACAGGTCCTGGTTTGGCTGTTCTGGATCCAGAGTGCGCACTGCGGCCTGCCGGAAGAAGAGGTGCAAAGGGTTCAGGGATACACTGCGGCCAACCCAAGCATTGGAGGTAATGAGACTTGCAATCTGTATACTCCGTGCACTCTGTGGACTTTTGTTACTCGTTCCTTGTTGCGGGTGTGTTACTCGGGCTTTGACCTGTAGACATCTTTGTTAACAGGTACGGGGGTTGGACTGGTCTGGTTCCGTGGAAGAAGAGCAGACCGTCGCCTGCAGGCAGCAGTTGTGTGATGGAGTGCGGTCAATCCCTGACGTGCAGGTAAGACGCAATGTACACATCTTGAACTGTGTGCACTTTCATTACTGTGTGTTTGTGTTAAGTATATCTTAACTCTGCTGTTTGCACTGAGTGAATTCTTATAAGTCCACGAAGTTGTTTTGATGTCTTGGTTTTGCTTTATTAGCCGAAGAGGAGGTGTATGCTGACCCGGACGGATCCCAACTGCAGTCAAGTAGAGAAGAGGAGGTAAGATTCACACTCTACTTGTTGCAGCTTTTCATGATCTTTTCCTTGCCAATTGATGTTGATCGTATCAGCCTTTGACCTCTTGACTTCCAATTGACAGGATGCACAGCAAAGAGCAGAGCCCAGCAGAAGTCCAGCAGAAGTCCAGGATCCAATTCCGCAACCAGGAAGCCTAATAGAGAAGCTTTTTGAATTTATTTCCTTCCGTCTCTTCTTCTTCTCTTCTCTGTCTCCTAAACACTTCCCCTAATCTAACATAACTAACCATCCCCCCTTCCCCTTAATCCCCCTTTATGCCCTTTCCTGATCTAACTGTCTTCATCTGCTAACTTGTTTTTCAACTTATTTTGTTGTGAATTTCTGTGCTTTGTTTCACTGTTTTGAATGTTTACTAATCTCTTCTCAGTTGTATATTTTCAGGGACCCGGACGAGGGACGCCGCCGAAGCAGCCAGCCGCCCAGCCCAGCCCACAGACGGAGACGACCCCATTGCCCAGCCCTGTCTAGCGGCCAACATTGGCCAAAGCGGTGAGTAACAGGCTGCTTTTGTAGCACTTGTGGATTCCTGTTTTGCATTATAACTTGATCAGAGCAGCTAGGGTGCTCCTTTGACCTCCTGACTTTGTGTGTTTTCAGGAGCGTCGATCCCACTGAGACGTACAGCAGCACTCTGGAGAGCAGGGATCGACTGCCACCGCTCATTGAAGAGAGGGTAAGATTCATGTCTTAAACCTGTATTAGCTGTGTTGATTTTTTTTTTTCTCATCTCACTTGAAGCAGATTGTGACCTCTCTTGATGTCTTGTCTTTCTACTGTAGAGATGCAGTGTGATGCAGCCCTCTATCCCCAGGGGTGTGAAGAGGAGACTGCCAACCCAAGGATGGTAAGATGCATTGTGCACGCCTCGCACTCTGTGGAGTTTCTTCATTTCTACTGTTTTCATTGGTCTAAGCACACTTGTTTGACTACTGCACATTTGCTGTTAACAGGTCCTGGTTTGGCTGTTCTGGATCCAGAGTGCGCACTGCGGCCTGCCGGAAGAAGAGGTGCAAAGGGTTCAGGGATACACTGCGGCCAACCCATGCATTGGAGGTAATGAGACTTGCAATCTGTATACTCCGTGCACTCTGTGGACTTTTGTTACTCGTTCCTTGTTGCGGGTGTGTTACTCGGGCTTTGACCTGTAGACATCTTTGTTAACAGGTACGGGGGTTGGACTGGTCTGGTTCCGTGGAAGAAGAGCAGACCGTCACCTGCAGGCAGCAGTTGTGTGATGGAGTGCGGTCAATCCCTGACGTGCAGGTAAGACGCAATGTACACATCTTGAACTGTGTGCACTTTCATTACTGTGTGTTTGTGTTAAGTATATCTTAACTCTGCTGTTTGCACTGAGTGAATTCTTATAAGTCCACGAAGTTGTTTTGATGTCTTGGTTTTGCTTTATTAGCCGAAGAGGAGGTGTATGCTGACCCGGACGGATCCCAACTGCAGTCAAGTAGAGAAGAGGAGGTAAGATTCACACTCTACTTGTTGCAGCTTTTCATGATCTTTTCCTTGCCAATTGATGTTGATCGTATCAGCCTTTGACCTCTTGACTTCCAATTGACAGGATGCACAGCAAAGAGCAGAGCCCAGCAGAAGTCCAGGATCCAATTCCGCAACCAGGAAGCCTAATAGAGAAGCTTTTTGAATTTATTTCCTTCCGTCTCTTCTTCTTCTCTTCTCTGTCTCCTAAACACTTCCCCTAATCTAACATAACTAACCATCCCCCCTTCCCCTTAATCCCCCTTTATGCCCTTTCCTGATCTAACTGTCTTCATCTGCTAACTTGTTTTTCAACTTATTTTGTTGTGAATTTCTGTGCTTTGTTTCACTGTTTTGAATGTTTACTAATCTCTTCTCAGTTGTATATTTTCAGGGACCCGGACGAGGGACGCCGCCGAAGCAGCCAGCCGCCCAGCCCAGCCCACAGACGGAGACGACCCCATTGCCCAGCCCTGTCTAGCGGCCAACATTGGCCAAAGCGGTGAGTAACAGGCTGCTTTTGTAGCACTTGTGGATTCCTGTTTTGCATTATAACTTGATCAGAGCAGCTAGGGTGCTCCTTTGACCTCCTGACTTTGTGTGTTTTCAGGAGCGTCGATCCCACTGAGACGTACAGCAGCACTCTGGAGAGCAGGGATCGACTGCCACCGCTCATTGAAGAGAGGGTAAGATTCATGTCTTAAACCTGTATTAGCTGTGTTGATTTTTTTTTTTTTGTCATCTCACTTGAAGCAGATTGTGACCGCTCTTGATGTCTTGTCTTTCTACTGTAGAGATGCAGTGTGATGCAGCCCTCTATCCCCAGGGGTGTGAAGAGGAGACTGCCAACCCAAGGATGGTAAGATGCATTGTGCACGCCTCGCACTCTGTGGAGTTTCTTCATTTCTACTGTTTTCATTGGTCTAAGCACACTTGTTTGACTACTGCACATTTGCTGTTAACAGGTCCTGGTTTGGCTGTTCTGGATCCAGAGTGCGCACTGCGGCCTGCCGGAAGAAGAGGTGCAAAGGGTTCAGGGATACACTGCGGCCAACCCAAGCATTGGAGGTAATGAGACTTGCAATCTGTATACTCCGTGCACTCTGTGGACTTTTGTTACTCGTTCCTTGTTGCGGGTGTGTTACTCGGGCTTTGACCTGTAGACATCTTTGTTAACAGGTACGGGGGTTGGACTGGTCTGGTTCCGTGGAAGAAGAGCAGACCGTCACCTGCAGGCAGCAGTTGTGTGATGGAGTGCGGTCAATCCCTGACGTGCAGGTAAGACGCAATGTACACATCTTGAACTGTGTGCACTTTCATTACTGTGTGTTTGTGTTAAGTATATCTTAACTCTGCTGTTTGCACTGAGTGAATTCTTATAAGTCCACGGAGTTGTTTTGATGTCTTGGTTTTGCTTTATTAGCCGAAGAGGAGGTGTATGCTGACCCGGACGGATCCCAACTGCAGTCAAGTAGAGAAGAGGAGGTAAGATTCACACTCTACTTGTTGCAGCTTTTCATGATCTTTTCCTTGCCAATTGATGTTGATCGTATCAGCCTTTGACCTCTTGACTTCCAATTGACAGGATGCACAGCAAAGAGCAGAGCCCAGCAGAAGTCCAGGATCCAATTCCGCAACCAGGAAGCCTAATAGAGAAGCTTTTTGAATTTATTTCCTTCCGTCTCTTCTTCTCTTCTCTGTCTCCTAAACACTTCCCCTAATCTAACATAACTAACCATCCCCCCTTCCCCTTAATCCCCCTTTATGCCCTTTCCTGATCTAACTGTCTTCATCTGCTAACTTGTTTTTCAACTTATTTTGTTGTGAATTTCTGTGCTTTGTTTCACTGTTTTGAATGTTTACTAATCTCTTCTCAGTTGTATATTTTCAGGGGCCCGGACGAGGGACGCCGCCGAAGCAGCCAGCCGCCCAGCCCAGCCCACAGACGGAGACGACCCCATTGCCCAGCCCTGTCTAGCGGCCAACATTGGCCAAAGCGGTGAGTAACAGGCTGCTTTTGTAGCACTTGTGGATTCCTGTTTTGCATTATAATTTGATCAGAGCAGCTAGGGTGCTCCTTTGACCTCCTGACTTTGTGTGTTTTCAGGAGCGTCGATCCCACTGAGACGTACAGCAGCACTCTGGAGAGCAGGGATCGACTGCCACCGCTCATTGTTGAAGAGAGGGTAAGATTCATGTCTTAAACCTGTATTAGCTGTGTTGATTTTTTTTTTTGTCATCTCACTTGAAGCAGATTGTGACCTCTCTTGATGTCTTGTCTTTCTACTGTAGAGATGCAGTGTGATGCAGCCCTCTATCCCCAGGGGTGTGAAGAGGAGACTGCCAACCCAAGGATGGTAAGATGCATTGTGCACGCCTCGCACTCTGTGGAGTTTCTTCATTTCTACTGTTTTCATTGGTCTAAGCACACTTGTTTGACTACTGCACATTTGCTGTTAACAGGTCCTGGTTTGGCTGTTCTGGATCCAGAGTGCGCACTGCGGCCTGCCGGAAGAAGAAGTGCAAAGGGTTCAGGGATACACTGCGGCCAACCCAAGCATTGGAGGTCATGAGACTTGCAATCTGTATACTCCGTGCACTCTGTGGACTTTTGTTACTCGTTCCTTGTTGCGGGTGTGTTACTCGGGCTTTGACCTGTAGACATCTTTGTTAACAGGTACGGGGGTTGGACTGGTCTGGTTCCGTGGAAGAAGAGCAGACCGTCACCTGCAGACAGCAGTTTTGTGACTCACTGTGGTAAGTTTCAGAGTTGAAGGTAAAGGATTGAACCTATTCAATATATTTCCATAAGAATTTATACATTGATACAAATTTTTATTTTGTATTAATAATAAACCTATTCAGACAATCTTGTCCTTTGATTTTATTCCTAGTAAGGATTTTTAATGTTTCAGATGTCTATTATTTCTTTCACCCTTTCCTCCAAAATGTGATTAAAAATTATACGACACTTGTATATGGGTGAATTAAAAAAAAGAAGTCCACTAAACTGAAATTTTTTGGAAAAATTCATCCACTTATAACATATTTTTCACTTATTTCATCATATTGCACATGCATTCTAGTTTAAAATCCTGAAGTGGCAATATAATAGACAATTGGATAAAAAAGTTTCAGAATTTTTATTAGTAACATTTCTTTTGAAAAAAGAAAATATCATTACACTTTAAAAGACGTTTTCAAATGCATAATCACAAGAAATTATAGGTTTTTATGCTTCAAAATGGCAAAAGGGGTATAAATTATTAAATTTAGATCTTGATTGAGTATCTTTTCTTGTATATGTGACAAAAAATTGGCTTTTTGATTGTTATTTTACGTTAATTTTTTTCAATTCTGGTTTGAAAAGTTTTAATATGAAAAAAATATGAATCAATAATATTCCCCAAAATTCACTTTTTTTTCCATTCAAGTCAATTCTTTAAATCTAAGCCAAAAAAGAATTTTTATATACGAGTTCTCTTATAGAAAATAGTAGATTTTGAAGTGACCCTATGTTACATTTTTATTTGCACTCCTGAGATCTGATATGTATTTTATTTAACATTGTTTTAAAAATTATAACACACAAATGCAATAACCCATTCTTACTTTGTAAACCAATTTGTCGTTTTGATATTTTTCATTGTTTATGGCAGGTTTTTCATATTTTGAAGTCCTTAAAACATGATTATTTGCAAAGTGTAATATATATATAATTGTATTTAAAAATATATGTGAAATGATAAGAACTATTCCCTGAATTGAGTGTAAAATTTCTGTAATTTGTTGTTAGACATAGTGTTTTGAACATCAAATAGTATCAAACATTTTTTTTTTTCAACTTATTTTTTAGTAAAGATACTAGTAGCTAAAAAGCATTGGTAATTATAAAGCAGTTTTGTTGCACTCCTGGCTGCAGTAAAATTTAAAATTAAAACCATAGAACACAAAAATTCATAAAGTGTTGGCAACATCAAGAAGTAATGAAATTGTGCAATATTTAGAGCCCAATACTTCATAATTTAAAGTATGAAAGTATTTAGAATTCGCATTTTATCTGGAGTTATTCCCTATTTATGCAAAAAAACTAGCTTAAATGTATATTTAGAAGATAAAATATATTTCATAGCATATTTTCCTTTAGAGGACAAACACAGTAACCCACCAGAAAAATTCTACTCATCATTTTTAGCTCACCTGAGCTTTTTGTCCGGCGTCCGTCTGTCTGTCCGTCTGTAAACTTTTAACATTTTGGACTTCTTCTCAAGAACCACCTGGCCAATTTCAACCAAACTTGCCATGAAGTATCCTTGGGTGAAGGGGATTCAAGTTTCTTCAAATGAAGGGCCACACCCTCTTTCAAGGGGAGATAATAAAGATTTAGTGAAAAATTAATAGCATCTTTTAAAAATCTTCTCAAGAACCACAGGGCCAGGAAAGATGAAATTCATGTGGAAGCATTCTCAGGTAGTGTAGATTCAAGTTGGTTCAAATCATGACCTGGAAGTGTAGGGCAAGGCCACAATGGAGGATCAAAGTTTTAACTAGAAATACAAAGGAAAAACTTTGAAAAATCTTCTTCTCAAGAACAGCACAGTCATGATGAGCCATATTTATATAGAAGCATCCTCAGGTAGTGTAAATTCAAAATTGTTCAAATCATGACCCCCGGGGGTAGGGTGGGGCCACAATGGAGGAACAAAGTTTTAACTAGAAATATAAAGGAAAAATCTTAAAAAATCTTCTTCTCAAGAACAGTAAAGCCATGTTGAGTCATATTTATATGGAAGCATCCTCAGATAGTGTATATTCAAGTTTGTTCAAATCATGACCCCTGGGGGTAGGGAGAGGCCACAATGGAGGATCAAAGTTTGACATAGAAATATATAGGAAAAATCTTCTCAAGAACAGCAAAGCAATGATGAGTCATATATATATAGAAGCATCCTCAGGTAGTGTAAATTCAAGTTTGTTCAAATCATGACCCCTGGGGGTAGGGTGGGGCCATAATGGAGGATCAAAGTTTTACATAGAAATATAAAGGAAAAATCTTAAAAAATCTTCTCAAGAACAGTAAAGCGATGATGAGTCATATGATATAGAAGCATCCTCAGGTAGTGTAGATTCAAGTTTGTTCAAATCATGACCCCCAGGGGTAGGGTGGGGCCACAATGGAGGATCAAAGTTTTACATAGAAATATAAAGGAAAAATCTTAAAAAATCTTGTTCTCAAGAACAGTAAAGTCATGATGAGTCATATTTATTTGGAAGCATCCTCAGATAGTGTATATTCAAGTTTGTTCAAATCATGACCCCCGGGGGTGTGGCGAGGCCACAATGGAGGATCAAAGTTTTACATAGAAATATATAGGAAAAATCCTCTTCTCAAGAACAGCCAAGCCATGATGAGTCATATTTATATAGAAGCATCCTCAGGTAGTGTAGATTCATGTTTGTTCAAATCATGACCCCTAGGGGTAGGGTGGGACCACAATGGAGGATCAAAGTTTTACATAGAAATATATAGGAAAAATTTTAAGAATCTTCTTCTCAGGAACAGCAAAGCCCTGATTGATCATATTTATGTGGAAGCATCTTCAGGTAGTGTAGATTCTATTTTGTTCAAATCATGACCCCCAGGGGTAGAGTGAGGCCACAATGGAGGATCAAAGTCTTAAATAGAAATATATAGGAAAATATCTACTTCTGAAGATCTGCAAAGCCATGATTAATCATTTTGATATGGAAGCATCCTCAGGTAGTGTAGATTCAAGTTTGTTAAAATGATGACTCCCAGGGATGGGGTAGGGCCACAATGGGGGATCGAAATTTTACATAGGAACATATAGGAAAATATCTTCTCAAGAACTGAAAATCTTGTTTAGTCATTTTGATATGAAAGCATCCTCAGGTAGTGTAAATTCAATTTTGTTCAAATGATGACCCCTGGGGGTAGGGTGGGGCCCAATGGGGGATCAAAAGTTTTACATAAAAACATATAGAAAAAATATTTCTTCTCAAGAACAGAAAAACTATGTTTAGTCATATTGAAATGGAAGCATCCTCAGGTAGTGTAGATTCATGTTTGTTCAAATGGTATTTAGACACTATCTAAAGACATATGCTGAGACATAAAAATCTATTTTCATCGCCTGTATTTTTAGTCTGGGTTGATAACTATGCATTTGGTCATTTTTTTTAATTCACCCATATGATAGGTTGAAGATGAAGCTTAATAGGGTGATGTTAATGAAATTTCTTTTTTAAGATGTGGAAAGGAATTGGTGATAGCAACTGTAAAATTCAACACTGAAGGATGTTGGCCCTCCTTGATAGTGAAATGAGCAGCTACAGCCAGACAGGAATAGGTGGGAAAACCTGGAAATGGCAAGACTGATGGATGCTAGCCCTCCATGATGTGGAAATAAGCAGTGCCAGGACAGGAATTGGTGGAAACAGCTGGAAATGCCAAGACTGATGCAGGGTTCTCCACATTTGAAAATTTAACCATGGAGGAAGCTGTGCGAAAGCGAAATGTGATCGAAAGCACGAACACTTGTTAGACTCTGTACTTAAGCTTCATTAATCAATGATTGAGCTCACAAAACTTAACCACTGCAAAACAAAAAATTGAAATAATCCCTAAAATTTTTTTAAAAAATTAAAATAAATAAAAGAAATAAAAAGGATGATGTATCTTACTTTACAAAAGTACCAGATGTACCAGAATTGAACCAAAACTGTAGGAGTGTTTTAAAATATTTTTTTTTATTTAATATAATAACCATTGCAACAATGTTCGTCGAATTCTATTTAAAAATTAATATACAGAATTGATCTTACCTGTTGCATGTCGAGTTTTATTTGAATAGGGCCAAAATTAATGAAGGAGTAGTATTTTTAAGAAAAAAAGTTTACAGATGCACATACGAACGAACACAGGCATCTTAACATTGCCTGAGCTTTTAACTGTATGTTCTTTGAAAACTTATAGATGGTATAAGTATCAAAACTTTATATATCCAGGGGCATAAATTTGACATAATTATAGTATTGCTTTCTCTGTTCTGTTCTTTCTAAACATTTCTACACTGCATTTTTCACCGATTTTCCTCCATTGTTTACTTCTCCATGTTTTCCAGTGCTAAAAATAGCACCACGCGACATTTCATAAAACGGGAGCTAACTATAAAATTAAGACAGTGATAATGGCATCATGTCCATTTTATCAGAAAGATAATTTTATTAATATTTAAAAACGGAGCAAGAGGATTAAATTAGACATCGTTACATTAAGGCCTGCTACGTCTCTTATCGCTTGTAAATCTGTGATTATATAGTGAACACATTGGAGTTGTGTGCAGGAAAATTAACTCGATCATCAGCTGATTGACTCTCAATTGTCATGGTACATTCGCCAATCCATTTGTTTAGCACAGTCTGCTTTCTCTTGAGGTGCATGCCAGTTGAGTATAAACACAATTAAGTACTCAAATCATGAAAAAGTAGGTGTCAATACTAAAATGCAATAAAAATATAATCATAGCGATCACTGATTTTAACCATGGCACAGCTCGTTTAACCATGGTGCTCATAAATTTAACCATAAAGCCCCTTGTGGAGAACCCTGCTGATGGATGTTGACCCTCCAAGATGTGGAAATGAGCTAATACAGACAGACAGGAATTGGTGGAAGAACCTAGTGGAAAAGGCAAGACCAATGGATGTGGACCCTTCAAGATGTGGAAATGAGCTACTACAGCCAGACAGGAATTGGTGGAAGAACCTGGAAAAGGCAAGACCAATGGATGTGGACCCTTGTAGATATGGAAATAAGCTACTACAGCCAGACAGGAATTGGTGGAAAAACAGGAAATGCCAAGGCTGATGGATGTTTACCCTCCAATATGTGGAAATGAGCTGCTACAACCAAATAGGAATCCAAATAGGAATTGGTGGAAAAACTTGGAAAATATAGACCTGATAGATGTTGACTCTCCAAGATGTGAAAATGGGAGATACAACTAGACAAAATTGGTGGAACAACTGGAGGACAAGATGATGGACGTGGCCTTCCCAGCAGCAATACTTATCACTGTGGATAACTGTCACTGATCAGGTATGTAGCATTAATAATCTAATATCATTTTTTTTTTAAAAAACAACAGCAAAAGAGCAAAAGAATATCTAATCCTTGAGCTATATGATATTTTACTTAGATTTTCTTAATCTCTGTTTTATACCATCATAGATTCTGAAGTTTATGAACTTCTATTTTATAGAATGCTTTGATGAGTTGGTGACAGAACCCATTAGGAAACTCAGATGAAGTAAGGTGGATGTGCTTGACATTTTGAATGTAAAGGAGCCCTCAGGTAAAGGAGAGTTATTCAAGTATGCCATTCTGTGTGACTCTTTGTTCCTCATTTTTACTTCATCAGATCTGATGGTTACCTTTTTCTCATTCTTTGACAGAAAACAAAAGTTTTGAAGAGGCACATCCATGTCATCAGATATGAGAAAGATTAAGAAGAAATTCTGCACAGAGCCAGATCTCTGAAGTACACACAAACAAATCTAATTTACAATGTTATTTTTTATTGTTTATTATTTACTATGTAATCATTATTATTGTTTTATCAGAAAACAAATTTTATTAATTTTTTTTTTTGAATGGGTGTCTGAGTTATAAGAGGGTATGGGGTCGCCCACTCAGACACGTGGGTTTTCTCCGGGTACTCCGGCTTCCTCCCACACTGACCCCATTCTTTTTCTCTATGCCAATGAGATAATTATGTTATCTTTTTTATTTTATATAGATATCATTTATCATTATTTTGCTGTAATGTTATTTTATTTTATCATCAATTATAATTATATTTTAAAATTGCTTAGAGTAAATTGTTCTGAGGACCTACCCCGGTAGTCTGTACCCTGGGGCATTACTGGTTGGAACTTCAGGTTCCTTGGGCACATGGTTGCCAGGCTGCTTTGTTTTTTTTTTTTTTAAAAAAAATCTTTATTTTTGTCTTATCCAACATCAAACAAATTATATTTAAATGTTACAGAAGGAGTAACTAACTATATTATTATTCCTAGAATGTACAAATTCACTTACCTATTATATTAATAATAAGGGTAGATAGTGATTATGAATTTATTGTCTAATTGAATACATATGCAGTATGTATTATTTAGATGATTATATATTGTAAATGTTGAATTATGGTAACATGTACTAATTCAATTATCTGTTGTAATATTAGTATGATTAACAGTGACTATGAATTCATTGTGTATAAGTGAATGTATATGCATATATTAGTGATGTGACCATAGATTAAAGTGTCAGGAGATGTAAAATTGTGATTAGTCTATACAGATTCATATAATCTGTTGTAATTAGATGGTAAAACAGTGATTAAGAACTTGTTGTGTTATTGAACGTATATCGGCATTTATTATGGATATGATTAGCTGTGCACTGAAAGAACACATTAATTGCTCTTGTAATAGTAAATGTTAAATTGTACACTGAACAATGAATTGTGACTAGTTATCCAGTGATAGAACATGTAAAAGTTAATTATATTAGTAGTAAATGTTAAGTTGTGACAGTGAATAATGAATTGTGACCAGTTATGCAGTGATACATGTACATGTTGAATTTTGACAGTGAATAATGAATTCTGACTAGTTATGCAATGATAGTATATGTATGTATGTTAAATTGTGACAGTGAATGATGAATCCAGAATAGTGAAATGTTAAGTTGTCTGATGTCATTGGCCAAAGTTTTGTGCCAAAAAAAAAAAAAAAAAAAAAAAAAAAAAAAACAATAAAAAAAAAAAACAGAAACAAAAAAACAAAAACAAAACAAAAACAAAAAATGAAAAAAAAAAAAAACAAAAACAAAAAATGAAAACAAAACAACAACAACAACAACAAAAAAACATACAAAAAAAAAAAAAAAAAAAAAAAGAAAGAAAGTTAAAGAAAAAAAGCACAAAACTTTTAATGCTGCCTGCTTGAAAAAAAAAACAAAACAAAAAACATTGCTTCCATTTAGGATTTGCATTTTTTCAAGCAGAAGGTTCCAAGCCCTTAAAAGCAGAGGAGAAGTTTTTGTGTTATACATACATGTTAGGGATGGCAGTTTGTAACCAATTTACCGCAGGTTACTTGGTTTTTGCAGTGGTAATTGGTTAGAAGATCTATAATCAACTAGTCAGGGAAAAAGTCAAAATGTAAGATAATTTCCCTAAAGAAGATGGGTGAACATGATGAGCAAAAAGCCTATAGTGTGAAAAAATGAAGGTGAAAAATTAAATTTTAATTATATCAAAAATTTCCTTGGCCTTTCATCTAACATTAACATATACTTCATGTAAAATCTCTACAATTTGCAAAAATCTCACAAAGATTGAAATTATATGCTTATGAAATATTATACACACACTAAAGAGGACAAAAAGAGTCATTTTCTCACACTATAACACTATTTTTTGATATGAGTGGGTCTTCGATCCATTTTTTTTTTTGAAAGTTAATCCTCAAAGTTTGCATAAAAATATACATTTGTTGGTTTCCAAAAATAGACCCAGTATACCTTAAAAAAATACTTTTATGATATAACATACGCATCTTTTCGAGAAATAAGTCCATTAAGTCAAGGGTCATATCACAAACATGTTTAAATGATACTATTCATCAGAACTTGTGTAGTCTACGTGCTAGTCTGGAAAGAAAATGATACTCAGGATTTTTATTGCAAGGGTTTGAACCCCACAAATAACACATTATTTTTTTTTAATAAGAATAAATTTTGCCAAGAAAATTTTCCTCAGAAAAGTTTTGTTTATCATAATTTCATAAATTTCAATAATGACAACTTTACTCTAAATACTAAAGTCAAAAATTGAAATTATTTTTATATATCTGAAGCTATAGGCTCTGTGCACACTATGTTCACCCATCTCCTTCACTTTACAATGTAAAAAAGGACCTCTGTGTTGATAAGGTATAATATCATTTTTCACATACAAGTTTATTTCAATTAATTTTGAGGTTATTAAGTAATGATTTCCAGATTGAAATTGCTGGGATTATTGGTCAGTTTGTGAAGTTTTAATTGGTGTTTATACACCAAGTTGTTACCCACCCTATTCTTTATTACTTTAATGATATTTAATAAATTCCCCATTGAGCACTGTGAACTGATTACAATGTGTGTATCTTACCTTGTCTGTCCTCTGCAGTTGTCAAATTGTTTTTTTTTAACAAACATTGTTATTTAAGTGAAAGTTCAGACTCTGTTTCTGTTTATGGTGACAAGGCAGAATGACCTTACATAATATCTGGTCTGAAAAAATACAATGTCTTTGATATTTCAGGGAAGTTTCTTAATATTTATGCCTCTAGAAATTGAAATGAGATAAAGTGTTCTGATCAAACATACACAGAATATATGTAATATAACATCTTTTTAACCGGGTTTTCCATAGAAAAAATCCAGTGATTAAAGGGGGTGGGTGGGGGGGGGGACTGCCAAAAGGGTACCCTATTTGTCCAGGTAACTCCTACAGTTTTCAATGTAAGAACCTTTTACTTTGCAGATTAATTGTTAATATATCAGATATGTGCATGTTTGGATTTTAATTTTTTATAATTTATGAGAAAGTATAAGCTTTTGAACTTATTCACGTTTTTCATACAAATTGTTAGGCCATTATTTACATACTGAATTGTCCACGGATTTTTCCGTTATTTCCCGATCATGACAAGGAGCACACGGTGGGTTTGACCGGTCGGCAGGGGATGCTCACTCCTCCATGGCACCTGATCCCACCTCTGATGTTTGGAGGTCCGTGTTTGCTCTGCTCCTATTTTGTATTGTTTGATGGACTATTGAGTCTGAATACTGTTCGTTATCTTCATATATATCATTGACAGCTTTCCTCTTGTTTTTCAGTTTTTCTGTTTATACAAAGAGAGTTTCCTTAGCAAAGGGTCAGGAAAAGTGTGTTTTGATATGATTAACTGGTTAATCAGTTGAAATGTCTCCAGGTTAACAGATTAGCAGTTCCATCCCTTTAATTCATGTAAAACCCAATTTATTACTAATAATTAATGATGTTCCAAAAGTTCTTTTCACAAACAGATAGGGCAAGAATTAAAATGGAGGTATGGTCGGTGACCTAAGTATTAATTTTTTTTAGGTACCTGAGTCGTTCAGGTGCCCCACTGCTATCTGTTTTCATCCATCTTCATGCTTTGTCTGTCATGCATCATCGATTTACAATTGAACAATTTTTAGCTTCTTTGCTGGAACTGCTGATTCAGAACTAGTTTCAACCAATTTTGGCATAGAACATCTATGAGTAAAGGGGAACAAATACTATGAATTTCATTGTCCCAGCTTAGGAGTGGGGCTAAATCCATTAAAATTAGTGCTATGTTTTCATAATTCTCTTATAATATTCCTGGACATGGAAGCAGTAAAATTTTTGGCTTGATTGTAATAAGCATTAAATTCTTTACCAAAACTGTGATATTCATGGCCCCAAGTGTCAGGGATTCTGGAGTTAGGGTAGGGCTTTTAGGATTATAAAGTGAAAATGCATAAATTCTTTTAAAATCTCTCTCCCCTGCATACAAAGCAGATAAACTGGGTGCATGGTTATAATGATCAAGAATGCTTCTTGAAATTGTGAAATTTGTTATCCCAGGGTCCAAGGTTTGGGGGGGGGGGGGGGGGGTTGATTATATAGTAAAAGTGCATTGTTATCTGTTCCTGTGTATTCAGCAAACAAATCAAGTTTATAGTTATCATGTACATAGGTGCGTTTTCCAAAATTATGAATTCTTGACCCTGGGGTTAGAGGTTCTTGTGTAAGCTTAGGACTCTGTTGACTACCATGGTACATAGTGAAAATGCATTAGTTCTCTGAAAATGTTCTCCTCTGCTCTTGGGTTTTAGCAGAAAAAAAACTAAGTGCATGCTTATGATGTGCAAGGATGCTTCTTTCAAAATTTGTTGCCCCAGGATCAGTGGTTGAATTTTAATGGGATGGAGGCTGTTTAGTTCATTGTGAAAAATGTTTTATTTCTTTGAATATCTTCTCTTGTCCAGGGTATTTTGCAGTTAAACTAAATGCGTAGTTATGATAAGCAATGATGCCTCTTCCAAAATTTTGAATTGCATGGCCTCTGGGTCAGGGGTTTTTGTGTTAGGGTGGGGCTCTATTGAATATACAGTGAAGATGTAT